>NC_059437.1:25637748-26262748 GCF_021028975.2 Sphaerodactylus townsendi | reverse complement strand
TGAGTCACTTGCCAATCTTGCCTCCAGTAGGAATACATGTGTCTATCCACACATGCACATATGTGAATACAGGAGTCTTGCATACATGGACAAGAAGGGGGCACCAGCGGGCATCTAGCCCCATAAAGCCCATAGTTGATATAAGTAAGCAGGCACCATGGAAATAAAATGGATAGGGTATATGACACTGGAAGAGACAATAATGGAGAAGAGAAACATCAAGTATATTTCTGGAATAAGACTGAGAAATGACAGAAGCAATGCCAGAAAATGCTTGTTGCCAATGCAAAGATCCAATGCAAATGGACTATCAAGGAATGAAACTATTCTAGGGCTCAAGGTACAAGTACTAGCTTCCATTCTGTCTTCATTCCTTACATTTACCTTCCAGCCTTCCTCTAAGAAACACAGGATGGCATATATAAAATGGATGTATCTCATATTAACTTCATCAAAATTTTGTGAGGCAGGTTTGACACTTAGATCAAGGTCATCCAGTGAAGCTGATGGGACAAGCATAGGTTCTCCTTACACTGCACTGCCTCTCAAGAGATTCCTAGTGAAAATCTTAACATAACTTCACAAGTTGATTAATAGATTCACCAGCGATATCCCAAGCACTTTTTTCCAACAGTGTTTGGGAATATGGTCATGTTGTTTCTGTCTTCTGGGGTGCTGAGTCAAAAAACTAAAGTGGAAAACAGTGCATTTAGTCATTATCTGTCTCTCCATCTATCTATCTAAATTATTTTCTCATTTTCACCAGCTGTCAGTACTGAGACAGCATGTTGGATCAGGAAACAGAACTGAGTCCCTGAAAGGTTGAAAACCCTCTACTTCCTTCAGCTTGTTGGCAGGATGTAACATAGATTAAGCAACTTGAAACATCTTGCTGTGAATCAGCCTACTGTGGAGATGCACCATGGCCTGGTTCTTGGGAAATCTTGGCTGAGCACAAGCAGAGCAGGAAGTGGGCAGTTTTAACTTTGAGAAAATGGTGAAGGTAGACAGAAAATGGTGAAGGTAGACAGGATATTACAACTGGCAGTCAGCATAATCTTCTTCTCCTGCCTCTACATTTCCTAGAGGTATCTGACTAGTTACAACTGGAAATTAAATGCTGGGGTTAGATAGAGCCAATCAAGACATTTTTCTATGATTTATTAATTAATTAAAATATTTATATTCTACCTTTCCACTGTGGTTTTAAGGGCAATACAGTTCCAAAGATGATGATGATGATGATGATGATGATGACACCTCATTTACTTTCCTACCCAAGAAAATTCCTGCAGTGTTAACCCCCAACTCCTCACAAAAGTACAGCCTTATGTAGCCTCCTAAAAAATTTAAGAGATACCCCCCCCTCATCTCAGATACTCTGTTCCACAAAATGGGAACCACTGTAGAAAGTGAGTTCTAGTAGATGCAGGTAGGTTACCTTCATTGGAGGAAAAAATACAATGTGGCAACCATAACACTAAAGCTAGTGCAAAGGGACATATGTGGAGAAGTAATTCTTTCAGAAATGTGGGTATCAGATGGCAAAGGGCCTGAAAGATTATAACCAGCATGTTTAACTAAAGTTTGAAAGAAGTTGGCAGCCAATGGAGATGCTTTAAAATATGTGTGATGCGTTCCAATCAGCTAGCCCCTGACAATAGTCATGCTGACATATTCTGAACAAGTTGTACTTTCCATGTTCTCTTCATGGACAGACCAATGTAGAGTGTGTTACAATAGTGCAACCACATGGATTAGCATGGCCAGGGTGGCTGAGTTTAAGGAGGAGAGATGTCAAACCAAGGGTAGATGATAAAAGGCACTCTTGGCCACTGTAACACACCTTTTGTTTTTCAAACAGTGAGTCCAGTTTCATGAAGATTCTCAAATGTGCAAAAGCACCTTACTCTGCTTGGCAAATGCTGCCTCCATTTCATTTAAAACAAGTGGATCCAGTTCCTTCAGAGAACCAACTTTTCAGAACAGCACTATTTCCATATAGTCTGGATTCAGTTTCAACCTGATCTGCCTTACTGGACCATGGCCTCAAAGTGCTGGTTGAGAAACTTCGCTTGGATAATGATTTATAAGGCTAGGGATTATCCTCATACTGATGGCATTCGCTTCCTGAACACAATCTCATTCAGGGGCCTCATGTATTTATACAGAAGACCATGGGTGACAAAACAAAAACTAATAGATTCTAACTTGTTGATTCAGTTCTGCTATGTGTCCAATTGGACAGAAAGATTGAAACCACTGAACTACTACTCCTTTGACACCAACACTGTATTACAATAAGAATGGGGAAGTCAACTGTATCAAAGGGTGCTTATAGATGTAACAATATCAAAATGGATGACTCTCCACTATCTAACATGAAAAGAAGATTATCCACCAGCAGACCCATCTAGGCTTCAAACCTAGACCTGAAGGACTCGGCACCATGTAATGTTGTGATACCATGCAATTTTGTGCTATACTGTAATTTCCCATAAAATGTAGGTGGGTGTTTAAATGTAGCTTTTAACCATTTTGAATAGAATGAAGGAAATTGCTGGAGAGGGATTTTGATCCCAGTCATCATAATAGAAGTTAGGGGCACCTAGTAAAATGAGATGAGCAGCTGGTTTGCAATGACCCAAAAAATTGAAAGGATTTAGAGAATTCAAGGGAGGATTTCAAAATTCTCCCCATTTGAATTTCTTCCAGGATTTTACAGTTCTGAATTAGCAGGTTTTGTTTCCACTGCAGAACTACAAAGTAGTGCTAGGAATCCACTGCTACTTTTATTTCTGCATTTTATAAGGAATGATGTTCATGCCTAATTCCTCACACTATCTCTTCTGTCCTCCTGCATTTTATTTACCAATGTTCATTATCTATATAAATAAAAAGTTAACCATTCGTTTGTTGGTCTTGCCCTAACGCTGAAACAGCTGGACGGATCGCCCCCAAATTTTCACATGGCGTCCCTCCCTGTTGTGGGCAGGTAATAGGACCTTCAAATTGCCAAAAGTCCATACCTGAGCCAGGTAGAACGTCTTTTTCCTGGTGCACCAGGCCATGAAGCTGGCTCTGTTTAACCGTCACCCTTAGAATGTTCGTGCAGCCTGTCTGTGGCCTGAGGCCTTGGTATGCCCTTAGAATGTTTGCAGAGATGGCCAGAGCAGTGAAAACAGTAAATAGGTAATACTGGTAGGTAATACGAGTAGAAGTGAAACACATACACACTTTGCCATGTGATACGTCAGGTGGGGCTCCCCCCTACACACACATGCAGGTAACTTTCACTCTCTGTGCCTCACACAATACTACCACACAACACACATACTCTCATACACATCTAGCTCATTCTCACACACCTCACTCTGCCCTCCCTCACATCCAACCACCACTTACCCACTTCCTCACCCATATTCGCCACAGCTCTCTTTTACTAAAAGCAAGCTGGAATTTGCCTTTTTCTTCTAAGAAAATCCGGGGGGTGGGGGCAAACCAACACTACTGGCTCCCCTTCTTTTACATGTGGCCCTTTAAGAACCCAGAGAGCTGGCCTCGATCTGAGCGCCTCACCACCCTGCCTCTGCTGCCTGCCTGGGATAGCCTCCTTGCTCCAGTTCTGCCTTACCCAAGCCAGGACTGTGCATGTCAACCAGCCTTATGGACAGCGGGATTCGCACTCTGGACAGTTCCATTGTGGAATGGAAAGGGTTACCTTATACTAAAAACTAAGCCAGCACCATATAATAATGTGAATTGAAAAGGGAAAGAGGGATTCCATTTGACCACCCCAAAAGAAGGAGGAGGAGGAGGAGGAGGAGGAAGAGTTTGGATTTATATCCCCCTTTCTCTCCTGTAGGAGACTCAAAAGGGCTTACCACCTCCTTGCCCTTCACCCCTCACAACAAACACCCTGTGAGGTGGGTGGGGCTGAGAGAGCTCCAAAAAGCTGTGACTAGCCCAAGGTCACACAGCTGGTGTGTGTGGGAGTGCACAGGCTAATCTGAATTCCCAGATAAGCCTCCACAACTCAAGCTGCAGAGCTGAGAATCAAACCCGGTTCCTCCAGATCAGAGTGCACCTGCTCTTAGCCACTATGCCACTGCTGCTCCCAAAAGGCTATGCTGGGGATCATTGGACCTGCATGGACATCTGTGTGGGTTGCGGACTGTGATGAGAAGGACAATTGCTACAGCAACGTGTGGTCGGGCCCCGCTAGTTCATTTATAAATGTTCATGGATGAGGCATGGCAAAAAGACAATTGATAGTACATACAACTGCATCAAGATTCTTCACGTGCACATATACATATAAGCAGCCTCCAAATGCAGCTATAACATGTACAGATATGTGAAGGTTCGTTTGGTGTGGCGTTGTACCTGTATATTAAAACACACATTAATTAATTCTGAAATTGATTCTAGAAATGTTCCTGGTAAATTAATGAGGAACTCAATGTAGAGTTCATTTCTGAAACAATAATGGAAGGTAGCTGGAGATTTCCATACAGCTGCACCCAATATTCCTTGTGTCTGATTTGCTGGTGTTGTAGTCTCATAATCAATCACCTCTCAATCAATCAACAAATCCTAGTACTTGAAGTTGAGGCATGACCAGTCAAAGACTAAGTTTTCTTTTTCCTATTTTTTTTTTTTGGGGGGGGGGGGTGATAGCCGTTTGACTTTCCTTTTGGCAATCATGAAAGGCAAAAGCATCAGCCTCCAGAATTTTCAAGCTGCCCTGTATTCATTGATATGGATGTTGCCCAATAGCATAATCTCCTCTTGCCTCCCTTTGTAGTTTCAAACATTCTGGCCGCCTTTCCTGGAGAATATTGATACACAGAGAATTCTTTTAAACTGAGAGCAGCCAAAGGAGATTGGGGAAGACGGTGGATTGAAAACAAGTTCCCCTGCAACTTCAACATTTCCTCTCCACCGAGCAGTGCACTGCAACAAAAGAGTGTGACGGGGAAATCAAAATGCCCAGAGAAGTATTCAGTCAAATTTACCTTTACGGGGAATTGCTAGGGGACTGAGCTGCGCTATAAATATCTGGCCATGCACATCAGCTCTTCTCTGTTGTGTGCACATATCCTGGAACCAAGTGGAAAATAAAACTTTGGCTTGAGCTGTGAGCATTCCAAACTTATGGACGTTTATTTCTTTGATGAGTCTTGACACCTCTCTGTCCACAAGCCTTTGGGTGGGCTGCAATAATTTCAAACAAAATTATCCAGTGTGAAATAAGAATGAAGATGAAATGGGGAGAGGCGAAAATAATTGACAAGAAAGATGCCTGCAGTTATGATGGAAAGGGCTGCATATTGCAAGGAATATCCAGGGCAACCAGGCATGTCTGCAGGCCCTATGTATTGTAGCATCTCTGTCAGTGAGTTCTCAATGTCAGAAGTGGAGCAAAATATTGCCCCCACTAAGAGTGGATTTCCAAATGCAGTGCTTTGGGACAAACAACGTATTATGGGGTTGATATCAATAGAAGCAGCTGTGCTACTATTTTCCCTACCAAAATCCCCCTCTACAAGCCAACATGGTTTGGTGGTTAGGAGTGGTGGGCTCTGATCTGGAGAACTGGGTTTGATTCCTTCCACCTCCGCTTGAGTGGCAGATTCTTATCTGGTGAACTGGATTTGTTTCCCTGCTCCTGCACATGAAGCCTGCTGGGTGACCTTGGACTGGCCACGGTGCTTCAGAACTCTCAGCCCTACGTATCTCACAGGGCGCCTGTTGCTGGGAGAAGAAAGGAAGGAGTTTGTAAGTTGCTTTGAGACTCCTTACAGGAAAGAAAAGCAAGATATAAATCGAAACATTCTTCTTCTATTAGCTGCAGTGGGGTTGGGGAGACAAATATAACATGAATTCCTTTCTTTCTCTGGCAGCTAGCAGCAACTTCAGGCAAAGGGTGAAATAATGTGAGGCGAGTATTAACTTCCCAGTGCCAGTACTATGGTCTTGATGTCATTCAATTCCCTTGCAGGCACACAAATCTATACAACATGCTTCTACTGCATTTATAAAAGAAAGGTAGTGTCAATGAAATGTCTTGGAACTCAATGGTGCGTCCCAAAAAGTGCATTATCAGAGTTGTACCCCTTTTTACCTTTTCCATTTAGGAAAACATTTTCATAAGAAAGAACTGTTCTGTTGTGGGAACTACAGAGAACAACAGTGGGGAGGTAATGTTGGAGGAATCACCCCAGAAAGGTGTGTACATTTGTGTGCATTGTCGCTTCCTGCTATGAAGTGGAACAGTGTGTACTAGAATACACATATCTTCTCTCTTCTTTCCCCTGTGCAGTCTAAATCAGAGGCTTCACATTTCATGTCTGTGGTTGTCTTGGATGACTTTCGCAGAAGGATTTCCTTGCTAGGAGGATATTGACAAATAGTGCAGCGCTATTTAATAAATTCTCCAGCGATCTGTGAGGTTCTCACTGCGTGTCATCTTGATAATGATTCAGGTAAGCAAAATAATCAGATATGCTTTGTGGTCTGTTCATACCCACCATGTCAGAATAGGATGGTCTAATGCAAAAGAAAAATAGAAATCAGAGAGTGAGAAAGAAAGAGAGAGAGACTGCAAAGAAGACCTTATAAATGTATTTATGAGACATTCTGAAATGTATGAACCACTAAATTGAATCAGTCATTTCAGCTGTAGGAATTCTCAGAGCTCTGGCAGGAGGAAGGAAGCTACAGCAATATTCAACTACTCATTAAACGAAGCTAGCTGCTTCCTTGCTGAACAAACCATAGGTTATAAACTTCAGCCAGGGCTCTTTAAGAGGAGTGAGGTTGGACAGAATAAATCAGTTTGAAGACATAAATATTCTAGGCCTTCACTGAGATGCCCTGTAGAACAGAACAAGACTTTATAATTCTAAGTAATTTCAAATATAATTCTCAAGCAGGAGTGAGCATACATTGCACTTGGAAAAAAAAACCCAAAACTGGATTATTCCTAATTGTGTGCCTAGAAGAGCTGACTACTGTGCTACAATTATTTGATTTGGCTGAAATTTTATTGTGCTCCTGATAGTAATTGAGAAAGGAAGAGTACTACAGCCTTCTCCTTTGACCGCTGCACATCTTATCTAGCCTCCCTGTGGTTTCAAAGATTTCAATGGACATTGCCTGTACACTTTCAAACTTATCATCCACCAGTGTCATTGCTGTCATATGTACAGAGAAAGAACCAGTGTAGTCTAGTGGTTAGAGTGCCTGTTAAATCCGAGAGCCCTGGGTTCAAATCCACACTCAGAACCACATTCAACCAAACAGATGTCTTCAAAGCCGACAAGTAATGGATAGAGGCCACACCTCTCATCATTGGCCATCCTGCCCTTCCCAGAATTAATTATTCAGCAATTAGGTCTTTGAAGGTGGGAAGTTTCATTTAGGATAAAATCCATTGACAGAACTATCTTTGAGTTTCTATAGAGCAAGTTAGAAGCAATTCCTATGCTTTTGATGGAACCGGGCAGATTCCCAGGGCAGTTTGAAAATGAATATACACTCTAGTAATTTGGTTACTTTGCCCATTTCTAGATTTTCTTTTACCTCTGTTTGTTTCATTTTACATTTTTTTAATCAGTGAAGATTTCCTGCTCACCCATGGATGGGTGCAGGGTTTAGAAACTCCACTTTTAAAGCCCTCCAAAGAATTGGTATCAATGAAAAAAAAAACACTCTTGCAAATACACCAAGCATCCCCACCACTGTTACAATTTAAGCATCCCTGGCTGATTCTAAGACAGCGTACTGCTTTTGTAACATACACCCAAGTTATTGATCTGGACAAATACAACTCAGGAGTATATAATCTACTCTAGAGCAATCTGAAATGCCACTTTATGTTAGTAACATGCTGTATTACAGCTTGGCACTTGTACTTCGATGTATCTGTTGCCCAGGTATCTTCTTCTGCTGGTTGAAAGGAAAAAATCATTATGGATAGGCTTGTCCTGTCAAAATGAAAGCATGAACATTATTTTTCTTCCTTGGAACCCAACAATCCAGAAAACTGTATGCTTTCTCTCCTTTCGCAGTTATAACTGAAATGTCATATTCTTTGGTTCCTATTACAATAATACATAGCAGAACAAAACACATAGTGATCAAAGCACTTCACAACTCACATACGTCAGTTCAGTAATCCTTTGATAATTCTGCATCTGGGAAAGTAAGCTTTAGTCCAAGAAGCTTTTGACCACTTTATATGTATCAGGAAGGTTCCACAAATTACAATGTTCTTATTTAGAATATTAGCACTGCAGTTTTAAGCAAGTCTACTACTGGAGACAAGAGTCCTATGACCCAGAGTGATAAGCTGCAGAACTACACTCAAAGCTCTGTTAATGATCTGAGTTTGATTCCAATGGAAGGTGGTTTCAGGTAACTGGTTCGAGGTTGACTCAGCCTTCCATCCTTCCAAGGTTGGTAAAATAAGTACCCAGTTTACTCGGGGAAATATATAGATGACTGGTGAAGGCAATGACAAACCACCCCATAAACAACCTGCCTAGTAAATGTCATGAAGTTATGTCTCCCCATGGATCAGCAATAACCTTTGCCTTAATACTGAAGAGTGTAAAATGTAGCTTATTATTCTCAGGAAAGTGTTCTTAGGGTTTTTCTGTAGGTCTGAGCAGTATAGACATGCTAGTTTGTTATAAAAATTATTTTAATCTCCTTATCATTAGAAGACAAGACTCACTAGAAAAGACAATAGAACTACGAAAAGTGGAAGGCAGCAGGAAAAAGGAAGACCCATCTTGAGACGGCACTTAACATATATCATTGCCATGGTCCTTTCTGCACGGGCCAAAAACAGTGTCCTAGGGATGGCAAAAATGCCAGCCCTAGAGAGCTGTTCGCACAGGAGGCGCTGCTGCATTGCAGCAGTGCCGTACTCGCTACCCCCCAGTGTCACGAAGCCGCTATTTTCCCACCTCGCTCCACATGCGAGGTTGTTTAGAAGGGATGGTTTCCCGTCAGTGCGGTACGAACTGCACCGCAGGGAAGCCGCCCCTTTCCCCGTCGCTCCCACTCACCTGCCTCTCCAGTGTCATTCTGGAGGACTGCAGGGACCCTCCCACACTGCCCTCCGACCTCCAGTGGAGAAGCCCTGCCACCGACGTGCGGAAAGGGCCCCAGTGACCCCAAAACTGTTTTTTTTTAGTGAACAAGTTTGGTTCTTTGCTTTTGCTGTTGGTTTTGTAGATACAAGGGCTTTTTAAAATTATGTTTTATTTTGTAAGTCACCTTAGAAACATACCATGGAGGGATGATCAAGAAGTTATATAAATAAATAACTGTTGTGTATGCATATGCACGCAGCTGTACTTTTTAGGGATAGTTTGGGGCAAAAATGAAGAAAAATAGATAATCACACATCCAGCTCAATTTGGAAGGATTGAAATTGAAACAAGTATTGTTTGTTAAAATATTTATATCCCACCTTTCCTTGTGGCCTGAGGCAGTGTTTGGGAGCTCAGCAGACAATTCAAATTCAAAGCCAATCCCAGTCTCCCTGTTCTTTTCCCTGTTTTCCTGTGTCCATTTTTTCTTATTAGCACATCAGCTTGAGAACAGGGTCCTCAGACTCTTAACTCACGTAAACCTCGTTGGGAAGGAACCTTTTATAATAAAAGGGGAAAATGTTCCTCTCCCGGCTTCCAATCTTGTTATGAAAATCCAGCATCATGATCTCTCCATTCTTTATCTAAACACCAGGAATGAAGAAATGGATTGTACAGAGATTAAGGTCACCTACATATCTCATAGCAACCTTCACGCTAATTCCATTGCACTGCTAAACATAGCTGAGCATGGAATCATGTTTATTTATTTATTTTAAAGAAAAGAGAATGCGAGATTGTATGTCCTCATACTCATCTTCTAAAAAAAAAAAGGAAGGAAGGAAAAGAGACATGATGATGATTGAAAGGTAAGCTTAGTTTGATTGGTGCTGCATATGGATCCGGTGGAGAAAGAAAGAGCAAACCCAGACAGTGTTTTGTATTTTAATGTGACAGCATTGTTATCAAATTATAACACGCCTTCTGTTCTCTAGACATAAATACCCAGATTACATAAACAGCACTTTTAACCTTCACAAGGGAAACGCCTGAGAAATGTAGAGCTGTAGAATGATGCTTAAAATATTTTTCTTTGAATTTAATATTGAACAGTTATGTTCACTATTGAGGAACATCATTCTGACATCAGTTTGTCTTGGGCCTATTGTGAGGGAGGAAGGGAGATGGAAACAGGCCATCTCTGCACAGTGAGAGGAAATGGCTCCCCACCGGCATAATTCATGCTGGTGGACACATGAGACAGTTTGCACCGCTGTGACCCATAGAGGTCGCTCCACATGGAGTCACCTGCAGATCATCCCGTTCACCTACCTCTCCTCCTTGTGCAGCTCTGGATGGCTGGAGGTACATGCCCACACTGCCCTCTGACCTCCAGGGGTCAGAGGGCAATGTGGGCATGTCCCTCCAGTCATCCAGAGCTGCACAAGGATGAGAGGTAGGTGAACGTAAAACTGGAGGGGCCAAAAGTGGGGCCCTCACACCAGTGTGCTTCGCCCTGTGCCAGCACAAAAACACCACTTTTGAAAAAACTTGCCCAGGGAACGAGTTTCAAAAGTGGCATTTTCACATCAGTTGGGAAAGGCGAACACAGCTGTGCTAACAGTGCCCCAGGAACAGTGTTTTTACCATCCCTAGGGTGCTGTTTTTCAGCTGTGCAGAAACAGCCATAGTTTCATCAGACTGGGAGGTTTGAACTGAGTCAGATCCACTGAGAGAAGTAGAATGTTCTCCCCCATCTGACTTAATGGTTTGAACGGCTGACAAATGGGATTGCTGCTTCTACTAGGAAGTAGGGATGGGATTTCTTCCTAATTTCCTGCAGCAACCAACTATAGGATTAGAATACTACAGAATTCTTATCATTAATCAGTACTAATGATATGTTTCAACATTGTGATACAATTAATCAGGGGTTGATCAACTGAGCATAAGTATCCATTCTTTCCTTTAGACTTTATTTTTTAAATCTGTAGGAACCCAGATTTCAGTTAAACTTAGTTCCCAATATCACTCACAGAAATCAAGTTTGGAAATCTCACTCTTCTTTCAGAATTTTCAGATTTTCAAAACTGGATTTGAAGAGGGAAGTTTTTCTTTGTACAGAATTCTCCTTTGTGTTTCAAGATTTTTTCTGATTATTTTTTGTCCTGAAGTTTTGGGATCATGTTAGCAGTTGCCTTCTTCCCTATTCCACTGTCCCACTAAAAGTAGCAGGAGCAGGGAGGGAAAGGGAAAAAATAAGGTGGTCTCACTGAACTGCTGTTTGTGTAAGTCACCATTCCAATTTAAAGGCCACCTCACAAGGTGTACGTTATGGTGAGGGAAAGGGAAGGCACTTGTCAGCTGCTTTGAGACTCCTTAAAGGTTGAGAAAAGTGGGGTACACAAACCAACTGTTCTTCTCCTTTTGGTAGTCCTGCCAAAGGAAAGAAGATACTGCAAGAAGCAAGACTCCCAACTGGAGTTGGATCCAAACATAAATAAAGGGTTCCTCCTGGCTGTTTCCTATCATCCAATAGTCCCACTGGTGGCATTTAGAAGCTGGAGTGAAAATAAGATATCAACTTAGATTGATGTGATAACTTTCACGGATATGATAAATACCAAAGGGACAGCATCTGGTACCTGACATAGGCTGCTTTGACTTATATCCTGAAAATCCTTTTTGTCTTTAAGATGCTACTGGACTTCAATCTGACTCCACCACATGAAAGATGATATCAGAGGGTACATAGGGATTAAAAAAAATCAGCTCCCATTTGTCTTTGTATTAATAAATTCATAATATGTGTTTAAACTAAGCTCATCCTACTAATCTCATCCTACTAAAGGCATTCATCAGCAATTAACATTTCTTCATCTGTTTTTTTTAGTGTCCTGAAAAACAAAGGAAAGCAATTAAGAACTACAAGCAAACAAGGTTTTTTTTTTAATTTACATCTAGTTAATCTATCTGTTGCAGATAATTACAGACCTTAATGAGAACAATTTGATCCATTATGAACAAACATTATAAAGTATCATAGATGTAAATAATAATTTCATTGTTTTTAAAAGTTAGGCCAGTTGGCCAGGAATCAATTACAGATGGATACTTAGTTATAGAAATGAAATTTCCCTTTTATAATCCTCCGTTCTAGAATTTATTTTCATTTTATTTACATCATTTGCCTTTCTCCACAGTGGGAATGCAAAATGACATACATAATTTTTTCTCCATGTTATCCTCACAACACAGCAGAACATGATATCCACACATTGTATCCCCACAACAAGGTAGGTTAGACTGAGAATGTGTTACTGGTCCAAGCAGGCTTCCATGACCCAGTAGGGATTTAAACCTGGCTTTCCAGATCCCAATCCAACAGTCTAATCACTACACCGCTGTGGCTTCCTCTCCCTGCTCCATTCTGCACCAGTCTGCATGATAATATGTGGACTCTCACATGTTGTGTTTTATTTGAGCCACCTGCCTGTCCTTTGTGTAAGCAGAAATTTAAATTGCCTATAAAATGGGAGCACTTATTTCTGGCTGCCTAAAATGCAGCAGCAGGGTGCCTCGGATAGTGACTGAGATCTTGAAGAATGTCAGCTCAGTGGGTGGGTGGGTTGTGGGGGAGAGACAGAAAATTATACCCAGAATGACATCCCCAGTGAAACCCATGGAAGAGATTAAGTAATACAGATGCATGTGCAATAATAACCAGTACTACAGCAAGAGCAACAAAAGATGCAAACTATTTGCAATGCAATTTGAAATAATTTTAAGGCCTCGTTTTAAAAAATCAATATTGCTTTGATTGTTAGGGTGATATCCGCAATTGACAACCAAATTGAGATTTGAGCAGAGGAATGACTGATTGTGTGCTACAACTCACTATGCATTATAGGACAGCAGCCCTGATTTCTCCTGACCATTCCCACTCTTTCCTACCTTGTGACCCTTTTCCTCTCCAGTTATAATGTACAGCTTTTGAGATATGCCACACATAGTGACAGAACCAGCAAGGGAGTGACTAGGAAGAATCATGGCTGCCCTGTCTTTTGTTTTGCACTATGAACAATAAAAAGATGGGTAGATAGACAGAACAACAGCGGAGAGAGACTTTGAACAAATCCAACAAGGCATCGACTAGTTTCCATTTTAAAGCCAATTCCATGGTGGTGGTGAGGGCAAAAATAGCAGTATTTGTGAATACTGGACAAGGTTCACAGCTGGGGGGGGGGGAGTTGGACCCAGACCTCCTGTTGAATAAATAGGTGGCAGTGGTGACTAACAGCAGCTGCAGTTGAGCCATTACCCTGCAAGAAAAGATCTTGCCACTGTGGTGATACCATGGTAGATTAGGTTACTGTAATGTGCTCTGTGTGGGACTGCCCTTGAAGACTATCTGAGAATTACAGTTGGTACAGAGTGCTGCAGCCAGAGTGTTGATTGGCATGGGTCCTAGGGACTATATCACTCCAGTCTTGCTCCACCATTACTGGCTTCTAATTTGTTTCTGGTCTCTGTTCAAGGTGCGAGTACTGACCTTTAAAGCCTATATGGTCTGGAACCAACATGTCTTTTGAGCCACCTTCTTCCATATGAATCCACTCACTCTATCCGGTCATCTTCTGAGGCCCTGCCTCAACTGCCACTGCCATGTGAGATCTGACAGGTAGTGAAAGGGCTTTCTCAGTCATGGCACCAAAACTTTGGAACATTTTCCCCAGAAAAATTCATCTGTCAGTGGCATCTTCTGCCAGTGAGCAAATTTAAAACCTGATGATGCAGGTTGCAAGTTGACTTGAATCTTAAACCTGATTAATCTGAATGGGAAAATAACTCAGTGCAATTTGAATAGCTTCCCCCATTGCCAGTTTGGGTATAGAGCCATTGAACAAGAATCTAGGAGATGGAGGCTTGATTCCATACACTGCCAGAGAATCTTGCTGGTTGTCTTCAGGCCAACCACACACTCTCCTATCCTAAGGTGACTCATATTGTAAGGATAAAATTAAAGAGAAAACTTTGGGGCCCTTTGGGAACAAAGGTGGGACATACATGAAGATACTAAAGTAAGCAGATTGCATTTCTGTGATGTAATGCACAGATGTCAAACTTTTGGCCCTCCAGATGTAATGGACTACAGTTCCCATCATCCCCTGCCAGCATGATGCTGGCAGAGGATGGTGGGAACTGTAGTCCATTACATCTGGAGGGCCAAAAGTTTGACATCTGTGATGTAATGTGTTCCATTCATCTTGAATTCTAGTTTAGCAGGGAGAATTTATAAAAACAATGTTGAAATTGAAAGATTCACAGATTGATGAAGTCGGATGTTTGTTCATCTCTTTTGCTTCCGTTTCCTTTCTACAGATGTGCATTGATAAAATACTGCAGATAATATGTATGATTGCATTAACATTATTTTTGTCTATTTTAATAATGCACATGATCAGTAAATATTTATACTATCAACACTGCAAACCTCTCTCTCTCTCTCTCTCTCTCTCTCTCTCTCTCTCTCTGTGTGTGTGTGTGTGTGTGTGTGTGTGTGTGTGTGTGTGTGTGTGTAGGGGGGATGTTTTATCTGTACTCATAACTACTCATGCGTATCAGTAAAATATCACACTTGAAGAATCTTGATGCCATCCTATGTAGGAAAGCATCAAGATAGATTTTTGTAGTGTTTCAGTAATGCATGTGCACACATCCCTAATGTGGAATAGGAGCAGAGAGGAAACACAATATGCACAATACTCTACAAAATGTAGAGTATTGGTGCAATAGACAAGTCCTCATGCAATGATTGTACTTTAGAAACAAGAATCATGTAATTGAGACTTCAGAAATATTGGAGAAATCTGCATATAGAGAATTTTGAAAGCAGCCCTGTGTCACATTACGCAGTACAGGCTTGTAGAGAAAAAAGTGGAAACAGTTATAAATGGTAACTACTCTTTGTAAACAGCCTGTAGGCACAAAGAACTTGAAATTACTGGGGAATGTGGATAATGTTCAGTCATGATTTATGACCGTTTTATTCCCCTATGAACTTCAGCAGCAGCTCAAAATCAACCTGATTTCTCTTTTGTTATCTTGGTCACTGGTTTCTATAAACCCAAGAACTGCATGACAAAAGAAATAAAAGTGATTTTTTTCTCTTTTCCTTGTCTGTGGCCGTTAAGGAGGAGGGAAGTATTTATATCTTTTCCGGTACCACTTGGTGTTTGTTTCTCTTTTGTTTTCTGTAAGTTCTGATTTCTGGAGGAAGCAAAATTGTACCCATCTCAAGTTCTAATCTAGGTACATTGAGAGAAAGAAATATCACCCAGTCAAAGTCTGTAAGTTCTTCCACTTTTTTCCAAGTCATTGTAGTAGAGCCAGTCAAGTCATAGTAGAGTACCCATACTATAGGTTTACTTGACACTACATAGTTTTAATTTCACTTACGTTTAATATTCATGTATGTTAACCCTTTCCCAAAAAGTTGAGATGTTTTTAAAAAATGTACTAATTTACTAATTGCAGAAATTCGGTTTTAGGAAGTGTTCATGTTTTTGTTTTCAACTGACACTCTAATGCAACTTTGAGTACATATTTGCCAAGGGTTAAAACTGCCTTAAACAAAGCAGAAATCCAACTCATAGCTCCGGAAGATATACAAACTGCAAGCGTGAACAACTATTAACTAAGTGTAGGAAGTATGGTTGCCAACTCCAAATTGGCAAAGTCCTGAAGATTTGGGGGTGGAGCTTGAAGTGAGCACAGTTTGGGGGGAGGGGGTGATGCCATAGAGTCCACTCTTTGAAGCAGCCATTTTCTCCAGGGACTGGTTCCCCACCCTGGGACATGGCAATATATACCCTAAACATTTCCTTCTCTCTGGACACAGTGTGTAACAGGCTTCCCTCTGTGGTACATCTCTGAAGATACCAGCCACCAATGCAGGCGAAATGTTAGGAACAAAATCCACCAGACCATGGCCACACAGCCCGGAAAACCCACCAGAACCAGTTGAATCCGGCCATGAAAGCCTTCGACAATACATTGATCTCAGTATCTTGAAGATCAGTTAAACTTCTTACAGCCCTTCCTCCCTTCCCCCCGCCTTCGCTGCCCAGGAGGTTAGCAACTCTAGTTGGCATCCATTGCCGTTGACATCATAGGTTCAATTCTCATAAACAGCAAATGAAAGGTAAACTGATCTTTGAACAATAGGTTTTCAAACTGCAGGAGGGAGCTCACATGACTGGTTCTTCACACAGAAAACTAATGTTTCAGAAAGGGTTCAAGCCCAGGCTTCTTTCTATATGCAGGGTTTACTTTTTTAATGGAAGAACCATTGGTCATCTGAACCTGCAGTCTAACACAATACACTCAAGAATTGGTTATACCATTGCATCAGCTGTTCATGAGATTACTCTGCAGAAATAATTTCATTATAGTGTCATCAACCAATTTATGAACAATAGGACAATTACTTTTGGAAGTGACAAAGACTTTAAAAAAATGAAAAGTGTAAATTAATGCATCAGAACTACATGAAGCCTTACAAAATGTTCTCTGAAATACTGTCCACTGGAATATCCTGGGAACATGGCCATGACTTATTTAGCAAAAAAAAAAAGGGTGGGCATACATGAAGAAATTTTGGGAGAGACATTTGAAGAAACATTGGAATTAATCTCATAGCAGGAAAGTAGGCTTCAAATCCTGGCTGGAGCTACAAATGATATTACAGCTGATTGACAGACTAATCCAGGTCTACAAAACTGTTCAACAATTTGATACAGCTGATACTGCGTGTTACCTCAGGAGATGCCAAAAAACAGGAAATTCAGAAACTACAATTTCTATCGATAATTGGAAGGTTTCCTGCTCTTTCAAAGGAGCACAAAGGAGCACAAAAGTGCCCATTAGAAAACCTGGGTTTTGGCCCCCATCTAAAAATTATAACACCTTAATTCAAATTCAAATGCAAAAACCTTTACCGACATATAAAAGGGTTCCAGGAGAGAGTACAGAAGTATAAAATTGTACTGCAACATCCATATTTAACAGTTTAAATGGTACAACACTTTATTTATTTGGGCATTTCTGTGCCACTTTTCTCCCTAAAAGGACACAAGAATTTCCAAAACAGCCAATTTAAACAAACAAAGAAACATACACACCTTGAATAGGTCCAGGCCCCCATGAGGTGAAGAGGAGAGAGTACCAAAAGAGCTTGCAATGAGCTCTTCACTTTCCCCTGTATAACCTACCCAACACTATTTCTTCTTTCCATCCTCTTGCCAGTGCTATATCCTCACCTTTACCTGCTTCCTCTTCTCCTTCCAACTTTCTAATAGTAGATGTTCTGCTGTTGCACTGTACTTATGATGAAAGCAGAAGTGGCCAGGAAAAAAATGAAAACAATTCAGACAATCAACAATATTTTTGCCTTTTTGCTAACAAATTAGAAACTTACAGAAGCAAGAAGCCTCCAGTGAAGACACTGGGCTATGCTGAGTATGAGAAAACAGGTACAAGCCATGATTTAGAGGAGAAGCGGAATGAACAACACAGTACCGCTCAAGGAGAAAAAAGGGCAAAAATATTGGTAAAATGAAGAATCATATTAGAATGATCTTCAGGGAACTTGTGCCAATGGGCACTAGCCATGATGTTCGGACCAACTGAAAGCCAACATTGGAACACATCTGAGTTTTTCCTATGGTCTTTAAAAATATATAATTGAATATAGCAGCGTGGTCAGCCATTACGTATCCCTTGGAAAGAAGGAATCCAATAGAATGTGTTGGTTCTTCCCAACAAACTTTCTGCAAACCTTAGTATGATTTTCTGTGCTAAAATTATTGATGTCCATAAACCAGATAGTGTAGCTTACAAGGATTTCAGGAGGAAAAAAACTATTTTGGCCATTTGTTTAAAAAGTCTATTTTATTGAACATTTTCCTTAAAAAGAATTACTTTAGACAGTGTAACGGGATGGAAATCTAAAGAAACCAGCCTGTACTAAAATTAAAACAACCTGATAGGTGCATGAATATTAATGAGACCTAAATATCACCTAATCACAAACAATAAACTTCAGCCTGTGACCTGCAATCAAAGTGAAGCACCAGCTAGCAGAACGAAGAATTCATGTACTTCCTTATTTATGATAGCAATATGTTGACAAGCATCAGCATACATGTCTGATTTTGGTAAAAGCTGCAGGATCTTCAAGGTTCTGTAAAATTACACCTTTATTATTCCCTCCCCTTAACTATGAAGGGGTTAGACAGGCTAATGAGATTTTATGCTTCTAACTTCTCTGGGTGTAAATACTCCTGGAAGACTCCCATAAATTGGTTTTTAAAAGCAAGACCAAAAAAAAATCCCCACAGCTATTAAAACCTTAAAAGGCCAATAATAAAAACAAAGTTTAAACAAAAGTTATATACTTCTCAGTGTGGAATGCAGTTTGTTTAAAATGAGAGATGGATGCATTAAATTGTCAGACTTGTAAGTGCATATAAATATTCATTTGTTAGCACACTGAACAGGCTGCATATCTGGTTGAGCCATTTCCAAAGAAACATCATTACATGGTAAAGATTCAGAAAAGAGTGTCCCTAATTATTAATATGCTGAAATACCTTTTATTTATATATTTAAAACATTTATTAGTCATCTTTCCATGTAGCACCACTTGAAGTAGCTTACAGTATAACCAATTATTAAAAGAATAGTAAAAACTATATATAACTAAACAACAATTATAAAAACCCATTAAAACTCCAGTTAGGACTGCCAAAACTAAACCAGTCAGCATGGTGTAGTGCACAGGTGTCAAACTCGCAGCCCTCCAGATGTTATGGACTACAGATCCCATCATCCCCTGCCAGCACCATGCTGGCAGGGGATGATGTGAACTGTAGTCTATAACATCTGGAGGGCCACGAGTTTGACACCTGTGGTATAGTGGTTAAGAGCAGTGGACTCTAATCTGGAAAATTGTGTTTTCCCCATTCCCTCACATGAGTGGTGGAATGGCCTGGTGAACTAGGTTTGTTTTCTTGCTCCTCCATATGAAGCCTGTTGGATGACCTTGGGCTAGTCACTGTCCTCTCAGAACTCTCTCAGCCCCACCTACCTCACAAGGGATTTGTTGTGGGGAGAGGAAGGGAAGGCATTTGTAAGCTGCTTTGGGACTCCTTATGGTTGAAAAAATCCAGACTCTACTTCATTTTCTTCAATTACACTCCTAAATTAAAGTCTTTCCACAGCCTCCTGATGATCAACAGTAAGGGGACCAGGTACTCCCCCCTCAGGAGGTTGTTCCATAATTGTGGGGCTGCCACTTAAAAGGCTTTCTCTCATGTACCCGGTTAAGCTTCTTTGATTGGTAGGGACAGTCAGGAAGGCCTCTCCTTGCAATCACAATTCCTGAGTAGGAACATATGGGAGAAGACAGTCTTTCAAGATGCCCGAGTCCTAACCATGTAGGGTTTTAAAAGCAAAACCTTTTAAAAGACAAAAAACACCTTGCATTAAGCTTAAGAGAGGATTGGTATAATTTCTGCAAAATCAGGGTCATATAATCCTGTTAGCTGGCCCCAACCAGGAGTCCAGCCACAGCATTCTGCACTAGCAAACACTATTCAAGCAGAGTACATTGCGACAGTCCAGTACAGATGTAACTAAACCATGCATCCCTGTGGCTAGATCTGCAATTTCCTCCAGCTCGGTGCCATATCATTCTCAAAAACTAAACATCTTTCAACACTGGAGACAACACCCAGTATCTGGTCATGCCCAAGAAGTGACTGCCCAGCCTAAGGACATTTCTATTTCATTAGCCAACTACTGGTTCTGCTTCTTCCATTATTTTCATGTCTTCCATCCTGTTTAAGCAGATGTGGCCTCACCCAGACTTGTGTGCCTAAGCATATCTATCTCATTCCTACCTAACTGGCATGTTAATCCTGTTGCTTCAACCAGGCCCATTCTGCCTATGCAATAGCCTAACCAAGGCATTTCCCCCATTTTTTTTCTCACCAAAATTTGACAGCAGTTAACTTTAAATCACCCAGTGAGATTTAAACTTTTTATCTTGACCCAATGAAAAGTCAAAATGTGTCAAACTGCCACCTATCTTGCAGCTCTTCTTTCCATAAAAAAGGACCCTAGCCTTCTAGACATGTTCAGCAAGGCATCTGACACAGTTTTTGCTTCAATATCTCGCAAAGGTACAGCCACAATTAATGGCACCATAGCCTCTTCTTGGAGGATTAACCTCATCAAGCAATGGAATAACCAGGAAAAGATTCCTTAACATCTTCTGCATCCCCATTTACTTTTAACACTTGGCTTTTGCCTCTGTACCATGGGTTCTCTTACATTTAGTTGCTAAGTTTTAACAGCACACGTGTTATTGTTTTATTGTTATTCTTTGTGCAGCTTTGAACAAAATGTGTTTGGAAAAAGGAAGATAGATATAATTTGAATAAATTAAATGCACAAAAAAATAGAAGACATCCAGGTTACTCTATGAAACTGAGACAAGGGCCATTTCTGCACGGGCCAATTATACCGGTATCTTACAATCTTACAATTGGTATCTTACAATCCGGGTCTATTTTATCCCAATTTCTCCCTTTGCATGGCTACCTGTTTCTGTGAAGGAATTCAGTGAAGACCAGGAGGAAATACTCCAGTTTGTTTTGCATGATCCCGGGTCTTTTGTATTTACACTGCAAGTGTATCTGTGCATGCGCAAACATCCTGGTGTCCCGCTTTCTGATTGGCTGTTGTTTATGGGCAACAGCTTGAATAAACATCTCCACCTTGCCTTTTGAATTGCTGGTCCACAAAAAGGCTGTGCTTCTGATTGGTCAACCCACAGAGAGTGGGGAAAAATGAAGTCCCTCTCTTTTCCCCAGTTCTTGATAGGTTCCAGCACAGGCCTCAACATAGCAAGTGGCAGCAAAAAACTCCACTTCTGATTAACCCTGGCAAAATGGCACCTGACCGATACCTCGAGCAGAAAACGTGCTTGGGGGAACGTTTCAAGAAGGATGGGCTGCAAGAAGGAATGGTCGGTGGCTCAGCTGAATTGAAAACCAACATGATGTTCAGGTGGGGAGATCAAGGGAGTGGGCAACGGGGTGGGGAGATCAGGCGGCTGGGCAGGAAAAATAAACTGGTTCTGCTCCCATGGTGTTTGCATGATAGCAGGTTAAATGTAGGAGTTTTGAAAAGAATTGCCAAATTGGTGATTTTGGGATGAGGGAACTATTGTGGGACAAACCTGCTTTAGGACCAGGAACTGAGCGAACCTCTTGGCCAAACCAAAATATTTTCCTTGCACAACCTGGAATATTTGGATTGTGCAGAAACCGCCATAGTAAATTCAGGACAGACAAAATTCAGGACAGACATAAAAGAAAATACTTTTTTACACAATACATAACTGATTAACTACCATGAGATTTGGTAATAGTTACAAGCTTATATGGGTTTTAAAGCAGATAAAGAAATTTATGGATAACAGATGCATCAATGGTATAATTAGGTTGACATCTAAACAGAGGCCGTTTCTGCATGGGCCAAAAACGGCGGCCTGGGGGCGGTAAAAACGCTGCCCTCAGGCCGCCGTTCGCACAGGCGGCGCTGCTGAAACGCAGCAGCGCCGACCTGGCTGCCCTTCCCCTCCCTCAGGGCGGCGTCAGGCCACCCTAAAAAACAACCCTTTAAAGGGTTGTTTTTGAGGGAACAGCGTCTTCCCGGCGGCGCGGTGCGAACAGCACCGCCAGGAACACGCTGTTTCCCTTCCCTTTCCCACTCACCTTGTCCCCGTCGTCGGCCTGCTGGCCTGGGGGGGGGGGGGTGGGGGGGGGGAGGGGGTGGGGGGGGGGGGGGGTGGGGGGGGGGGGGGGTGGGGGGGGGGGGGGGTGGGGGGGGGGGGGGGTGGGGGGGGGGGGGGGTGGGGGGGGGGGGGGGTGGGGGGGGGGGGGGGTGGGGGGGGGGGGGGGTGGGGGGGGGGGGGGGTGGGGGGGGGGGGGGGTGGGGGGGGGGGGGGGTGGGGGGGGGGGGGGGTGGGGGGGGGGGGGGGTGGGGGGGGGGGGGGGTGGGGGGGGGGGGGGGTGGGGGGGGGGGGGGGTGGGGGGGGGGGGGGGTGGGGGGGGGGGGGGGTGGGGGGGGGGGGGGGTGGGGGGGGGGGGGGGTGGGGGGGGGGGGGGGTGGGGGGGGGGGGGGGTGGGGGGGGGGGGGGGTGGGGGGGGGGGGGGGTGGGGGGGGGGGGGGGTGGGGGGGGGGGGGGGTGGGGGGGGGGGGGGGTGGGGGGGGGGGGGGGTGGGGGGGGGGGGGGGTGGGGGGGGGGGGGGGTGGGGGGGGGGGGGGGTGGGGGGGGGGGGGGGTGGGGGGGGGGGGGGGTGGGGGGGGGGGGGGGTGGGGGGGGGGGGGGGTGGGGGGGGGGGGGGGTGGGGGGGGGGGGGGGTGGGGGGGGGGGGGGGTGGGGGGGGGGGGGGGTGGGGGGGGGGGGGGGTGGGGGGGGGGGGGGGTGGGGGGGGGGGGGGGTGGGGGGGGGGGGGGGTGGGGGGGGGGGGGGGTGGGGGGGGGGGGGGGTGGGGGGGGGGGGGGGTGGGGGGGGGGGGGGGTGGGGGGGGGGGGGGGTGGGGGGGGGGGGGGGTGGGGGGGGGGGGGGGTGGGGGGGGGGGGGGGTGGGGGGGGGGGGGGGTGGGGGGGGGGGGGGGTGGGGGGGGGGGGGGGTGGGGGGGGGGGGGGGTGGGGGGGGGGGGGGGTGGGGGGGGGGGGGGGTGGGGGGGGGGGGGGGTGGGGGGGGGGGGGGGTGGGGGGGGGGGGGGGTGGGGGGGGGGGGGGGTGGGGGGGGGGGGGGGTGGGGGGGGGGGGGGGTGGGGGGGGGGGGGGGTGGGGGGGGGGGGGGGTGGGGGGGGGGGGGGGTGGGGGGGGGGGGGGGTGGGGGGGGGGGGGGGTGGGGGGGGGGGGGGGTGGGGGGGGGGGGGGGTGGGGGGGGGGGGGGGTGGGGGGGGGGGGGGGTGGGGGGGGGGGGGGGTGGGGGGGGGGGGGGGTGGGGGGGGGGGGGGGTGGGGGGGGGGGGGGGTGGGGGGGGGGGGGGGTGGGGGGGGGGGGGGGTGGGGGGGGGGGGGGGTGGGGGGGGGGGGGGGTGGGGGGGGGGGGGGGTGGGGGGGGGGGGGGGTGGGGGGGGGGGGGGGTGGGGGGGGGGGGGGGTGGGGGGGGGGGGGGGTGGGGGGGGGGGGGGGTGGGGGGGGGGGGGGGTGGGGGGGGGGGGGGGTGGGGGGGGGGGGGGGTGGGGGGGGGGGGGGGTGGGGGGGGGGGGGGGTGGGGGGGGGGGGGGGTGGGGGGGGGGGGGGGTGGGGGGGGGGGGGGGTGGGGGGGGGGGGGGGTGGGGGGGGGGGGGGGTGGGGGGGGGGGGGGGTGGGGGGGGGGGGGGGTGGGGGGGGGGGGGGGTGGGGGGGGGGGGGGG
Organism: Sphaerodactylus townsendi; assembly: GCF_021028975.2. Taxonomy (NCBI): domain Eukaryota; kingdom Metazoa; phylum Chordata; class Lepidosauria; order Squamata; family Sphaerodactylidae; genus Sphaerodactylus; species Sphaerodactylus townsendi. Next base: position 26,239,138 of record NC_059437.1, on the reverse strand, counting down.
TGGGGGGGGGGGGGGGTGGGGGGGGGGGGGGGTGGGGGGGGGGGGGGGTGGGGGGGGGGGGGGGTGGGGGGGGGGGGGGGTGGGGGGGGGGGGGGGTGGGGGGGGGGGGGGGTGGGGGGGGGGGGGGGTGGGGGGGGGGGGGGGTGGGGGGGGGGGGGGGTGGGGGGGGGGGGGGGTGGGGGGGGGGGGGGGTGGGGGGGGGGGGGGGTGGGGGGGGGGGGGGGTGGGGGGGGGGGGGGGTGGGGGGGGGGGGGGGTGGGGGGGGGGGGGGGTGGGGGGGGGGGGGGGTGGGGGGGGGGGGGGGTGGGGGGGGGGGGGGGTGGGGGGGGGGGGGGGTGGGGGGGGGGGGGGGTGGGGGGGGGGGGGGGTGGGGGGGGGGGGGGGTGGGGGGGGGGGGGGGTGGGGGGGGGGGGGGGTGGGGGGGGGGGGGGGTGGGGGGGGGGGGGGGTGGGGGGGGGGGGGGGTGGGGGGGGGGGGGGGTGGGGGGGGGGGGGGGTGGGGGGGGGGGGGGGTGGGGGGGGGGGGGGGTGGGGGGGGGGGGGGGTGGGGGGGGGGGGGGGTGGGGGGGGGGGGGGGTGGGGGGGGGGGGGGGTGGGGGGGGGGGGGGGTGGGGGGGGGGGGGGGTGGGGGGGGGGGGGGGTGGGGGGGGGGGGGGGTGGGGGGGGGGGGGGGTGGGGGGGGGGGGGGGTGGGGGGGGGGGGGGGTGGGGGGGGGGGGGGGTGGGGGGGGGGGGGGGTGGGGGGGGGGGGGGGTGGGGGGGGGGGGGGGTGGGGGGGGGGGGGGGTGGGGGGGGGGGGGGGTGGGGGGGGGGGGGGGTGGGGGGGGGGGGGGGTGGGGGGGGGGGGGGGTGGGGGGGGGGGGGGGTGGGGGGGGGGGGGGGTGGGGGGGGGGGGGGGTGGGGGGGGGGGGGGGTGGGGGGGGGGGGGGGTGGGGGGGGGGGGGGGTGGGGGGGGGGGGGGGTGGGGGGGGGGGGGGGTGGGGGGGGGGGGGGGTGGGGGGGGGGGGGGGTGGGGGGGGGGGGGGGTGGGGGGGGGGGGGGGTGGGGGGGGGGGGGGGTGGGGGGGGGGGGGGGTGGGGGGGGGGGGGGGTGGGGGGGGGGGGGGGTGGGGGGGGGGGGGGGTGGGGGGGGGGGGGGGTGGGGGGGGGGGGGGGTGGGGGGGGGGGGGGGTGGGGGGGGGGGGGGGTGGGGGGGGGGGGGGGTGGGGGGGGGGGGGGGTGGGGGGGGGGGGGGGTGGGGGGGGGGGGGGGTGGGGGGGGGGGGGGGTGGGGGGGGGGGGGGGTGGGGGGGGGGGGGGGTGGGGGGGGGGGGGGGTGGGGGGGGGGGGGGGTGGGGGGGGGGGGGGGTGGGGGGGGGGGGGGGTGGGGGGGGGGGGGGGTGGGGGGGGGGGGGGGTGGGGGGGGGGGGGGGTGGGGGGGGGGGGGGGTGGGGGGGGGGGGGGGTGGGGGGGGGGGGGGGTGGGGGGGGGGGGGGGTGGGGGGGGGGGGGGGTGGGGGGGGGGGGGGGTGGGGGGGGGGGGGGGTGGGGGGGGGGGGGGGTGGGGGGGGGGGGGGGTGGGGGGGGGGGGGGGTGGGGGGGGGGGGGGGTGGGGGGGGGGGGGGGTGGGGGGGGGGGGGGGTGGGGGGGGGGGGGGGTGGGGGGGGGGGGGGGTGGGGGGGGGGGGGGGTGGGGGGGGGGGGGGGTGGGGGGGGGGGGGGGTGGGGGGGGGGGGGGGTGGGGGGGGGGGGGGGTGGGGGGGGGGGGGGGTGGGGGGGGGGGGGGGTGGGGGGGGGGGGGGGTGGGGGGGGGGGGGGGTGGGGGGGGGGGGGGGTGGGGGGGGGGGGGGGTGGGGGGGGGGGGGGGTGGGGGGGGGGGGGGGTGGGGGGGGGGGGGGGTGGGGGGGGGGGGGGGTGGGGGGGGGGGGGGGTGGGGGGGGGGGGGGGTGGGGGGGGGGGGGGGTGGGGGGGGGGGGGGGTGGGGGGGGGGGGGGGTGGGGGGGGGGGGGGGTGGGGGGGGGGGGGGGTGGGGGGGGGGGGGGGTGGGGGGGGGGGGGGGTGGGGGGGGGGGGGGGTGGGGGGGGGGGGGGGTGGGGGGGGGGGGGGGTGGGGGGGGGGGGGGGTGGGGGGGGGGGGGGGTGGGGGGGGGGGGGGGTGGGGGGGGGGGGGGGTGGGGGGGGGGGGGGGTGGGGGGGGGGGGGGGTGGGGGGGGGGGGGGGTGGGGGGGGGGGGGGGTGGGGGGGGGGGGGGGTGGGGGGGGGGGGGGGTGGGGGGGGGGGGGGGTGGGGGGGGGGGGGGGTGGGGGGGGGGGGGGGTGGGGGGGGGGGGGGGTGGGGGGGGGGGGGGGTGGGGGGGGGGGGGGGTGGGGGGGGGGGGGGGTGGGGGGGGGGGGGGGTGGGGGGGGGGGGGGGTGGGGGGGGGGGGGGGTGGGGGGGGGGGGGGGTGGGGGGGGGGGGGGGTGGGGGGGGGGGGGGGTGGGGGGGGGGGGGGGTGGGGGGGGGGGGGGGTGGGGGGGGGGGGGGGTGGGGGGGGGGGGGGGTGGGGGGGGGGGGGGGTGGGGGGGGGGGGGGGTGGGGGGGGGGGGGGGTGGGGGGGGGGGGGGGTGGGGGGGGGGGGGGGTGGGGGGGGGGGGGGGTGGGGGGGGGGGGGGGTGGGGGGGGGGGGGGGTGGGGGGGGGGGGGGGTGGGGGGGGGGGGGGGTGGGGGGGGGGGGGGGTGGGGGGGGGGGGGGGTGGGGGGGGGGGGGGGTGGGGGGGGGGGGGGGTGGGGGGGGGGGGGGGTGGGGGGGGGGGGGGGTGGGGGGGGGGGGGGGTGGGGGGGGGGGGGGGTGGGGGGGGGGGGGGGTGGGGGGGGGGGGGGGTGGGGGGGGGGGGGGGTGGGGGGGGGGGGGGGTGGGGGGGGGGGGGGGTGGGGGGGGGGGGGGGTGGGGGGGGGGGGGGGTGGGGGGGGGGGGGGGTGGGGGGGGGGGGGGGTGGGGGGGGGGGGGGGTGGGGGGGGGGGGGGGTGGGGGGGGGGGGGGGTGGGGGGGGGGGGGGGTGGGGGGGGGGGGGGGTGGGGGGGGGGGGGGGTGGGGGGGGGGGGGGGTGGGGGGGGGGGGGGGTGGGGGGGGGGGGGGGTGGGGGGGGGGGGGGGTGGGGGGGGGGGGGGGTGGGGGGGGGGGGGGGTGGGGGGGGGGGGGGGTGGGGGGGGGGGGGGGTGGGGGGGGGGGGGGGTGGGGGGGGGGGGGGGTGGGGGGGGGGGGGGGTGGGGGGGGGGGGGGGTGGGGGGGGGGGGGGGTGGGGGGGGGGGGGGGTGGGGGGGGGGGGGGGTGGGGGGGGGGGGGGGTGGGGGGGGGGGGGGGTGGGGGGGGGGGGGGGTGGGGGGGGGGGGGGGTGGGGGGGGGGGGGGGTGGGGGGGGGGGGGGGTGGGGGGGGGGGGGGGTGGGGGGGGGGGGGGGTGGGGGGGGGGGGGGGTGGGGGGGGGGGGGGGTGGGGGGGGGGGGGGGTGGGGGGGGGGGGGGGTGGGGGGGGGGGGGGGTGGGGGGGGGGGGGGGTGGGGGGGGGGGGGGGTGGGGGGGGGGGGGGGTGGGGGGGGGGGGGGGTGGGGGGGGGGGGGGGTGGGGGGGGGGGGGGGTGGGGGGGGGGGGGGGTGGGGGGGGGGGGGGGTGGGGGGGGGGGGGGGTGGGGGGGGGGGGGGGTGGGGGGGGGGGGGGGTGGGGGGGGGGGGGGGTGGGGGGGGGGGGGGGTGGGGGGGGGGGGGGGTGGGGGGGGGGGGGGGTGGGGGGGGGGGGGGGTGGGGGGGGGGGGGGGTGGGGGGGGGGGGGGGTGGGGGGGGGGGGGGGTGGGGGGGGGGGGGGGTGGGGGGGGGGGGGGGTGGGGGGGGGGGGGGGTGGGGGGGGGGGGGGGTGGGGGGGGGGGGGGGTGGGGGGGGGGGGGGGTGGGGGGGGGGGGGGGTGGGGGGGGGGGGGGGTGGGGGGGGGGGGGGGTGGGGGGGGGGGGGGGTGGGGGGGGGGGGGGGTGGGGGGGGGGGGGGGTGGGGGGGGGGGGGGGTGGGGGGGGGGGGGGGTGGGGGGGGGGGGGGGTGGGGGGGGGGGGGGGTGGGGGGGGGGGGGGGTGGGGGGGGGGGGGGGTGGGGGGGGGGGGGGGTGGGGGGGGGGGGGGGTGGGGGGGGGGGGGGGTGGGGGGGGGGGGGGGTGGGGGGGGGGGGGGGTGGGGGGGGGGGGGGGTGGGGGGGGGGGGGGGTGGGGGGGGGGGGGGGTGGGGGGGGGGGGGGGTGGGGGGGGGGGGGGGTGGGGGGGGGGGGGGGTGGGGGGGGGGGGGGGTGGGGGGGGGGGGGGGTGGGGGGGGGGGGGGGTGGGGGGGGGGGGGGGTGGGGGGGGGGGGGGGTGGGGGGGGGGGGGGGTGGGGGGGGGGGGGGGTGGGGGGGGGGGGGGGTGGGGGGGGGGGGGGGTGGGGGGGGGGGGGGGTGGGGGGGGGGGGGGGTGGGGGGGGGGGGGGGTGGGGGGGGGGGGGGGTGGGGGGGGGGGGGGGTGGGGGGGGGGGGGGGTGGGGGGGGGGGGGGGTGGGGGGGGGGGGGGGTGGGGGGGGGGGGGGGTGGGGGGGGGGGGGGGTGGGGGGGGGGGGGGGTGGGGGGGGGGGGGGGTGGGGGGGGGGGGGGGTGGGGGGGGGGGGGGGTGGGGGGGGGGGGGGGTGGGGGGGGGGGGGGGTGGGGGGGGGGGGGGGTGGGGGGGGGGGGGGGTGGGGGGGGGGGGGGGTGGGGGGGGGGGGGGGTGGGGGGGGGGGGGGGTGGGGGGGGGGGGGGGTGGGGGGGGGGGGGGGTGGGGGGGGGGGGGGGTGGGGGGGGGGGGGGGTGGGGGGGGGGGGGGGTGGGGGGGGGGGGGGGTGGGGGGGGGGGGGGGTGGGGGGGGGGGGGGGTGGGGGGGGGGGGGGGTGGGGGGGGGGGGGGGTGGGGGGGGGGGGGGGTGGGGGGGGGGGGGGGTGGGGGGGGGGGGGGGTGGGGGGGGGGGGGGGTGGGGGGGGGGGGGGGTGGGGGGGGGGGGGGGTGGGGGGGGGGGGGGGTGGGGGGGGGGGGGGGTGGGGGGGGGGGGGGGTGGGGGGGGGGGGGGGTGGGGGGGGGGGGGGGTGGGGGGGGGGGGGGGTGGGGGGGGGGGGGGGTGGGGGGGGGGGGGGGTGGGGGGGGGGGGGGGTGGGGGGGGGGGGGGGTGGGGGGGGGGGGGGGTGGGGGGGGGGGGGGGTGGGGGGGGGGGGGGGTGGGGGGGGGGGGGGGTGGGGGGGGGGGGGGGTGGGGGGGGGGGGGGGTGGGGGGGGGGGGGGGTGGGGGGGGGGGGGGGTGGGGGGGGGGGGGGGTGGGGGGGGGGGGGGGTGGGGGGGGGGGGGGGTGGGGGGGGGGGGGGGTGGGGGGGGGGGGGGGTGGGGGGGGGGGGGGGTGGGGGGGGGGGGGGGTGGGGGGGGGGGGGGGTGGGGGGGGGGGGGGGTGGGGGGGGGGGGGGGTGGGGGGGGGGGGGGGTGGGGGGGGGGGGGGGTGGGGGGGGGGGGGGGTGGGGGGGGGGGGGGGTGGGGGGGGGGGGGGGTGGGGGGGGGGGGGGGTGGGGGGGGGGGGGGGTGGGGGGGGGGGGGGGTGGGGGGGGGGGGGGGTGGGGGGGGGGGGGGGTGGGGGGGGGGGGGGGTGGGGGGGGGGGGGGGTGGGGGGGGGGGGGGGTGGGGGGGGGGGGGGGTGGGGGGGGGGGGGGGTGGGGGGGGGGGGGGGTGGGGGGGGGGGGGGGTGGGGGGGGGGGGGGGTGGGGGGGGGGGGGGGTGGGGGGGGGGGGGGGTGGGGGGGGGGGGGGGTGGGGGGGGGGGGGGGTGGGGGGGGGGGGGGGTGGGGGGGGGGGGGGGTGGGGGGGGGGGGGGGTGGGGGGGGGGGGGGGTGGGGGGGGGGGGGGGTGGGGGGGGGGGGGGGTGGGGGGGGGGGGGGGTGGGGGGGGGGGGGGGTGGGGGGGGGGGGGGGTGGGGGGGGGGGGGGGTGGGGGGGGGGGGGGGTGGGGGGGGGGGGGGGTGGGGGGGGGGGGGGGTGGGGGGGGGGGGGGGTGGGGGGGGGGGGGGGTGGGGGGGGGGGGGGGTGGGGGGGGGGGGGGGTGGGGGGGGGGGGGGGTGGGGGGGGGGGGGGGTGGGGGGGGGGGGGGGTGGGGGGGGGGGGGGGTGGGGGGGGGGGGGGGTGGGGGGGGGGGGGGGTGGGGGGGGGGGGGGGTGGGGGGGGGGGGGGGTGGGGGGGGGGGGGGGTGGGGGGGGGGGGGGGTGGGGGGGGGGGGGGGTGGGGGGGGGGGGGGGTGGGGGGGGGGGGGGGTGGGGGGGGGGGGGGGTGGGGGGGGGGGGGGGTGGGGGGGGGGGGGGGTGGGGGGGGGGGGGGGTGGGGGGGGGGGGGGGTGGGGGGGGGGGGGGGTGGGGGGGGGGGGGGGTGGGGGGGGGGGGGGGTGGGGGGGGGGGGGGGTGGGGGGGGGGGGGGGTGGGGGGGGGGGGGGGTGGGGGGGGGGGGGGGTGGGGGGGGGGGGGGGTGGGGGGGGGGGGGGGTGGGGGGGGGGGGGGGTGGGGGGGGGGGGGGGTGGGGGGGGGGGGGGGTGGGGGGGGGGGGGGGTGGGGGGGGGGGGGGGTGGGGGGGGGGGGGGGTGGGGGGGGGGGGGGGTGGGGGGGGGGGGGGGTGGGGGGGGGGGGGGGTGGGGGGGGGGGGGGGTGGGGGGGGGGGGGGGTGGGGGGGGGGGGGGGTGGGGGGGGGGGGGGGTGGGGGGGGGGGGGGGTGGGGGGGGGGGGGGGTGGGGGGGGGGGGGGGTGGGGGGGGGGGGGGGTGGGGGGGGGGGGGGGTGGGGGGGGGGGGGGGTGGGGGGGGGGGGGGGTGGGGGGGGGGGGGGGTGGGGGGGGGGGGGGGTGGGGGGGGGGGGGGGTGGGGGGGGGGGGGGGTGGGGGGGGGGGGGGGTGGGGGGGGGGGGGGGTGGGGGGGGGGGGGGGTGGGGGGGGGGGGGGGTGGGGGGGGGGGGGGGTGGGGGGGGGGGGGGGTGGGGGGGGGGGGGGGTGGGGGGGGGGGGGGGTGGGGGGGGGGGGGGGTGGGGGGGGGGGGGGGTGGGGGGGGGGGGGGGTGGGGGGGGGGGGGGGTGGGGGGGGGGGGGGGTGGGGGGGGGGGGGGGTGGGGGGGGGGGGGGGTGGGGGGGGGGGGGGGTGGGGGGGGGGGGGGGTGGGGGGGGGGGGGGGTGGGGGGGGGGGGGGGTGGGGGGGGGGGGGGGTGGGGGGGGGGGGGGGTGGGGGGGGGGGGGGGTGGGGGGGGGGGGGGGTGGGGGGGGGGGGGGGTGGGGGGGGGGGGGGGTGGGGGGGGGGGGGGGTGGGGGGGGGGGGGGGTGGGGGGGGGGGGGGGTGGGGGGGGGGGGGGGTGGGGGGGGGGGGGGGTGGGGGGGGGGGGGGGTGGGGGGGGGGGGGGGTGGGGGGGGGGGGGGGTGGGGGGGGGGGGGGGTGGGGGGGGGGGGGGGTGGGGGGGGGGGGGGGTGGGGGGGGGGGGGGGTGGGGGGGGGGGGGGGTGGGGGGGGGGGGGGGTGGGGGGGGGGGGGGGTGGGGGGGGGGGGGGGTGGGGGGGGGGGGGGGTGGGGGGGGGGGGGGGTGGGGGGGGGGGGGGGTGGGGGGGGGGGGGGGTGGGGGGGGGGGGGGGTGGGGGGGGGGGGGGGTGGGGGGGGGGGGGGGTGGGGGGGGGGGGGGGTGGGGGGGGGGGGGGGTGGGGGGGGGGGGGGGTGGGGGGGGGGGGGGGTGGGGGGGGGGGGGGGTGGGGGGGGGGGGGGGTGGGGGGGGGGGGGGGTGGGGGGGGGGGGGGGTGGGGGGGGGGGGGGGTGGGGGGGGGGGGGGGTGGGGGGGGGGGGGGGTGGGGGGGGGGGGGGGTGGGGGGGGGGGGGGGTGGGGGGGGGGGGGGGTGGGGGGGGGGGGGGGTGGGGGGGGGGGGGGGTGGGGGGGGGGGGGGGTGGGGGGGGGGGGGGGTGGGGGGGGGGGGGGGTGGGGGGGGGGGGGGGTGGGGGGGGGGGGGGGTGGGGGGGGGGGGGGGTGGGGGGGGGGGGGGGTGGGGGGGGGGGGGGGTGGGGGGGGGGGGGGGTGGGGGGGGGGGGGGGTGGGGGGGGGGGGGGGTGGGGGGGGGGGGGGGTGGGGGGGGGGGGGGGTGGGGGGGGGGGGGGGTGGGGGGGGGGGGGGGTGGGGGGGGGGGGGGGTGGGGGGGGGGGGGGGTGGGGGGGGGGGGGGGTGGGGGGGGGGGGGGGTGGGGGGGGGGGGGGGTGGGGGGGGGGGGGGGTGGGGGGGGGGGGGGGTGGGGGGGGGGGGGGGTGGGGGGGGGGGGGGGTGGGGGGGGGGGGGGGTGGGGGGGGGGGGGGGTGGGGGGGGGGGGGGGTGGGGGGGGGGGGGGGTGGGGGGGGGGGGGGGTGGGGGGGGGGGGGGGTGGGGGGGGGGGGGGGTGGGGGGGGGGGGGGGTGGGGGGGGGGGGGGGTGGGGGGGGGGGGGGGTGGGGGGGGGGGGGGGTGGGGGGGGGGGGGGGTGGGGGGGGGGGGGGGTGGGGGGGGGGGGGGGTGGGGGGGGGGGGGGGTGGGGGGGGGGGGGGGTGGGGGGGGGGGGGGGTGGGGGGGGGGGGGGGTGGGGGGGGGGGGGGGTGGGGGGGGGGGGGGGTGGGGGGGGGGGGGGGTGGGGGGGGGGGGGGGTGGGGGGGGGGGGGGGTGGGGGGGGGGGGGGGTGGGGGGGGGGGGGGGTGGGGGGGGGGGGGGGTGGGGGGGGGGGGGGGTGGGGGGGGGGGGGGGTGGGGGGGGGGGGGGGTGGGGGGGGGGGGGGGTGGGGGGGGGGGGGGGTGGGGGGGGGGGGGGGTGGGGGGGGGGGGGGGTGGGGGGGGGGGGGGGTGGGGGGGGGGGGGGGTGGGGGGGGGGGGGGGTGGGGGGGGGGGGGGGTGGGGGGGGGGGGGGGTGGGGGGGGGGGGGGGTGGGGGGGGGGGGGGGTGGGGGGGGGGGGGGGTGGGGGGGGGGGGGGGTGGGGGGGGGGGGGGGTGGGGGGGGGGGGGGGTGGGGGGGGGGGGGGGTGGGGGGGGGGGGGGGTGGGGGGGGGGGGGGGTGGGGGGGGGGGGGGGTGGGGGGGGGGGGGGGTGGGGGGGGGGGGGGGTGGGGGGGGGGGGGGGTGGGGGGGGGGGGGGGTGGGGGGGGGGGGGGGTGGGGGGGGGGGGGGGTGGGGGGGGGGGGGGGTGGGGGGGGGGGGGGGTGGGGGGGGGGGGGGGTGGGGGGGGGGGGGGGTGGGGGGGGGGGGGGGTGGGGGGGGGGGGGGGTGGGGGGGGGGGGGGGTGGGGGGGGGGGGGGGTGGGGGGGGGGGGGGGTGGGGGGGGGGGGGGGTGGGGGGGGGGGGGGGTGGGGGGGGGGGGGGGTGGGGGGGGGGGGGGGTGGGGGGGGGGGGGGGTGGGGGGGGGGGGGGGTGGGGGGGGGGGGGGGTGGGGGGGGGGGGGGGTGGGGGGGGGGGGGGGTGGGGGGGGGGGGGGGTGGGGGGGGGGGGGGGTGGGGGGGGGGGGGGGTGGGGGGGGGGGGGGGTGGGGGGGGGGGGGGGTGGGGGGGGGGGGGGGTGGGGGGGGGGGGGGGTGGGGGGGGGGGGGGGTGGGGGGGGGGGGGGGTGGGGGGGGGGGGGGGTGGGGGGGGGGGGGGGTGGGGGGGGGGGGGGGTGGGGGGGGGGGGGGGTGGGGGGGGGGGGGGGTGGGGGGGGGGGGGGGTGGGGGGGGGGGGGGGTGGGGGGGGGGGGGGGTGGGGGGGGGGGGGGGTGGGGGGGGGGGGGGGTGGGGGGGGGGGGGGGTGGGGGGGGGGGGGGGTGGGGGGGGGGGGGGGTGGGGGGGGGGGGGGGTGGGGGGGGGGGGGGGTGGGGGGGGGGGGGGGTGGGGGGGGGGGGGGGTGGGGGGGGGGGGGGGTGGGGGGGGGGGGGGGTGGGGGGGGGGGGGGGTGGGGGGGGGGGGGGGTGGGGGGGGGGGGGGGTGGGGGGGGGGGGGGGTGGGGGGGGGGGGGGGTGGGGGGGGGGGGGGGTGGGGGGGGGGGGGGGTGGGGGGGGGGGGGGGTGGGGGGGGGGGGGGGTGGGGGGGGGGGGGGGTGGGGGGGGGGGGGGGTGGGGGGGGGGGGGGGTGGGGGGGGGGGGGGGTGGGGGGGGGGGGGGGTGGGGGGGGGGGGGGGTGGGGGGGGGGGGGGGTGGGGGGGGGGGGGGGTGGGGGGGGGGGGGGGTGGGGGGGGGGGGGGGTGGGGGGGGGGGGGGGTGGGGGGGGGGGGGGGTGGGGGGGGGGGGGGGTGGGGGGGGGGGGGGGTGGGGGGGGGGGGGGGTGGGGGGGGGGGGGGGTGGGGGGGGGGGGGGGTGGGGGGGGGGGGGGGTGGGGGGGGGGGGGGGTGGGGGGGGGGGGGGGTGGGGGGGGGGGGGGGTGGGGGGGGGGGGGGGTGGGGGGGGGGGGGGGTGGGGGGGGGGGGGGGTGGGGGGGGGGGGGGGTGGGGGGGGGGGGGGGTGGGGGGGGGGGGGGGTGGGGGGGGGGGGGGGTGGGGGGGGGGGGGGGTGGGGGGGGGGGGGGGTGGGGGGGGGGGGGGGTGGGGGGGGGGGGGGGTGGGGGGGGGGGGGGGTGGGGGGGGGGGGGGGTGGGGGGGGGGGGGGGTGGGGGGGGGGGGGGGTGGGGGGGGGGGGGGGTGGGGGGGGGGGGGGGTGGGGGGGGGGGGGGGTGGGGGGGGGGGGGGGTGGGGGGGGGGGGGGGTGGGGGGGGGGGGGGGTGGGGGGGGGGGGGGGTGGGGGGGGGGGGGGGTGGGGGGGGGGGGGGGTGGGGGGGGGGGGGGGTGGGGGGGGGGGGGGGTGGGGGGGGGGGGGGGTGGGGGGGGGGGGGGGTGGGGGGGGGGGGGGGTGGGGGGGGGGGGGGGTGGGGGGGGGGGGGGGTGGGGGGGGGGGGGGGTGGGGGGGGGGGGGGGTGGGGGGGGGGGGGGGTGGGGGGGGGGGGGGGTGGGGGGGGGGGGGGGTGGGGGGGGGGGGGGGTGGGGGGGGGGGGGGGTGGGGGGGGGGGGGGGTGGGGGGGGGGGGGGGTGGGGGGGGGGGGGGGTGGGGGGGGGGGGGGGTGGGGGGGGGGGGGGGTGGGGGGGGGGGGGGGTGGGGGGGGGGGGGGGTGGGGGGGGGGGGGGGTGGGGGGGGGGGGGGGTGGGGGGGGGGGGGGGTGGGGGGGGGGGGGGGTGGGGGGGGGGGGGGGTGGGGGGGGGGGGGGGTGGGGGGGGGGGGGGGTGGGGGGGGGGGGGGGTGGGGGGGGGGGGGGGTGGGGGGGGGGGGGGGTGGGGGGGGGGGGGGGTGGGGGGGGGGGGGGGTGGGGGGGGGGGGGGGTGGGGGGGGGGGGGGGTGGGGGGGGGGGGGGGTGGGGGGGGGGGGGGGTGGGGGGGGGGGGGGGTGGGGGGGGGGGGGGGTGGGGGGGGGGGGGGGTGGGGGGGGGGGGGGGTGGGGGGGGGGGGGGGTGGGGGGGGGGGGGGGTGGGGGGGGGGGGGGGTGGGGGGGGGGGGGGGTGGGGGGGGGGGGGGGTGGGGGGGGGGGGGGGTGGGGGGGGGGGGGGGTGGGGGGGGGGGGGGGTGGGGGGGGGGGGGGGTGGGGGGGGGGGGGGGTGGGGGGGGGGGGGGGTGGGGGGGGGGGGGGGTGGGGGGGGGGGGGGGTGGGGGGGGGGGGGGGTGGGGGGGGGGGGGGGTGGGGGGGGGGGGGGGTGGGGGGGGGGGGGGGTGGGGGGGGGGGGGGGTGGGGGGGGGGGGGGGTGGGGGGGGGGGGGGGTGGGGGGGGGGGGGGGTGGGGGGGGGGGGGGGTGGGGGGGGGGGGGGGTGGGGGGGGGGGGGGGTGGGGGGGGGGGGGGGTGGGGGGGGGGGGGGGTGGGGGGGGGGGGGGGTGGGGGGGGGGGGGGGTGGGGGGGGGGGGGGGTGGGGGGGGGGGGGGGTGGGGGGGGGGGGGGGTGGGGGGGGGGGGGGGTGGGGGGGGGGGGGGGTGGGGGGGGGGGGGGGTGGGGGGGGGGGGGGGTGGGGGGGGGGGGGGGTGGGGGGGGGGGGGGGTGGGGGGGGGGGGGGGTGGGGGGGGGGGGGGGTGGGGGGGGGGGGGGGTGGGGGGGGGGGGGGGTGGGGGGGGGGGGGGGTGGGGGGGGGGGGGGGTGGGGGGGGGGGGGGGTGGGGGGGGGGGGGGGTGGGGGGGGGGGGGGGTGGGGGGGGGGGGGGGTGGGGGGGGGGGGGGGTGGGGGGGGGGGGGGGTGGGGGGGGGGGGGGGTGGGGGGGGGGGGGGGTGGGGGGGGGGGGGGGTGGGGGGGGGGGGGGGTGGGGGGGGGGGGGGGTGGGGGGGGGGGGGGGTGGGGGGGGGGGGGGGTGGGGGGGGGGGGGGGTGGGGGGGGGGGGGGGTGGGGGGGGGGGGGGGTGGGGGGGGGGGGGGGTGGGGGGGGGGGGGGGTGGGGGGGGGGGGGGGTGGGGGGGGGGGGGGGTGGGGGGGGGGGGGGGTGGGGGGGGGGGGGGGTGGGGGGGGGGGGGGGTGGGGGGGGGGGGGGGTGGGGGGGGGGGGGGGTGGGGGGGGGGGGGGGTGGGGGGGGGGGGGGGTGGGGGGGGGGGGGGGTGGGGGGGGGGGGGGGTGGGGGGGGGGGGGGGTGGGGGGGGGGGGGGGTGGGGGGGGGGGGGGGTGGGGGGGGGGGGGGGTGGGGGGGGGGGGGGGTGGGGGGGGGGGGGGGTGGGGGGGGGGGGGGGTGGGGGGGGGGGGGGGTGGGGGGGGGGGGGGGTGGGGGGGGGGGGGGGTGGGGGGGGGGGGGGGTGGGGGGGGGGGGGGGTGGGGGGGGGGGGGGGTGGGGGGGGGGGGGGGTGGGGGGGGGGGGGGGTGGGGGGGGGGGGGGGTGGGGGGGGGGGGGGGTGGGGGGGGGGGGGGGTGGGGGGGGGGGGGGGTGGGGGGGGGGGGGGGTGGGGGGGGGGGGGGGTGGGGGGGGGGGGGGGTGGGGGGGGGGGGGGGTGGGGGGGGGGGGGGGTGGGGGGGGGGGGGGGTGGGGGGGGGGGGGGGTGGGGGGGGGGGGGGGTGGGGGGGGGGGGGGGTGGGGGGGGGGGGGGGTGGGGGGGGGGGGGGGTGGGGGGGGGGGGGGGTGGGGGGGGGGGGGGGTGGGGGGGGGGGGGGGTGGGGGGGGGGGGGGGTGGGGGGGGGGGGGGGTGGGGGGGGGGGGGGGTGGGGGGGGGGGGGGGTGGGGGGGGGGGGGGGTGGGGGGGGGGGGGGGTGGGGGGGGGGGGGGGTGGGGGGGGGGGGGGGTGGGGGGGGGGGGGGGGGGGGGGGGGGGCGGGGGGGGGGCCGGGGGGGGTGGGGGGGGGGTGGGGGGGGGGGGGGGGGGGGTGGGTGGAGGGGGGGAGGGGGGGGTGGGGGGGGGGGGGGGGGGGGGGGGGGGGGGGGGGGGGGAGGGGGGGGTGGGTGGGGGGGGGTCCTCTTTGTTGGACTTTAGTTCAGCATTCAATACTATCAGACCGGACATTCTTTTCTAACCAAATCTAAATCCAGCTAGCGAGGTACCTGGAGCATATTTATGTAAGTGGATCCACAAGCTTTCCTAACAGATAGGGAAACAGCAGGTGAAGCTAGGAAAAAATTACATCAGACACCTGTAAAATCAGGGATAACAGGGGCCCCAAGGCTGTGTACTTTTCACCACTTCTCTTCTCTCTGTATACCAATGACTGCATCTCAAGCGATCCATCTGTTTAAAATACACTGAAATTTTGCAGATGATACAGCAGTGATTGGTCTCATTCCGGAAAGACAACTTGATAGAAAAAAACCGCATACAGGCGGGAGGTTGAACAACTAGCCCTCGTGGTAAGCCCACTGGAACAATCTAGAGACTGAACACACTTTAAAACCGTGAGAAATGGTGGTATTGATTTCCCAGGAGAAACCCTCCCATCCTACCTCCTCTCACCCAATACCCCTAGAACAACACGAAAGTATCAAGCAGTAAGATATCTCTTTTTTTAGAATTTCCTAGGCTCCATCATATCTCATGACCTAAAATGGTCACCTAATATCAAAAAATGTCATCAAAAAAGCACAACGAAAGAATGTTCTTTCTCATGCGCTAACTCAGGAAGCTCAAACTGCATCAAGGAGCTGCTGATACAGTTCTACAGAGGAATCATTGAGTCCTGTCATCTGCACCCTCTATAACTGTAGTGGTTTTGGTCTCTGCAAACCCAACAAGATCGACACAGACTTCAGAGAATAATCAGAACTGCAGAAAAAAACAATTGCTGCACTAACCTGCCTCCATTGTGGACCTGCTTATACTGCATCGGTCAAAAAAGGGCTGAAAAGATATGTTACTATCGACCCCTCAAGCATCCTGGACATAAACTGTTTCAACTCTTACCCTCTAGAAACATCGCTACAGAGCAATTTCTGCACACACAAGACAACTAGACATAAGAACAGTTTTTCCCCTAATGCCATCCCACTCTGTTAAACAAATGAATTCCCTCGATAATGTTAAACTCCATTTATTATATATACTTATTATATAATTACTGCACTCACTTTTTTCATCCATTCCTATTACACATCTCCTCCCACTTTATGACTGTATGACTATAGCCTGTGCTGGCATTTTATTTTACATTTTATTTTATTTTATTTTATGATTTTACATTTTATGTTTTCATTACTACTGATTGTTTCCTGATTGCTTACTAGACCTATATGACAATCATTAAGTGCTGTACCTTATGATTCTTGACAAATGTATTTTTCTTTTATGTACACTGAGAGCATATGCACCGGAGACAAATTCCTTGTGTGTCCAATCACACTTGGCCAATAAAGATTCTATTCTATTCTATTCTATTCTATTCTATTCTGTCCCACCCTCTTCAGAAGTGGGAGAGATCCATAGGGCCTTCTCCACAGTGGCCTCTACATCATGGCATGTCCCCCTTCCAGAGGTTCACCAAGCACATACTCTCTTAAAGTTTCAGCACCTGGCAAAGACCATCCTCTTCACCCAGGTGTTTGGCACAATCCCGCCACTGGAAGAGGGGCTGTGAGGTGTCCTTTTTGTGGGTGGATGGGTGCTGGAGATTTTCGATTGTTTGGGAGGGTTAGGATTGGGTTTTATTGTGATTTTACTGTTGCATGGGTTTTATTGTAACCCACCCTACGACCATGGTAGAGGGCAGGGAATAAATGTAAACAAACAGACAGATAAACTTCAGGTTGGAAAAATTCTGCAAATTAGGAAATGGTAATTGGGAATAATAGGGGAAGACCCAGGGAGTGAGGTACAGAAACAGCAGCATCGTGCCACTGGGGGGTTGTGAGGCCACCTCTGCTGCGATGCAGCAGCAGCGGCCATACGAACCCCTCCCCAAGGACACTGTTTTTAGTGTCCCTGGGTCACTGTATTCCGCCTGTGCGGATACAGCCAAAGAGAGCAACACACAACACATCACACAGTCCATACAAGGAGCATTAATCTCAAATTAGCACCAAACAAAAAAACCTTCAATGTAGCAACATCATGCAGGGTTTCCTGAAAGCACATGAAGATGGTATGGACCTTACCTCAACTAATACCCTATTTCAGATTACCAGAAGATCTACAGCAAACTGACACAGTGTGCACAGAGAAAAAGAGCTGGATATGAGACCCAGGCACATGGTTATGTTTTGGAACGTCAGGACTGTGCTATCATTGTGCAATTAAATATCACTGCTGCCTCTCACCGAGGTGGCAACCCTGGAGGCAGTGGGTGGATTGGAGTTTCCACTCCCCCCTCCAATCTGGCAATACTGGAAGGAATGGAGGGTGTGTGTGGAAATCCTCACAGACACACACACACCCCATCAAGCTGGCAAGAGTGAAGGTGGGGGAGCATGGGATTCACCTCTGCTCCCCTGGTAAGCTGGCAAAACAGATGGGGAGCACAGGAGTCATAACTGCCCACTAATTGGGCAACAAAAGTCATGTGATAGAGAAGTGGTTGGGGAAGAAAGATGGGGGTGAGTGTTGTCACTGGGGTGAAGAGAGTGGAGAAAGTAAAGGCGGGGGAATAGGATGTATCCTCCCCTTAACTTCTTTGTGGGTCCTTGCTTATAGGTTTATATTCGTGGGAATGTACCCACTACAAATAAAGAGGGAAATGTGTAGAAATTTACCAAGTGGGCTGATAAAAAACAGAGAAAACAGAATGTTGTACTCTTTCCTTTTGCCTTGGTTTTTCATCATCATTTTCATATATTTTATTATAATGTAGCAGTCTGGTTAATTATCTCTTTAGTTGTGGCCCCCCAAATGTGCCATGTGGTATCCAAATTGCAACTTTGTACAGAGGAGACACGCAGCTATTTATTCTAATGCTACTTCAAAAAGAACAATAAAAAGGACACTTCTGCTAACCATGCTGTTGTCAAAATAAGAAACAGAAAATGGTCTGTTTTACCTTTTCTTTTACAAAACACTCACTTTTATCTCTTTCCTCATATGTTTTCATCTTTCTCATTCCTTCTTCACATTTTTTCTCATTTTTATATGAATTTCCTATTTGTGTTGGGAGAAAGATGGAGTTAGAAATATTTAATCAATCAATCATTCTCCCTCTTGTTTACACACTGATTTTCTGTTTCTATTCTAGTTTCGCAGCAAAGTAGTTTCTTTCAAAGTAACAAAGTAAACAGTGTAATCCTAAACATAGGCAAGCTTTTCTAAGTCTACTGAAGCTGGCAAATTTAGAAGAGTTTAACTTTGCTTCAGGTGGTATACAAAGTTGCACAAAAACTGTTATGTTAACAGTCAGTTATGATTACAGTGTAATGTCAATAGTAATATGTTAAAAGTTAATAAAGACTTTTTTTATTTTCAGGGAGTCTTTACTAAACGTGTTAGCAGAACTTTAATCCCAGATTCAAGTATTAATATCTCATAATTATGTTTTGTATTACATTTTTTCATTGTGAACCATGTTGAGCATAATTTTATGGCAAAGTATGACAGCACATTTATTTATTTAGAAAATGTGCGTGCTATCTTTCCAGTCCTGCTTGAGGCATTCCATAATATTAAAGTAGAACCAAGCAAACAGACCTCCCCCAAAGTCATACCAATTAAAAAAGATATCAATAAAACAATTCAAATCAAAATAAATAAATCAAATCAAGTCAATAAAAATGCCAATAAAACAACTAAGAAAAGCAAACTAGTGCATCAAAGCATAAGCTATAGACAAGTTTAAACTGGTATAAAACCGTCGACAGGCAAGTAGAAGACCATTAAAATAATTTCAAAAGATGCAACTCCTTCAGTAAAAGTTTGCTTAAAAGGAAAAGGGTTCCAGGTGAGCCTGAAGGGGCCAGGCACTCCACAGGCAAGGTTCAACTACTAAAAAAGCTGTCTATGATGTCCACCTACATCACCTCTGTTACCCTGCCTTCAGAAAAAAAATGCTTGTGAGGACAATCTTCATTGATTGGCTGGACAGTATGAGAGGAATGCAAATCAGGAGGTTGGGGTGAGTAGGGATGACTAACATTGGCTAGTTTACCAGACAAACCTGGTTCTGAGAAAAAATGTCAGACTCCTCCCACAAAAAACAGAAAGTGAAAAACAGAAGCAATGAACAGGGGAAGAATACCCATACCTTTCAGTTGCTTGTGCTGAGACTTTGTTTTGGCAGGGGCTAAGATCTAAGTAAAGTTACCAGTTACGGGGGTTCTGGAGATGCAGACTGGGAAGAGCAGGATTTGAGAAGGGGTGGGAACTCAGCAGGGTATAATGCCATAGATCCCACCCTCCAAAGGAGCCATTGTCTCCATCAGTATGTATCTCTGTAAACTGGAGATCCATTAGAATGCCAGGAGCTCTCCAGTCTTACCAGGTGGTTGGCAACTTCAATCTAAGGGACTGTGTCAAACAGACAAAAAAAAGTATACTGGGAAGAAAATGTGAGAGACAGAATTGTACAGATGTGGAGACTGACAGCTTTACACTAAAGTGCCAACAAGCAAGCATGGGGAATTTTTTTTATGGGCAGTAGGAGCCCTCTGAGTGGAGATGATAGGGTTGGTCAATACTAAAAAAATTCGGTAAAATTCGGATTTGGGTATTTTGGGGCATAAAATGAGATTAAGTATAATCTGAATCCGAATCACTTAGCCAATTCGGATATGCCTGAAAATTCAGGTAAATTCAAGAAAAATTCCCGAGTCCGGCTTTTATTAGTTTTTTTGAATTTTTTGAATTTTTGGTGTTTTTTACACGTTTTGGCCCTGCAGGGGACGCAATTTTTTAAAGTTAAGCCTTGGCACCTAAACTTTCAAGGATATTATCATCTGAGGACTATCCTGATTATTCTCCCCAAGTTTGGTGCAGTTTGGTTCAGGGGGGGCAAAGCTTTTGACCCTCAAAGGGGTGCCCCATCCCCCATTGTTTCCAATGGAAGCTAACAGGAGATGGGGGCTACACATTTGAAGGTCCATAACTTTGGACCCCCCTGAATCCAAACTTCCAACCCAGAGCTTGAGGGGGGAGTACTCTCACTAAGGACAGTACTTTTTTATGATACCCTGAGGAATTTTGAAGTGACCAGTAGCTCCTAAAAGTGCACCTCACAGTCGACTCCAAAAGAAATTTCCCCAGATTCACAGCTGTGCTCTGTAGTGGCTGGCTGGCTGGCTCAATTGCAGCCAATGGGAAATTTCCGTGGGAGGGTTGTGGAGTGCACATTTCTCATGGTAGAACCCACAAAGGAACTTCACAGAATTGTCTTCAGGAGAGTCTCTTCATGACACCATCCAGATTTTGGTGACCAAGTTGCTTCCAAGGGGGTTCTAATGTTATGGGTAGAGGTCCATCTCCCACTGCCCCATAAGCCAAAGTTCCTCAAACCTGGATGGTGTCATTCAGAGACTTTCTCCTGAAGATACCCCTGAATGTATTTGGTGACTGTACCTTGATAAATGTGCACCCCTCAGCCCTCCACCAGAATTTCCCCATTGACAGCAGTGCAGAAGTCACTGCAGAAAAAGAATATTGGAGGCAAATTTTTGGGGCAGATGCCTGCAGGGGAGCGCATTTTTAAGACATATCAGCTACCAAAGGTTATCAGGAGGGTATCATCAGGTTGCGACTGTCCTGATTGTATCTCAAGCTTGGTGCAGTTTGAACTTTGGGGGGACCAGAGTGCCATGGACCCTCAAAGATAGGTAGCCACCATCTCGCTTAGGCTCCCATTGGAAACAATGCGGGATAGGGGGCCCCCTTTGAGGGTCCATAACTTTGGCCCCCCTGGAACCAAACTGCACTAAACTTGGGGGGGTGTCATCCCAAGGCAGTCTCCTGATGATACCCTGAAATTCAGTGCCACTAGCTTTACCTCAAAATTCCTGGTTTTCTATGTTTCACCGCTCCTGCACATGAAGCCTGCTGGAGTGAGTGAAGCCCGGTGAAACCACGAAAGCCAGCATTTTTAAAGCTAGGTGAGGACCAAACTTGTTCAGGGGTTTATCATCACTGTGGGAGACTGCCCTGATGAGTACCCTCACAGTTCTGTGCAGAGAAGTTTACGGATTCAGGGGAGCTCAAAGTTATGGACTCCCCTGCAAAGGTGTAGCCCCATCCTAATATCAGCTCCCATTGGAAACAATGGGGGATAGTTGCACCCCTTTGAGGGTCCATACCTGAAACCAAACTTCGCACCAAACTTGGTAGGCAACATCAGGACACTCCACCTGAAGATACCCTGATAATTTGGTGCTGATACATCTCAAAATGCATCCCCTGCAGGCACCCCCAGTGAAAATTTGCCCAAGATTCTCTCTTTGTTCTGCAGTGACTCAGCTGAATTGCTGTCAATGAGGAATGTTCTGAGTAGGGAGGGGCTGTAGGTGCACATTTCCTGAAGAATTATGGTCACCAAAACTTTCCAAGGTGTTATCTTCCAGGAGGAGAGTCTCTGGATGACACAATCCAGGTTTGGGGAATTTTGCTTCAGGGGGTTTAATTCTATGGGACCCCAAAAGGGTAGGGCCCATCTCCCACTGCCCCCTGAAGTAAAGTTCCCCAAACCTAGATGGTGTCATCCAGAGACTCTCCTGAAGATACCCTGAAAATTTTGTGGGTTTGTTTATTTATTTATTTATTTATTTGTTTATTTATTTATTATTTCATTTTTATACCGCCCTCCCCCGGAAAAATGTGCACTCCACAGCCCTCTATCAGAAATTCCCTATTGACAGCAATGCAGCTAAGTCACTGCAGAACAAAGAATCTTGTGCAAATTTCTGGGGGTGCCTGCAGGGGGTGCATTTGTAGAGGAATGTATCGAAGTACCAATATTTCAGTGTATTATCGTGGGAGACTGTCCTGATGATTGCCCTCAAGTTACAGGCTGCAAGTTTGGTTCAGGGGGGCCAAAGTATATGGACCCTCAAAAGTGGGTAGCCCTCATCTCCTTAGTTGTTCCCATTGGAAAAGAATGGGGGATAGCGAGCACCCCTTTTGGGGGTCCATAACTTTGGCCCCTAGGAAACCAAAATGCACCAAACTGGGAGGGTATCATCAGGACCCAGTCTCCTGATGATACACTCCCTGGAAATTTTAGGAATGCCGATATGTTTAAAAATGCACCCCCTGCAGGCTGAAACATGAAAAAACACCAAAAATAAAAACGCAATTCGGCTGGTGATCCGAATCCCATGGATTCGGATCTGTTAGGATTCGGACAGCTCAGATTCGGACCTTGCTTGTCCGAATCCGTCCGAATCAGTGCAGATTCGGTAAAAATCCAGATTCGGACTGTCCGAATCTCCAACCCTAGCAGATGAAAGAGCAATTTGGAAAAACGGACATTGTCCTATATAAACTCTACAGATATGAAAAGGAATTTGGGCTGGACAGCTTTTCAGGAGATGGTTTCTAAGGACTTCAAAACTGCATTGCAACACTGTGTATTTAATTATTAAGCACAGCTGGTTTTGCTCCAGGGATAGTTCCTATAGTACAGTTCAGGGCCTTCACCTAAAGTTTTAATTAAAAATGGCTTCTGCCTTAACTCTGCTCTGTTATCTACTGCCTCTTCAATTAGTGGATTCATTTTAGTTGCAAAAGATGGGATAATTTCTTGCGGCATGTGGCAAATGAAAGGGGGGAAAAAGAACAATTCCAACAATCGCTAATAATAACTGGATTATGCAAAATTGTATGCACAAAAAATAACATTTATTTGAGTTTAATCAAGCAAGTAGTCAGCAGAAGTGATCTGAAGCAGTGCAGAAAGATAATATTTAAAATGACTGGTTTATTTATTGAAATTCTAAGCATTAATGCAGCGAGATACAGTTAATTATGTACCTTCATGAAATGCGGAGCCATAAATACTGAACACACACACACACACACACACACACACACACACACACACACACACAGAGAGAGAGAGAGAGAGAGAGAGAGAGAGAGAGAGAGAGAGAGAGAGAGAGAGAGAGAGAGAGAGAGAGAGAGCCAGGTTTCAGCTAATAAACCACCCCTCCTTTATAAGTGATGCAGCCTTTCCTACCCTCTTTGCCCTATTTCTGGCTTATAAATCTCAAGAGCACAGATGTAAAATTATGAGTTGTATAATGATACACTTCACATTTATGCTTTGCAAGCAGGGAGCCCATAAACAGTCATGGGAGCAGGGACCAGTTTGGAAATCCAACCCTACCCCGCAAAATCTCCCATTGCAGTCTTTTCTAAACTCCACAGGCTTAATTAGTCGGTGGGTTCTCCCCCTGTTCTCTTTAAATAGCTCTCTATTGCCCTTAACATCCCATTCTTTTTGTCCTAGTCAGACCATTGGGGAGGGGTGTTTGTTTTTCATTTTAATAAATTTACAAAGTCATTTGGGGAAATCCTTGAGTACAGATTGATACTGTGCATAACCTGACTTTGCTTCCTGCATTATTAGCATGGAGGGAGGCAGCCCCTTCAATATCTGAGGCAATAAGCTGGTGCCCACATGAAATTGCAGGAAGAGGAACAATTGTGACCATCCACCCATATTCACAAAATCTATGATTCTGCAACCTCCCCTTACAGTGGTCTTCTAAGAGTCCTCAAGGATTTAAGTGGGCTTATTTCCCCATCCCTTTCTCTCTCTTCTATTCTCATGCCTCCTGGAACATAGCCTCTTCAAACCAGTTTTTCCCCTATTTTGGTTAATTCACAAAGTCACATTTTTTTCCTGCATTTCTGGGGAGTCTCTGACTATGAAAGATCCCTATTTCATTAAAGGCTGGACCTGGTCAAGCTTCTTTAGTCATCCTAATGTGAACACTCAGTTTGCTATTAGCAATGACAACAGGGGGAACTGCACGGACTCCTTAAGGAAGGAAGCCATTCCCCTGCAACCCTCAACTCCTCCTCTCTTACTGCCTTTCCCAATTCCCTCGTTGATGCTGCATTCTCCCTCAGCTCTCCCAATCTTCCTGACATCATCCCCCCAGTGGTGCTGCTACTGTTCCTTTCCTCTTCCTCTTCCTTGTCCCTGGCTCTGCTGCCTCCTCCACTCCCAACTCTCCCAACAGTGCTTCTATCTCTCATCCTTCTCGCTGCTGGTTCTTTTCTCTTCAGTTCTGCTGCCTCTCCTGCAGCCATGCAACAAGAAAGCACACATGAAGGGCAGGAAAAATAAACCATATTGTTTTTCTGTTGCCTTTCCACCAATGCAGCTTCAGCCTGCATTTTTCAAAAAGGTGTACCTTCTTGCCGGTTTTTGAAAAATGCGGGATGAGGGAGAGAGTGTGCGCCAGGGCCAGGATGGAGTGAGTTGGGCACTGAAGCTGTGGAGACTCCTTGCCCAAACCTGGACTTTTACCATGAGTATCACACAATTTTTGGACCATGGGGAATCATCCTGCATCTGCCAGCAAAAAAGTAATAAATTCCTTGTCTGTTCCAAAGGAGTGTGGAATTACCTGGTTCAATCTAGAACAGGTAGAGTTTTACAGTGGACAGTAAAGAAGATAATGAGCTAAATCCTCCAAATGGCTAAATGTACAGTGACAGAGGCATAGAGCCAGAACTCGCAGTCAGTTAATAGAATAACAATGTCCTTGGGCTGAGCACATATCTCTGGGGTATGTCAAAATATTGGATGATGTCCCCAGTGTTGAAAAGTTTTGTGCTTTTGAGGAGGATATGTCACTGAAATGAGGAAGATTGCATTTGTTCTGCTTTCCTTGTAGCAAAATCCTTCCTCTTCATTCCTAGGAATTTCCAAAGTTGCGGCTCAACCCATGTGCCTTGTAATCCTTTGAACTTAGGTTGTAAAAGGGCTGCTTATTAAAACAACAAAGGCCAAAACAAGGATGGATCCTGTGACACAGAGTGGCAATCTGCAGCACTGCAGCCAATACTCTTCTAATGACCTAAGTTCGATCCCAATGGAAGTCAGTTTCAGGTGGATGGTTCAAGGTTGATGACTCAGCCTTCCATTCTGGTAAGGTCAGTAAAAAGAGCATCCAGATTGATGGGGGTAAAGTTAAGATGACTGAGGAGGCATTGGTAAACCACATTGTAAACAAAGTCTGCCTAGTAAATGTCATGATATGATGACCCCCACAACCCCCATGAGTCAGTAATGATCCAGTGCTTGCACAGGGGACTATACATTTTACTTATTACCTATTGGGTTTTGACTGGAGGAGGGGGCAGGGTCCTCTCACACCCCCTCCCTCCTTAGCTTAGAAAAGAAATGTTTGTGGTATGATTTCTGCATATCCCATAACACTAACTGTGATCTCACAGGATATTAGTCATCATTTTTAAAGTCATCCTTGGCATTCTGAAGGTTGTATAGGATCACAGCTAAAACAGTTAAAAGAAAACCACTGCCCTCTAAAGTCCTTTCATTGAGCATGTAGTGGTATGCCAGCTCAGCTCTTTTCTCCTGGTCTCAACTCAGGGTGAGCAGTATATAACAAATTAGAGGAAATGGTTTTCCTAAGAGGAAGGAAAAAACAATGAACAGTGATTGTTTTGAAAGTAAGGAAATGAGCTGTCTTTCAAATGAGTGAAGTGCTACACATATAAAAGCTTTTTTTTAAAAAAAGATAAAATTACAGACCAGTAAGAGCTGAAAGGGAATTTAGGAAGAAAGAAAAGAATTTGTTACAGTATGCTTTGTGTAGCAGGCTTCCAATTGCTCAACATGAAAGTCAGTGGAGTAGAGTAGTTAGAGTGACCTTGTATTCATCACTTTCTAATCTACCATATGAAGTTAGGGTTGCTATCTGCTTACAGAGGGGGAAAATGTCCTGTCCCATTATTAGGAGCTTGTGTGTGTGTCATCCAGTGACAACTGGCTTATGGTAACCAGCAGTGTGAATTAAATTATGCTGAAAGAAAGAAAGAAAGAAAGAAAGAAAGAAAGAAAGAAAGAAAGAAAGAAAGAAAGAAAGAAAGAAAGAAAGAAAGAACGATGTAAGGAGAGGTACCAACAGCTATGCTGAAAATTTGGTGCCTGTGTCTTTAAAAAGTAGCCCCCTTAGAGCCGCACAAAAAATTCACATTTTTGGGAAACATACAAATTCCCATAGGGAAACATAGGATTCCTAACATAGGAATTCCTCTCCCTCCCTTACCTTCAGCCTGGCTAGGTCCAGTGTTGAACTACACGTGTCTCTGAAGTTGAATGTTGGGATCAACCTTGCCAAATCCAATTTTAAACTGTGGACTTTGGAAGCTGGACATGATGCTGGTCGGACTCAGCGTTCAACTCTGTGCCTGTGTCCAGCCTTCACAAGGGCCTCAGAAGTAGCAGGAGGCTTGGGTTCATCTCTGTACCACCTGCTGCCTCCCAGATCCATGTGGAGTCTGAAAGCAGGTGTATTTTTCGTGTAATTCTGGAAATGCCCCCCCACCCGCACCCCTAGCCAAAAACTGATATGTTGTGTCAGCTCATTTTTTAATCTGGGTCTAATAAACCCAATCGAAGACAGACAGACAGACAGACAGACAGACAGACCTCCACTCTTGACAACTACACCACACTGGCTCCTTTCCTCACATTAAACCTCTATTGAAGGAATAGAACATTTATGTCCAGACATTTTGGCAACTCTACACAGAGTTGGCCTTGAAAATAAAAGTGTTATGTGGTTAAATGAGATAGATATGATATTTTGAGAGCCTTGGAAGAATGTTGATTGTAAATCTAATAGAGTCTTCTAAATTATTACAGACATCTTAATAACCACTTTGGAAGATAGACTAGTGTGGTTATCCCTGCATCAATAGGGGACAGTTTCTAGGTGACAAATAATAAGTTGTCTAGCAGCAGCTAGTGAGTTTGTGAGTGATGGGCTGTGCCCTTTTGGCTTTTTTATTTTCACTTGAAAAAAAAAGGCAGTAATTAAACTGGGCCAAATAAACAGATCTCAAAAAATGCACCTTCAGTCAGATGCCATTAAAGCCTCTCTCCCTCCAAAGTCCACTTGAACTTCCTGCCCCTACTTTTCAAGTCCACTTGGGCTTGGGAAGCTGGTGGGGGGATGTGTGGAACTGAATATTTGTCTTGGCATGGTCAAGCCCTGCCACTGCTTCTCAACTCCATGTGGACTTGAGAAGTGGTGGTGGGGCATGGGCACTAAATTTAGCTCTCCCTGCTTTCACTTCCCAAGTCCACGTGGACTTGGGAAGTGGTGGCAGTGAGAGTTGAAATTGTTTAGGAAAGCCAAATAAAGTTGATATGGGGTATCTGCTTTTTAAAACGTTTTTCAAAAATTTCAGAGTCTTTTAAAATCTGAACCACAAAATAACAAAAAAAGGTAGATACCCCTCATGGGTAGGTTAACCCAGTTCTTAAATTATGGTGATATACCAGTTTTTATGCCTCCCCTCCATCACCAGCTCTTTTCTGTTTATTTAATTTATTAGCATTATACATAGTCCACTGTTTTCATTCAGATTCAAAGCGAATTACACGGAACGAGTGAACACGATCAACAAGATGGGAAATTCCATTAACAGTGCCAAAGGATTAAAATTGTGAAATCAACCAAAAAAACTAAAACCAGTATTGAAACAAAGCATAAGTATTAGCATGGCACATTGAATGATGCAAAATTTCACAGCAGGATCCTAGTTTTAGCAAGATATACACAGTTGTATAGACCGGTGTCCCTCATAATTTATCCAAGTAACTTTGTGAAACACGTTGTATATTGCAACTCTATTGCCAGTGTAGAAAACCCCCTTGAATAACTCAGTTTTGCATAGTTTGTGGAAAGCCAAGAGTAAGGTGTGGGCTTGCGAGTGAACGGCTGGCCAGGAAGCGCTGTAATCAGTCATGATTCCCTGTGTTTGTAAAGGTCCCGCCTCTCCACTGGCAAAAAATCCAAACTTCACATACACGCTACAGGGGTCAGTGCTATCAGTCACAGACCAGGAAAGGGATTTGGGCGTCTTAGTTGATAGTTCCATGGGAATGTCAACTCAATGCATGGCAGCTGTGAAAAAGGCAAACTCTATGCTGGGGATAATTAGGAAAGGAGTTGATAATAAAACTGCAAAGATTGTCATGCCCTTATATAAACCAGTGGTGCGACCCCACTTGGAGTACTGTGTTCAGTTCTGGTCGCACATCTCAAAAAGGATATTGAAGAGATAGAAAAAGTGCAGAGAAGGGCAAGGAGGATGATTGAAGGATTGGAGCACCTTCCTTATGAGGAGAGGCTGCAGCATTTGGGACTCTTTAGTTTGGAGAGGAGACATCTGAAGGGGGATATGATTGAAGTCTATAAAATTATGCATGGGGTAGAAAATGTTGACACAGAGAAATTTTTTTCTCTTTCTCACAATACTAGAACCAGGGGGCATTCATTGAAAATGCTGTGGGGAAGAATTAGGACTAATAAAAGGAAACACTTCTTCACGCAATGTGTGATTGGTGTTTGGAATATGCTGCCACAGGAGGTGGTGATGGTCACTAACCTGGATAGCTTTAAAAAGGGCTTGGACAGATTTATGGAGGAGAAGTCAATCTATGGCTACCAATCTTGATCCTCCTTGATCTCAGATTGCAAATGCCTTAGCAGACCAGGTGCTCAGGAGCAGCAGCAGCAGAAGGCCATTGCTTTCACATCCTGCACGTGAGCTCCCAAAGGCACCTGGTGGGCCACTGCGAGTAGCAGAATGCTGGACTAGATGGACTCTGGTCTGATCCAGCAGGCTAGTTCTTATGTTCTTATGTGCGCTGCTTAGCCACACAGGGTCACAGGGTGCCAGCATGGCTGTGGGGGTCGATGCCTGCCGGCCAACATAGTGATGCAGCTGATGGAGGGAGGTAAGAAAAAAGTGCACCTCCATGCAAAGCACGACAGAAACTTACATTGGTTCCACAGGCTCTGTTCACTGCCTGCAGAGGCATGCAAACCCAAAACAGGAGAGCAGGTTACTTTATCCCAACTGCAACCTACTCTTCCTGTGCTGTGTGGAAAGGGGCTAAGTCTGGTTTAGGAGTTGGATAATAGACCTTACTTACTTATACTTTACTCCTTTCTATTAGATGGCTTTTAACTATGTTGTTCTTGATCATGGTATTCTGACTGTGGTATTTATTTAGGCATTTATATACTGTATTTCCTGCCATCGAATGAGCAACCTTTTGTAAATGTCATCCTAGAAAGTTTGTTCAAATGCAGTTGGCTGGATAAAACAATGAAAAAAATGAATACAGTTTGTGTGCTGAAGTACATGGAACAATGTTTTGTCTTTAAAAAGCAAGATGTAACTAATTGGGAAACATGTCGGGTCTCTTACTCAGTTACTCCCAGTATGGTCTACAATCCAAAAATCCTTCGCTGAGCTAAGCTACCTTATAATTACTTTCATTATCTAAAGCTTTATCCCCTACAACACTGGAGCTGTTCTATTTTAATTTGATCTTCCCAATGTGTTCCTTCTTTCCAGTTCCTTTTATGGCTTAATGCAGTACTTATTTCATAGCTGTCTCTTTTGATAGGCTGGTGTCTAGCAGCACTTATTCAGAGAAAGTGATAAGCGGTTTTGCTCTCTTGGCACTCAGTGGATGAGTGATGTGGCAGCCTTTCTTGTGGACTTATGAGTCATCCTGAATTATACCCAAATGTGTTTTACAGCATTGAATAGCTGTGCTATGATATTCCTTTTCCTAAGAGGGCAGTCAGTTCAGCTCTGATTCCAGAGGTTGGCAAGGCTCGGCATCTGCTGAAACCCCAAAGGGCAAACTTCCTCAATATGAGGGTTGTGTGAAACTACAGACAAAAAGTCAGAGTCAAATTCTGGGTGTTCGCAACTTTTAAAAAGTTGTCACGTTATTTAAAAATGTACATTACAATTAGCTGTACTAGGATACAATAGTTGAATGGATCCAACCCATTACTGCTTATTGCAACAATACAATAGATGGTTGGATCCACCCACATTACTGCTTAAAGGTTCAAAAAGGGATGTAACAATGTTGTCATTATTGGCAGTCAATGTGCTATAGTGGTTAGAGTCATCGAATAGCGTCTAGGTAGGAGATCTGTGTTCAGTTCTCTACTTACCAACTATGTCAATGTGGGACACTTATGCTGTCTTAGCCTAACCTACCTCACAGAGATATTGTGAGGAAAAATTGGGAGTTGGGGAGAGATAGATCTATGTATGCCACCCTGAGTTCCTTGCAAATGGGGAGTGAGGGGTGGGGTGTAAAAACAAATACTCATCACTTTGAGCCATCTCATTGCCATTGGTAATTTTTTGCAGAAGGGGGATTTTGACAGCCCAATCCAGATGGGTTGTGAGAGCAGCAAGGGCCCATGTTGGTGTGTTTGCCCAACCCACTGGAGTAAGGGGTGAAGAGAGCAAACATGTTGGAGGATGGGTGTCGCACAGTTTTGTAGCACCCAAACCTGGAAGGGACCACTGCCCTGAAGCTATGCCAGCATAGAAGAGCATACTGACACAGCGGGAGCAGGATGGGGCCCTTCCCAGTGGTGTAGCTGTCTTTGGTTCCTCTGGAGTTTCAGCCCCTCCCTGGTTGCAGACTTACACAACTGAAAACTGTATAAGAAGTCCACTTTTCCAATGGAACTGTTTAAGTGGCAGGAAATTTTTGAGCTTGCCTTCATAGTGCCCTCTCCAGTTGCCACAGAGCTCCCCCACCATCAGGACTGAGCTATCCAGCTTTTTAAATGCCATCCTAGTATCATGGTATTTGCATGCCATTTATGCAACATTCATATACACATGTCATTGTTTCACATTTATGCACAACTGACACAACACTGGAAAAAATGCATACAGGGAATATCTGGCACGAGGTAACAGAAACTGGTGTCACTATAAAGACTGATCAGATGTTTGTTTCTCACAAGTTGGAAACAAAATCAAAATGAATCTATTCAAATTCAATCAACAGTTTGGTCTCATCTGTACCTCTAAAAGACTGATTGGGAAGCCCATTTTTGTGCTGCTTTGTGTACAGGCCACAGCCTCTCACATGGGCTAGAAAAAGATTGAAGAATGAGCACTTTTAAGGTGCTAGGCAACTGACTTTCTCCATTGTCAGAAAGCCAAAGGGAACTTTAAGAAAACAAATCTCCCAAACAGAGCTTTATTTCCTTGCAATTTCTTCACAAATAATCAGATAGTCCATCGTCACAAAGACACCATAAGAAAACTGCCAGGAGCTATGAAAGGAGAAACGATCCCAGTAAAGTGTCTGTCAGTGTAAAACTCTCATATGCAAAGAGAGAGGAAAGAAAGGAATGGGAGGGGGGAACGCTAGCAATTTTCACCTTCCAAAGATATTCTGGGTGTTTGTGCTTAGGTATGTGCAACTGGGAAGACAGTACAGAGGGCTGTCAAGGAAGTCTATTTTAAAACAACAATGCTGTGA
Organism: Sphaerodactylus townsendi; assembly: GCF_021028975.2. Taxonomy (NCBI): domain Eukaryota; kingdom Metazoa; phylum Chordata; class Lepidosauria; order Squamata; family Sphaerodactylidae; genus Sphaerodactylus; species Sphaerodactylus townsendi. The sequence continues at coordinate 26,209,288 of NC_059437.1, read as the reverse complement.
TGGGATGGAGAAACAGAGAAATAAATATATAAAGCACTTGATTGGCACAGTACAGATACTGCTTTTTTTAAAAAAGCAGAAAAATGTTGTAAGAGAATAATAGCTGCATGACTTACCGGTAGCTGGAAGAAATAAAAGTGCTTTGGAGGATCTGCACTGAAGTTGTTGTGCATAGGGTTACCAACCTCAGTGTGGAGCCTGGAGATCTCCCAGAATGACCACAGATCTCCAGACTGCAGCGATCAGTTCCCCTGGACAAAATGGCAACTTTAGAATGTAGATTCTATGACATCACATCCCTGCTAGGCAGGGGCGTACCTAGGCAAACTGGCGCCCGGGGACAAAACCTGAGTTTGGCGCCCCCCCCCCCGCCCGGCATATGGGCAGCTACCTTCCCCCACCATGACCAAACAATAATTTTTTGTACCAGCTCACAAAACACCTCCCACTCCCATCAAAACATACATGGCTCTCTCCCCACCAACTCTTTTCCTAATTTCCTAGTCACAACAACCCTATGAGGTAGGTTGTTAGCCTGAGAAACAACTCCAAGCCAGTGCAAGTGGGTATTAAGCATGTAAATCTCTCACAAATCACCCCCCAGCAAAACATTTACCAAACAAATGTCAGCATCATCTCTCACAAAACACCTCCAGTGGAATCCACCCCCAAACAGCATCACTTTCAATGGTGTTTAAACTAGGGAGCTCAGATTCTTCTTTTAAATCTAACTTAAAGGGAGAATCTGGGGTCCCTGGTTAAAACAAAATTGAAAGTGATGCTGTTTGGGGGTAGATTCTCCCCCACCCTGAAACAGCATCACTTTTGAGGGTTGGAGATTCAGATGAAATAAATAGCAGATTCGGCTGGAATCTGGGCAAATTTGGGCAAATTTGGACAAAAATTGTCCAATTATGTCCTGCCCAAATATGACCAAATGCGAATGCAAGGTATTTGGGTTTTGGGGGGTATTTTTGGTGTTTTTTTCGGCCTGCAGGGAGCGCATTTTTAAAGCTAGCGGCACCGTGATTTCAGGGCGTCATCCAGAGACTGCCCTGATGATACCACCAGAGTTTGGTGATGTTTGGTTCAGGGGCAGCAAAGTTATGGACTCCCAAATGGAATGCCCCCATCCCCATTGTTTTCAATGGGAGCTAACAGGAGATGGGGGCTACCCATTTGAGGGACCATAACTTTGGTCCCCCTGAACATAACTTCACCACACTTGGGTGGCATCATAAGAATAGTTAACAGATGATGCCCTGAAATTTTGGTGTCACTAGCTTGAAAAATACATCCCTTCCAGGCACCCCAAGAAATTTGCCCAAGTTTCTTTGTTTTGCAGTGACTTTGCTCCATTGTAGCTAATGAGGAATTTCTTAGGCAGGCTGCACATTTTTGAAGATAGAGGGGCCAGACTTCCAAGGTGGCTCCAAGAGGCCTTGAGTAATAGCATCAAAGCTTGGTGAGCTTTGCTTCTGGAGTGGGGGTGGGAGTTGGGAGAGTTCTAAGAGAACTCAGCCCACAGGCTTTCACGTGCAGGAGTGGGGAAACAAAATAAGCCTTTTGGGGGCCCATAAAATTGAACCCCCAGAAGCAAAGGTCTCCAAAACTTCACCAAACTCAGATGATATCATCAGGACAGTTTCAGGATGAGACCCTCAAATTTTGGTGCTGCTAGCTTTAAAAATGTGCCCCCTGCAGGCACAAATGTAAACAAACCAAAAAATTCAGACGGACACGAATTTTTTGGATGTATCTGAATATTCGGGTATATCCAAATATGTGATTTATCTTATTCAGGCATACAGATAATTTTATGCCCGAATAAATCCAAATCTAAATTTTACCAAATTTCTTGGGGATTGACCAAGTGCTGCTGATGTTTTTAAGGAAGGAGGTCACATGGATGGACCTGATAATGTTCCAATAAGGAAGTGACTATGCATACAGCCTCACCCACCTCACTGTCTTCTACAGAGAGATTTTTGGAGTGTTTTTACAGTAAACAATACATTTATGTGAATAATGATTACTATCACATTAAAATCATCTGTATAAACTAGAGTAGGCAACATTTTTAGCCTGTCATCTACCCTTCAAGATGGCAGTGCGCTGGCAAATAAAATGGGAGGGAACAGATTTGACCAGACATGCTTAGAGCAAGCCATGTCCAAGTGGTGCTCCCATCATCTCTGCGATTTCCTTGAATTTGACTGATTTGAGTATGTACAGTTTACCTACCCAAGGCAGAGTATTAACAGCCTGCATCCCAAATGTTCTGCCCCTGAGGAACTGAGGAAACTCTGAAAATGCCTGCCCATAATAACACTCCAGCAATTTCCCTGGTTTCTATGGTAAAGAACTTAGGACCGTGGTGGCGAACTTTTGGCACTCCAGATGTTATGGACTACAATTCCCATCAGCCCCTTCCAGCATGACCAATTGTCCATGCTGGCAGGGGCTGATGGGAATTGTAGTCCATAACATCTGGAGTGCCAAAGGTTCACCACCACTGCCTTAGGACATCACATCACATCCTCCCCAAACTAAGCCTTCTCCAGGATGCAACTTGTCAGCATTTCCACCACCAGTGTCTCTTAAAGTTGCAGCATTTAAAATCCATCATTATCTTGTATCTCAGAGTTTTACATTACTCCCAATTTTTCCTTGATAATAGAGTCTCTCTGACTGAGTCCTTTTGAAAAGATTTAGCACTTTATGGCTTGAGCACAGGAAAAAAACCCATGAGTTAAAGCGTAAGACAGCTTCTCTCTAGGGTTCTGAGATTGGAAGTCTGTCCCCTGCTGGGATCAGTCCTGATCTTCGTGAAAACGAAGAAATACCATCTAGTCTTATGGCTGTCTTGATCTTTTAGATGTGACAATCTAGCAGCGGTGTTAGATGATAAACCTTAAGTCTCACTCTCGCCAAAGTCCTTTGCCTCCCCACGTAATGGAGTGCTGGGTGCTTGGGTGACTGACAAGTCATATCCTGTACTTTTCCTCTTGGCTTGCTTCAGACTTGCAGCTGAACTTCAGTATACAGGCAGAACTCAGTCCCAGTTATTGAAGTACTCATGACATCTTTAGGGCAGGAGGCATTTCTCCACAGGTCCCCAGTGGAGAGAAAGGCTGAGTATAAATGAAGTAAAATAAAAATAATTAAAACTTGAGAGTGTTCTGCTGCTAGCAAAACCAATCTGGAATCTGCCAGTGGAAGATCCAGAGAGGAACTAATTTTCAGTTCCTAATGAATTTCCCAATGCTTTAACAGATGTTCCCAAACAACAGTGGGAAGCAGACCCTCCACATCACTGTTGATAATGTAGGAATAGAGGTGTTCAATTAAACAGGGCTGAACAAATACCCCCAATAACATTGCTTGCCATATATATCTTAGCAAACATTTTCGTTCACTTTTTTTTTGCTGGTGGCATTGTAGATTGGTCTTATTGTATAAGAAATGGCATGAAGCTACAGATGGTCCAGAGATTCCAGTTTCCAAACAGAGACTGAGGAAGGATGAATTGCTACCTATTTTCTTTGATGCAGGAAAGAGGCTTGCCTATAAAATCACAGCTCACAGTGGTCCCCCAGGATCAGACACGACTGAAGGGGAAACTTTACCTTTTTATATATTGGTGCCTGAACAGAGACTTCCATCAAAACAATTGCATGTACAGATTGTCCAGATCACACTCCAGCATTCTTGGACTCACCACAGACTATCCACCCAGCCAGACAACAAAACAGTGAAGCTTCACCCCAAATTTGAAGCCCAGATTCATCACTTCTCCCAGAGCTGAGGCAGCTGCACTGACTGGGCCTGTCAGGAAATTGGGTTTCCAGGGATTAGCATGGGAGTGAGGTGGCTAATGCCTCTAGCACAACCCCCATCCCATGCCAGCACCAATGCCACAGCTGAAGAGTTGAAGGTTGGAGTGAATTAGGGTTACCAACCTCTAGGTAGTGGCTGGCGCTCTCCTGCCATGACAACAAATCTCTAAGATACAGAGATCAGTTCACCTGGAGAAAATAGACAATTTGAAAGATGGACTCTAGAGCATTAAATCCTGCTGAAGTCCCTCCCCTCCTGAAATTCCACCCTCATCAGGCTATACCCCCCCCCTCCAAATTTCCAGGGATTTCCCCAACTTGGAACTGGCAACCCTACAGGGAAGGTTGTCACCAGGATGCAGCCAGCTGGGCCTTACTACCAAAAGAGGGTGGCGGAGACAAGATGTACCATCCCCATTGGAGCTATCAGGTAGAGGCACTTCCCTGTGAGGAGCCAAGGACAGATTCTTAGCCTGTGTGGCTCCAGGGCTGTCACCTTTAAAATGGGCTACTAGAGCCTAAGAGGAGATGAGTGGCTGGGTGGCTTCTGAGTATTAAGGTGGTTGGCAGCCAGCCTATAGCCAGACTGGAGGCGGGGACATTTCTGAGGCCCTTCCAGTCATGTCTTGGTATCATAAACCACCCAGACTCATGGAACATAGCAATGGTAAGATGGATGCCAATATTAATTCAAGAGCTTTGATATCAAGAGTCTTTCCCCCTCCCAAATCAAGTATGTATAGCATCAGACAGTGCATTCCCTGAAGGCTCAGCTATTTGGATCTGGATAACAACAGCTCAACTTTGAGAATGTGTACTTGCTTTGAGTCTCAGAAAGAATTTGCAAGTGCCCACGCCATGATTCCATCAGTGAACCATCTAGATCACCTTTCACCCATTCTCCTAAATCTGACTTAATCTTAAATCTCCTGTCTACTATTGAGAGTCATCAACCTTCCAGAATTTCTTAGTTTTAACATTCTAAGCAAATCCACATTTGAAATGCCTCTGATCTTAATTTCATCCGCACAGCCCAAACAACATCAAGAGCTGGGTCCTCCCAGATCTTAACCAAATCAAACATTTTTTCCATAGTGTGGTCCACACCTTGGAATGGAACTTTGCTTTGTTATAGGAAGACTGTGCCTCTTATCATTGCCAGAGGGTCAATTTTTCCTATAAGTAGGCTTTAAAGATCAATGGCAAATCACACTTGGATTTCCTCCTTGTGCCCATAAGGACTGGTTGCTCTCTCACTCTCCTTGGACCCCTTCACTTCTGGAATGGTAAATATCACCCTCCCAATACCCTGATCTTTCTCTGCTATCATTCATCTCTGTACTTACCTAGGATCCTTAAAATTCTCTGTTTGCCAGCTTGCATGTCTATTTTTATTATTTTTAATCCCTTAATGAAATTGTAACCTCTTCCTTTTCATTCTGGTTTTTGAGTGAATTTCTTTGGGTTAGTTAGGGTATACACAGGCATAGATTTTCCCAATTACTTACCTCTCATTTTGCAGGTTTGGCCTCAGCTAATTCCTCCAGCCAAAAAGGAACAGACCAAACAGGCAGCCCCATCCAGATGGGGAGGGGACTCACATAGAGAGTGGTGCAGCGTCATGCTGGCACATTCACGCCCTGCTACGTAAGGGGAAGCCTCACTGGCCTAGGAAACAAATGCGCTGGCAACCCCTCAGTTCTACAGCAGGTAAACCCAGAAGTCTGGGCTGCCATGGAACTGTGCTGGTGTCCACAATGAATGCAAGCATTGTGGGGAGCTGGGGAGTTCTTGAGGATGGAGCCAATGTTAGTCATTTTCCACCCCGGGTTTGTGGCCAGTTGAGCTGTGGCCCTAGCCCTGGAGTTATACCACCCAAAAGGATGGCATACGTCTGTTGGATCCCATGGAGGGCTTTCCAAAGTCTGGTGAGGTTTTTGCTTTTTTCTCCCTCCCCAAACACCTGGAAAGCCCTTGGAGGTGGCCAGTGCATCCTTCACTGTGCTGGCTCTGCCCATTGCAGTGATCTGGATTGTGCTGAAATTTGGGTAACAAATTATGTCATCCAGAAGGAGAGGAAGAAAGGTTTTTGGCATTCTCTGAAACCCCACCTGTTCAGCGAATCTGCCTATGCTGACACTGTCTACCTTTTGAGGGAGCAAGACATTAGAGGGCACTGTTGTTCCAGAGGGGATCCCTGGATCACCACCTCTCCATGCATGTCATAGTTTTTACCATATGGTAATTATATGCATTAAGAACATAAGAACATAAGAACAAGCCAGCTGGATCAGACCAAAGTCCATCTAGTCCAGCTCTCTGCTACTCGCAGTGGCCCACCAGGTGCCTTTGGGAGCTCACATGTAGGATGTGAACGCAATGGCCTTCTGCGGCTGTTGCTCCCGATCACCTGGTCTGTTAAGGCATTTGCAATCTCAGATCAAAGAGGATCAAGATTGGTAGCCATAAATCAACTTCTCCTCCATAAATATGTCCAAGCCCCTTTTAAAGCTATCCAGGTTAGTGGCCATCACCACCTCCTGTGGCAGCATATTCCAAACACCAATCACACGTTGCGTGAAGAAGTGTTTCCTTTTATTAGTCCTAATTCTTCCCCCCAGCATTTTCAATGAATGTCCCCTGGTTCTAGTATTGTGAGAAAGAGAGAAAAATGTCTCTCTGTCAACATTTTCTACCCCATGCATAATTTTGTAGACTTCAACCATATCCCCCCTCAGCCGCCTCCTCTCCAAACTAAAGAGTCCCAAACGCTGCAGCCTCTCCTCATAGGGAAGGTGCTCCAGTCCCTCAATCATCCTTGTTGCCCTTCTCTGCACTTTTTCTATCTCCTCAATATCCTTTTTGAGATGCGGCGACCAGAACTGGACACAGTACTCCAAGTGCGGTCGCACCACTGCTTTATATAAGGGCATGACAATCTTTGCAGTTTTATTATCAATTCCTTTTCTAATGATCCCCAGCATAGAGTTTGCCTTTTTCACAGCTGCCATGCATTGAGTTGACATTCCCATGGAACTATCAACTAAGACTCCTAAATCCCTTTCCTGGTCTGTGACTGATAGCACTGACCCCTGTAGCGTGTATGTGAAGTTTGGATTTTTTTGGATTCAATATGGAGATAGTTGCACTGCAGTATTAGATCATCTGTTTTACATGCATTAGATCTCAGGTTCAGTCCCTAGTATCTCCAGTTAAAAGGATCAGTTATCAAATAAAGTGAAAGACCTCTGCCCATAATCATATGCAATGTATCTATAATATATAACATAGATGTATTGACTAACAAATAATGTCTTCTGTAGCAAGGCAGCAGGAAAGCTGTTGTCCCCTCCTCCCCAATCTTGGAATGGTTCCCACTTTTCACAAGTTATAAAAAACTGAGATATTCAAGAGGGCATTTCTATGCATGCAACTGGGTAGCCCAGTGCAAAACAAACAAATTACTTGGATAAATTATTGAGGATTGTGGTCCATACTACTTCATATAGTTTGCTGTTGGTTGTTTCCTGATGTGCAATTTTGCATCATTTAATGTGTCACTTATGCCTTGCTTCAGTTCTGGGTTTGTTTGTTTGTTTGTTTGTTTGTTTGTTTGTTTGTTTGTTTGTTTGTTTGTTTGTTTGTTTGTTTGTTTGTTTGTTTGTTTGTTTGTTTGTTTACTTCTCGTTGGTTCTACAACCCAAATCCTATTTCATTGTATCCTGCATGTCCCATCTTTTTGATTGTCTTGTCTTACTCTGTGAAATGTTCCTTGGAAAAGGTTGAGTATAAATAACGTAAATAAACAGATAAAAATGACATGAAAATAAGTAATTGTCTTGTCTTACTCTGTGAAATGTTCCTTGGAAAAGATTGAGTATAAACAACGTAAATAAACAAATAAAAATGACATGAAAATAAAGAACAAAATGGATACATTATAACAGCAGAAAAGAGAAGTTTGAAATCATCCCTACATCAAAATTAAACAACTGCTTGTGTACATAAGTTGAATCAGAACATAGTTTCATATAGTTTAGTGCTGTCTGCTCTTACTGGCAGCTGTTTTACATCTTCAGTGTCCTCTTCATTCATGACTTTCCTCGTACCTGCTATTTGAGATCCATTTAACTAGAGATGCCAGGGATTGGACAAAGCATATGCTCTTTCACTGAGCTATGGCCTCTCCCAAATGGCTAATGCATGCCCTTATGCCATAGTAGCTCTATTCAAAAGAAAGACAAAAAAGGCTTTCATTTTTGAGCCCCATTTGTGAAACTGGCGTGCACTTATTACTGTTATAATGCACAGATTTCAATAGGAGTTATATGGCATCACCTCTTGAACCATTGTGTTGTAAAGATGGAGAGGAAAAATGAGGAAACAAGCTAAAGAAAAATGTACCCCTTTGTGTATAACTACTGTCCTTTATGTCACATAGCTAGTGTGTTTCCTGTCATCAAACCTCATTGTACAAGATCACCTATGAAAGCCCTCTAAAAGCTGAATAAGGACAAAGGGTTTAAGCTGAGGTTTAAAAAGAGTAAGAGATATACAATTTATTTTTCCCCATGATGACATCACAAAAAGGAACCTATACTTTGAAACAATTTACATTTTAACTAATAAAAGAGTGTAGATTTCATGAGACATTGGCAATTTAGTTCTCTACTTGATTCCAATATGATCCCCAAATATCACAAAAGTTTGGGATCTTTAAAAGCAAGCTGAAATTATCTGTACAAAGAAAATATGAAGCAATGAAGTATAAAAACTGGCCACTGATATCTGCAGATAATCTGTACATATCTAGAGATAATGTTCATATTCTCATGTGCTAACATCAGAATAGAGAGTCAGTAATGTTCACATTCCTGTGTGCTAACACCAGAACAGAGATTCAAATATTCATGGTATATTGCCCTCCATTGGTCTAACTGCACTAAATTACAAATGTCTCTCCAAGTATATAATGCAAATTTCAGAGTTTGTTCTGGACATCTCATTGTACCTTATTATATATAATCGGCTTTATTTATGGTTCATTTTGCACATCCCACAATTTCTTTTAAAAGAGATGTGATTATATTATTCTGCAGCAGCATATTAGGCATTAGGATTTACTTGAACACTTTTTTTATATCAAGGAATGAGAAGAAAGCAGATATTTATGTTACCCCTAAGATAAAGTTGTATACAGGGATGTGCACAATGCTCTCTGACGTAATTTGAAAGTACTTCTCCCCTTGAACTACAGTTTCATCACCAGTATCAAACAATATCTTCACACAATTAAAAATGTAAAGTTTCTATTTAGTACATAAAATTATTCTCAATTATGAACAATACAGCAACTTGTGGAGGTGTCTAGAGCACTATCTGGTCCAGTTTTATTGGATCAATTTCAATTCTGCGGGTCCAAGGACATGGACAAGTTGCTTACAGGAATGCGACCTACTACTAGTCCCCTGGACCCTTGTCCATCCTGGCTGTTAAAACCTAGCTGAGGGAAGGGAGCTGGCCTAGTAGGTTGAAGAGGTGGTAAATGCCACTTTGATGGAGGGGGTAGTGTCAGTGCCTCTAAAAGTGGTCCACCCCCTTTTGAAGGTGCCCTCTTTAGACTCTATGGTGCTGGGCAATTGTCCAGTTGCCAACATCCTATTTTTGGACAAATTCCTGGAGATGGTGGTGGTGGCTCAGGTGCAGACTTACTTGAAAGAAACTGATTTTCTGGACCCATGTCAATCCAATTACAGGTGTGGTTATGGCACAGAAACAGCCTTAATTGTTTTGATGGATGACCTTCAATGGGAGAGAGAGAGAAAGAATACTACCCTGTTGATTCTTTTTTGATCTTTCAGCAGCTTTAGTTACCAGAAACCATGGTATTTTGCTTTGCCAGCTCTGGGGAATGGAACTGGGGGCGGGGGAGCTTTGTGTTACAGTGGTTCTCCTCCTATCTTCAGGGTCCATTCCAGAAGACATCAAAGGGGAACTCATGCTCACAGACCAGGAAGCTCCCTTGTGGGGCTCCCCAGGTCTCTGTCCTGTCCCCTACACTGTTCAACATCTATATGAAGCTGCTAGGTGAGGTCATCAGGGAATTTGGAGTCAAGTTACATCAATATGAGGATGACACCCAGCTCTATCTCTCCATTTTATTAGAGTCAGGAGAGGCACTTAGTGTGTTTAAGTATTGTCTGGAAGCAGTTAAGGGCTGGATGAGGACCAAAAAACTGAGGCTGAATACAGACAGAATAGAGGTTTCTCTGTGTTTCAGGCTCCTATGTCTGCAAGAACACATGGCACTTGGTTCTGGGTTGGGTTGTATTGCCTCAAAAGAACCACGTGTGAGATCTGGGGGAGCTCCTGGATTCATTGCTGACCTGTGAGCTTCAAGTGACAGTAGTAACCACAAGGACCTTCCAGAAACTCCACCTGGACACAGTTATACACATTCTGGTAACTTCCTGATTGGATTACTGTAATGGACTATATGTAGAGCTACCCTTGAAGACTTGAAGAGGTTTAGAAGCTGGAGTTGGTGCAGCATGTGACAGCTAGGTTGTTAGCCAGTACATCTGGCTGGACACACATCACACCTGTCCTTAAGGAAATGCACTGGCTTCCAATTCACTCCCTGGCCCAATTCAAGGTGTTGATGTTGACATACAAAGTCCTAAACAGTTTGAGCCCTGCCTACCTGAAAGAGTGCCTGTGTTCAGGTACTGAGATCACAGAGGGAGGCATTCCTAGTGGTACATTTCCCCACCAAGGTGTGGAGGAAAAGGGCAAATGGGAGAACTTTTTTCATGATTACCCCCAGGCTCTGGAATAGGGCCTTCCCCTACTCTTTTCCATCCCCCCTATGCCGCACGCTGCTCTGCGCGAGGTCATCAAAAGGCGCCCTTAAGAAGAGCGCCTGGGATGCCGGGCGCTGAGGGGGCATGACAGCGGCAGCTTCGGGGTGGCTGCGCTGTCAATGCCCCTGCCACGGGGAGTGCCGGGGGACCCCACACTACTCTCCTCAAGTAGCGCGGGGCTTAAAGTAAGTGGGGAAAGGCCCATAGTCTCCCCTTGGAAATTCTCCATGTGCCTATTCTTTATGGGTTTAGGCACATAGTGAAGGCTTTCCGCTTCACTCAAGCATTTGGTTAGCCTCTTTGGAAACCCTCTTTACAGCTGCTGGTCTGAGGGAGTGGAGATGGGGGTAGGTGTAGAAGTTGGGGTTATTTTAATATGTTTTTTTATTTCTGTGTTAATTGTAAGATTTTATTCATGATGTTTTATTGTGTTTTTTTATTTTTTTAAACTTTTGTAAGCTGCCTAGAGATGCTAGTATGAGGCAGGGTATAAATAGCATGTATAAATAAACATCGAGGGGCAGGGGGAGAGAGAGAGACAGACAAACAGACAGACAGACTTTTCTTCTCAGTAGCATCAAGAATATTCTTTTGCTTCTCATGGCATTTTTGCATCCAAAATCTCCAGATTTACCCCACATTTTTGCTTCAGGTAGAACTCTGGTACCCATTGTAAATCCATCCTTTCAATAAACAAAGACCTGGTAACTTTTGTTTGCTCTGCCTTCAGTAATGTGGCACACAACCTTCCTTGGCATTTCTCAGCAGAAGGTCAAGGGTATCAGCTTCATATTAAATGATGTCCAGTTAGCATCTAATTAAACAAGAACTGACATTGTCTTTGAGGAAAGGCAAGGTTATGGAAGCACAATCCAGCGCAGGACAATTTAATACAACCCTTTCCTGCCCTCTTGATGTAATGGGTGGCTTAATTAGAAGCAACCTGTAAATTTGGGCTCTGCTTGTGCTGTGTATGTTTATGCAGGCTTAAGTGGCAATAACTATGCAGCACAAAGAAGTTAAATAAAAGACAGAGCTCTTCATGCAGAAAGCTCAATTATTTGTTCTAGATTACTTGCTTACAGTAAATGAGTTGTCACTTTTGAATTAATGCATTTTGAATGTAAAATGGTTAATGCAAAGAGCATTCATACTAAAACGGAATGCAAACAGAGAGTGGTGCGAAAAATAGTTATTATTTGAGTGGGGCTTTTTTCCTTTCACTTATATTTCAGTTGCCTCTTAGGATGCTCCAAGAAGTCAGATTTTTTTCTCCCATCTACAATATCCAGGTTTAGCTTTAACCATGCAAAAGTACCTCTAGACCATTAAATGAACCCAACTGGAGAGGGCAAAAGGGCCTTTCCTCTTTAGCATCCAAACAATTGTTGACATGTACAAGCAGGATTGTTGGTATTGTTGATATTTTACAGGTTGTCTGTAAAAATGTGGTCTTATTCAGTTTTCTTTGTTTCCATGTATGTTGTCATCTCTTTTTGATTCTGGTCTTGCCAATTCATTCATAATTTGACACCACTGTACTCCAGCTTGATGAAACAGACATGCCAATTGTAGACAAATGATGCAAAATGAGCATAAAATAGCATAAATGAAACAAGAAAGTGTGGTTCAACCCTACCCCCTCCCACAAAATACTGTGAAAATAAAGAATCATAGGTTTAATTCACAGGAGGGAGAAACAAAATTGAAAAGAGAATTTTTGAGATGAAATTTTCAATAAGAAATTCAAAATCATCATTTTTGGTTTAAAGTCTTCAGACGTTCAGCTTGTCACCTTCTCTAATCTTAACAAATAGGTTCAGATTTATTTAAATACTCAAATTGTCCCAGAACAATGTGAGCAAATGGAGGGAGAACCTTAACTGCTTGGGCCAGTAATGATTGGATAGCCCCACATAGTTCCTTGAAAGGTTGGAAGGGAAGAAATCCAGCATAACAAAAGCTAAGGCTTTATATAACCATCTTTACTCACCTTTGATTGATTAGGCTGTGTGATACCACCCTTTGTTTAGTTTCTAAAGCGGTTGAAGCCAAAATGGCTCCCACCCAATAGAAGAATGAGAATCCTATTTCTTGGGTTCTCACAGATGACCCATAAACAAGCAAGCAAGCAAATAAACAAACTGTCCAGAAATCAACATTCTGATTTCTCTTGACCATCCCCAACAATCTCAAGGAGCTGGAGTGCTTTCTTGTTTGTACAGTGTTAAAACAAGGTGTCATTTCATCAGAACATTTGCATCTTATTTGGAAGAGGAAGAAAATCCTGTAAATAAGTGAATGTTAGCAGCCTTCTGTTCCTTAGGCAACTTTAAATTGATGAAGTAATCTACTGTTATTCAGATCAATTTTTCTCCTGAAGTCAGGAGAAACTCATTTATTGACTGTCATTTCCTCTATATTATTTGTTGTTCCCTCATCCAAACATATTTGATTCACTTCATCACATTTGTTTTGAAGATGTGATTTTGTAAGGGATGTTTCATTCAAAATGGATAAACTATGCATGGGAATAATGTGGCTGTTGCCAGTGCTCTTTTTTGCTGTGTTCCATGTGTTCTGGTGGGGACAGGAAACTAATTTGTGTATGCTGTAAAACTGGTTGAGTAGTTGCTGCTACCTCCTGCTAATCCAACCTGGGTTCTTTAATGCAAAAAGAAAACCTCTGTCTGGCTCAAAGAATAGGGTTAAAACTATAACTTTAATGGAAATAATTTAAAAGTATGTATCAAAAAACCAAAATACCAACAATAAAGAAAATTACACAACGTAGATAATACATTACAAACAGCAAGGGGATCCCAAAATATACACTTAGAACTCCAAGTCTCTGTATAATTGATATCCCTTTAGGGAAAAACCAAAAATAGCTTGAGTTGGAAGGATTCCAATTGCCAGATGTTCAGCTGGATTGCTCTTCAGGTGATAGGCCACATACAAACAGCAGTTAGTAGAAATTTAAGTTACTGGTAGTATTGACCTGGGTGAGTTCAACACTTTCAACCTGAGTCTTCCTCACCTGCAGAGACCACATTATAATGATAATAGACAAACCTAATGCATGACATCAACTTAAATAATCTAATACATAAAAATATCCATGTTCCAACTGTAAATTCTCAACTCACAGTGATTGTTACTCCATATAAGTCCCACAGCCCCTGGAATAAACTTCCCAGGGTCAAAAATGGCTGCGGAGGGGATAAGAGAGCAAAGAAGATCAGGGATTTTTCTTGTAAGATGTAAGATTCTTGAGCTGAATGTGACCCTTGATTTTCATACCAGGAGAAAAAGCACAAACTGAAACCATTGACCAAAATATGTGATTTTAAAAAAAGAAATATTAACTTATTTAAAAGGCTTTTCCACACAGAAGTGGCCTTGCCTAACCCAATACATGATTAGTTAAGGGATGGTGCATAATGGAAGAAAATAAACAATAAACATAGCTGAGGATGAGGAACAGGATGGGTTGGTTAGTGGTGGGAAAAAAGGAGAAGGGATAGAGGAAATGGGCAGGGGATACAGGGTAAAGTGAGGTGGCTCCCTAAACTTGTTGCAGGTTCCCAACCAGTCCAGCAGGCACCCCACATAGTGCCGGAAGGGACAATGAGATGTCCACTGCAAATTTTCGGGGTTTCCGCACTTGTGGCTTATATTTACCAAGAAAATACATTCTGGAGAGCCATTCATATATCAGTCTATAACCCCGCTTCATTCGGATAACACCATCCAGGTGTAGATTGTTTAATCTAGTGAAAATGAGTTTTCAACCAAGGCCTCAATACATTTTTTTTCTCCTTAAATGTTACAAAGGAACAAACAGTCCTTGGAACAATTATGTGGCTTTTAATCAAAGCTAAGATCTGTTCCAAGTCATGTAGTATTCCTTCTGAGCAACACTTCAAAAAAAAATGCTGGGTTTATTCCTGTCTAATGAAATGAGTTGTTTTTCTTCTGATGTTAAAACCACATACTGAATTATTTCCACTCATTTTGCAGTATTCCAACATCTGTCTCTATACATTGCAAGTTCCTTGGGACAAGGACTTGTCCTTGTTGTTTAGGGTTGCCTCCATGTGGTAGGTGGAGATCTCCTGGGATTACAACTGATCTCCAGGCAACAGAGACAAGGTAACCTGGGCCGATTTTTCATAGTAAAAAGTTCCTGTTGTTAGTATGGAGAATAGTTGGGAGTTCTCCATGGCTCCCATGGCAGCGTGTCTGCCATGTTGTTGCTCAGGCGCTGCCCCGTGGCATTGTATTTGCTCCCGAAATTTCCAAAATCGCCAAAGCTGAGGTTCTTTTGAAATGCTCCTTTGTTGCTGCAGTGGCTTCCGCTGCCATGCAAAACTCCTTGGCAGCAGAATGGGGGTCATTCTTCCCACCTCTTCGCTCGGTCCCGCCTCACCAATGGACAGGTGCTGTGAATCGGCACCCCACACCTTGCAGTGAAAAAAAACACAGAGGGGAAAACCTTGGTTTTTTTAGAAAGAAAGCGGCATGTGCAGGCACCATGAACATGAGAGCAGCAATTCTTTCACACACGCAAGGATTTTAGATTTAGATTTTTGACATGGGAGGGGGTGTAGGATGGCGATTCCCTCGCACACGCAAGGATTTTAGACAGGGGTTGCTGAGGGCACTGATTCTCAGCACCTGTTTTGTGTTCAGTCATTTAAGACTGAAATAGTGAAAGTGAGTGGGGGGGATGGGGGGAGATTCAGCCAATCAGAATGCGGGAAACGGAGGTCATCCATGCATGCGTGGAACTCACAGTGCAAATGGAGAGGCACCAGGCTCATAAAGAAACAGTTGGGGCATAACGTGTGAGCCCTGCCTCGAATCCCAGGAATAACCAAGAATATATCCCAGCAATGAAGAGTCAAAAGCAAGGCAAAAAGCACTACAGCATGTATGCTCCTGGTTCTACCACAGGGCATTTTGACCATGAAAAATTGGCCCTGGAGAAACTGAGTACTTTGGAAAATGGATTCAATTGCATTATACCCAACTAAAGTTCCTCTCCTCCCTGAACCCCACCCTCCTCAGGCTCCACCTCTAAAATCTCCAGATATTTTCCAACCCAGAGCTCTCAACCCTATTGTTGTTCCAATCACGCCCACATTGAATTGGATGGATAGGGATCTAGTCTGTGAAAAAATACCCGATGAAGACATTGTTCTGTAGCTCCTCTTTAGCTATGTCATTCTTTGGAGCATTTACCCCAGTGAAGCCAAAATCATTCTACATCACCCGCACAAACAGGATTTTAAGCCTAGGGGTAGACTGGTGGGAGATTTGCTTCTTTCTGGCTGGCATTGTGGTTATTTAGAGGGTTGGGCCAAGCCTCTGTGTTCAGTCAGTTGAGGATATGCTTTCATCCAGTTCAGGTTCTTTAAAAAGATTAATTATGTAACATTCAGGGTTACAACACAGAGGATTTTCTAGGGCCCAGAGGTTGATTTTTGATGGATGGGATCAGGAAGGAATTAGGGATGGTTTCAAATGTCTCATCCCTTTTAGTATTGAAATTCCCATTTCTATTTCACCTGAGCAAATTCAGCGTGTGATTTACCATTACATCGTATTCTTGTAAAAGGTGTGTGGCTTTCCCACTACTATTGGTGCATTGTATGTTGTACATATTTGCTCAGCATGTATATACAATTCAAATTCATCCACAAATGGAGTACTGGAACTGCTGACAAAAATATGATGAATATTCAAAACAGAAGCACTTCCTCATTCTCAGTAGGAACTATTCCTGGGACACCAGACAGACAAAGCTTCATTGTACTAAACATTTATGTGTTAAGCTGCTGCTAAAGACCCAAGAAAAAGGACCATGAAATCATCAAGTAGCCCAAAAGAAGCCACTAGTTTCTCAGTCTCATATCCTGTGACAAACAGGAGGCAGTCCATCACCTGAAGGGAAAATCAGCCACTCAGATGAGCCCATAAAAATGCAGCATCCAATCTTCTTTGAGAAGGGACATGAGGTGTTGGAGGGAATACAGAAGAAGAAAGAATTGTGTTCCACCTTAGGAAGAGAGCAGTGACAGCTCAGGTCTGGTTCAGGAAAAAGAGCAGATTTAGTGGAGGGTGGCTCTGCCTGCTAGTGTGGTAGAGTGGTTTAGGAGACAAGAAAGTGGTCTGGGAGACAAGAGAGTTCTCGATCACTAACCTGTTTCTGGTGATGAGCAAACCTTGTACAGTTTTATCTGACTCTGGGGAAAGGGCAGGCTAGTGTGGGTGGAATCCTGCATGCAAGAGAGGATCCACCCTAGTGGCTTGTCAATAAAAGTCTGTTTACAATATAAAGCATTGCAGAAAAAGCTATCTACAAGTCATGACCTATTTAAATTTTGGTACCTCTGCCTGGTTTCTACCTTGTCTGTCTGGAAACCTGTACTGCTGCTCCTTTAAAACCAACATGTTTTAAAACCATCTTAGTTGTTTATGTATTAATCCAGCCTCAGTGTTCTCAATAATCTCTTTTGTGCACTATAACATTCTGATCATGACACCTTAGTTGCGCTGTCTTGACCTCCACTGCTGAAGATGGAATGCGACCACAAATGGCTTTGTTTCTTCCACTCTGTGAACTTTTTTTGGGGGGGAGGGAGGTAGATACAAACTTGATGAATGAATGAATGAATGAATGAATGAATGAATGAATGAATGAATGAATGAATGAATGAATGAATGAATGAATGTCTGGAGAGTTAGAAGTACAGAATAAAAATTGAGACATTTTGTTTTTTGCTGCAGTACATGAAGCAGCTCCTGCTGCAGATTTTGATTTCAGAACTCCCCCTTTCAAAAGTGAATAATGAAGAGCCAGCAAATAAGCTGTTAAGGAAGTGATTCATAATGCCAGAGAAGATATTCTGGGGTTCAAAACAGTACGAAAGTATAATATACAAAAGAACTATCTTATCAACAGAGAGAGAAGGGGAAATGACAGCTGGGAAAATATCCAGAGAAAATGAGAACACTTGGCATTGCAGAATGTTCCCATAGTGCAATTTATTCCTTCTCTGCTTAAAGATTTGGCATCTATTAAAAGTCATGAATAAGAAAAAAAAGAGAAACAATCTTATTTATTTGAGTTATGGAATGGGGCAAACGTGGTGAGAAAGTATTAGCAGTTATTGTACAATACTTTGTTTTAGGAGAGAAGGTATGAACAGGAAAACTAAACATGGGGCATGATAGCCAGAATGCTGTAGTGGTTAAGAGCAGTGAACTCTAATCTGGAGTTTGATTCCCCATTCCTTCACTTAAACGGTGGACTATAATCTGGTGAACCTAGTCTGTTTCCCGACTCCTCCACATGAATTCTGCTGAGTGACCATGAACTTGTCACAATTGTCTGAGAACTCTCTCAGTCCCATATACATCACAAGGCATCTATTGTAAGGCACTTTGAGACTTCTTAAAGGCACAGAAAAGTGGGGTTCTTCTTCTTCTACAATATTTTATGTTAGGCAAGAAGGTATGAAAAGAAAAACTAAGCATGGTGTCCCAATATTATCAGCATCACCTAGCCCATTCTGGGTATTGTAAAATCCCTTCTGGCAGTCTTCAGTTGTGACCCCTGTTTTCATGAACTCTCCATCCCAACTTCCACGGGTCTGAATTAGCTAGGTTGCTCTGGTCTGAATTAGCTAGGTTGCTCTTAAAGGACCACCTCTCTCATACTATCAGTATCTCTGCCTAAGGGCATTAATCTGCCTCAGTCCAGTCAAGTGCATTTTTATCAGTGACTCAGACATGTAAAATGGCCTTGCATATGTTCATGGGAGACAAGGCATGATGTAAGTGTTTTAATAAAATAAATATTTTAATGAAAAAAACCTCAGTTTTCTTTTTATTCTCTGAACAAAAAGTATTTGATTCTGAAAGGACACATTATCCAGCATTTGCCCTGCCTTTGGATGGTCATATAAACAACATATGCTGAAATTACAATTGTACCTCAGGCTAATATTGGTAACCCTAGGGCAGGGGTAGGGAACCTGCGGCTCTCCAGATGTTCAGGAACTGCAATTCCCATCAGCCCCTACCAGCATGGCCAATTGGCCATGCTGACAGAGGCTGATGGGAATTGTAGTTCCTGAACATCTGGAGAGCCGCAGGTTCCCTACCCCTGCCCTAGGGTCACTGTTCGACAACCACTGGGAACAATTCAGGGGTAACCTGGGAAAGGCCACATCATTTCTGGCTGAGTGAGCAGAAGTGACATTACAGCATCAGTAATGCTGTAAGATAAATGCCACTGAGATTCAGGAAATTCCTAGAGCATCATTGACAAAGCAATGTGACTTCTGCCCACTCAAACTTTTGAGAGTCAGCTGGGTGTTGTGGATAAGAACAGTGAACTTTTTGGGAGGCCGGCTGCTGATGGTGCGCCCCTCTTTGTCTCTGTCCCTTTTACATTCTGGGACCATTGTCACAATGTGATCCATCATTTTCCCCTTGTTGGGAGGATTTTACTGAAAGTTTTTACTGTCGGACGCCGAGAAGTTTATATGAAATGCTGTATTTTATGGTTTTGATGATGTTATGGCTCAAGGAGCCTGTATTAATTATTTATTGTTTATAATTGCTGCTTGGATTGATATTTATCCTGATGTTCACCTCCCAGAGCCCTTAGGGGAAGGGGCGGTATAGAAATTTGAAGATAAATAAAATAAAAATAAAACTCTAATCTGGAGAACCGGGTTTGATTCTCTACTCCTCCACATGAGTGGTGGACTCTTACCTGGTAAAGTGGATTCGTTTCCGCACTCCTACATTCCTGCTGGGTGACCTTGGGCTAGTCACAGTTCTCTCAGGATTCTCTCAGCCCCACCTACATCACAAGGTGTCTGTTGTGAGGAGAGGAAGAGAAGGGAGTATGTAAGCTGCCCTGAGTCTCCTTACAGGAGAGAAAGGCAGTGTATAAATCTAAACTCCTCTTCCTCTTCTTCTTTGAAGGAAAAATATGCCAATAAAGAAATTAATAAAAATTCTCCTACCTTAAATAATAGAACATATATTTGTAGTTTATCTATAGGGTGCTTTTGCTTAATTTGACAAAAATAGAACAAGAAACAATTATTTACTCTTTAGCAAACACACTGTTACACACAAGATAACTCTAAAGGAAATTTGATTGTGTTTATACATCCATACTCTTAGTGAGAACAATTCTTTAACTTAACAGTTTATATATATTGTTTAGTTGTACAGTACAGGACCACAGATATAAACTATAGATCTAGGGTCATCCCTGTGTTTTATCCTCTTTTTTAATGAGTGCCTTCATCAAATGTGAAGGGAGGTATTTAAAGGGATTTATTTGGTACAATTGTAGTAATTCTGAAAGTAATGGGGAGAGTATGAATGAGGACACTTTCTGCTGCTAGCTTATTGGCTGCCTTCTTCCCTTCATCTTATTGTAATCTCTTAGATCTGCCAAGAAAGTCTTTTTAAATATTCCACCCAAGTTCCAAGTTTAAAGAGCAAGGACTTGTAGAAGGGCACTTGCATGACATCCAATTCATTTCTAAGCAGAATTACAGCCTTCTAAGTCCACTGAAGTCAATAGACTTTGAAAGGCTTAGGATGCTCTGATCTTTGCTTAAGATGGCTGTTCTCTACATTACAGATTTAAAGTGATTAAACAATAATTCCCCTTCTCCAGGGAAACCTGGGAGTTGAAGTTCTGTCATGAAAGGGATCAAGGTTCACTAAAGGAGAATACACAGTGCCTCACCAAAATGCAATTCCCAGGATTCTTTGAGCAGGCTAAAATGGTTTTAATATAATATGTGCTTATAGTGTTGATAAAGCCTGAGGGCAGGTCCCAAGGCTTCAGTTCATTTGAACATTCAACAAAATTAAAGCATAATCCTGTTTCCTGATGTACTTCCTGTGGAGATAGGTAAAGGAAAGAACTTAAAGCAACTGGTATTGGGATAGACAGTCCTGCAATCCTTGTGTCTGCCAGCTGCGGCATCCAATTCATAATAAAAAGCAGTTCATCCATATTTAACATTATCTGTCATGGCTGTGTGGATGGATTTCTCCACTTTCTCTTTCCACTAAAGTTTTGGTACAAGGGGTGTTTGAGGGTTGCAGATACAGTAAGAGGCTGGTATTGGTTTGAGTATTGACCAAAGGGGGAAAAATCAGCATTTTGTACTGCTAGGGCAGGGGTAGGGAACCTGCGGCTCTCCAGATGTTCAGGAACTACAATTCCCATCAGCCTCTGTCAGCATGGCCAATTGGCCATGCTGGTAGGGGCTGATGGGAATTGTAGTTCCTGAACATCTGGAGAGCCGCAGGTTCCCTACCCCTGTGCTAGGGGGAGATCCCAGCACTTTTGATTAGATGTTGATTAGATGTTGTCAAGTTGATTTTATATATTATTTTAATTGAATGTTTTAAGTATGTGTGTATGCCGCCCTGATCCCTATATTGGTAGGGATGGGCAGGATGTAAAATGAATGAATGAATAAATGAATGGTTATGTTGTTTATCATTCTTGAAGTGATTTGATGTCACCTCCCCCCTTGCTTAAATTAAACCTGTGATTTTTGATTTGCACACTTTTTTCTGTTCACTGTTCATCTCACTTCACTTTTCCCACATAAAAAGTATGCATTTTCCAGAGCCTTATATATCAATAAATCAGCATTTTACATTATAGGTACTTTGTACCCAAAATATTGTACATAGGTATGTGTATAATATAAAAATATGTAATAGGCCAATGAATGTATAAAAACTGACAGCAAAAACAGAAAGGACTGAAATGCTTGACAAAGATACAAATGAATATAAAAGTAAATAAATTAAGGAGTGTTAGCTCTTCCCCATTAAGAGATTCCAGAAGAGAGTAGAGACTAACAGCCAAAGATTAAAGAACAGCCAATTTCTATCTTTTATGGTTTGCAAAGAAAAAAAATCCCTTTTTCTCTCATATTTCCTTCTGCTGCTAATATGATTTTTGCAACTGTCATGGGTTCAAGCCATCAGTGGCTTTTTAGTGGTGTGTATCTTAAACCCTCATTTCTCCACAAGTTCTTCCCATGTGTTTGACCCATCCATATCCCTGTGGACGGAATTCTTTTACTCTGCAAGGAAGCATTCTGTGCATTGATATTCTACTTCTCTGAGGGCAACACATTACACAGTCTGTCTTTTCATCTTCGATTGGAGTATGTGCTGACAAGATCAAGTTTCCCTTTTGATATGATAATCTATCACGCACCAAAGTTGTTTTAAAGTGTTAAACCCACTGTTCTTTGATCAGTGGTTAATATACTGTATATGAAGTGTTTTCTTTATAAAATGTTGCATTGGGTGATATACTTTCTCTTTTTAAAAAAGTTTGGGTGTAATTTTCTGATTTTCCTTTCCCTCTGTACAGCACCTCTATTGTACAAAGATATGAAGCCATCTAGTGCAGATCATTTTAGGAAGCTTCCTGCCAATTGCTCCTGGGTATATTTTCCTTAGATTGTCTGGGTGTAAGTTGCAAGACCAGGACATTCTTAGTGGTGGCACCCTGACTGACTGATTTTCCCTTTCCTGTAGTTACTGTATTTAAAAGTTGGCTAACATTTTTCTGTAAATTTGAAATGCTTTTGATCCCCTGGGAGTGCTAGCTAATGATCTCTGCTGCTTTGTTGCACTGTTTATTTTTGACTGGCTCTTGGTTTCAATCTATTGCTATTTGCAATGATCATATGAGTTATTTGTCTAATTAAATATTTCAGGCAGCTTCTTTGAGAGCTTGGTATTGGGTTAAAAGCAGGATATGAGATTTAGAATGAATGGATTAATGAAAACTGTTTACTGATATCTTAATCTGCAGTGGGTCTTCGTACCAAATTGTCAGGACCTACTGCTCATGATTTCTTTGAACATTGCAGGAGCCACTCAGACAGCTCTTCCTGCCAATCCACGCATAAATTACTCCATCAAAGAGCTGGTGTTTATTCTGGGCTCTTTGAAATTCCAATCACTTGTGCACACCTCCTCAGGCCAGTCTGTCCTTTGAAATTTGGATTCCTTACAATCAGGACATTCATAAGGGCTGTACCATGTGGCTTGCCACCCATCTACTAGTCTGTGCCAATCAAACTTTCTTTATCACTCCCTTTGATCAATCGATTGGTTCTATAGCATATTTTAAAGGCATGAATAAACTTCAGTGAACCAGGCTTGCTATGAATAAACATCACCCAGAGCACGATCACTCAATTACTGTTTTGCTGCATCATTTCAAAACAAACTGGTTGTTTTGATGCCAGAACCTCTTTGTAGAAGTTTTCCAGCCGGGAAGCCAGCAGAATAATGCAGCACAGAATCATAAAAGGGACCTGAGAAAATTAACTAGCTCACCAGCACATGAGTGGGATAAGACCTAAAATGGGCGGCCTATCAGTACTTGGGAATTGAGACAATTATTTCTTTTACAAGCATTAGGAATGCTCATGAAATTCTCTACCACCAAATCTGTCCATCCGTGAGAACACTGAAATGTGCCTGCTTTTCATTGTATTTTATTTTATTGCTCTCATTTTGCCACCTGACAAAAAATCTTTAACATTTATTTCTGTATTATGCTGTATTAAGCATTTATAACTTTCTAGATGTAATGCTGGGATTCACAGACATTGGTAAGTTCCACAGCCTGAGGAACAGCACAGGATCCTCAAGAAATGTGTTTCATTCCTCTCATCTCCCACAGCTCAAACAAGCTCCAAATAAACATGCAGAATTCCTCAGGGAACCATGTATGACTGTAGTGTGGTATAGTTATATGAATATCACACTAGGATCTGAGAGATGAGGTGACCCACTGACCTCAGGTCATCCACTAACCTCAGGCCTACATCTTCAGCTTGTAGTGAGGATAAAATTGGGAAGAGAGAATCAAGAATGTCACCCAGAGTTCCTTGCAGCAAGGGCAAGATTAAAACAAGGTTATGAATAGCAGTGTTCATTCAAATACATACTAAATGTTGTAAGATGCAATGGGTTAGACCCTATGCCTCCCTGCTGGTATGTCTCCCTTCAAGTGAGAAAGATTTCTAATAGAGTTTTTTTTCAGGGGGAGAAAAATGTTCTATGATGGAGAAAAGTATTTGTTGGTCAGAGGAAATGTTGGTAAAGGGGGACTCACAGCATCCAACCCAATCTGTTTGTTCCTGGTTTTTCAGTAATCTGGCTTTGTTTGAAGTAAAATATTTAAATTGCATATCCAAGTGTGTACTTTCATTTGAAACACAGGAATGGAAGATCAGGGAATCAGTAGTCTATGGGTAGATAGTCAGAAAAAATGATGTAGTCCGTTAAGTAGTGATTTCCCAGATGTTTAATGAGTGTGACCAAATTCTTCTTATTTTTCCACAAGGAGATACAGCTAACACCACGAGGCATGAGTCTTGAGAACACCTTAAGTTCTTGTTTGAATCCCTGCTGTGGCCAGAAATCAGACCATGATGCACCAATGACATTGCAAATAGGATGTCTTGAAACTCCTTCCAGCAATCAATGCAAGGTTCATCCTCCCTTACCACCTTAACATCCAAAGAATGTCCATGCACATAGTTTTTTTTCCCCTCTGCATAGGAATACCAGTGTTCAAGGCCAATATCTTCAAACCTACATCAAAGGCTATTTCCGCACGGCCGTCGAGGCGCCTCCACGCCGGCAAGAATTCTACTGGCGTGGAGGCGGAGGCCATTCGCATGCAAGCATGCGGACGGCCTCTGGAGAGGCGGTAGACTGCATGCGGCTCCGCGATGGAGTCGCCTCTTCTCCCTGTCCCCTCACCTTGTCCCGGTCGCCGGCCTGCTGGCAGTCAAGCCCCGCCCATGCTGCCCTCCGACCTCCAGGGGTTGGAGGACAGCGTGGACGGGGCTTCGACGGCCAGCAGGCCGATGACGGGGACAAGGTGAGTGGGACGGGGAGGGGAAACAGCGTGTTCCCGGCGGTGCTGTTTGCACCGCGCCGCCGAGAACACGCTGTCTGGGGAAAAACAACCCTTTTAAGGGTTGTTTTTCAGGGCGGCCTGACGCCGCCCTGGGGGAGGGGGAGTGACGCCAGGTCGGCGCTGCTGCTTAGCAGCAGCGCCGCCTGTGCGAATGGCTCCCTGGGGACGGCGTTTATCCCGTCCCCAGGGCGCCATTTAAGGGCCGTGCGGAAACGGCCAAAAATAGTCACACAGTACATGATGTGAAACATGCAAAAAAGATGTATCACCCATGTCCACTCAGCTGGCAATCACTGGGGATGAAGCTGGGCTTAAGACTTAAGAGGATCTTGAATCATGTCCTAACCTCATGTTATTTGAGGTGGGGCTGTATTTTTCACCTGTAAGAGCCATAGCCCATTTGAGGAGCTCATTAAACAAGAGAAAGAGTGTTACTTCTCTGAAAGGTCCAAATGGAGAAATCTTATTTGCCTCCTGCAGACACCATTACTTGTGCTCAAGCTGGAAGGGGTTCCGAACTCTCAGTTAATTTAAAAACTTATCATCATCTTGAGCTGGTTGCTATGGTGGTGAGTCACCTCTTGCATTTCCTTTCAGACATGAAAAATCAGGAGGATAATTATTATAACAACCCACTATCCAATGGCGAGTATACTGAATTTTGGCCTAAAACCACACCATAGACTTGACCTGACCTGGCCCATGGAAACATTCACACTTTCTGCCTTCTCCATTCACTTTTATCTCTCTGGATTCAGACTATGTTCCATTTCCTTCAGCCTACTGATTTGCCAAGGTTCTCTGGAACACCTAGTATGCCAGCTTTTGTTCAATATGTAGCACTCTGCTCCTGTCTTGTACCATCTGTCACCTCAACACCCTTGTATAAATTTAGTTAACACTAAAATTGTAGAAATGATTTTTAAACATATGGAGACACTTGAAATTCATAAATACAAAGTCATTTATTACAATGTAGACCCTCCTGTAAAATCTTAGCCCCATTTATCAAACAGAAGAATGGAGAACACCGTCTTCATCATTATTGCTATGATTTATGGCTTTGGAGAAAGAAAGGAGGCAACTATCTGCAGGTTGACATCTTTGTTTTTGTTTTTTAAAAAGGTGATTTTACACTATTATCTTTCCTCATATCCATATTTTAGAAGAAGAAGAGTTTGGATCTATACCCCACCTTTCTCTCCTGTAAGAATTCTAAAAGTGGCTTACAAACTCCTTCCTTTCCTTTCCCCACAACAGAACCCTTGTGAGACAGGTGGGGCTGAGGGAGTTTTGAGAAAACTGTGACTAGCCCAAGATCACTCTGCAGGTTTCATATGGAAGACTGGGAAATCAAACCCGGTTCTCCAGATCAAAGTCTACCACTCTTCACCATTACATATTTTAAATAGAGATTGTCATATTTTGAATTAGATCCAGTCAGTTTTTTCCAGTGGTGAAAAAATTATAAAGGGAAAAAGTTGACTGAATTCAACTCACTGTTTGGAAAGATCAAGGCTCATAATGTGGTTGGAGGTTCCAAGCCATGGTATGTTTCTGGATGCAGTCACACTATGGACTAATCCTAAAATCGGAAGAATTGGAGGAGACGGGGGGGGGGGGTAACACACCAATATAATGGCAACCTCAAGGAAAGCTCTACCTCTGAATCTTTAGCTTGTTGTATTCTTAAATTAGAGCATTGTACAACGAAGTAACAAGATAACACCTGAAGTTTAAAAAAATTGAAAGAAAGCCTGTGTTAGGCAATCCAGCTTAATGTGAACTCATATCCTTTGCAAAACACCAAATGCATCCTTTGCAAAAAAAAGAAAGAATAAAAAAGAAAAAAAACTTTATTATCTGGTGTTTCAATGTATTCCTTGTATAATTTTATATGAAAAAATTAGGAATTCAGTACAAGTACTCTTCAAGAACCGTAAGATCCTGTGACATTTATGTCTGAGGCAGGGAGGAATTTAACACTTCAATCCCCACAACACTAACAATGTAGCCCTTTTTGTAAATTGCCTGTAAATCCCAACTCCAACCCACACATTCCTACAAAGGAAGCATAACTGAGAAAACCTGCACAACAAAATGACCAACACAGTACATTATGCTGGAGAAACATGACGTCATGTCACAAAGATAACATTATATCTGATTCACAGCCAGTGACATTTATTACTACATAAAACTTCTTGTTACTTGTTTAATGACTGCTTCATTCATTGAGTAAGGGGTTAGAATTGCTACCCCCTCCAGCATACTAGGGTGAAGATCGCAATTCCACTTAATGAAGTTTATCAAATAGCTTTAAGCCAGTCACAATTTCTAAGTGTGAATGGTCCTTGGCTTAATAATAGATCATCTGCTTTGCTTGCAGAAGATCCCAGAATCAATCCCTAGTGTCTTGAGTCGAAAGTAACAGATAGTAGGTGATGTGAAAGGCCTCTTCCTGGGACCTTGGAAAGCTATTACTAGTCAGAGTAGACCAGACAAAGGCTGATAGACCAATGGTCTGATTCAGTATAAGATAATTTCATAGGTTAATGTATCTTCATCTCTTCATGATACAAACAGCTGTGCCCTAGGCTGCAAAGACACGAAGGAGGGAGACACAGAACTTTTTATGTTAGAGTTGCCAACTATTGCCTGGAAAATTCCTGGAAATTTTGGGATGGTACTTGAAAAGGGAGCTCAGCAGGGAAATTATGCAATGATGCGTCTGACTACTTTCTGAACTCCCCTTTCCTCTGGAGGAACTGGTCTCTGTAGTCTGGATAGGAGTTGCCAATCTGGAGATTGGTAACCCTACTCTCTATTGACCAGGTGAGTAGAAGATCAGGACCTAGGTTTTATGCCCAGCATAGCCAATATACAGACTTCAAACTTCCATCCAGTCACAAAGGGATAAGATTGTATTCACCTATTCTTTTTTGGGCCTGAAGATAAACATTAAGGTCTGTACTCTTACAGTTCCCATCATCTCACCAAGATAGGTCCACGAGAACCTCATGAGGTTCTTTTTAATAAATCCTCTGCCTGTAATTCCTTTGCATTTCACGATCTTCCATAGGAGCCAGAAAGACAAAAGGCATCTCTGACTGAAATAGCAAACCATTCGACCAGAGGCTGTTCAAAGCAGTAAATGGTAATTGATTTAATGCACTCTCCCATTTTGTAATCTCTCTGGAGACAGGGTGGGATGTGTATAATTAATAGCAGCAATAACAATTAATATTAGCAATTAATAATTACCACACTGCATAGAGAAATAGTCAGTGATATACTACCATGGAGAATTCTACTATCCATTCATGCCATATCAATAATATATCTGCCCAGGAATTTGAAAACGAACAAAGCCAAGATGGATCTAATTTTGATGGTGACCAATAGTCAATGCAGACAGCTGCTACTATTAATTACAGAAAAAGTTTCATAAGATTTTTTTTAAGTTTAGAATTATTCATTTAATCTCCCCTCCCTCAGAAAAGAACATATCAAAGGAACAATTTCTTTTCAATTGAGTCAATACAGCCAATAGAGTTATCCTACAGGATTATCTTCTTTCCCTTTTGTTGATAATTGAACTGTTAATGAGAATGCAAGGGGCAAAAATGGACAAAACAAAGCTACAGTAAGCATCAGTAGAGAATATCATTCAGACAACATCCCCCGGACCCCCACTCCCATCCAGCATAGACCTTGAGGCATCTACGTCTCTCAGACCTCTCACTAGCAGGTGTGTGTGTGTGTGTGTGGGGGGGGGGTAATCTATGATTATGTTACTTTTTGGTGTGACCAAAAGTGAATCCCAATATTTGGTTCAATGCTCCAGGATATGCTGTGAACTCTATGGATGAATGTTACCCCTAAATGATGGTGTCATTTCATCATGTCACATTGCAACTTCTGCAGTGTCCCCCACCCCCCCTGGACTTGCATCCTAATAGAAGAAGAGTGAAGTGAGGAAGCCTAAAATGGCTGAACAATCTGTACCATTTCAGGCTGCATTTTGTTGAAGCCCCTATGTATTTTTTTAAAGAAACCTGTCTGCAATAAAAAAAAATTTTAAATATACATCAGGGATCAAAGTGCTAGCCTATGTCTCTCCTAGCTATTGTCACTGCTTACTTCATTTCTTACTTTTATGGAGAAAGGCAGTCTATTAAATCTTATAAATGATAATAATATATAGTGGTAGCTGCTATATATATATATATTCCTAAATGTGATTTTTTTCAGCTTTCCTGACAATGTTCAGGTTTTTAAAGCTGAATCTGAAAAATCAAAGCCCCACGCAGCTGAATGCAGGAATCAACTAAGCTAACCATTGCATTCAACTGTGTGTTCCCCAATGAAAATGTGATTTTCCCCATTTGCTATCTGAAGTTCTACAATCCACATTTCTACTCTAGAACTTTATCATCACATTTTGCTCCATGTTTACATACAGTATTTAAAAGGTGGCAGTAGAACATCATGGAAATTCTTAAAAATTCAACCGATTGATCAGTGAATAATGCCATCATGTCTTGGGCAATGGTGGATATGTTGCATCATTGGCGTTTTCTGCATGCCACATTTACCCTGGGGTAGGAGCAGGATTATAAATACAGGGTCAATTTTATCCTGGTTTCTTCCTTTGCATGGCTGACCATTTCTGGGAATTATCATGGGGAAGCCCCGATTTAAGGCCAGAAGCCATGCAAAAATCATGCACAAACTGGTATGTTTCACCTCCCCATCCTGGGATATTTGGTCCATACAGAAAATGTCATTAGCTTTTATTTCTAATGATGTTGATGTGCTGTTGAGCTTGTTACTGGTAGTGAATAGGAGCACTCAGCTATTTTATGCCAGTGTTAGCACTGGCAAAGGGGTCATTTGGCAATGTAACAGGACCATACAATTGCCTTGCCTATTGGTTAATTGGTTATATTGATTAAAACATCTTAATTGATTAAGATATTGGCCCTGAAAAAATTGCAACCAGAGTTGTAGAAAACTGTAGTTGAGAGAGAGAGAGAGAGAGAGAGAGAGAGAGAGAGAGAGAGAGAGAGATGAGAACTTTCCACATCTCACAAAGGGGGATGACTCTTCTAAGACACTATGCATATTTGTCGGAACATCTATTGCGTAAACTCTCATGCTAATATATGCAGATTTAGTAAAAATTATTGAATCAAATCTCATATGTTTTAGGGAACTAAGGCTGAAATTCTATGGACTTTGACTTGGAAGGGGGTCAGAACCAGTATAGTGTAGCTGTTAAAGACCTAGACTAGACTATATTCCAGGGTTCAAATCTAGGGTGGGTCACTCAGTAAATTCAAATGACAAGATAAATCAAGAAAAAGCCATTTTGACTTTTTTGGGTCATTTGGCTCTTTAAAAAACCAAATACCTGGCTTTGAAAAGCTGATAAACTTTGGCTTTTTCAACTTTCTTGCTGCCAGCAGGGCCACCTGCAAAGTTCAGAAACCTTGATCTCTGCACATAACTCTCCCTCCCTGCTTGTAAAGCTGGTTCCAACTTCTCAATTTGTGGGAGGGGGGGGGGTACATAGCTGATTACAATGGTTAGCTCAGCTGACTCCTGCATTCAGTTGTGCAGGGTTTTTATTTTTCGGGTTCAGCTTTAAAAACCTGAACATTTTCAGGAAAAGCTGAAAAAAATACCCTCCCCCCTTGCCAAAATCAGGGATTTTTAGGTCTTTTAAAGCTGAACCCAAAAATTATCAGAAAAAAAGTTGCTCGGGTTTATTTTAAAGATAGAGGCACCAGACTTTCAAGGTGGTTCCAGGAGGCTCTCCTGGTAATAGCATCCAGACTTGGTGAACTTTGCTTCTGGGGGTGGTGGTGGTGGGGAGTTAGGGTTGAGAGAGAACTCTGAGAGAACTCAGCCAGAAGTGTTATGTGTAGGAGTGGTAAAAAAATAAGCCTTTTTGGGGCCCGTAATATTGAACCCCCAAAAGCAAAGTTCACCAAGCCTGCATGCTATTACCAGGAAGACCTCCTGGAGCCACCTTGAAAGTCTGGTACCTCTATCTTCAAAAATGTGCAGTCCACACAGAAATTCCCCATTGGGTACAATTGTGCCAAGGCACTGCAGAGCAGAGAAACTTGGACAATTTCTTGGGGTGCCTATCAGGGGTGCATTTTTAAAGCTACTGGCACAGAAATTTCAGGGTTTCATACAGAGACTGACTTGATGATACCACCCAATTTTGGTAAAGTTTGGTTCAGAGGTCCAAAGTTATGGACCCTCAAAGGGGTATCCCCCATCTCCTGTTAGCTCCCATTGGAAACAATGGGTGATGGGGGCACCCATTTTGGGGGTCCATAACTTTGGACCCCCTGAACCAAATTTTGCCAAACTCATGAGGTATCATTGGGAGAGTCTCTGGATGATATTCTGAAATGTTGGTGCTGCTAGCTTTAAAAATGTTTCCCCACAAAAAACCACTAAAAATACAAAAAAATCAGATGGACTCGAATATTCGGGTACATCTGAATATGTTATTTATTCGGGTATACAGATAATTTTATGGCTGAATAAATCCTAATCCGAATTTTACCAAATTTCTAGGGTACTGACCAAGCCTAGAGAGGATTATTTAGTCCATTCTAACTCAAGGAGGAGTTATGATGTATGAGTTTGTTTAAGATTTCTCCTGTTTCTCCTTGCTTCTTGTTCTCTTCTCTGATCTTATCATGAAGACCTTCCTGCTACTGGAAGGCCTGCAATTAACTACTGGTTCTTAGAATCCCGTTGTTCACTGCAAACCTTACAGAATGCAACAGAATACATAATGCATGGGACTGTTTTTCCGCAGCTCTGCTAATAAGCTAATTTCTGCTTATGTACAATATCACATCAGCTTTCTCCCTTGAATGGTGATTTTTTTTCTTAAAAAAATCTAGCTTACTTTTATGTAACTTCTGCAATGTCCCGTGTGCTGCTTGTCTTATGATTCATGTATCTAATTAGCCCAACAGTGAAGATTTCAACCTGAGATTTTTTTATCATGTTATACCCCAAAGCAGTATTCATGGTACATGTCATTCTGATGGGCTATTAGTTCCTGCAGCTGCTTTAATTTTTAATAGTGATGTATATCTAAGAATCACCAGTAATATGAATTGGCATAATCACTTCCAACTCAATAAGCATAAATGATGCAAGTAATTATCACGATCCCAAATATTAAAAATTAGATATATCTCTAGTGGCATAATGGGAATAAAACAGATCTGGAGTGTCAGGATATAAATATAGTAAACAGAATAAATTGAGATAGGTAAAATGTATGCAACAACCATCAATGAATGCCTGTGGTCTTAAAGGGAGGGGGTGTGATTAGCATTGAGTGGTTACAAACTTATTTATTTCTCTTCCATTTTGTCATTGGTTTTGGTTTGCGTCCATTTCGTTACACCTGATGTTTCTTTCACTTTGTAGTAGTTTTACATCATGTTTTCACTTTTATGTATTACATGTCATTTATGCCAAATTAATAGAAACATTTCAAAAGGTGTTAATTCCAGCAGGGAATAAATTGATCCTGAGGAAAGAGAAGCTGGGGTGAAAAATCAAAATATCCCAGCTCCTGCCAATTAGTTCCACTGAGGCAGTACTCTTACCTGTGGACATCACAGGAGCTCCTGCTTTCATGGTTGCAGCACCAGGCAAGTGCACAGCTGCTGAGTGACTAGTAGGAGCTGAGGTAGGATAATGTAGTTTGTTGACACTGGGCTCCCCTACCTACTCACTATTTGTGTGCCTATATCTTTCTGCAGTTATTCCCCCAGCAGCAGAACTTTCAGAGCCCTTTCAGTAGTAGAGTTGGAGTTATTCTCTGAAACTCTGGTTGCCAACTTCCAGGTGGTAGCAGTAGATCTCCTGCTACTACAACTGATTTCCATACAACAGATCAGTTCGCCCAAAGAAAATGGCCACTTTGGAAGGTGGAATCAATGGTATCATACCTCATTAAAGTTCCTCCGCTCACCAAACCCCTCCCTCCTCAGACTCTACCCCCAAAATCTCCAGGTATTTCCCAAACTGGACCTGCCAATCCTATCTGAAACCCATCCCAAGAAGCCATTGGTGCAATTCAATACAATCTGAATGGGCAGCTGAAGCTTGCCTCTTGGCGGCACCTTCTATGTGTCACATAGCCTTGGCTATGCCTTAGAATGGTAAAGGATTCTGTGACTGAAATGGTCTGGCACTGGAACTCAGACTGCTACAACGAACCCCATTCATTTACCCTTCAGGTCTCTTCATGCACAGAAGTAAACAGGTATGTACTGCTTAGACCCCTGCAATTGGCAATCAGCATGAAGGATCTGGATTGAACTGAGAGTACCATAAATTCTGGAGGCCTGGCTTTGTGCCTCTACCTGGTTGATGGAGCAGTATCTTCTGTGCTTTCTGCATTTCCTACTCTAGTTCTCAGAAGACTAACCCTAAAGATTTTGAATTAAACAGCATACTTTCTGGGTCTGTGGTATATTTATTGCGTATGTATGTATGCAATGCTACTCCCCTATTATGTGATTTAGTTTGGCCCCATTGGGTGGAGCTCTTAGTTTCTGTTCCCAGTTCTCGCATGCTAGCTAAAGCCGATAGTTGTAAGAGTTGCTCCTCTTGCAAGCAAAAAGCTGGGGTTTTTTAGGTACTCTTTTTTTTAATTTCAAAAGTAAACTTTAACAAAAAAATACAAACAAAAAACTTACAGATCCAACAGTTACAGATTGAGTAAAGCACAATTACAATTAACTCATTTAAGTTAAGAAACTTATAGAAAGATAACACGTTCATTTTTTTTTAAAAAAAAAGCTGTTATTTTGGACTGTTGAATGGACCTAAGAATCAATGCCTGAGTACTATAGTCTAGGGTGTACTATTGGGTCTACCATCAGAAACAGTTATCAGCTGCTATTTACTGCATCTTCCAAAAATAAGGCTCAGACTTCTGGAAGTACTTTATTTATTGCCCATTGTATTACAAACTTAACTCCATTAGGAGTTATAAAAAAAGAGAAAACTTTTAGTTCAGAGCTTCTTTTTTTGGGCCCTTAACATATCTTTTCCTATTTGTATTTACCAAAATGAAGAAAATGGTTTGGCTAGTTTTTTCATGATGAGTCCCAAGTGAAGTATTAACTGAACCCACATGTCCTTGTGTATATTGAACTTTTTATGGGGCCAGATTGCCCCTCTATAGCAGCCAGCAAATGGAGCATCAACAGATGGATGGCAGTCTGCTATTAATTATATTGACATGTTTGCATCAGTAGCTGTTGCAGTAATTAAGGCCATGCTGTTAATATGTGCAGTGGAAATACTACTTTTTCCAGGGTCAGTAACTCCCTTAAAAGTCTCTATGGATTAAAACTTCAAAGAAGTTGGTCTATTTGAAACCTAATAAACCTTAATAGTTTTCTGAGTTTAAAATCATTGAGAATTGTATTCAGGATTTAGTGGTCCAACAATTCCCCAAGGATGGGATCTGAACCACAGGATGTGCAGCTGATGCTCTGTCTACTGCTCTTTACCAGTTAGATTAGCTCACTGTTGGTAATATTTAATATACAAGATGGTAATAGTTATTTCCATCATTGAGCAGGAAATTATACCAATTCATTTGAAGAGTCACAAATTGGGGGGGGGGGGGCCATGAGCCAACATATAAGAAATAAGCCATTGGGGATTTTACTGATAGTGCGAGACAGTTGAGCTCTCAGTCATGAAATGAACACTGCAATGTAGTTGCCCTAAATTCAGGGCCGTTTCCGCACGGGCGAAATATGACGTCGTGGAAACGGGAAAAGAAACGTCAGAGCGAGAGCGTTCGCACACATAGCGGCGGAGGTGCGCAGTTGTGCCGTCACGAAAACGCTTAATCGGCGCGAAGACGCCGTATTCAAAAAACGCTTCGAAGCGCTCTTTTTCCACATGTGACGCACCGACGCCGCAGTCGTGCGAACCGCCGCCACGGAGCCGTTCTCAACAATGGCGACTGCCAAAAGGCCAAGCTTGGTCACCGTCCCCCCCCCCCACACACACACACGTTTGTCCCTGGTGATTTCCCTGCATGGGCAAGCACCTTTCCCAGATCCATGTCGCCTGTGCAGATGGTGGCTGCCCATACACACTCTGGTCTCACAGGTAACATGCACTGGGACTGACAGTAGCTGGGAGGGGAGGCAATGACTGATGGGGGACGGGCAGGACATCAGGGCAGTCACGTCAGCCAATCGCGCTGCTTCGCGAGTGCGCAGCCGCAACGGAGCGTGGCGAGACACCACTTCCGCAGCGCCTCCGTGCGAACCGGCACATTTCTGCGGGACTGCAGACGCCCGCAGCTCCGCCTGTCTGTGCGAACGCTTTTTTTCGGAGGCGTCACAATTTACGACGTCATCGCGTCGCTCCTTTTGTCCGTGCGGAAACGGCCCAGGACTGCTAAGGTTGAGAATGAAAAAAGCTAGGAAGTTGAGTGGTACAGGACAGAAGTGGGGAATGCAGCACAAGAGAGACTTGATAGTATGCAGAACAAGAGAGACAGGATTCATCAAGCTGCCCTCAAAATTATTGTGAGCCGCCTAGAGCCCTTTGAGGATGAGGCGGCCTATAAAATCGAATAAATAAATTAAACTAGTGGGGCCCGGCCACGCGTTGCTATGGCAATTGTCCTTCTCATCACAGTCCGCAACCCACACAGATGTCCATGCAGATCCAGTGATCCCCAGCATAGCCTTTTGGGAGCAGCAGTGGCATAGTGACTAAGAGCAGGAGCACTCTGATCTGGAGGAACCAGGTTTGATTCCCAGGTCTGCAGCTGGAGTTATGGAGGTTTATATGGGGAATTAAGATTAGCCTGTGCACTCCCATACACACCAGCTGTGTGACCTTGGGCTAGTCACAGCTTCTCGGAGCTCTCTCAGCCCCACCCACCTCACAGGGTGTTTGTTTGAGGGGTGAAGGGCAAGGAGGTTGTAAGCCCCTTTGAGTCTCCTACAGGAGAGAAAGGGGGATATAAATCCAAACTCCTCCTCCTCCTCCCCCTCCTTCTTCTTCTTTTGCGGTGGTCAAATGGAATCCCTCTTTCCCTTTTCAATTCACATTATTATATGGTGCTGGCTTGGTTTTTAGTATAAGGTAACCCTTTCCATTCCACAATGGAACTGTCCAGAGTGCGAATCCCGCTGTCCATGAGGCTGGTTGACACGCACAATCCTGGCTTGGGTAAGGCAGAACTGGGGCAAGGAGGCTACCCCAGTCAGGCAGCAGAGGCAGGGTGGTGAGGCGCTCAGATCGAGGCCAGCTCCCTGGGTTCTTAGAGGGCCATGTACAAAAGAAGTGGAGCCTGTAGTGTTGGTTTGGCCCCACCCCTCAGATTTTCTTAGAAGAAAAAGGCAAACTCCAGCTTGCTTTTAGTAAAAGAGAGCTGTGGCGAATATGGGTGAGGAAGTGGGTAAGTGGTGGTTGGATATGAGGGAGGGCAGAGTGAGGTGTGTGAGAATGAGCTGGATGTGTATGAGAGTATGTGTGTTGTGTGGTAGTAGTGGGTGAGGCACAGAGAGTGAAAGTTACCTGCATGTGTGTGTGTGGGAATCCCACCTGACGTATCACATGGCAAAGTGTTATGTGTTTCACTTCTACTCGTATTACCTAACAGTATTACTTATTTACTGTTTTCACTGCTCATCTCTGGCCATCTGAGGAAACATTCTAAGGGCATACCAAGCTGCACGAACATTCTAAGGGTGGCAGTTAAACAGAGCCAGCTTCATGGCCTGGTGCGCCAGGAAAAATACATTTTACCTGGCTCAGGTATGGACTTTTGGTGATTTGAAGGTCCAGTTACCTGCCCACAACAGGGAGGGACATCATGTGAAAATTTGGGGGCAATCCGTCTAGCCGTTTCGGCGTTAGAGCATTACCAACAAATGAATCCCCTTCGGGGATAGGGCGGTATACTAAATTTAATTAATAATAATAATAATAATAATAATAATAATAATAATAATAATAATAATAATAATAATAATAATAATAATAATAATAATAATAATAATAATAATAGCTTTTTATATATATAGATTGCTTTGGCATGAGCTGCTGCCACTACATAAGAGTCTTCCTTCATCAGTTGGCATCCTAAACAGCTCACAGTTTTCTCCTGCACTGTTTTCTCCTCACAACAACCCTGTGAGGTGGTTTAGACAGAGTATGTGATTGGCTCAAAATCACCCATTGAGCTCCCATTGCAGGAAGGGGGGGGGATCAAATCTGGGTTTCCCAGATCTCAGTCTAAAACTTTCACTACTACACAACAGTGCCTTGAATGGTACATAAGAGGATGAATTTCAGTTCATTTATTTTTTTTTTAAATCAGAACAGAGTCTAAGGCGACCAAGTGCTAAGGAAGAGAGGCCTCCTGTGTTTTTAACAATCCTAGAAGGACTCCGGTGAATACGGCTTTTTGCACACCAGCAGAAGTTGCACCTGACAAAATTCTCTCTTCCATGCAGCAATTAAAGACTATAATCCCCCACATCTCGCATCTGAAGTGGTGAACTCCCACCATAAGCGTTTCCTAAAATGCTACCTTGCAAGCTCCAGTTTGGGAAATACCTGGGGATTTGGGGGTGGAGCCTGAGGAGGGCGGGGTTGGAGAAGGCAAGGGACTTCAATGAGGCATAACGGTGCACAGTTCACACTCAAAAGCAGTCATTTTATCCAGGGGCACTGACCCCACTCCTGGAGACCTGCTGGCCTCCCGGGAGAGCCTGCCGTCTGGGAGAGCAGGACATCCTCCAGGTGGCTGTGGCTTTAGAGGGGGAGTTGGGACGGAGGAGGAAGGGGACAGCCATACCAGCTTTTTCCCGCGGCTTGGCTGGGAATGTTCCTCCCTGGTCTCCTGGGGTCCGGCAGCAGGGGGTTTCTCGGAGTGAATGCGCATGCCACAGCAAAGGCGGGCAAGCCACGCCCCCCAGAATGGCAGGCCCTCATTGGCCCAGCAGAGGTGTGGAGGAATGGGCAGTTTACGGGGCTCAGGTGTGACCTGGGACCCTGGCGAAGGGTGGGAAGGGACGTTGGGTGAAAATTTGGGGGTGATCTGTCCAGCCATTTCCAAGTTAGACCGTCACCAACAAATGGACGGTTATCTTTTTATATATATAGATAAATAAAATGTTGCTTAGATATCTTCAACTTCCCATGCCTGCAGGTGGGCTCAGATCAGCTTTTGTACTTAGCCGCTGCAGCAGCCAGGCCTGGAAAAACTCCTGGGTAATCTTGCTGCAAACTCTCCTGAAGGAAAGTCAATACTTGTGCAGAGGACAGTCTTTTATTTAGGGGAGATTTAACCCCCCAATGTAGATTTTTTTAGGATTTCGAATTTTTTTCTGCAAACTTGGGGGGTCCCTCACGTTTGCAGGAAAATCTGTTTGGTGTCAGCAAAGCCCCAATCTGAAGATTTAGACCTCTGCAGATGGAGACCACACTTCACTATTAGCTATATAGATGATGAGAGAAGCATAGTGTAATATGCTGCAGCTAATGCAATAGGCATGAAAAAGAAAACTGCTGACTTGTTCCCACAGCCTACTAAAAGTACAATCCTATTCCAAATATACCTAGGACTTTCTTGAATACTTCCTTTTTGCTGCATTCCTGTTCCCTTTGTAAACGGTCATGGAATAGTAGTGTACATTGTTCATTCAAATGCTGTGCTTATGGAACATGATAATCTGGAAAATACAGATTAATCTGTGGAAGCTGGTTTTGATATCCAATTTGGACTACCTTCATACTAAACACTGTATCAGCTGTATTGTCTGAGCCTCAATCATGACTGTAGAGTAACTCTGGGCATACGTGGCTCTGTAGACAGCCATTCAATGGTGCAAGAGTTGCCAATGGGTATGAGTTACATTGTCACTGGAGGTGCCTTTGTAAAACAGTAGTGAGAGATGGAAACAGCAGATGGCATCCTCAGGGGCAATGGATCCTGCCACTGTAATGAACCAGAAGCAATTAGAAGTATGACCAGTATTTTTAGACTTGCCATAAGGTGTGTCAACAGCCTCTCTTGCTGCATGAATTAACAACAAATTACAAATATCCATTCCCAGAGGCTAAGAAAGAGGAGGGAAAATATTCTTGTTGAAGGGCAGACTCTTACAGTCCATTCCAAATCATTTATCTGGACTGCATGAGTCAGATGCTCTGTACTAACATGATTGTCTGGGTCATAAATACTTTCTCTTTTAAAAAATGTCTTCATTCATGCCTTTCAAGCATTACTTTTCAATGATTATGTTTGGAACATTTTATAAACTCAGGATGGCAGTTAGTCCTGACTTATAAGGTCAAGGGCAAATATCTTTAATCAGACATAAGCCCAGTTAAAATTGAGGGTCAATTTTAAGCAATTAAGAAGTCAGGATTCTGATTGTACTCCAACCATCATTTCAGAAAAAATAGTTTATTAGGAGTGTGCTGGTGTGAAAAACAGAGAATCATAGCTTTGATTTGCACAAGGGAAATTTAAATAGAGATGGGGATTTGTAGGCTAAAACAGCAGGGATGAGAAACTCAAAATCTTCCATGTGCATTCGAAGTGTCATTTCAATGATCCAGTTTAGGCATCGTATAAAATTCTGACTAATGTTATATTAAGCAATATGGAATCCATGTCAATGGGGAATTTGCTTACAAAGTACATATCAATCATTAAAATCATGGTTATCTTATATTTGAGCCCTGTGTGGACTCAGCATGGTATAGCAGAATGTTTCTAGTGGGTTCTCAGACAATTGGTTATCAAGCAAACTGGGTGACACTACAAAAAAATCCCCTAGACACCAATCACATCATAATGTGATTGTACATACAGCTGTCTCAAGATTCTTTTTGTCACAACACTGTAATCCAGTGGTTCTCAACCTGTGGATTGTGGCCCCTTTGGAGGTCGAACGACTCTTTCACAGGGGTCACCTAAGACTTTCTGCATCAGTGTTCTCCATCTGTAAAATGGATAAATGTTAGGGTTGGGGGTCACCACAACATGAGGAACTGTATTAAAGGGTTGCGGCATTAGGAAGATTGGGAACCACTGCTATAATCATATCCAGGAAGCTTTTTTTTCTTTTTGCAGAGTTTCATTGATTAATTTAATTTAATTAAAACTTTGTATCTTGCCTTTTTGCCCAATTATGGTCAACAAGTTAACAGTTAATAGAAAACATTAAAACCAACTGTGTGTGTGAGAGAGAGTGCATTTCTCCAGCAATTTAAAACAAACAAGAAGGAGGATCAATAAGAGCCAGATGAAACAGAAGTATCTTCCCCCACTGACACAAGGCAGTGATTGGAGGGGGAACACAGGAAAATCTCCCCGGGAACTTCCCATAATTTTTAAAATGCTTTATCAATATGTGTGTGCACCATTGGTTAAGAACAAGGGAAAGAGCTGTAAATGAATTGAAAGAGCCAAACACTTTGGCAAACTCACATGATCCAATTCTAGATTTATGTTTAGAAATCCTGTGAAACATAAAAGGGAAGGAGGGGGGGATATACTCATCCCTTCAGGCGGGCCTCTTACTGTCTGAACTGGGTATCATCTTCTGCCTTTCTTCCCAGCTGCAGAGCTTAGCATGATTAACCAGGCCTTTTATAAGCTCCAGAGTGGATTATTATAATGAATGTCACATTAAGCAATTACCAAAAAAAAAAAAAAAAAACTTGGAAGCTTCTCTTTGGGTTGAATGAAGCTGGTGGCTTTCTAGTAAAAGGCTGAATGAAACTCAGCAGATTCAATATCTTGAACATTAAGGACTAGTTACCTGAAAAAAATATCTCTTCATTATGCATCTGTAAGAGATGATTCAGTATATTTGTTTCAGATATTTTAAGTCTGGTCTCTTGCCAAGGATCTCAAGGCAGCGTCCCTGGTTTCCCCTTTCCCCCTTTGCCTTCTCAACAGCCCTGTGAAGTAGGTTAAGGTAAGAGAGAGTTATTGGCCTAAGGAGAGCACTAATCAAGAAGAATTTCTGCTATATCATTCAATAAAAAGAGATCCTGCTTAATAGAGATGTTCATCATCTAGAGTAGCAGCATTCAACTCTGCAGCACATTTCCAAACAGTGTTATTTCTATTGGCCTTGAGAAGAAAGAAAACACCCGTAGCTGAGCCATCTAGACCTGCGGGAAAACCTCAACTCAGGAAGCGCTCTTCAGCTTAAGCAGATTTATTTCCTGACCTTAATTGTGAATTTGTTTTATTGTAAACCACCTTGGCATCTGAGGCAGCTGAACAGGATCTCTCTACAGGATCAATATTGTAAATAACAATAACTGTTGGTGGAAAGTGCCATCCAGTCATAGACAACTTACAGGAATCCCATAGGGTTTTCAAGGAAATAGATGAACAGAGGTGATTTGCCATTGCCTGCCTCTGCATAGCAACCCTGGACCTCTTTGGTGGTCTCTTATCCAAGTACAGACCAGGTCTGATCCTGCATTGCTTCTAAGATCTGATGATTGGACTAGCCTGGAACATCCAGGTCAGGGTAGCTATAATAACTATATGTGAACAAAAATAATAGTAGAAGTAAGGCAGCGTACAGACGCAAGGTGCTCCAAAGGACAGAAAGCATCTTCTGGGGCCAGCTTAAACAAAACTGGAAAGGAAACCAAGATGCTTTTTTCATCAGCTCTTGACCTACATTGTGGCTATGTGTTCATACACATTCTCACTGCAGACATCCTTCTAGATCAGGGGTAGGGAACCTGCGGCTCTCCAGATGTTCAGGAACTACAATTCCCATCAGCCCCTACCAGCATGGCCAATTGAAATGCACTCCAATTGGCCATGCTGACAGAGGCTGATGGGAATTGTAGTTCCTGAACATCTGGAGAGCCGCAGGTTCCCTACCCCTGTTCTAGATCCTTCATTCT
This sequence comes from Sphaerodactylus townsendi, assembly GCF_021028975.2. Taxonomy (NCBI): domain Eukaryota; kingdom Metazoa; phylum Chordata; class Lepidosauria; order Squamata; family Sphaerodactylidae; genus Sphaerodactylus; species Sphaerodactylus townsendi. The sequence goes on along the minus strand of NC_059437.1, from coordinate 26,167,577 downwards.
CATGTTTCTGCTCCTTTTTAACAGTTCAGCAGCCACAACACTGATTTCCAAAAAGCCACGTCTGTTAACAAACATTGCAATTGAGACGGACAAGATGGTCCAACGAGCCATCAAAAATCTATTACTTTTAGTCATTTTATCTGCATCCTGTTTTAAACACTAAGTGCTTTATGCATTAAAAATCAATTACAGGGTGACAAAAAAATGACAAGCCAGGCCATTTAGAAAAATCAATGGTACATATTAAGTTAGTACCCAATTAGTCCATATAACCCACTTCATCTAAAAGGAGCAGGCACCAAAATTGATTAATTGACCATTTTTCAAAGCCAGTTGCAGCAAATTAACTTTACAGATCTGCCAAGTTTACTGGAAACAATTCATTTACCAAGCGACAATGCCATTGAACTAGCCTATCATTTCATGCGCCAAGCAAGCACTCTCTAACTATCCCAAAGCCAAAATAACGCAGACTAAGAATTATATCCAATTGACCAATTATTTTGGGGTCCAATTTTTAAAGACTTACTCAGGCATGTGAGTCTCCAAGGAGTTTTTTTTTTTTTTTTACCAGTGAGAAATGTCATTTTCATAATGATTTTTGAAATCAGTTCCAGAAATAGAAAATGGCATGTTTGACATGTTGGTTGATAGGTGGTTGATTGGTGTCTTCTCACTGGGGAGAGGAGACAATTTGACAGAATGCTTGACATGTGCCAAACATGTCAGAACTACGTATCTAAACACAAAAAAGCTCCTGTATTTTCTATAGCTCAAGTTTTTGAGAAGAGTCCACAATATTTTCAACACCAAAATTACAGAGCAAGTTGTCACAACACTGCTATTTGAAAAAAAAATACTGAAATCAGTTCTTGCATTGCATACAAAGGCTCATTCCGCACATGCAGAATAATGCACTTTCAAACTGCTTTCAGTGCTCTTTGAAGCTGTGCGGAATGGCAAAATCCACTTGCAAACAGTTGTGAAAGTGGTTTGAAAACGCATTCTTTCGCATGTGCGGAAGGGGCCATAGTGTCCTGCAAGTGCTTATAGATGTAGCTTCACCGAAGTGTGGGATTAGGATGGACAGTTTCAATAATGTCACATCAGTGATAAAAAAGAGTGGGTAAAAAAGAGTCAAGAGTGCTGCATTAGGAAAGATCACTCTGACAGTTGAGAAGAGCCTCTGCCCCCAGTGCCTCAAGAGACACAAGTCAAAGACAACCACTGGTCTCCACATCCTGAAACTCCTACTTCCTGGTCTTTTTTTGAGTGCAGAGCAAAAGTGACACCTGGTCACTGACAGTTTCCTTCCCCCTTGCTGGGGAGAGCAAGAGTAACTTAATTATTATTTATTAAAAGTATTTCTATCCCAGCTTTCTATCATCATTAAAGGCAGCTTACAAAGTACAAGAGCATCCCTTTTCTTTTATGCAACTAAAGAGATAGACAAGTAAGCAAACAAACACTTTAGGGCAGCAACCTTTTGAGCAAGTTGATGGGTTTTCATTCTCCTGCTAGAAATTGTTTTGAATTTATAATTATTATATTTACTCTAAAATACCACTTTTGATTTTGCTTACCCCTTGTACAAACAGCATGACTGACTATTTTCACTCCATTTTCTGAGTTTCGCACTGTATTTTTCTCTCCTGTAATATATGAGCTTCTCAACACATCAGTTAACCAGGCTATACAATACCTATAAATTATGTATAGTGCATATTTAAATGCTACAAAAAATTGTGTACAAAAATACTTAACTTGTTTACCCAGTACAAATGAATCTACTGAAGCTGTGTCATGAAGCTGCTGACAAAAAAATACATAAAACATTTCTATCTTTCATTTTATTGACACATGTTCCTGGGCTGCCTCTTTCCCTTTCTTCTTTCTCCTGCACACTCCTGGGAGTGGAATTATAGTCCTCAATAGAACATCTTAGTGTGCTGCATCAGTTATGCCAGATATGACTAGAGATATAAACTGTTCCCAAAATTTCAAACCAAAGGGTGTTTTTTTGGGGGGGGGGGCACAGACATATAGAGGAAAAGGGGAACATATAACATATTTTATTAGCCTAAACTTATTTCACTGTTTTAATAACATTAAATGAATAACTGAATTTGAACTTTATTGGATTTGGTCATAGACCAACCAAAACACTGACATACAAATATAGTAATAATGTTAAAAATAATGAGTAATTTTGATGCCACCAAAGATCTCCATATTCTGTCTGCACTTTAACAAAACTTCAACACTGCATATGAAATGGCTGAGTTATCGTTGAGCAAAAAGTTAATAAGAAGTCACTATTGTAGCTAGAGTAACTAGAATATCCAAACAACCTTGTCTGCAGGGGCAAAATTAACCAGTTTTTTTACATCCTTGTAAAATTCACAATATATAGTAGATTATGGTCAATAACCTCAATTGCATTGTCATTACAAGGACATAGATACACCTCCAAAGGACATTGCTGGAATCTCCTGCTAAGCAGGGTCGATGGAAAAGTGTTAAAATGAGTTCTAAATGAATCATTTAGAACTTAGTGTATATAATTCTACAATTTGGCATATTTACCAAAAGTGAAACTATAAATAACTTACAGCTTCATCCAATTTTCTCCAAGAAAAAAAACAAAACAGATGTATTCTATTTGAGCTGCAAACTATTGTGCCCCATGTGATCTTAGCACATGTATCTTAATTCTTGCTATCTGAAAGGTAGGCGGGGGAATAAATGTTGCAAACAGAAAACACACATTTTGTGGTAAGTGAAAGAAAGTAAACTATTCGGGCAGAAGTGTGCCTTCCAGAATCATAAAAGAACTAAGTACACATTTGGCTATCAACTTAAACTTTATAACCCTAGAAGCACTGAATTCTTTAATAGCATATTGTCAACTACACATGTCATAGCAAATGAAATGTCAGCAAAATTAGTCACATTTAAACAGTAAATGTATTTTTAAAATTATATGCTATACGTCTACTGTAGGCAAAAGAATGATCATTCCCTACTGCCATACTTTAGAGGCCAAGATCCTGAGTCCATATTTTTAATAACCACTCCCTTGGTTCTGTCAGATAGGAAAGATTGAAGCCAGTGGAGAACTATCCCTGTCATTCCCCTACTATTTTTTTCTCATCCGTGTAACAAGATGCCATGATTGACAGTGTTAAAAGCAGCAGAAAGATCTAATAGAATCCAAAGAGGAGAAGCCCTATTTTGCTTCTGTAAGTAGAGATAATCCACAAGTGCTATTAAAAGCTGGCCCAAAACCAGGTCTGACGCCCGACTGAAATGTGTTAAGTGCAAGTGACCTCTGTGGCACAGAATAACTGTTAAGAATGCAGACTATGCACTGGAATCCTTTCTTCAGGCACGAATATGCAAAATGGCTTATGCAGCTACCATCTCACAGCCCCATCTTTTTTATTTGCACTTTACCGATGCTAATAGTGGCCTACCCTGGAGGGTCTGGTTTTTGCATAACTGAGAAACTGCACACAAAGTGTCTTGAGCACTTTGAAAAACTGCTCGACAGAGTAGTTTTTTTTTTCCTTATGCAAAACAATGAGTGTATGTATATCAGCTTTGGAATAGATTCTGCATGGTTTGCAATATAAAGGTGCTGAAAGGCAAGTCAGAAAATGTTGACCTATTTCTGGGGGGAGGGGGAAGACTTGTGACTTCAAATTCCACATCCATGATGCTTTATCTTGAAAATCCCCATTTCAGTCCTACTTCTCCCTTGTCTGAATTGAATCTGTGGACTGTGACTTTCATACCATTCCATTTTCCTTGTGCCAAATTTTCCGGTTATAAAGCAACAACTGCATCAGCAGTATGAGCCGGAGGGGCGAGGGGTGGAATGAGCCAAGGAGGTTGTGACAGATCACTAGGAAGGGGAACAGTGTGGACATGTTGCCCCACTCCCCTTATTAAGTACTTTTCCAGGATAAGCTTCCAGGAGCATGAACCAGCTGGTTTCTCTCCACTGTCCTTTCCCTGTTTTAACTGGCTCTCTTGTGCTCTCAACAGTCCATTCCAGATGGAGAACATTTAATGTTCATCCTGCTGTCTTTGTTTCTGTTAGTTTTGGTTAATTTACAGTCTTTTTGGCATAACTTGGGCTATATGTCTGTGGTTGCTCACCTTTTTATATATCCTGAAAGGATATAAAAGGAAGGGAAAGGGTGGGAGGAACATCTTTACCAGCTGCACCATCTTGTTGAGGTTTTGTTTTCCCCTCTTCAACTGTGGGTCTCTATAAAGCTTGAATATAACCAGAGGTGTATGCGTTTGCACACTTAGCCCATCCTTTTGGACAAGGTCCAGGACTGTTTGAAGATGTAGTTCATTGGGTTTTTTTTAATGACTGGTGTATATAGTGCTTTCCTTGTCACAAGATACTTTGTCTTTTCATGGAAAAATAAGATGCAAAATTTTAAAAACTACAATGAATGAAACAAACAGATGATAAATGTCTGCAATGAACATGGGCAAAATTAAAAGATTTACAGTGGCAATATGTGTGTGTGTTTGTGTGTGTGTTAAAAATAAAAAAAAAGAAATGAAAGGAACATTCTTGTTCTTCCCTAGGAAGCACAAGGACATTCCTTAGCAAAGAATGATTGTCATAGAGCTGGTCTGCTTTTTTCCTAAATCTTACTAAAATTATACTACAGGAAAACTGTAGCATACATGTGGGATTGCCACTTATTTTTGTTACACACTGCTGACTTTCTGCTAGAAGTTCATCCCTTGACCCAGAAACCGGATCGGATGCATTTACAGAATCCGACACTGGCAGAGAACACTATCTATTCATTTTCCAGAAGTCTCAAAGCTTGTCCTTCCCTTAGAAAGACTTCCTGCTCTATTTACCCAGCAGTTATGGGATCCCTTCTATGTGACATTTGCTTTTCTGTCTCTGGATTTCTGAGTGTGAAAATCCAGCTCAAATTCTTCCCTCTGCTAGACTTTAAGGTTTATTTCCCCAAGGATTCAACAGAGCTGTCATTTTAAACTTGTATCTCTTTTCAGACAAGCTTTGGCTATTTTTTCCCACCCATGGAAGTTTAAAGAATACATATCAGTTATAACAAGATCATTTAGGACAGTTGGTCTGCACTGCATAATACAACCAATACATAGCATAATTTAAGCCATTTCAGGAAGAAACATTGCAGGAAACAAAATATCTTCTGATCTACAACAATGGACAACCAAACACAGGCACAAACACAGAAAACTGTGACCCAACAACAAGCTTTATCCATAAGCAACATAATCACAGGATGTCACAACATTAGTTACACCATCTCTGGTTGACTTGACTTGTTCATCCAGTGTCAACAATATTCTTTCACATTTGACAAACAGATTAGTTCCTGCCCCAATGAACAGAAATCTGACATTCACAGTCTCAGTATTCAGAAACCAGTGACTGAGATTTTTTTAAAAAATATTCTGTAGTATTTTGTTGCCAATGTAAAAGTCACTATTCTCAGGCAAGGGAACTTCAAAGGGAATGTCCAATGCAATGCTGATGAATCAGAATTCATTAGCAAGTTCAAGACTATTTATCGTACAGGTCTCAACAAGGACCTGGGATCCTCACTTGCTATAGGTATTAATATCTTGCATATCCTTCTTTAACTTCCCATTCTATTTGCTTATCTTGGACTGGAATTTATGTAATCCTACTTTGCCTCCAGTGGCCCTCACCTGCTCTGAATGAACTGGTTTCTCCTTCTGGGATCTTGTTTTAAACCAGCCACTCTTTGTAACATCTCTCTCCCATCACTTCCTTTCAGTTGGGAATTTAAAAGCATTGACCTAATGAATTTACATGCCAGTACACCTCATGAAGAGAGCTCTGGTTTTAAAAAAATCTTATGATGGAATAAATGTGATTGGTTTTCAAGGTGCCCCTAGATGTCTGTTACATTGTGCGCCTACAGACTAAACACTGCTACATATCTGGAGTTGCTCATAGCAAGTGTGTAGGACATGAGCTGAGCCTGTGGGTGCTTAAGCATTGCTAACTACCACCCAGCTGCCTTTGTGATAATGAATATGCTCAAACTACAGATCCTTTTATATCAACAGCATATTAGCAGTTTGAGAATATGATTTAGTCAAAAGAAAAGCAAATGGTGGGTAGGAAAAGGTTGATCTTCAAGTATGTCATCTGTGAAGATGGCAGTACCCTTACTTTTTGCAGCATTCAGTTCTTTCCCCATCCATGTTGTGATAATCCACAGCAAAGAGAGCATTTTTCAGCCATTTATGCACTTGTGGTCTCCGCAGTTAGTATACAGACCCTTCGGATTTAATTCAGTAATGCACACATTTCCTGCTCTTTGGCAGTCTTCTGATCAGAGAATGTACAAGGTTTCTGAAACTTCTGAAACTGTGAATTTTTCTCTTCCTTTGCAGGGAAAGTGAAGTGAGGGATATCCACATGTGTTCAGCTTTCTTTAGGTTTTCCCATTCCTCCCTGCCTTTCCCTGCCTATACCACAACAGTTCCTTCCACTCTTTGGGTCACCATTTCATAAAGATCAGAACAGCTTTTTTTAAAAAAAAATGTTCATGCTGAAAGTTTGTCACTTAATTGGGCCACTGCATTCTGAACCAGTTGTAGTTTCCAGGGTGTCTTCCAGGGCAGCCAACATAAATCATGCTATGACAATCTGATTATGAGGTTACAAAAGCATGGCTGGGTTAGCTGACTCTGGGAAAGGAGAGAATTAGAAAAGCAAATGTGGCTGATAGAATGGTCTCTTGGCCACCATACTGTTGTGTGGACAAATACTTATTTAGCAGAGTTAATGCAATAATGAGGCAGAGACCAGTTGCTTTACTGAAATAAAGTTTACTTACTACAGGGAAGGGAAACTTGGAAGAAAAACAATAAACATCTTTCTTACTAGCTAGTACCAACAGCCAGCTTGCTGCTTAGACTATTACATGGCTACTCAGCTACAGACTGAACTCAACTGAGCTGAGCGAGTGAGCACGTGCAGAGTGCAACACAAAGAAGATATATCTAAAGCCTACGTGCAGACCTGCATGTAGCCCACCCAACCAATAGGTATCAATTACCTGGTCACTGACTTCTGACCTCACTAACTAATTAGCATGCAACAATTAACTCCTTCATTACTGGATTGTGTGACTGGCACTTGCCAAATCCCATCAAACCCCTTCTCAAGTGACAGTTTCACAATCATTAATCAAACATAAACTTTCACGAAGATTCTTGAACTTCATCGTGTTCAGTGGCTTGGTAAAGATGTCAGCCACCATCTCTTCTGTACGACAGTACTTGATGTTGATCAGTCCATCTTGTGACATTTCTCTCAAGGAGGTGATTCTAATTACAATGTGTTTGTTTCCTTTCTTAATGTTCCCATTGTCCACTAGGGCAATGCATGCTTGATTGTCCTCGTACATAGTGATTGGTAAAGTCTCATCCACACCAAAGTCCAATAGCAAATTAACGATCCATTCCAATTCCTTGCAGGCATCACAAGCAGAGACGCATTCAGCTTCAGCCGTTGATTTTGTAACTATAGTTTGCTTTTGACTTGTCCAACTTATTAAGTTGTTACCATAGAAGAAAGCATTTCCACTTGTAGATCTGCAGTCATACTTCTGTTCTGCCCAATCAGCATCCATGTATCCCACCAGTCGTGGGTTATCACAGGGCGAAAACTTTAGTTTAAAGTCCACAGTGTCAGCGAGATATCTTGCCATTCTCCTGACAGCTTCCCAGTCGTGGTGATTGGGTGAATTTGTCTTTCTGCTTAGAATTCCAACAGCTGATGCTATATCAGGCCGTGCGATATTACTTATGTATAGGAGTTTTCCAATTGCTTCTCTGTAGCAATGGCCATTTTCCAGTGGTTCACCGCCATCTACACTCAGGTATCCAGGATCCATTGGAGTGCTTGCTGCTTTGGCAGTTTTCATGTTCATTGAATCAAGAAAGTCCAGAATTTTGAATTTCTGGTGAATAAGAATACTCCCATCTTGGGCTCTCTCTATTTGTATTCCCAGATATTGCTTTGCTTCTCCCAGCTGTTTGACTTCTACAGACTGGTTCAAGATATTGGCTATTTCTGCCGCATCTTCACAGGTCTGGCAACATACTAGAAGATCATCCACAAAAGTTAGCACATACTGGTACTGTCCATCTTTCATTCTGGTGAACAAACATGGATCTGCTTTTCCTTGTTTAAATCCTTGATCTTTGAGTAGTTGTTTTAGAGTATCATACCAAGATTTTGCTGCTTGACGCAAACCATAAAGACTTTTCTGAAGTCTACATACAAGTTGATTGTTCTTGGGTTCCTTTAGTCCCTGTGGTAATTCCATAAAAATCTCCTCTGATAATTTTCCATTCAAAAAGGCAGTTCTTATGTCCAAATGCTGTATTTGCATCTTTCTTGAGGCAGCAATGCTCAAAAGTGTTCTTACAGTTGAATAGCTCACAACTGGTGCAAAAGTTTCAAAATAGTCTAGTCCAGGTTTCTGGCTGTAGCCTTTTGCCACGAGGCGAGCTTTATATTTCTCCATGCTTCCATCTGCACTACGTTTAATTTTAAAAATCCACTTACACCCCACTGCTTTTCTGTCAGGGGGCAACTTGGTCAGAATCCAGGTTTGATTCTGCTTCAGGGAATTGAGTTCATCTTGTACTGCTTCCATCCATTTATCTCTCTCAGAAGCTGGTAACTGCAGCATCTCTTCCCAGCTCGTGGGCTCAATTGCTTCATAGCGCATTCTGGTATGGAGAACATAGTCAGTGTATTTCGTTGGCTTTACACCTTTGTTTGCTCTGTTTGACCTCCTCACAGCAGGTAAGCTCTCTTCCTCCTCTGGTCTCTCCTCTCCTGCTCCCCCTCTGGTTGGTTAGCCTCCTCAGCGCATGTAGCCTGAGTGGCTGCCAACTGGGCTGTGGGATCTTCAGGTATCTCACGAGACCATTCATTAAAGCTTACTTCTTCCTCCTCATCAGGGACTGGCTCCCTTGCTATGGGGTCAACAGGCTTAGCTGCATTCAAAACAGTTCTTTCGTCCACATAAACAATGTTCAAAACTTCCACTTTAAAAGTCTCTGGATGCATTACTCTGAAACCTTTAGAATTTGGATTGAAGCCGACCAGAACACCAAGCTTAGCTCTCTGGCCTAGTTTTCCTCTCTCTGCTTTGGGGATGTATGTATAGACTTTTGCCCCAAAAGGCTTCAGGTGCTTTAGGCCTGGTTTCTTTCCATGCCACATCTCAAAAGGACTCTTGTTAGTTGATCTACACAAACTGCGGTTATAAAGATAAGCTGCAGTATTCACTGCTTCTCCCCAGCACTGCTCTGGCAGATTTGCCTGAGTTAGGAGACAGCGTGCAGCATCCATCAAAGAACAATTGAATTTCTCAGCCAATCCATTGTGGCGAGGAGAATATTTTACTGCTCTGGCATTCTGCACCCCTTCTGACTCCAGGTATCTTTGGAACTCATTGCTGCAATACTCAGTCCCATTGTCACTGTACAAAACTTGTGGGGCTCTGCCAAATTTGTTTTTCACAGCAGCAACATAATTTCTAAACTTCTCAGGGACCTGGTCTTTCGTCTTTATCAAGTAAACATAGGCAAAACGACTTGCACTGTCCACAAAACTCAAAACATATCTTGCTCCCCCCACAGAGGGTTTTAGGGGACCAATCAAATCAGTGTGCACTCTCTCCAGAATTGCAGTCTCTTTTGGCTCATAATCAGCACTCAACTTTGGCGCAGTAGACTTTGCTTTTATGCAAATCTCACATCTCTGTCTGCTGAGTTCACACTCTTTTACTTCCAATCCACAGTCCAAAACATGCTTCTTAACAGAATCAAAGTTTCTATGAGCTAATCTGAGATGCCACATATAAAGGCAATTCGTATGGTCACAGCTCTTAGTCACAGAGAAAATCTTTTCTCCTTCCTCAGAAACATTCTGTATTTCTGTTTTAGCATCCTTCAGATAGTAAAAAACTCCATGCTTTTGGGCACAATACTCAGTGTCATTTTTAACATCCTTTATCACAAAATTGCCGTCTCTTATTGCAATATCAAAACCAGCATTAATTAGGCGAGGAACAGATATTATGTTTTCAGGAGAATTACTGACATACATCACATTCAAAAGAGTGTGTTCAATAAGATTTCCATACACATCTGAAACATGGATTTTAACAATTCCTTTTCCTTCAGCTTTAAAAGGCAGGCCACTGGCCTGAATCAATTCATCATTACATGGTGTCATTTCAACAAAATAGGTTTTGCTGTTCACAATGTGGCAATCTGACCCTGAATCAAGTAAATATAAATCATTTGCAGTCTTCAGACTGGAGCTGGCAACCATGTAAGTTGGTCTCTGTTCATGCCTTTCTTTGTTGGCCGGATGAGGAATCCTCCCCCTCCCATTTCCTTTGTTACCACTGGGATGCCTGGGTTGTTTATGACTGTCCTTTCGCGGGCTTTGGGATGAAGCTCCGCCCTTCTTACAGTTTTTGGCAATGTGGCCAAACTCTCCACACGAGTAACATTTAAACTCTCTTTGTTTGAAAGTTTTTCCAAACATCACAACACCAAGCTCAGGATTGCTGGCTTCTGTTTTACGCTTAATGCATTCATCACGTAAGAAATTCAGCATATAATTTAACTCTAAATCCTCCTTTGCTTCCAAAACTGATATTTCACTTTTATAGGATTTGGGGAGACCACTTAGGATTAAAGCAATTATGTCAGAGTCATCAACGGTGCTCCCAGAAGACTTAATCAAGGACACATGATTCATCACTTTGTTTAAATGTTCACACAGATCTCCATTCTCGTGCAATCGAAATGAGAATAACTGCTTTTTCAATATGATTCTCTGTTTGGAAGATTTTGAGCAGTACTTTGCATTCAGACCATTCCATAATTCTTTTGCCGTAGCACTCTCGTTAATAAGAGAGAATTCTTCTCTGGAAAGAGATCTTAAAAGCATAGCCAAGACCCGTTTATCCCTTCTAAGGAAGGTCTGCTTCTCTGCTTCATTGTCAGGAGGGTCATCCTCCAAAATATCATTTAGCTGCAGAGATTCTAGAGTGCATTCCACAGTCCTTTTCCATATTAAGAAATCTTGTGGGATTAACTTAGGTAAGGTTACTTCCCTGTCAGTTGACGAGGCCATATCTCTTCGGTCTCCAGCGGGTCGGAGTTTCTTTGCAGTCAGCAAACGTCACAGCAGGGGTTCCCCAATTCAGGCAGGAGGAAAAAAAAACTCAAAAATAATCCAGAAAAGGAGCTTTTGAACAAAAAAGAAAAAATCTTCCCTCTTCTTAATTCAGCAACTGTTTCTTACAGTCTCTCCTCAACGCAGCACAACATTCTGGAGCCCATAACCTTTGTTGTGTGGACAAATACTTATTTAGCAGAGTTAATGCAATAATGAGGCAGAGACCAGTTGCTTTACTGAAATAAAGTTTACTTACTACAGGGAAGGGAAACTTGGAAGAAAAACAATAAACATCTTTCTTACTAGCTAGTACCAACAGCCAGCTTGCTGCTTAGACTATTACATGGCTACTCAGCTACAGACTGAACTCAACTGAGCTGAGCGAGTGAGCACGTGCAGAGTGCAACACAAAGAAGATATATCTAAAGCCTACGTGCAGACCTGCATGTAGCCCACCCAACCAATAGGTATCAATTACCTGGTCACTGACTTCTGACCTCACTAACTAATTAGCATGCAACAATTAACTCCTTCATTACTGGATTGTGTGACTGGCACTTGCCAAATCCCATCACATACCAACCTCCTTCAAACTGTAAGGCTATACCCATGAATACCCCCAAGCTCTGTAAAAGCCCACTCCATTGGAATAATGCCAGCAGGGAGATACCTTTTCTTTGGGGAATCTCCAATTGTAAGAGAGTTTTTTTTCCCCTCTCAGCTTGAGAGATATGAAGTACAGAAGCTAGCACTGAGCTGAAGCGACAAGAAGAACTGTATCTCCACCCCCACCCCCACTTCATCTTCCCTCATGGTACCCTGTTGGCCCTAATGTCAGGTCATCATTCTGCAGGTGACCTGCTGTGCCAATTTTGATGCATGTCACTTTGTATCAATTCGAGCCTTGGTCCTGCAGGGCAGCCTGTGTAATTATCACTGCTTGATAACTGCACTTTCAGCTCATGTCACACCACGAAAAAGCGCTTCCACCAAGTGGGAGGAAGAACAGACATCTTGGACAAAGTTAAAGCATGAAGAAGAGAGAATGCCATGAAAGCTGTTCTAAACCTGACAGGATATATTATCCAATTCACATTAGGAGTGCAGGGTTATTAGTGGAAATGAACATGCAAAGCTGCTTTACATAACTGGACCGCCTAGCTCGGCAGTTTCTGCTCTGGCTGTAGAGTTTCTTTCTAACAGAAACAGAAATGTCTTTTCCAACATTGGCCACCTGAAAAACAGAGGGTTTTTTCCTTGATATTTGCTTTCGTGTACATGTGCACGTTTCTTCAAACCTGAAGAATCTGAAGAAGTGGGCATGCACTCAAAAGCTTATACCAAAAATAGAACTTTGTAGGTCTTAAGGATGTCACTACACTCAAACTTTTTCTGCTGCTTTGGACCAACACAGCTACCCACCTGAATCTACCTCCTACCTGAAACAGTTTAACAAAAGATATCAGGAACAGAACCTAGCACCTTTGGCATTTAAAGCAGATGTTACCCCACTGAGCCATGACTAGATGTAATGATAGATAATGTTGTATTCTTCAGATCAGCAGACTAAATTTAAAATGAATTCCCTTTATTGCAAGAAGTATCAAGCACGTTACATTATAGAGATCTTTGTCAAGTTTGACTTTCACACCCAGAAACCCAGTGAAAAAAGCAACAGCTTTTCCTATTATCTCTCTTTGCTAAGCAGCAGCTCTTCTTTTAAGCATTCATTTCAATTGCTTTCCATTCTACCATAGAGATATGAAGTATATAATAGACTTTATATCTCCATGATTCTATAGATCTTGGTTGTGAACCTGGGGCCCCACCAACATGTTCCTGATTGGGCCCCACAGCTCCTAAGGCCAGCCCTGATCTCCTGACCCCCCTGGAGACATGACAAGACCAACCAAAAATTAACAGGTCTTAAAACCCATGTATCTTTAACAGCTGTGTAGAAAAAGAGATTTTTCTGTCAACAAGGTTGAAAAAAATCTGCTGCACCTTTCCAACTTTCAGTCTTTTCCACGGTCTGTTATCTAACCTTCCCTGACATTTCACAAATGGAAACAGGGACCCTTTGGTATCCCACTCTTACTTGTAGTTCAGCCTGCACCTTAGCCGGCCCACCCACATCCTGTGACACTTCTGAAGGCTCTCCTCTGGCTGCTGCAGGCAGCCTTCATTTCCCGGCAGAAGCCCACATAACATAGGTTTTACAGGGAAGAGAGAGCTTTAGGCAAAGAACTTGCTGGACAACCAGAATTGAAATGAGTGGTCAATAAATCACAAGAAGCCTTACCAGCTTTCATGTACAAAATAGCAGACCATCAGCATAATCCTCAGCATGTATACTCTGAAGTCCTCCCATGGAGTTCAGCAAACCATATTCTCTAGCAAGTAAGGTGCAATTAAACAGAAAGATGCAACTCTGGCATTCAGATGTTTAATTGTACAGATCTCAGGGAAGAGTGCAGAATTCCGAAGAATGGTAAATCTTTTAGCTCCACTCATCAGCAGATTTTTTTTAACAGCACAGCAGAGTGAGTATTGTAAGTTTCAGAAAAAAAGAGACTGTATTCAAAGAAACCTTGCACCTGTCTGTTCAAAACATAGGTATGCCCTTAGGAATAGGTTCCATAGCTTATTTCCCATACACAGAGACTTGCTCATCAGTGTGTTTAGGAACCACTTCCTAGTGTGGAATTCATTGGCTTTTTATTCCCATAGTGACACTAGTTTCCTCTGAGCCTGAAGCTCCACCCACACATTACAAAGTCCTTGTGTTTGTGGAGGAACAACAGGATGACCTTGTATCACACTTGCAGTGGGAGTTTTGTATCTCCTCAAAATAAAATGGCTCTTTCTGTTTGCAACCTCAGCCCACTGGGGAAAAGCAGCTTTAGCCCTCCCCCACACACCCGCTCTATGATGAACTGCAAGGAAATATGATTTTTAAAAGTGCAGTTTTGTCTAAAACAACATAGTTTTTTGCAGTTAGAGTGAGGCAGAATGGACTAAAAATAGGGGAGCCACTTGACTGGCTATGATCTCCTGCACTCCGAGTGGCCAAGTAACTGTATGATGCATAGGGGGGAGGAGGTTAACTCCCTGTCAGAAAAATGTGAGAGGCTTTTTGGTCTTGACTGTTCCTGCTGTGTGTGGAAAAGCTAAACATCTAAGGGAAGTAGTCAGTCAAAGTGTGGGATTACTACTGTTAACCTGAGTGCTGGGTAAAAGCAAATATATACCCAGACAAAGTATACTAGTGGAAGGTTTTATTGGAGGATCAAGCTGTAGGACCATAATAAACCAGGATAGGTGAGATAAAGATTCCTGTATATCAGTAGGTCTGAGGTATTGGGTTCTACTTTGGTTTACCTTAGTAAAGAATTTATGTTTTATTTTGAAAGGGTTTTTTAAAACTGTGAGAGCTGGGGGGGGGGGGGGCGGTACTGTGTATAAATACCAAGCCAGTGTTAGGACCCTGTATGTGAAGAAGCAAAAAAAATACATTAATAAAATTACAGGAACTGTACAATCTGTGAAACAACTAAGACATTATAAGTGAAACTGAACAATCTTATTAAGTGCTGTGCTGAGAAACAAAACCTCTGAACCTCTGTGTAAATCTTTTGTGTATAGTGTATATATATTTATCCTGCCTCCTGTATTATTTGCCACATCAAAATTCAGAACTCCCCAGCACATGTGATGCAAAATCCTGGTGTTGGTCCCCAAAAAACACGAGAACTTTGTAATGTGTTGATGCCACCTAAGCCAAGTAAAAGCCAGGCACTCCAACTGTATCCCATTTTCAACAAAATCAATTGGAAGGAGTCCTTGATGTTTGACAATTCTTTTTTTATAGGTCAGAAAATCCTAAGTAATTCCAGAGAAAGAAAAAAAGAAATTGCATAAAGCCTGTCAGAGTGAATATCTGCTACTTTGGTTCATGTCCCACTTGCCAGTAGTCCAAAATGAGCAGTTTTGTTGTACCTGAATCAGTTTGGATGTGTCTATTTGCATGATCATAGTGCCTTAGATGGCTTTCTCACAGCACCACCGCCATCCCGCTCTCAACCTCAGCTTCCACTGCCTGCAATACTAAAACAAACAAAGGTTTGTGATTTTTGAGTTGGGAGTTTTAGTTTTGTTGGACCTTTGGTGGTAGTCTGAATGTTCCACTAGTCAGTTCTTGCAGCTACTTCTTAAATAGGTTACCACTGGGCCATTATGAATGGAATGCTTTCCTTGGGGTTCTTAGTTGTGCAGTGTGTCCGTAGTATGGTCTCCTCACGTTTCTCTGTTTACATGTGATGAGGCATTTACTGTTTGCTCCACAGATTGTTGCTGAAGTCTTAAGGAGCCTCTGCTTTTCCTGATTCTCTTAACTATGCCCATCAATTCCTTCTTAAAGGCACAGATCTCATCACACTCAGTACTTGCAAGATGGCCGGAGTTGCTAAAGCCCCTTAAATTGTAGTTATATTGATACATGTGTTTGCAGTTATACTGATATTGCAGCCCATTCCCAAAAATACCCCCCCCCAAAAAAAGAGAAGGAGGTGTGGCAGAATGGGCTTGCTTTGCCTGGCAGGCCCTATCCCGCTCTCCGCACACCCCCAGGAGTTGCCAACTTTTCCTAGGGAGGGCTAGCTTTCTCTCTGGGTAAACCGCTGCCACCACCTGATCATTTGAGGACTGCCCACTGGGGAAGATCAGGATTTTCCAACTTCCTTTCTAACTGTGAGGCCTCTGCCTCAGTTTTCCTTGGTCCCCCTCTCTTGGGTTCCACAGGGCAGATGAGGTCCTGGAGGAAAAGCTGCTCAGCCTCCCCCCCCCTCCTATTTAGATAGCACAATCAAGACAGTGGGGCATTCATGGTACAGAGAACCGTTCTCCACATCTAAGGTTTAAAAGTATTTTATTAAAATCAAAACAATTAGCAGTATATTTTAGCACAACACCAGATTGAGCAAGGGTTTCCAAAGCAAAGGCAATATAAACGCAGGTCCCCTGCCCCTATCTTTTAACATACCCTAGCTAAGAGTTCTTGAACATAGGCTAAGCATGTAAAACTTAGAAGGTTCACATTATCTGACTGGGCACATGGTCCAAAAACAGCTGCTGCCTTCCCAGCTCAGGCAAGAGGTCTGCTGCCCAGCTCAAGGAGAGACAAGACCTCGCCCCTCCACTCCCAGCAATTTATCAGCTCCCAGACCCTACCCTCCTTTGACCTGGTCAGGATGGGTCAAGATATCTTTTCCCCCTAGGTCACTTCCTGATGGTTCATCTGGAGTCTCTAAAGTCCTCCAAGTCTATGTTACCTGATGGGAGGAGGGGAGGAAAGAAAAAGAAAAGGGAGGGGGGAAATGAGTCATTTCTCCACAGGAAGCAAAGCAACTCCCTGGGCCACACTCAGCTGAAGGAGGGGTCCATGTCCTAGAACTGATATTCTCTCTTTCCTGCCCCCCACACATGTACTTCCTGCAACTGCTACAGCTGCCATGGGAGCAGAGAAATACTTGTTATTAAATGGTTAGTACACCATTGGTGATTTATCCTACACACATTCTTCCCCCAGTCTGTTTTTAACTGCAGTGCTCTGGAAGTGGGAAATGGCTGAGCCACCATTTGGAAGTCTTCAAATGCAATAAAAGACAGTGATTTTGCAGTGTTTCTCTGTTTATATCAATATATTGATATATCAGTATAACAAATAACAAAAATTGAAGTAATAAAACTTAAAAAGGGGGCAGGGGAGAGGTATGCATGGAAGGAGAAGGGACTGGTGGTAGGCAGAGGGAAGATGTCCTGGGCAAAGCTGTGCTCACTGGCAAATCTGCCCAGCTCTGGTGGTGAAGAAAATTAAAGTCATGCTTAAAGTGGCATCACTTGGCATGGGGAGAATGGAAATTGAAAGCAGGACTCAGGGAAATATATCTGTACAAGAAATCTTGCTGCGATAGACATTCACCCCTGCTGTACAGCAGATGTCTTGTGCATAACAGGCCACTGATTCTGCATGTAGACAAAACGGGCACCACATGCTATCCAATGCTGATCATTTAAGGGGTGCCTCTGACTGCATAAGTGTAAAGTAAATGGCAAATGATTCCATGATTTGTAGAAGTTACGGACATGAATGTCCAGGGCTCTGGTGAAGGCTACCTTTTCTCCAATAAACTAGTACTCTCCTATGCAAGGTTAATCCAGTTGAAGACCACTGAAGTCAATGGGTTTCAAAAACATTGGCTGCACTACAGGGCAAAAACAGCTGCAGTGATTGCCTAGGTTGGATGTAGGTAAAAGCTTAATAATTTCATATTGTGGTTGCAGTGAGCTGTACCAGGAAACATATAACAGAAACAGTCAGGAGTATTTGCATGTCATCAAGAATAGCAAGCAGTTTCTCTCCAAAAGTCTAACATACCTACATAGAAACAACTTAGCACCACCTAAATTCCCAGTAATATAATGGTAATATAATATATAACTTAGCACCACCTGAATTCCCAGTAATGTAACAGTAATAAAATAATATAATCTTCCCCGGTGTGTCAGGTACTGTCTTTGAACTGCTGTGACTGACTAGGTCCAGTGCAGGTGCACTTACTCCCTCCCCCTCCCCCCATCCCTCCAATTTTAACCAAGGGAACAGAATATATTTCAATCCCAGTGAGAAAGTTTGGGTTGGGAATGGAGGGGACATAGGAAAACAATCAGATTATGAGACAGTAGAAGGGATGTTTTAGATCAGGAAGAGAACATGTCAGATCAGAAACCTCTTCTACAGTCCATAACATTACTCAAACCAGATGTTATTTCAAGGTAAAAAGCCTTAACAGCAGGTTTGTCAACATTTGTGCCAACTCTAAAGATGACTCACAAACTGGCAAAGCCTTCTTTGCACCAAGTCTGACATGCTGCGTTTAAGATACAATTGATCTACCTGGAGAAAGCAAGCAATCTGCAGCCACTGTCAGGCTATTAAAGCAACACTACTTTCTTTGATCCAAGAAAATTGCTACCCAAATCCCCAGTGGACACTCAGAAATAATAAAAAGCTGTGTTGCGGTAATCATAGCTGAGCAGGAGCATCCTTATTTGACAGAGTCAGCAACGCCTCTTGTGCTCAAGCGTCTTAAAAAGGACAAGGTAAAAAGTTACAGAGCACCTGGTGTACATTGAGTTGGTTCCACTTTCAATCATTTCACTGCATTGTTCTGAGTATTTTTTTTCCCCTCTTCACTCATAGAAACATAAATCCATTCACCTTCTGAAGAACACATTTTCCTGGGCTTTCAAAATTGTTCTGAAAAGTGGAGGACACTGAAGCTTAATTTGACCTTTTGAGTATATTAGGTTATGCGGTTTTGTTCTCCATTGCTGAGATTCCAGAACGAGTATGGGTTCAATGTCAACAGCCCTGGTGCATCAGACCAAAGATCCATCTTGTCCAATGTCCTGTTTCCCAACATGACCAAATAGATGCCTTCAGAAAACCTGCAAGCAAGACACGGAGATGCCTTCTGCTATCGATGAATCACAACAAATTCTATAAAAAGTCACTCGAGCTGTTTTTCTGCAAACAGACCTTTCTCCGCTAACAGATTCAAGGTGCAGTTTCTCTTCCTTGTACAGATGCTGCAGCAGGATTCAAATGAGTTTCCACAGCATTAGAAAGCAGCAAATGACTGCTCAAGCATCACTGCACCTTCTGAGAAAATGCGGTCTGTCAAAATGTCTCTACTTTTTGCACATCCTGAGTAATCAGACAGTTTAATCCAAAGGTTAATTTCATGACCTGTGCTTTCACTAAATACGTTGGAATTAATGGCAATGGTCGATAAGAAATGCTACACTTGGTCAGACAATGCTCCTTTAAGACCATATCAAAAAAATGGGTTGAGGATAAAAACTTTTTTTGGGTCATAGGTGAAAAATCAGTGGAATTTTCCTACTCCCTCAGGAATAGTGGGAAAGGAGGACTCGCTAGAAGTTTCAAGTTTAGTCTGGATTCAATTGTTGATGTCTGTGGGCTACAGAAGTAGGTATCCTCTAGCAAAAAATCAATGTTGGTAAAGAAAAAAAATGAAGCAAAAACATAGAATGGGGTAAAATCCAGAAAGAACATTTTTAGCACTGTTTGTTGCTTTGGCATGCATTATTCACCTTACAGAGGCTGACTGTAGAGTGGGTGTAGTTTAATGTACT
The DNA here is from genome assembly GCF_021028975.2 of Sphaerodactylus townsendi. Classification (NCBI taxonomy): domain Eukaryota; kingdom Metazoa; phylum Chordata; class Lepidosauria; order Squamata; family Sphaerodactylidae; genus Sphaerodactylus; species Sphaerodactylus townsendi. The sequence goes on along the minus strand of NC_059437.1, from coordinate 26,148,079 downwards.
GCTTAATTAAGAGCAATGTGTAGTTTTGCCTGGAGGTACTGAACACCCAAATGAGCACTGGTATTTTTAGCAGCATGGAAACAGCTTTGCATCATGACACAAAGGTCAGGTCCAGAACAAATCTAAAACAAGGCCATTACACTCTTTTGCATTCTATTTATGTTTAGCAAGGCATTCACACCTTGTGAATCTTCTTCTAAGGTTTTTGCTGTTGGTTATTTACTCGCCTCTCTACAGAACTGGACAATGCAATCCTGGAGGGGGTGGTGATGGTTATGTTGCATCGAAGGATGGCACAGTCACTTCACCTCCAAAGAGGCTTGCTGCACCACGCCCAGCAAGCCCACAGGGATGCTTCCCCAACCCCTGTGGAACAGCACTCTGCCAGCATACACATCCATACATTATTTACACTTATTAGGTTGTTCTTCATCTATATTGAGTGTTGGCACTGCAGTAGCACTGGTGCCCAAGTGTTGTGCTGCCACATTGCTCCCCAGCACCAGTGTAAGTGCCTCTGCACTGGCATAGATGCCCTTACCCTTGAGCAAATGTCATTTACACCAGTGCTGGGGTCATGCTACCATCTGAGGGGTCCCCCCCTTCCCCAGGATTGCCATGAAAATCTCTGAAAATCCCTTCTTTGTTAACCCTGTCCCAACCCCTGCTCCAAAACCATCTAGGGTGCTAGGTTCCCCAAGCACCTTTTTTCACTTTTATAAAGAGACCAGTGCTGATGTAGGAACAATCTGATAAGAGTAAATAATGCATGGGTATGGCAGAGAGTGCAAAGGTCACAAAGGCCCAGTATTATAATGTAAAAAGTAAAAATAAATGTTATACAGGGAAAATCAGAATCTGTAAGGCTCTAAAATATAAGCAGCGGAGGGAAGGCAGCATGGTATATACCCCGATTTTTTCAGATCTCAGAAGCTAAGAAGATCAGTACTTAAAAAGGAGACCTCCAAGAAAGACTCTGCCAAAGAAAACAAAGGCTAGCCATTTCTGCTTCTTACTTGAAGGGTCTCCATAAGTTGGATGTGACTGGGTAGCGCTTTACATACAAAACATAATCAAGGTGTTTCAAAAATTTCAAAAGGTATAAAACAAACAAACAAAAAGGTTATTTATGTCTGAAGTCTCTTTCTTTGGCTGATTCCAAATGGGCCAAAAACAGTGGTGTGAAAACAGTGTGAAAACAGTATAAACCCTTTTACACCATTTTCACACCGTTTTCACACTGCTGTTTTTGGCCCATGCGGAATCAGTCTTTGTTTAAGGAAAAGTTCCAATGTAGAATCAGGAAACAAGAATCAGGAAACAAATGTGCTGTAGACCATCTTATAGACCACAAAATGCTGGCATGCAGAGACTGGACCAACAGCTCCTCCAGCAAAAGGGGCAGCCCAACTGGTAGGGTTGCTAATTCTGGAATTGGAGATTCCTGTAAATATTGGTGTGGTACCTGCAGAGGTGAAGCATGGGGAGGGAAGGAAGCTCAATTGGGGGTGTGACACCATAAAGTCTACCCTCTAAAGTTGCCATGTCATCTAGGGGAACTGATCTTTGTACTCTTCAAATCAGTACAATTCTGGGAGAACTCCAAGTCCCACCTGATCTGGGCAATCATAGCTGGCACACATAAGTCTCCGTAGCACCTGATGCCAAGTGGATTGAAAGCTTATATTTCTGCTTAGTTAATAAAGCATATCCTTTCAGTTCCAGCATCTTCAAAGACAGACACTGCTTGGTGGATGGGGGAGTTGGGCCAGAAACAAAATCTACTACTCCTGCTTTAATTGATACCAATCATGTGAGCAAACCCATTTTCTATTTTATAAGTAAGTTCTGGACTGGCATTGTCACTTTATGAGCAGTTAATTACATAGAAGAAAAAATTCACTGCCATATCAAATGCTATTTTGGAATGTTTAGATCTAAGTAGCCCTTTACAGTTCATCGCAAAAGATTCGCAAAATCTATAATGTCTCAGGCAATAAAATTATCTGTGTGAATTCACAACGATCAAAAAATCTTTCAGATATTAATTTTATTTAATATTCTGCACATTGTGTATTCAGTGTCTCTCCTCAATTGGAGATGTGGGTTTTCTGTATCTATAGATGGTGTTTGAAAATGCATCAAGGAGAGCTGAATATGTGACTGGGAGCTATGCTGCCATCTTATTAAATTAAAGCATTTGTGCATCATCCCAAGTGTTACATTTGTTTAGTCTCATGCTGGATAACAAACATGGGGGGAAGGGTAACATGAACATCTGAAATAAAGTAACTGCTGCAATGCAAAATATTCCCTTCGTATCATGTTAACCTCATCTATAGGTTTTTTAACCCTGATTTCCACAAATGTTGCTATTCAGAAGGTATAGCACTTGTTATTTTGTCTTGAATTCATAGAGCTGTTTACATAAACAATTTCTTGCTCTTCCTCCCACTGCAGCCTTTCTGAAGACTGTTTTCAGATGTGACAGGGGGAATCCTTAGTAAAAAGCTCTCTGGTGATTCCCCATGGTCACGTGTAAGGGACCATGGTCACCACTATTAACTAGATGCAAACCTTTTTTTAAGGTGGCTGTAACTGCTACTTGCTGTGAGGGAGACAAGAACTGCCAAACAGGCAGACCCTTCCCTGTTAGTAACTACAGCAACACACACCTTCCATGTTGGCAGTGGTGTGTCTAAGGCTGCCAGGTAGTGATAGGCACCTAGCAGGACACTGGCACCTAGCAGGACACTGGCACCTAGGCACCTAGCAGGACATTCTGACAACATGATGTACCTCCAGAAGAAAACTTGGAAGTTATGCCATTATGCTGGCATGGTGTTGTAGGATTCACTGGGAAGTTGATGGTTTGAGTTTCTAGTGAATCCTAGAAGACTGCTTTGATGGGATTGACATCACTTCTGAGTTTGCCTTGGATGTGATGTCACATTGTCAGAGCAATAGTGATATTCATTGCATTTTCTCCCTATTGCCCTACCAAGCAGCTGTGAGGGTCAGTGGATGCTGCCAGAAGGTCTCCTACTATTTCAGGAGACCTGGCAACCCATTCTTCCCTTCCCTTCCCTGTGGAACTCCACAGAGATGTAGGGACACCCCCCCCCCCCATGGCTATGGCAATGCCTTGGGGGACAGAGGCCAGGAGGTGTGTCCCCTCATCCCCACAGAGCTGGGAAGGGAAATGTTGAAAAAAAATGGGTGTGCCTAAAAGCGCCACCCTCGACCTGGTGCCATTCACTCAGCATGGGTTGCACAATGCTGTTTTCGAAAAAACTCGCTCATTGCACAAGTATCCGTTCATTGTAAGGGAATCTCTTGGAAATCCCAGGCCCTAAAGTGATCCGACTGACCTCGACTCAGGCCAGGCTCTTCTCGGTCCTGGCCCCTACCTGGTGGAACATGCTCCTAAATAGTTTCTGCAGGGCCTGTAAGATGGAGCTGTTCCACCGGGCTTTCCCTGCTGGCCAGCCGGGTCAGTAGTTACATCATTCATTGGCCTCCCGAGGGAGAGGGGAGGGGGTACAAAGCTGAGTCACCATCTGGAGTCTGAGTGGTCTAGTTAGTTGGTTTTAACTGTTTTATTGTTTAAATCTATTTATTGGAATTTTGATGTATTATCTTGTTGTTGTGGCTGCCCCAGCCCTTCGGGGAATGGGCGGGCTAAAAGTCAATCAATCAATAAATGTTGAAATGTTGGAAGATAGCAATACAAGGACACATCTCCAGCAGAAAGTTGAAATGAATTCTCTGGCTGAAGAGAAGAGCTGAATTGAAAATGATGAGGAGATTAGCCCCTCAAAAGTGGACTAAAGGAATTGCCATAGGAAGGGAGGCTGAAGTCAAGTTTCCTCTTCTTTGGATCAGCAGAATGGTGGATGTCAAAGAGGAGCAATGATGCTGGAAACTCACCAGCTCTCTGAAGCAGCTTTCCTCATTTCCACAGGGGTGAAGAACATCTCTGTGTGCCAAGCAGGCTGTGAGTAACAGGCAGAGGAGTTAGAATGAGTTCATACCAGGATACAAGATACCAAGGCATGCCATACATCCAGATGAACAGAGGGGATACTAAATTCTGACAAGGGAAGAATGGAGTGTTGGTTAAAATGTAGCAAAGGAAAGGGGGGAAAGCAGATTTTTCAAAATTTGATCCCCCTCAGGGTCTCACTGAAACTATGCCATAAAGCAGGTATGTGTGGTTAAAATTGCACACCAGAGATCTAGACCTTGTGGATATTGGGTGGCATCTTAACTAAACAAATGAAGCTGCTTTGTATGAATTACAGAATGGTTTAAACAATACCCTGAGCACCTTGCCTTGCCAGTTATTTTTTAAATCAAACTTAAATCCACTTTCTTCAACAACATTACTGGAATGAGCAATACAGCTGCCTAAGAAGTTGAATGAGACATATTGAAACTATTTGGGGAGGGGGCAGTTACTTTTTTGAAATTTCTCAAAGGCCGTTTCCGCACGGGCGGAAAATGACGGCCTGGAGACGGTAAAAACGCCGTCTCCAGGCTGCCATTCGCACGGGCGGCGCAGCTGCAGCGCAGCCGTGCCGCCCCCGCGCCGCCCGGCTGGCCCGCAGCCGGCGTATTCCGAGAACGCTAAGAAGCGTTCTTTTTGGAATATGCCGCCGTGAAGCCGCTGCCGAGCGGGTAGCGTTTCACGGGCGCCCTCGACTCGGCATTCGTTTATCTGGTTCGGGCGTTGCCGCTGCCTGGGACACGCTTCTGCCCTGGCGCCGCCGAAAGCAGGCGCCAAGAGGTTAGGGCGTGGTCCCCAGGCTCCCCGGGCGCATACCGAGGCCCAGGGACACGTAGGCTTAGCGCCCACGGCGCCAAGCCGTTCGCCTCGACCGTCCGCGCGGACGTCCCAGCCGGGTCGGCGCGAAGCACCCCAGCCGTTTCCGCCGCCGTGCGGAAACGGCCAAAGACTTTACTGAAATCAGTTTAGGTGAACTCCCAAGGAAACTCCTATAATGGACAGACATTATCCATGAATACAGACTATGAAATGTAATTTTCTAATCTTCAAATCTGGTATCATGTCATCATGTATATATTATTTTCTAAATGTGCTATGTGATCAGAAACCTTTATTAGGCATCAAAATAGAAAATCAACAGAGTAGAAACAAACAAAATGAAGTAGGTCACACACACACACACACACACACACACACACACACACACACACGAGCCAGCATTCATGGAGGTAAAATAAACAGGAAAAGGAAAAAAAATACCAAGGGATTAGTTCAAAGTGTTGGTCAGAAACTTGGCTACCATTTCCAATATCACAGGATCTGATTATTCAAGAGGTAGTTCAATTTAAAATTAAGAGAACAGGGGCCTGCCAAAGTGGGGGTCAGAAGAAAAAAGCTGGGTCTAAATCCCATAAATTTCAGGAAAACAAAGAGGGGGTGTTCAAGCAACTTTTCGAGAGTTTGGCAGTAAGTGCAAGCACGCTTCTGATGTGCAGATTTCAGAAACCTCTAGAGGTGATGTGAGAGGGAACATGTTGGTTCTCGCCCTGGTGATCACCCATCTCAGTTTAGGGTCAAAAAGTATATTTAAATAATCAGTTATGTGGCTTTTCCCTGGTATAATGTCAAAATGAAGGGGTGAACACAAACTCCTTGCTTTACCAATTAATAATTGGTATTTCTGATCAAATAATCGCACCTTAATCTGGTGAAGGACCTCATTGGGGGAGAGCATGTGAAGCTGCTACAAAGTAAAACCGAAGGAAAATATCTTGGTTTCAATGTGGGCTCACCAGGTGGAAATCTGAAGTTCGGGAACAGCGAGATGGATAAGGGTGTTTGAGTCACGAAAAAAGCATAGCCGGACCTAGAATTTAAGAGTGATCCATCATGCTCTTGTTTCCAAGAGATGCTGTTCTGCTTCAAGGCAGAGGACAGCATAGGGAACCCAGTGGGGGACCCAGAATAGTTTGTAAAGGAATCCAGATTGTATTAGCTCCAATGAGATATGCTAGGTACAGGGACGTAGGTATAGATTTTTTATGGGGGGGTTCGGGGTGGGGCCACACCCCCACCCGCCCCAGGGCATGGCCATGCCTCCCCAAGCCCCGCCCCTGGCCTAGAGCTTATAAAAGCAGCTCTCCAAGGTTGGGGATGGCAGACTCCCCTGCCCCTCCCCTCTGGGCTGAGGCATAGAGGGAAAATGGAGCCTGGTGCAAAATCTGAGTTTCTGCCTCGGGCAGCTGCTGTGTTGCTGGAATCCACCCCCAAACAGCATCACTTTCAATGGTGTTTAAACTAGATTCACCTTAAAGGGAGAATCTGGGGTCCCTAGTTAAACAACATTGAAAGTGATGCTGTTTGGGGGTGGATTATCCCCCCCCTGAAACAGCATCACTCTCTGCCGTGGCATAGTGGCAGAGTAGGTGCATTCTAATCTGGAGGAACGAGGTTTGATTCCCTGCTCTGCCACTTGAGCTGTGGAGGCTTATCTGGGGAATTCAGATTAGCCTGTGCACTCCCACACACGCCTAGCTGGGTGACCTTGGGCAAGTACAGCTCGGAGCTCTCAGTCCCCACCCACTTCACAGGGTGTTTGCTGGGAGGGAGCAAGGGCAAGGAGATTGTAAGCCCTTGAGTCTCTACAGGAGAGAAAGGGGGATATAAATCCAAACTCTTCTTCTTTTAAAACTGAGGACCTCAGGTTCTCCCTTTAAATCCATGCCAAAGGGGTGGATTTAAATCTGGGGAAATTTGGGGTGCCTGCTGTCAGGGTTCAATGGTTAGCTAGAAGCAATTCAAACTTTCAGGGCATCTTTAGGAGTCTCTCCTAATGATACCACCCAGGTTTGGTGAAGTTTGGTTCAGGGGGTCCAAAGTTATGGACCCTCAAAAGTGTAGCCCCATCTCCTAAACTCCCATTGGAAACAATGGGGGATGCGGGCACTCCCTTTGGGAGTCCATAGCTTTGGACTCCCCGGACCAAATTTCATAAAACCTGGGTGGCATCAATAAGATTTTGATGGAGGGGCAGCTCAGGGATGTCCAAAGTTATGGACCCTCAAAGATGTAGTCCCCATCTTCTATTAGTTCCCATTGGAAACAATGGAGGATGGGGGCACCCCCTTTGGGAGTCCATAACTTTGGACCCCCTAAACCAAACCTCACCAAACTTTGGCAGTATCATCACGAGAGTCCCCCAAACAATCCCTGAAAGTCTGTTCCTCCTGCAGGCCAAAATGTGCCTCCTGCAGGCCAAAAACCGAAAAAGCACTAAAACGTTTTAAAAACCCACAAATAGGTGGGCGGAGCTTCGGACATGAATGGGGGGGGGTTCAAACCCGAGAACCCCCCCCCCCTTACCTACGTGCATGGCTAGGTAACAGTCCAAAGGGGTACTGCATAAAGGAGTTGTTGTGACACCTTGGAATTAAATACCTTTAAGGCTCCTGGTATAAACCTGCCACCTTTAGAGAAGAAAAATTTTATTACAGTAGCAAAGGTACTTTTGCAGCTCTTAACTACTGACTCTCTATGTTTGACCCAACTGGCTTTGTAATGAAAGTTTATGCCCAGATATTTATAGAACTTGACCTGCTTGATAATATCACTTTCCAGGAACCAGTTTGTAGGCTTGAAGGAAACTGAAAAGACCAGGATCTTAGATTTGAGTGGATTGATCACTAAAAGATTGTTAGCACAGTACTCACTGCATTTGACCAAGAGGCAAGTTAAGCCAACCTTGGTTCAGGATAAAATGTGCTATGTATCTGTAGATATCCAAATCCACAGGTTGGGGACCAAACTTACCCAACACTGATTTTTCTACTGATTTAGGGGACCTCCAGGTTTGCAGAAAAATCTGGGAGACCCAAGTATGAATACTTAGTTTATTGTGGGACATCGCTGGGTGATGTTTGGACCAGTCACATACTTTCAGCCTAATCTACTTCATAGGACTGTTGTGCAGATAAAAAGGAGGCAAAGGAAATACTGGTTTGGTCCCCTCTGTGGAGAAAGGTGGGGTATAAACAAAACAAACAAATAATAAATGCAGCTGAAGTAGGGAGGTAGATGAAAGGTGGTTGATGAATGGCTGAGAAGGAGAGTATGAAGCAGGGAAAGGAAGAGGATATGGCGGTTGTGAGGCAGAGATAAATAGTGGGGAAGGGGGAACTGAGAAACCTCTCACAAGTCATAGCGGTTCCCACTTGTGTATTCTAAGAGTGGAGTTGGACAGATCTGAGGACGCTTAAATCTGGTGAATGAAGCTGTGAGCTAACAAGATGGATTTTTCTACAAACCTGAAAAACACCCAAGGTTTGCAGAAAAATCTGAAATCTTAAAAACAACAACACAATGTTGTTTGTGTTAAAGAACCCCCAAAATGTTAAAAGGAGTGTGTATAGTTCTAAGAAACGGAAGTTATCAATGGTTGTTGCTAGACAACCACAGACATCTAAGCTTGTCAGAAAAAGGAAGGGCAGGACCCTTTTCAAAACTGTTTTGGTCTTGAGAAAAGACTCACTGAGGCCTGGCCTGGTAACTATCACTAGGTGACTGTAGTTATAGAAGCTGCTTTGGTCTGCACTGTGCAGAAAGTTGCTTATCAATGAAATAGATAAATAATAAATAAATATCTGAAGATGCCAGCCACAGATGCAGGCGAAATACAGATGCAGGAAAAAATACCACTGGAACACAGCCATACAACCCGGAAAACCCACAACATCCTAGTGATTCCAGCAGTGAAAGCCTTCGACAATACAATAAATATAAAGATGGGAGGCAAATGAAAGTTATGTTGGTGAACGGGTGAGAAAGAGAAAATTAGTCAGGGAAAGTTGAGAGGATATGGTGGTTGCCAGAAGAAGGGAAATGGGAAATAATGTGGGGAGGGAATACAGGAGAAAGTATTCGCACACAACGCCTTGTTGACTTTTGGGTAGGAATCAGAAATGGAAGCAGGAAGAGAGGCTATGGGAGAGAAAGAGGAAAGGGGAGAGAGAGAAAATAATGTAGGAGGGAAAATGAGATGTCCCTCCGAGCCATTGTGGGTTCCTGCTTATAAATAATATATTTCCTTTAGTTCCTTCTTCTCTACACATCTACTCAGTGGGAGCAGTAAAACTGAATGTGCAAGATTATCATCTCAACTCTTTGACTTTCATTCAAGGGCAAAAGACTTATCTAGTTTTGTGTGTTGCTTCTAGCTACAGCCAACGCTTCAGTGGAGCCCAGCAGTCAACATGGCCACTGATGTGATACTTTCTTTACATATAGCAGATCAAAAAGCATGAACCGCTTGCTAATGTTTCAGTGTGAAATTTCTACTTAGCGTAACACTAGGCTTGAATCAAAGTTGCAGAGGGGAAAAGTTCCTCGCTGATTCATTGGCTTTGAAAATAACAACAGGAAGACCTCTATAAAATCTGTCAGTGGCAACCTTTGAGCAGCAGGCAAAAGAAATCATGGTCTTTGTGTTCTGTGTATTTGATCATGTTTCTTGCCTTGATAAAGCCACAACATCCCTGATTGTACAACTTCTGAACCAAGGTGTGTTCACCTGTTTTTAATATCTCTTGTGCTGGAAGATCTCCTTGGATTTTTAGAACAAGGCATTCTAGCTGTGATCATCAGTTTGACATATACTATTGAGTTATCTGTGGAATGTGGGTTCAAAGAGGTGTTTGAACCATGCTCAATGTAATGAAGGCATAGATTAGTTGTTATCAAATCCATGGAAAATGTTGATTTGGAATGGGATGTAAAGTGACATGCAAATTTTATCTATGATCTGTTAGCAGAGCTGAGATGGTCCATTGGCTCATGGAAGTTACTGGTTGGTATTCCAATCACTAAGTAATGATCATGCATGTGTGAACACTTATCCTTTGGGTGAGCCCAAAGCCTGGAAATGGCACTCCTTTCAACACCCCTCTACTACCATCTGTCAAGAAACTAGAGTACTTCACAACAAATTAACATCAGCTATTAAGATCAACAATTCCATCTGAAACGAGATAATTTTTACAGGTACCTACTCAGATTTTTTCTATATGCCCATATGTTTGCTCCCATTAGGAATACATCTGGAAAATTGTTTCTATGATGTGCTTTTGTTTGCAATGCTCTCTCTTTGTTGCGTATATATAATATACTCAGTTGCTTTTTACTAACGACAAAGGGAGGGTTACATGGAGATTAAAAAAAATAATTTCTTTCCTGTTACAAATCTTCATTACTGTAAGTTTGATTACATCTTGGTACCTACCTGCTGTCTCATGGTCATGGTGCTGGAGGTGCTGGTGTGCTCAAACAAAGAAACAGAGTTAACTTTATAACTTCAGATGTATGTGCTCACTAACATGTAAGCAATGGCTGTCTCACTGACAAATAGCTAATCAATAGATCAGGTCATAAACAGTGACTTTAGCACTATTTGTTTACATGCAAACACTTAACCCTTTTATAACTGAGTTGTGACAGACACTTGCAAAATCCCAACACTCTTTAAGTCTTATTTATTTATTTATTTATTTTTATTTATTATTAAATTTATACACCGCCCTCCCCCTAAGGGCTCAGGGCGGTTTACAACATAAAAGATAATACACTTTAAAATACAATATGTAATCATAAAAATAAACAACAGCAGCAGCTCAGAAAAATAGATGGCATCCAATAATCAAAAGCTCCCTCTAAAAGGGAACAACAAAGCCCCAGATTGTTGAATTAAAAAAGGGGGGGAGGAAGAGAGTCTCGGAAAAGCTCAGTCTTACAGGCCCTGAATTCATTAAGGTCCCGCAGGGCCCGACAGCTGGAGGGAGAGCATTCCATCAGGCAGGCCAGGGCTGTAAAGGCCCTGGGCCCGAGTGGCCAGCCGCATCATGGAAGGCCAGGGGTCACTACAATTGGCCTGCCTGCTGACCGCAGGAGGCCGAGATGGGACATATGGGGCCAGACGGGTCCCAAGAGGCACGAGGGTCCCAGACCGCCAGAAGGCCTTAAAGGTTAAAACCAGAACCTTGTAGACGATCCGGAATTCAACCGGAAGCCAGTGCAGGCAGTGCAGCACAGGTAGGATATGATCTCTAGAAGCACTACCTGTAAGCAGACGAGCCACCGCATGCTGGACCAGTTTAATTTTCCGGATCAGCCGCAAGGAAGGCCCGAGATGAAAGTTGCAATAGTCCAATCTGGAGGTGACCATTGCATGGATCACAGTGGCCAGATCCGCCTGGGAGAGTTAAGGGGCCAGGACGCCGGCCTGACGTAGGGATGGAAGAACGCTAACCCGAAAGTTATATGGGCCACCTGGGTCTCCCATTGAAAGAGACGAATCCAGGTGGACCCCCCAGGTTGCGAGCGGAAGGGGTCGGTGCCAATGTGACTTCTCCCACACCAGCGCTGAAATTTCCGCTTCCCCACCCGCCCAGCCAGAGGATCTCTGTCTTCGCGGGATCTAGTTTCAACCTGCTCTGTTTCAACCAACCAGCAACCGCCTCCAAACAATGCTGGAGAGCTGTACGTATTGCCCTCCATCGCATTAGAATGAGCTGAGTGTCACTGTAGCATATTGATGGCACACCAGCCCAAAGCTCCGCATCAGCTGAGCAAGGGTCGCATGTAGATAAAGAATAACAGTGGGGACAGCAGCCCCTGAGGCACACACTGCAATGAAGCGGGCACCTCCAGGAGGCTTGGTCCCCACACCACACTTGCTGACTCCGGAGGAAACGAGGCAATCCATTGAAGGACAGTGCCCCGCACCTGCAGCTGACCAGGCGGGTCAAAGCACGTGGATCGACCACATCAAACGCCGCGTAAGATCTAATAACACCAGCAGTGCCGCATCCACCTTGGTCGGGTTGCATAATGGAGCGTATCTGTGATGGTGACGAGAACAGTCTCCGCCCCATGCCCAGCACGGAGCTGGACTGGAAGGGATCGGCGTCGCTGAGTCCTCCAGAAAGCCCTGAAGCTGCTCCAACACCACTCTCACTACCTTCCCAGAAACGCAAAGATTCAAACGGGCGTAATTGGCTGGATCTACCAGGATCTAACGGCAGTCTTTTTTTTTAAGAGTGGGCGACCACTGCCTCCTTCTTCAACCCACCTGAAAAACTCCTTGCTCAAGGGAGCTATTGATGATGTTCAACAGGTGGGGTCATAGCTCCGCCTGGCAGGCTTTAATAAGCCAGGAGGGGCACGGATCCAGAGGACAGGTAGTTGGTCTTAACAGCAGCCAGGACCCTGTCAACAGCGGCTTCAGAGAGCAGGGAGAATCCGGGTCAAACACTGCCCAGAAGACGGCAAGGGAGCCTCCAGTTCACTAATTGTCTCTAAGGTGGCAGGAAGGTCTTGGAGCGATGCAACTTTATCTGCAACAGCTCATAAATGCCTCACAGCCAATAGCCAATTGATCACTTTTAGAGCCCTCAGGTAAAAGAGGTAAGGGACCGAATAATTTTAAAACAGTTGTGCCGGCGAGCTAGCAGATGCGGAGAGGAGGAGAAAACTCTCTCTTCCTCCTTCTCATCGCCATCCTCATAGGCTTTCATAAACGCCCCATAAGATGTTTGTGCAGCCTCATCACGGTGACTTCCTCCACACCGCCGCCTAAGCTCCCGCTTTCATACAGCGTAGCCCCTCAGTATACCACGGGCTAGCCGGTGAACGGGGCGAGGGCGTCTGGGGAGCAATGACCTCGATGGCATTATATAGACGGCATTCCAGTCCGCCACCTGCTCATCGAGGGTGCCGGGTGGAGTTCAGGATCCCGCAGAGCATTCCAGGAATCCAATAGGATCCATAAGTCTCCACGGGCGGGCATAACCGCCCGTCGCTTATGGCCAGGGGTGTTCGCGGCAGGTCCATCCGACCTTCAGGGCATAAGGGTCAGACCATGGCACTCTATCAATAGAGGATATGACCACGCCAACACCCATCCCAAAGACCAAATAGCCGCGCAGGGCCGCCTCATGAGTGGGGCCAGAATTTACCAAGGAGAGGCCCAGTGTCGCCATGGATGACACCAGGTCCAAGAGTCATCGGTGACGAGGCGGTGTCGACATGGACGTTGAAATCCCCCAGAACAAGAAGTCTGGGGAACCGCAACGCCCAGTCAGCCACCACCTCCAGAAGCTGCGGCAGGCTGTCTCCCGGGGCACTAGGCGACCGGTACACCAGGAGGACAGCCAACCTCTCCAATGCCAACCACTCCAGGCCGACACACTCAATGCTGGCGATCTCTGGGACGGGGGCAGCCCTAAAAGGAATAGACTCACGGATGAGCATTGCCACGCCGCCACCCCGGCCCTGTTTTCGCGATCGGTGGAGGCACACGAAACCCGGGGGCACGACTTCGCCCAAGGCGACGGTCTCACCTTCGCGCGCCCAGGTTTCGGTAATGCAAGCCAGGTCCAACTGCTGATTCCCGAGAAAATCTCGGAGAACTGCGGTCTTGTTATTGATGGACCTGGCATTAATCAACACCAAAGACGAAGCAGGGTGTCTCTGAACCCCACCACCTTCGTATCTCTGGATAGGTCGGAGGTCAGAAGGTGAGCAAGCATAACCATATCTCACCCGCCTTCTATCATATGACCGCCGCCTACCGTCGTATATGCCCCGTCCCATTAACACCGGGATCCCCTGCCCCAAAGAAGGCGCCCCCATCTTCCTCATTCCCTTCTAACCTAACCCTGGCAAGAAACTACTCCTCGACTGTTTGGCTTTTGAGCCTAAGCAGAATATCCCAGACCAATGGGCTTAAAATAAGATGTACTGCTATAGCCTTCTCAGTCATTAGTTCAGTGCAGGGAGCGAATTTTATATCTCCAGATGTTAGCAGGATTATACCTTCCATTTAAAGCATGGCCAATTGGCCAATTGGCCATGCTGGCAGGGGATGATGGGAATTGTAGTCCATAACATCTGGAGTGCCAAAGGTTCGCCACCACGGGCATAGTCTCTTTGGAATGACCTTCTGGAGAAGGTTCAGTAGGCACCTTCACTCCTGTTTAAAATAAGTCATATGAGAAGGCCACTGCCTTCCAGAGGGCTTTCTGTTGGGCCTGCTGTTATATGATTAATGTTCAGGATTTGGTTAAGTTACAGCCCAATCCAAAGTGGAAGAGGAGGGGCGTAGAGCAGCGCCTGGCAATGGTGCTGCCTTACTGCCTTCAAACAGGCAATCAGTGGCAGGCACTGGGAAAGAAGGATATGATTAACTCCTTTTCCCCCCAGGAAAGTCCATAGCAAAAAATGACTTACACTACCTTGTTTGGTAGTGTAAGTCTGTGCCATTGGGAAGAGGCATTCCCAGACTGAAAGTGCATTTGAAACTGACTAGAGTCAGCTCTACCTCCAGGAAGGCCCCATAATACCCTTCTCCCTGCAGGTATTTGCAGAGGCAGCCAGCACTATAGTCTAGCTTCCGGGTATGGGCACTATGGCAGCTAGTCACTGGGGTAAGTCCCTTGGTGCCAGCGTCTGTGCCACTTTATGTGGCGCTGGTGGCACGGATGCTGGTACAACCCTTCCACTGCTTCCAATGAGGCTTCAGCCCCTCCTCCTTTGGAATGGACAGTCAGTTAGTAAATTTGTTATTGCCAACCTGTTATTTATTTTGATACTGTTAACTTCTGTTAATGCACTGTTTTTCATTTTATTACCTGCATTGAGTCCTTGGAAAAAGTTGGGACAGGGGTATTTTGACAATAAACAAATGTTATAGCATCATACTCAGTAAGCCACCAAATTACTGAATGTTCATGGCCTATGTGCAAAACTGCTACTCAATTTTCATGTCAATATGTTACACTCCTGTCCTATTAATTGCTCAAGGAGCTATGAAATGAACAACACCAGCATAGCATTCTGAGGATCAGCTCAGCTGTAATAGTGATTATGACTCTTATAATTAAGTTGCTGGTCATGTTGAATGAAATGTAAAGCAGAGCACCCCATCCAACCATTACTGTCATTTTGGACCATTTAGGGTTTTGTTTTTTCTAATATTAGGCTTGTTAGTTTCAATAAAATCCAATTCTACTGTGTTAAACAGGAAATATTATCCCCTCCCCTTTCTAAAATTGGATCCATTGCATATGCTGGATTTGATTTCAGGGAAAACAAGATTAGGTCTCTTAACTGCATGCAAGAAAACAAAAAACTGGCTATAATGGCACAATGGGAAATACACAAAATTTACTTATTTTGTTCCAAATCAAAATAGGATTTATTGGAACAGCCATATCAGTGTAATGTGCAGCATTCCTTTGTGATAGGCTCAAATTAAAGGATATTTGTAAAAATGCAAATATTAGATGTGCTTGAGCATATGCCCAGTGTCACACAGTAAGCAAAATCACATCTCCGCTGCAGAGTAGGTCAAGTTTAAAGCCAGATTCCGTAACAAAAAAATCCTTAGCAAGAGCCATATTTCATTCTGCTGACGTTGATATATGGCATTGCTTCAGGCGGACTCTTTTGAGTTTTCAGTGTCAACCTCAATCACTGTCCTTTAGAAAATTTATTTAAAAATTTAACTCCTTCCTCGCAGGAGTGTTTTATGTACTAATCCTATAAAGGCTGAACTAAAGAACATTTTGAAAATTAAAAAAATGCAGAGCAGAATGCCTCTGCAAATAAACCCAGGTATAATGATTATAGTCACATAATAGGACATTATTTTATCATTCTTAGTTTAAGGCTACTGAATATATAATCATGTAAAATTTGTCTTAAATTACAGCAAACCAATTAGAAAAAATATTTATAATAAGTGCAATTTAGCCCAATGTACAGGTGGTCTCAATATGATTTTCAAGTGCTTACCTCTTAACATTTGAAATGGCAAGATCATTTCCAGAATGTTTTTCTACACATGTATTAAGAATTTTCCTGTATCAATCACTAAATCCCTATTTTGATTTCATTTTGTGAGCACCCTCTCTGCCAGCCATCTCTTCAGAGTTGGCCACCTAGGCCTTGCAGGAGCAATGCTACCCTTCCAGAACAAATAGGATACGACTCTGGCTTCTGTTCATAAGCTGTTTACTTCTGTCAGGTAGTTAACAGCATTCCTACAAGCTTATTTATTTATTTATTTATTACTTAAACTTTTAAACCGCCCCATCCCCGTAAGGCTCTGGGCGGTGTACAACACAAAAATATAAATACAGTTAAATAAATTACTAAAACCATTTAAAACAGCGATAACAGTAAAAGAGGCGTCCGCCAACCCCAATTTTAAATTCTCCCGGGAAAAGAGAGGGGAGGGGAGGTGTGAGCCATGTTAGAGGGAAGGCCCAGGTGTAGAATCAGCTCGGGCCCAAACTGGGGGGGGGTACCATTCAGCGGCTGGACCCTCCAAAGGCCCGGCGGAACAACTCCGTTTTACAGGCCCTGGCGAATTGGTTAAGGTCCCGTGAGGGGTCTTGAACAACGGAGGAAGGCTGTTCCATCAGGCCGGGCCAGAGTCAGAAGGCCCTGGCCCGTGGTGGAGGCCAGCCGCGATCATTGAGGGGCCAGGGACCACCAATAGATTGGCCTCCGCCAGAACTTAAGAGGTCGCGTCGACATACCGGGGTGATGCGGTCCCGGCGTAATGAGGGGTCCCAGGCCGCGTAAGGCCTTGAAGGTCAACACCAATACCTTGAAGATGATCCGAACTCCACCGGAGCCAATGCAGCTGGCGCAATACAGGCTGAATATGATGATGTAAATGGCGCTTGCCTGTGAGTAAGCTTGCTGCATGTTGAACCAGCTTTAGTCTCCGAGCAAAACGCAGCGGGAAGGCCCAGAGCGAAGTTAAGCAATAGTCTAATCTGGAGGTGACCGTTGCATGGATCACAGTGGCTAGGTCCGCTTGGGAGAAAAGGAGCCAGCCATCGGGCCTGGCGGAGATGGAAAAAAAGCAACCCGGTTATATGGGCCACCTGGGTCTCCATTGAAAGAGATCTAATCCAGGTGGACCCCAGGTTGCGATATCGAGGGGTCACGCCAACATGACCCCTCCCACACCGGGCGCTGGAAAGACCCGGCTCTCCTCGCGGGCCAGCCAGAGGATCTCCGTCTTCGATGGATTCAGTTTTAACCTGCTCTGCCGCGAACCAACCAGCAACCGCCTCCAAACAGTGCTGGAGAGTCATAGGCGTAACCGCCTCCCTCCATCAACAGAATGAGCTGCGTGGTCATCCCGAAGCTGTACTCGGTGACAAGTCAGCCCAAAACTCCGCATCAGTTGAGCAAGGTCGCATGTATTATTAAATAGCATGGGATAGTAAAGCCCCTGGGTACCGCAATCAGCGGGCACTTCGGAGGCCAAATCCCCGCGACTCACTTGTTGACTTCGACCCCTCGAGAAACGAGGTAATCCACTGAAGGACAGTGCCCGCACTCGAGGCGGCCAGGCGGTGGAGTCAAAAGGTTGTGATCGACCACATCAAACGCCGCGGTAAGATCTAACAATACCAGCAGCGCCGATCCGCCGGTCAAGCTGAATACGGAGTGTATCTGTGACGGCGACGAGAACATTCTCCGTCCCATGCCCAGCACGGAAGCGGACTGGAAGGGGTCGAAAGGCGATGCGTGATCCAGAAGACCTTGAAGCTGCTCCAACATCACTCTCTCAATTACCTTCCCGTGAAACAAAAGATTCAAACGGGCGGTAATTGGCCAGATCCCTAGGATCTAACGATGGTCTTTTAAGAGTGGGTTGGACCACTGCTCTCCTTCAACCCATCCGGGAAGACTCCTTGCTCGAGGGAGCCATTGATGATACTCAACAGATGGAATTAAGTAGCTCCACCCTGCAAGTTTTTTACAAGCCAGGAGGGCACGGATCCAGAGGACAGGTAGCTGGTCTAACAGCAGCTAAGGTCCTGTCAACAGCAGCGTCAGAGAGCAGGGAAAACTGGGCCAAACAAGGGCCTGAAGACGGCAAGGGAGCCTCCAGTTCACTAATTGTAGCTAGCATGGGGAGAGATCATGGCGAGCGGCGACATCTTTATCCCAAGAAAAGCTCATAAAGCCTTGCAGCTAATACTCAATTGTGAATTTGAAGACCTCTCTGATAGGGAGGTTAAAGTCCAATTATACGAAATAATTGTGCCGGGCGAGAGCTTAGCGATGCGAGGGAGGAGGAGAAGAAAGTCCTTCGCCGGCTTCGCCGTTGCCATCTCATAGGCTTTCATAAGCGTCCTATAAGATGTTCGCGCAGCCTCGTCTAATGTAGATTTCCTCACACTTTCGCTCTAAATCTAAGCACCTGTTTCATATGGCGCAACTCCTCTGTATACCACGGGCCGCCGAGAACAAAGAGGCGTAGAAGGGCGCCGGGGCAACAGCATCGATGGCATCGGAGAGCCGGAAGTTCCAGTCCTCCACCTGCTCACCGAGTGTGCCGGGCGGTACAGGGTCCCGATAGGAGCATTCAGGAAACCAAGTGGGATCCATAAGTCTCCTCAAGGGCTGCATAAATCAGCCCGCCGCCTAGACAGGGGTGTTGTGGCAAGTCCATCCGGGACTTTCAGGGCGTAATGGTCGGACCATGGCACTCTATCAATAGAGGATACCACCAAATTAACCCCGACCCGAATACCAAATCCAGCGTATGCCCGGCCTCATGAGTGGGGCCAGAATTTACTAAGGAGAGGCCTAAGCGTCGCCATGGATGACACTAGCTCCGTGGCCACGATACCGCGAGGCAGCGTCGACATGGACGTTGGAAGTCACCCAGAACAATAAGTCTGGGAACCGCAACGCCCAGTCCGGACACCACCTTCCAGCAGTCAGCGTAGGTCGCCTCCGGTGCGCTTGTAGCGACGGTACACCAGGAGGACAGCCAGCCTCTCCGGGGCCAACCACTCGAAGCCGACGCATTCCATGCCGGCGATCTCCGGGACGGGGACTGCCCTGAAGGGGATAGATTCACGGATGAACAGAGCCACTCCACCCCCCCGGCCCTGTGTTCGTGATCGGTGGAGGCACGCGAAACCTGGTGGCGCGACCTCGCACAAGGCAACAGTCTCGCCTTCGCGTACCCAGGTTTCGGTGACGCACGCCAGGTCCACCTGCTGGGCTCCAAGAAAATCCTGGAGCACTTTGGTCTTATTATTAATGGACCTGGCGTTAAATAGCACCAAAGACGAAGCAGGGTGTCCCTGATCCCGACCACCGTCGTTCTTCGGGATAGGTCGGAGGTCAGAAGGCGAACGAGCGTAACCGTATCTCGTGCGCCTTCTATCATATGGCCCCCGCCTACCGCAATATCTACCCCGTCCCATCAGCACTGGGATCCCTAGCCCCAATTTTGGTGCCCCCATGACTCTGCCAACCTCCCTCCACCCAGAGCCTGACTAAACTTCCCACAGAAGGTGGGCCCAGCTCTGCCAATAAACGTTTCTGACCTAAACTAAAACTAAACTGCAAACAGGCTGGGCGACTAACCATAGCTTACCCACAACTCAATACAAGAATACAACCAATATTTACAGTCTATAACAAGTAAAAACTACAACGCTCCCACTATACTACTCTCTCACTATACTCGTATAGATTATAAACACTATAACACAATCAAGAGTTTGGTGAAATTTAAAGGCCATTATAGGCCAGAGGCCAGAAGAGGGTGCCAGGTGACAGAAAGAGCTGCTGCCACCAGCTCTCCGTGCCCCCTATAAGAATGTATGATATAATTACGTAGTCCACTGGCAAAACCAATAAAACTGTGGCTCCCACCACCCAGACCAGCTGCTTCACATAGGACGTCAGAGTTAAGAAGATGAATCACTGGGGGGTAACAACACGGGGGTACTGCCCGGGTAGCAGCCGGGGTGCTCCTGCCACCAGCCACCCTGCTTGACTCCCGAGCAGAGAACTCCGCATTCAGAGATTGTTCATCAAGGTGTTGTCCATTCAGCTCTCTCACAGCTGATTCGTCTGACGCGGAGCCGGTAATGATATAATCAAGTATCAGTATCGATGCTCCCACAGCTCCCCACTGCTCCGTCAATCCCTCAAGTCGATCGCGTTGACTGTATGATCTATGCTGTGCTAGGGCAGGTTTGCAAAGCCGTGATCTTAAAAAGGACGGTCGCGTCGTCGGCGCGGCTTCCACAGCCTCCGCAGCGCCACCTGTAGGACCAGCCGCTTCACCGTCTCCTACAGCAGGCCCCAACGCAGCCGCCACACTCAGATCTTTTTTACGACAGGGCTCCCGCAGCGGCGAGGTCCCGACCGAGGAGCGAAGGGGGATTTCTGCCACCAATCCCCAACGTCGCAGCCTCCAGGCTCCAACCTCGGAAGCCGCGCCCGATGCTCTCCGGCTACAAGACTCCCGGTCCGATGGGAACCAAGTTGAAACGCCGGCGGGGATCACTGCCACTGACCCCTGACTGTGCAGCCACCCCGTCGTTCCTTCCCCCGTCGCCAGCCCATCGAATACAACGAAGTGGGCACCGCAAGGCGAGCAGCAAGGGAGGCAAAAAACCCCGCGAAAGCGGGGACGAGGAAAGCAGGAGGGGCGAGGGGCACAAGATAGAAGCATAAGGGAGCCCCGATACCTCATGCCGCTGTCACGTTGCCTCGCTCTGCTTCACCCCAGTCTGTTTCGTCCTACGAAAGTTGTTGCTTCCAGGGTCTACCGCCCTGTTATTTTCGTCCTGTTGTTTTCCTTCAGAAATTATCGCAGCTTGTTGCAGCTTGTTACTTTCGTTCGCCAGGTGGACCAACTGCCGACTTCTGACCTCCAAGCTCTCAGGTACACAAATTATGAGAGTGGGCGAACTCTCATTCAGGCTAAACTAGGGGGGGGGGAATTTAAAACTAATTTAAAATCAAATCGTGGCGGAGCTCCGCTGCTGAGCGTCCGCTGCGGGCGCCATCTTGCCTTTTAGTCCCTTAAGCCCCTGCACCACATCAACATCCTCACTATTGTCCTGCCTCCCTTCTATCCCTCTCAGGAGGTTTCTTCCCTCCTGGGAGCTTCCTGCTCCTGCCTCCTAGTGGCTGGAGAGCTGTCTGTCTTGACCTGCCAGCCTGAAACTGGCTCTTCAGCCTTCCAGGCTGTTTTTCTTGATTGCAGCCTGGTTGGAGCTGTGCTGGCCCTGCTCCACTCTCTAAGGCTCCTGTGGACTGATGATTGCAGTTTGGCTGTGGTGCCTCCACCCTGTTCCCTGAGGCTGTTGAAGCTTGCTGTTGCTGCTCAGGCTCTCTTGCTGCTGCTCCTTGCTGATGGCTTCCTGGAGGTCCCTGCTCCTTGTGGTAAGTCCAGGGGCAGGGCTGTCAGTTGTGGAGTGCTCCAGGATCCCTGACCCAAGGAAGGGTGTGGAACAAGGCGTCAGGTGCTGGGAGGCAGCCATTTCCCTGGACACCATTCATTCAATAGTTTTTATTGGCATCATAAAAGTATTAAACAAATTTCTTCTTCAATTGAATTCTGAGTACCTTTCTTTCTTGCACTACTTTCTATTTTTGCACAATGCTTTTTGGCATCAAATATCTGCATTTTAAAAATATGTTTGTATCAATAAACTAACATCAAACACACATTGTAAAGATGTCCATATTGTTAATGGACTTGAGTAAAGCTGATCATGATCAGAAGCAGGGTCTTCTTAGTGCTAGTACTTAGAACAAACTCCTTTCAACAGTTGGCAGTTCACCTGCTGATTAGCCTCTGGATAACATGATGAATGGCAGAATGGCCATCGTAGTTTAAACAAGGGTGGGGGACTGAAAAGACTGTGGAGCCAGTGTGACCCCACCACCTGTGTCATTGCCAGTCCAGATAGCTTATCCCACGCCATCAATAGGAACACTAATGCAGGTGGCAGGGCACCTCATGGTTCTGTGGTGCCCAGTGCCATTGCAGTCACTATACCAGAACTCTTTCTCCGTAGGAGCCTGCATTGGAGCTAATGGGGGCATTCCTGGGGCAGAGCCTTTCAGCCCGGAAATGCCCCTTTTAGCTGGCATAGACTTAAACCAGCTAAAAGTTCAGTGCAGCCCATTGGATTGTATAGAGGGATTTCTCAGCGGCTGGGGATAAATTTCTTTTCTTTTGTCTTCTTTTTTTTTCTTTTGGCTTTGTCGCACCACTGGGAACCTCTTTGGAGGCGGCACAGCCAGGCAGTCCCTTTCCACTACCCAGCTACTTCCCTGGAGGATTGCCTTGTTTATTATATATACATAAAGCCAAGAGAATGATTCAAACCATCTCTTGATGTTCTCACTTTCAAAAGTGAGGCAAGGCCCTTTTTTCAAGCAAGAGGTTTGTCACCTGTTATCTGAAATGGTGCAGCCCCAGACAGATGCAGCCATGCAATTTTGTGGAATGTATATATTGGCCCTTAGAGCATTCCTGGATAATTAAAATCTGAGTAGGGGCTTTTCGTTTCCTTTTGTGGCTATAAACTTTAGGATATTCACATGGTGAACACAGCTTCTGTCTGTTTACCCTTGCATGCGTTGCACAATTTTCTGCAGGAGGGGAGCAGATGCTCATGGCAGATGACCATAGCAAATTAGTCGCAAATGACACTTATGGGAGGCGACATATGAGGTAGGATGTGTCTCTGCTCTGTGCTCCACTGCTTTAGAAAGTGAACAAAGTCAGCCACAAAGCAAAGAACAAGAAGTGAATAGTAATCGACTTCAGAGACTGCAATCATGTCAGACAAACAAATGCATTTGGAGCAAAACTCCAATTGGAAAATCTAATGGCTGCTGGGAAGAGACCTGATCAAATTCAGTGCAGTTTCTGGAAAAATATTTGATGACTTTCTATGAAATCTTTATTCCAACAGTCTTACAGTTGTACTGAGAGTAGGGTTAGATGCAGTAAAGAGAGCCATGATAGATATGGATTTGTCTAAACGTCACATTTTCCCAGTGGAGAAAATCTATGGTAGCACTCATTCCTTGTTTTCTTCCTTTTTCTATTACAGAGAAGATGTTAAGTTGCAAATGAAGAGATGCATTCCTGAACGTAACAGGCCAATGATATTACAGGCCATGAAATTTTGATTACCTGGTAATACCTTCAGCTACTTTTTTTGGAAGGAAAATACCACCCTAAAATAAATATCTACAGCTTAATGTTCCATTTAAAATTGTGAACTGTTAGTTCAGTATATTTAGTTTGCGAAACCAGCATGAGTGTTGGTTGCAATGCAACATTTCCAGCAAAAAATAATAAAACAAGTTTGTAAAAATTGTTGGTTCTCACAATCCCCAGATGCAGAAAATTAATTGATTCATTTCAACTCTAAGTAAAATTTCCATGGCCTTTTTGCTTGCTTCCCACAGAGCAAGTTTCAACATACATCATGGTCTGATTAAAATAAATTCTTTAAAAATTGACAGAGGACAAGCACAGAGACTTAGCAGCCCAGCAATGTAAACTTCATGCATCTATAGTAACATATAGGGATGCTAGCCTCCAGGTAGGACTGGGAATCTCTTGAATTACAGATCATATCCAGAATAGTTCTCCTGGGAAAATGAATGTTCTGGAAGGTGGACTCCGTGGAATTGTGTCCCACTGAGGTCCTTGCCCTCCTAGTCTCCAACCCCAAACTGCAGCTAAGTCATCTAAGGAATTTCAAGGAAAGAAAAAGAATTTCACTAGTGCAGCAAACAATCTTGGTAGTGGACAATAAAGACCTACCATAATTGGTAGGATCTGGTACTTGAGTTACCACTGAGTTCCCCCAAAGCAAAAATTTTCAGGAGAAATTAGAGACTTATGCTTTGGAGAAACATCTCCAAAGGAAGTCAAGAATACTTCCAATAAGACTGACTAACAAAAATTATTGAAGTTGCAGTTGGTCCTGCAATACCCCTAATTATACCATTCTATTCCAATTACTCACAGTATCATAGTAGGTCTTTTAGCTATTCTGTTAAATAATGTTCTCATTGAGCAATGTTTGGTTAAAAGGAAAACAAAAGCTAAAGCTGCAATCATCAATAATTCACAGGAACATCTTCTGACATGATTTGTTAACAAAACAGAAGCAGACACAGAGAGAAGGCACTGGCTTATTTCCATGGGATTCCCATATCATTTTACTGGGATGAGACAAAATTGCTGATATTCAGTTCTGGTCACCTCCCCCAAAAATATTCTGCATTGTACTTAAATCAGATTTTCTGAGGGGTTTTTTTTTGGTTTGTTTGTTTTTCACTTGTGCACAGGGGCATACCATTATAAAAAAACACCCAGGGCAAGCCCCAGGTGCCCTCCCCCCTCCTGGTGAGTGAAGTATGCCCAGAAAGAGCCACCTGCCTGCCTGCCCCATTCTCAGCCTCGTGGGCAGGCAGGGAGAAGCATCAGTGGTAGACTGAGCAGGGAACAGCAGCAAGGGAGAGGGAAGTGAGTACTTTCCTTAATTGGCTTGTGTAGTACCAGTGAGGAGCACTGATGAGCATGCTCAGTTGGGAGTGCCTTGCAAAGCCCCCTCTTAGTTTTCTGGCAAGCCTTCCAAAGAAAGCAGCTGGGTGTTTTGCAGGAACTTTGCCTCCCGAGGAACAAGCAAAACAACTTTGCTCTGTCCTGTCTCATTGACTTGCTCAATCTCTTTACATCCCTTTCTCTCTTTTCTCCAGTTCTTATCCAAGAATGCTTCTTCCTTCTCTGTTTAAGTTGCTCTTCTTTTGCAGGGGGAGGGGGCAATTATCCTCCTAGGCAGCAAGGCTATAGCCAGAGGGAAACCTACACCTGAGCAGTGCACTTTCTCTGAAAGCTTTTGGGGGAGGGGGGAGTAGAGAAGCTCCCCTGGCAGCAGTGAGCAAGCACTCCCATGGGGCAGGGCTGGCGGGGTTGAGAAGAGAATGGGGTTAAGGATTCAGTGGGAGGCTTCCAGTCCTCAGCTGGCCCACCCAGAGGGAGGGTACAAAGGCCAGCCATAGCTCGAGCCCTGGCAGAAGAGGGAGCAGCAGGACCAACCAGGCAGCAGAATGATGTGATGGTGGAGGCTGCACTGGCTCTGGCGGTGGGTGCTAGTGTGCAGAGGAAGCACTCCCTGCCATTCCTTGCCATTGTCTGCACTGCCTCTCCTGCCCACCACAGGAGTGCTGCTGCCAGGCAGATAGAGCACCACCAGTGATGGAACCAGCAGCAGCAGCAGCAGCACCAAGGAGTACCCTCCAATCTCCACTTCTTTCCTCACTGACTTCCTCTACCACCGTGGTGGCAAACCTTTGGCACTCCAGATGTTATGGACTACAATTCCCATCAGCCCCTGCCAGCATGGTCAGTTCAGGGGCTGATGGGAATTGTAGTCCATAACATCTGGAGTGCCAAAGGTTCACCACCACTGCTCTGCCAGGTTGCTGCACTGGCCCCTGTCTCTGCACATCTTGCAGCAGCAGCAACAGGCAGTCAAGATGAGGCTGAGGCAGGGACAGGGCTCCAGGGCAAGTAAAGATGGTGGCAAGTAGGCCAAGCAGCGGTCAGTCAGCCAGCAAGTAAACTGCTGCTTGCTTCTTGGGGGGTGGGAGAGGGGACTGAGTCAGTGCACCCCCACATGACATTTTAAGGGGTGCCTGGGTGGTCTTCCCCCTCTGCTCCCCCTAGATTTGCTATTGCTTATGCAGCACTATAAGGATGCTGAATTAGCTGCAGAGAGAGGGGGGGGGATATTCCTAGCACTAGCTTAGCATGAAAAACAAGGCAGAACAGCTGGACAAACAAGTGTGATGCATGGAGGTTTAGAACACAAATGAAAATTATGGAGACAGTATAATGACTGCATCTTAGCTAGAAAATGAGAAATGCCAAGCAATGCAAACATGTCTGATATCTTCTCATCAAAGGAAGTTAGCCCAATGAAAGGCATCAACTTTTTATCCCAACAAACGCTAGACCTAGCATTGTGTTGTCTAAATCAAAATTTGAAAGTTCTGCCTGGCAAAATATCAGAACAAATCAAGATAATAAAAAAGAAATAAAAATAAGATTGATGGAGTTCCTCTGGAAGCAGCAAGACGTCTAAATCAGTCACGGAGCTACAAGGGGGAAGGGGGTGAGCCATGCACTGGGCGCCCACCTGGGGGGCATGTAAAATCACCCCAGGCCCCTCCCCCTTTCCCCTGCCCCCCCCCCCGCGGTGCCCTCCCACCCCCCACCCTCTTCTTACACTTACCTTAATTCCTTTCCTTTTTCAGAACTTTTTCAGGCTGCAAAAGGCCTGTTTGCAGTAAAAACGGCCTGAGGAACTACAGTTCCCAGGAGATCTTGGAGCTCACAAGATCTCCTGGGAAGTATAGTTCCCATCAGGCAGTTTTTACTGTGAACAGGCCTTTTGCAGCCTGAAAAAAATTCTGAAAAAGGAAAGGAACTAAGGTAAGTGTGGGAAGGGGGAAAGGGGGGCACCACGGGGATGGCATGGAGGGTGGGGCGCCACGGGGGGGATGGGGTTGGAAAATTAGAATGCGTACCAGGCACAGTTGGGACCACCTATGCCTCTGGTCTAAATTAACACTAAAGTATTGCATATTGTTACCAAACCAACCCATAGTGGGTGAGGATTCTCTGTTTCTAAGACAATGGTGTCTCTATGATCCTGCCAGCCCTTGGGGTGCCTAGCAGTGCAATGTCAAGCTGGGGAGCCCATTTTCTGCATTAGCTAGTGTACCCACAAGGACAAAAAACCTGTCTGGACTTGTTTTTGCTCATATCTGCCTTGCAAAATACCCTGCTGCTCCCTTCTTAAAGAGACTAAAGCACAGACAATACTTGTGCTATAGAAGCACACTTTCCACCTCTAGCCCTGGACTATCTGCCTCACTAAAGACAAAGAACATGCTAATGTGATTGCTCCAAGTGTTCTTGCCAGTACAATGCTAATCTTAATTTCTTCCTCTAACTTCTCTCTCAAGGGCACTTTATTTACATTTTCCATTGTCTTACAGCTATAATTCAATCAGCTAACATCCCCCTTTTAGGCACTCCCTGGATCTATACATTAACACCAAGTGCCCAAGCATTAATTTTAAGTATTACATTTATCAACTTGAGCATTGACACTCAAGTTGATCAGTAATCTCTTGTCTTTCCTTGGAAAGGCAAGCCCCCCCCCCCCCGGCTTGGGAGATTAGGGCCCCCTTTTCTGTATAAGTAATCAGCTTACTCAAACACTCAGTGTTCAATATCTCTGGACACCTCTCTGTTGATATTGTCCCCAGTGTGTGTTTTCTTCTTCTACCAGAGCTAGTGTGGTTCTCTCAGCTCTATTCATCAGACCTAAAGCCACTTCAGGATCTGTTATCACCCCTAAAAAAAATTCCAAACCTATACCCTAAACTCTATATAGATTCTAGGACTATGTATATGCTCTGTTGCTTTGATTATTGTGTGCATGTCCGCTTATTATTTTCCCTTTAATAACATTGTTAAACTTTTATTTCAGGCTCCTGTGGATTTCTTGCTTAAGCAACTCTTCATAAAAGTTGACAACTAAGAGTCTGAACTTGTGTGATACCTCACTAAGCCCAAGGTCTGCTTTTGCTAATTCCTCAACTTTAAAAGAGACAGACTTCCACCATTTCAGGTAACAATATGTTATAGAAAAATGGGGGAGTACGGGACAAAGAATTGTACAAGGCAGCAAAGAATCTAGATTCTCCCACTCAGTTGTGCAAATATGTTGAGATTCCTGCTTATGTTGTTTTGAACCTCAGCAGTTTAGCACTATAGTGAAATTGGTTCACAGTATTTGCTGCAGAGAAGCAGAGGTAACTGAGCAGAAAAATTTTCATCTAGCTATGAAATTTGAGTTGCACGGTGCAGGAGAGCGCTCTGTGTGAAGCATGAGAAAGTGTGGGATCTCTTTTTTTGTGATAGTATTCATTGTTGCTGAGTACTAGCACCTGTGGAGGGTGGGGTTCTCCCTAGTCCAGAAGGGGAAATTGAAGGAAATAAAAAAAAAACCTTTTGTGTGGGTGTTGGATTTTTCATTTATTTTATTTTAGCCAAAAGACTCTGTATACTTGGGATTCATCCGGATTCATCTTATTTGTTACCAGTCTCTGTCTCTGTGTGGCTGTGTTTGTGTATGTATATGTTTTATTTGATGGTTATTTAATCACTTCAAATATTGTATATATTTCATCTATATTTTAAACATTGTTTTGATTGATTGCCTAAATGAATAAATAAATAAATAAATACTACACCTTTTCCAAGTACATTTGCACAGCACTGCTTCAAAATGACACAATCCTTTGATCATGGCAATTGCTGGAAGGTACTGGGTGTTCCTTTGCAGTCATCTATATTGATCTGCTACAACTTGAAGAAAGGGGAGAGAGAGCCCTTCAAGAATATTTCAAATGCTAATTAAGAGAACAGAGAAAAACACTTGCCGCTTATATTATTGTAATGTAGTTAACAGTGCTATGGTGTTTCCCTCACCTCCTGCCACACATTTTTTTTAAAAAAATGTTTTGTTGACATCAACAATGATACCAAGGCATTTCACTGTGAAAACTCAGAAAATTGGTAGAAAGGGGACTTTCCTTTCATTCAAACACAAGGTGCCTTTACCTGCTGGGCAACTGAAAAAGGTCATCCCAACATTATGTCAGGAAAGACAATCTTTTCCAGGGTTATTTTAAAACATAATTTTTGCAGAATAAAAAAAATGGCTGTTCATGTTTGTGCAGGAATTGAAGTCTTGACACTTTTTTTAAGGCACACAATTAAAGGTGCAGAAATGGAAAAAAACCTCCATGCAGAATCAGCCTTGGGCACTGTGAGGCCCCCATGATTGTTTAAAAATGAATTTAAACATGCCACAGGAGGGAGTCACCAATCTCTATCTCACCTTATCTGGAGAAGCCTTTAGCTTGCAAAATTTGCCACCATATTCAGGCTCTAAAAACCATACTCACATCCATTACAGTTAATACTATATTTTACAGGGGAACAAAGGATCTGCCCATGAAACATGAATGAAGACAGAAAAGCAAGCCATGAAATAAACATGAAACACACCACATTTGTTGTTTTTCAAAACTGTGGTTGCATGTGGAAATGAGGAGGGGGAATGACGGAGCCATTAGTGTCTCGACAGTGGAGTTCCAGCAAGAAATCTAATAGGATGAATCAGCTTTAACAACCTCCCTCGCGTTGATTCCTTCCAGCATGTTAAGCAATTTGAACTGCTGCCCCAGCCTCTTGGCTGCTAGCACTTAATTTTAGATAAAAACACATGTGTAAACATCCTGTTAATTGATGTCGACTTAAACTTTACCACACACACACACATGCACACACACACACACCCCCCCTTGCAAATTCTGTGAGTGGGCTGCTTGTTCATTTCAGTCAACAATACAGACATGTCCTGCATTTTTCTTTATGGGTTTTGTTACAAGCAGTTAAAAAAAAAAGGTGTGGAGATTATTGTCAAGGGGACAAGTCCATAAAACAAGACTGCCAATGAGACTTCAAGGTGATCACAAATGTTTTTGAGTTATTATGCAGGATTTGGGGTGCTCTCAATGAATATGGCCTCCAGGGCTCCCCACTTTTGCCTGGTAATGCAAGCTTCAGAGCACCTCCTACTCATCATATGCTCCTCAGAGGAAAAAGAAATGAGTAAGCAACTAGGAGTTAGAAATGCCTTTCCTTGTCTCAATTGCAGCTGGATCAATCACCTGCCTTTACCTTTGAGTGCTGGATGGATCAAGGCTTAGAGTTGGCAGCCCTGGGTTAAAAACTCCTAGGCCGTTTCCGCACGACGCGGCAGCCCGGAAAGCGGCTGGAGTAGAGCGCTTCACCAGCTGCCCGACCCAATGGCAGCTGGGATACCATCCGCACATCGAGGGCGAGTCGGGAAGAAGCGGGCAGCTATGGCTGCCGTGGAAGCGCCCGGTGCTCGCCGCGACCCGGCTTGTCCCTGGAAGCCTCCGGCGCGTCGCCGAGGCCTGGGGACACGCCCCCCTGGCCTCTGCGCGCCTGCTTGGAAGCTGGCGCCAGGGCAGAGAACTCCCCAAACTTCGGCAACGCGCCGGAGGCCCAGGGATAGCGTGAGATGCCGAGGTGGGGAGGGTCCGTGGAAAACGCTGCCCGTTAAATTTCGCCGCAGCGGCTTCCACGAAACAGCGTATTCCCGAAAAGAACGCTTCCTAGCGTTCTGGGAATACGCCGGCTGCAGGCCAGCCGGGCGGCGCGAGGGCGGCGTGGCTGCGCTGCAGCTGCGCCCCCCGTGCGAATGGCGGCCTGGAGACGGTGTTTTTACCGTCTCCAGGCCGTCATTTTCTGCCCGTGTGGAAACGGCCCTAGAGATTTGAAGGTGATGCCTGGGAAAGACAGAGTTCAAGGGAGGTGAGGAATCTTTGTGTGGATATAAAGCCATAAAGTACACCCTCCAAAGAGGATAAGATATCTGCAGGCTGGAGATCAGCTGTAACTTCAGGAGATATCCAGGACCCACCAGAAGCCTAGCAACCTTAGCAAGGCAGTAAGCGAGCAGGAGGAGGATGAAGAGGAATAGATAAAGCCATCATACTGTCAGGTGACCTGATTCATTTGGTTCTGTTTCCTCAGACTGGCACCTGTGTAGTGTAAGTCCCCAACCCATTCTGGGCTTGAGTGACTGTTTGCTGAAACTAAAGTATACATCCGGTCATGTGGTTTGGCCCTATTGCCTTGTCTCTAGGTTCATACATTAGATTGTGTTACATGAGTGTCTAGAAAAGATTGGGATTTTAGGTATCAGGCTTCATGCCTGTATAGTGCTGTACACAGTGCTGTATATTGCTGTATAGTGCTGGAACTGAAATGCATGCAGCACCCCTCTGTTTTACAAGATTTCAGATTTAGCAGAAACATTATTAAACCTTTGATGGACACCAACCAACCAACCAACCAACTTTTTTTTCTTTCATGGATTCTTGTCTTAAACTTAATGCTGGGCTTGATGAGAATCACTCTGAGGCTGCATCATTGAAGGTACCTTGAACTTCCACTTCCCACAGACTTTTAAGAAGCCATTCAACAGATCATATTTCTCAGAAATGGGCTGTATTGCCCTTCAGGGGGATGCCTTGCCATTCCAACTCTCCACAAGCCAATCACAGATGACAGTGATGAAGACAATATATAGACCCATACACTGAGAATTATGCCAACTCACCAGACAAGGTTAAATCCTTCTTTCTGCTTTGTGATCAGTCTCCTCAGAGATTCCTAGACGTTGCCAAATTCCTGGCGCTGGCACAGCAGATTCGCCACAGATTTTAGTTTATTTATTTATTTATTGTTTTAACTGCTGGAAATGTCCGAACCTACTTATTTTAACTTGATTCTCCTCAACCTCCCTGTTGTATTTTAAACTTATGCCAATAAAAAGGTTGATGATGATGAGATGACAGTGACTTGTAACATTCAAATCCACGTTTATTGAGATTGTTATAGGCAGTAACTCCCCGCTGACTGCACAAAATATGTCTGTGCTCCCCCTGTGGCCAACTCCAGGCTCTCACCCAAGCTCTTTTTCTACTTCCTCCTGGGTGTAATTTCTGCTCTTTGTGAATCTCTGGCTCCAGGGCACTGGAACCATCATCCATGCTTCCCACAATACTGCCTGGCCACCTGCTCCAGTCTCCCAGTGGCCCACTGTGATGGACTTCAAGGAAATGTGATTTTTTAAAGTGCCGTTTCATGTAAAACAATTTAGTTTTTACAGTCAGAGTGAGGCAGAAAGGCCTAGGAAAAGGGGAGCCACCAAGTAACTGTTTGATACAGAGGGGAGAGGAGGATAACTCCCTGTCAGAAGAATCTGGGAGGCTTTTTGTTCTTGAGCATTCCTGCTGTTAAGTGCTGTCTGCTTTAACTGTGTGCAGAAAAACTAAACCTCTCCGAGGGAAGCGGTTAGTCAAAGTGTGGGACTACCATTGTTATCAGCCTAAGTGCTGGGTGAAAGCAGCACTGGATGAAAGCAGCACAAAGCACATATGCACCAAGTATACTGGTAGAAGGGTTTATTGGAAGGCCAAACTGTAGGACCACAATAAACCAGGATAGGTGAGAGAATGATTGTTGTATAACAGTAGGTCAGAGGCATTGGGATTTGCTTTGGTTTACCTCAGACTCCTGGAGATAAGTGTCACCTGCCTCTATTGGGCCCAGGTAAAAATGGGCAGGAGGTGCCTAAATAGGACATTGGGGCTGATCCTCACATGGGAGACGACATGCTGTAGATGTAACCATTGGGGGCATGCATTCAGATATGCTGAACTGAAAAAAAATCTGGCTTTTCAAATGAAGCTGAAATCTGAAGAGGCAAAAAAAATTGACATGGGGGGTTTTGCTTTTCCACAGACTCCTTTAAAGAGTAAAGGGGAATTTAAAAAAATTAAAGCCCATTCATGAGGCTCACAATTGGGCTTTAAATTTAAATCCCAACAGAAATCAGTTTCAGGTAGCTGGTTCAAGGTTGACTCAGCCTTCCATTCTTCTGTGGTTGATAAAAATGAGTGCCCAGCTTGCTGATGGGTAATATAGATAACTGGAGAAGGCGATGGTAAACCATCCCACAAACAAAGCCTGCCTCGTAACTGTTGTGATGTAATGTCACCACATGGGTCAGTAATGTCCAGATGATTCTATCTGATGCTTGCACACCTCTACTTCAAAAAAAAACTTACGTTAGCTGGTGCTCTGCTGGACTTCCAGCTGGGTTCTGCTGGGCTGGCAAAGGTGTCTCCCTTTTTCTGGATTGATCTGAAAGAAGGAATCTTTTGTTGCCCTAATCCTGCCCTTTGGCTGGATTCCAGGGCAACAGAAGGGAGGGGGAAAGACATCTTGAAAGGACAAATAGGAAAACTTACTGGAGCTTACCTATTTGGCCAAAGGCTACAATGCATTTTGCAATTCATTTTTGCTAGGCTGCTGCAGTTCTAATGTGGATTGCTACAACTAGTAGAGAGTGGAGGGTGAAAGTGGGGACAGAATGTTAGAGAGGTCAATAAGATTTCAGGTTAGGAACAATACTGCTTTTTGGCCTATCACAGAAGTTGGGGCTTTTTTTTGGGGGGGGGGCAGGGTGGCTTTCTTTCAGAGCTTTCTGTGCATTATCAAAGATCATAAATAGGAGGCCTGGTTCCAGCAGACCCCATTCCAAACAGAGGTTTGATAGAGTTCAGTGCAAAGTTTGGCTTTAGCTTCTCCTCCTGAGTTTTTGGTGCTTTCACTGCTGTACTCCTTGGATTACTGCCTATATCTGTCAAAGGAAAGGCATCTGTCATCTCTTGACTTCTGGACTCCAGAACTATCTGACAAAGGCAATGCTTCTTTACGGTGAGAGTCATCCTGGTGAGGTGGCCAAGCAGCCACTACCCAAGCAGCCAAGAGGTGAGTTGACCAGTGACCTTATCACATGTTCTCCCTGCAGCACACAGAACACAGTCTCCTGTAGGTAAGGGATAGCAAGTATCTGTGATAGAAATGCTTGGTGAGAGCAGCACTGGGGTGCCAGAAGGTGGGAAGTGTTGGTTATCTCTCTGGGGACACCTTGGCATTACAAGCAGAGTGCGTCGAGGCAAAAGCACAGCAGAGCATCCCCAAGCACGGGTGTGTGTGTGTAGGCATAAAGAAAAGTCAGAGTCATTCTTAGTTTCTAATCTAATAAGAAGAGTCTTTATTAGTGAACTCCATTCTGGATAGAAAGGTGGAGAGATAGGTTCACTATTCTAATCCATCTGGCTAGAGTGGGATGGATGCTGTCAGCATCCCCTCTGCACACATGGTGCAGCATGGAGGGCAAGAGAAGAGAAATGGAGAGGAGGAAGAAGCAGGAAGGAAGGAAGTCCCTGATAATAGCAATCTACACATCAAAGGGATAGTGTCAGTATGATAGAGAAAAGGTGTCGATGTCTATGACCCTATCTAGCTATCTGACTTAATGGTAAAATCCCCTCTGTGTTTGAGGCTGGAAACAGCATACAGTCCTTCATTTCCAACAGGAAGAAAGTAGCAGAGAGATTTGACCCCCTTCTGATTTGACAGATGATTGCAATTAGCAGGAAGCCCTTCTGAACAGTAGAAGTCAGTGTCCGTATGCTGCTCAAATAAGCCAGTCTCTGGTACACACCTCCTTCTCACACTTCTGAGCAGGAGTATGATGCATTCATTATACAGGGCTGCTAGGGACTATGTGAAGGCATGGTTCTCCCCCACTTGTAGAATTGTGCACTTCACATCCAGCATTAGGACCTGCCCTCACATTTCTTGCTGATGATGCATTAGGGCCAACCCTACAATGTTCTGAATGGGGGTGGGGAGACCAGTGCTAGGCCGGGTAAAGGCTGATGGACCAGCTATTGCAAGTCTGTGCTCCATGCTGAGATTCTCAATGAGGCGTGTACATCAGACAACATATCTTCTGCCATCAACAGAAGATAGCAATCTGCTTAGGCAGGGACGCCCACCATAGGTGACCAATGGCAGTGCAACGGCAGGACAGTGGCAATAGTATCAGGCCTGAAATGCATTGATTGTGTGGCAAACTTCTCCACCTCATGGATAAGGATGCTTTGGGTCTGTTTCTGCAGATAATTCCAGGTTGGAAGCTGCAGCTAATGCCTTCTGGCATCTCCTCCAGAAATCTCAGTATCTCACAAGTCACTTCTCATACAATGTACAGGAACCCATCTGCTACATGAGAAGTAGGCACTGATAGGCATGCCAAAGCATCACCGCTTCAGCCACATCAGTACTCTCTGGAATTCTACCTACGCCATGCTTGAGCATTTGATGGAGCAGAAGGTAGCCTTGTTCTGTAAGATCAATGAGGGTTGGAAAGAGAACTAGCTCCATCTGGACAAGTGGTTGACCATCTCTCAGACTGTGAAGGTCCTTAACCCTTTAAGAAGTATAAATAGTTGTTCTCATCTGACATGGCAACACTGTTCTGATCATTCCTATGATCAAAATGGTACGTGAGAACTTTGCCATGTTTCTTCCATTGGGAACAATTGAAAACTCCATTTGATAGATGTGGACATCCCTGTTGGGGGCCAATAAAATTGGACCCCTAGAACCAAACTTCACCAAACTTGAGCTGATTCCACATGGGCCAAGAACAGCAATGCAAAAATGGTGTGAAAACAGCATAAACCCTTTTACACCATTTTAAACCCTCTGATACCATTTTCACACTGTTTTCACACCATTTTTGGCCCATGCAGAATCAACCTTGGAGGTTCAAGGTCACCTGCAGCTCTGCTGTAAATTTGGTACAACTACCTTGAAAAAAAACCCCAGAGTCCACCCAGAATTCCCCACAGACTTTAATGGAGCCATACATTTTCAGATATCCGAAAATTTATTAGTATTGGGTATTCAGTTTTTTTCAGCTGTTTACAAAAAAAATCCAGCCCAATAAACCCAATTTTTAAAAAACAGAAAAAAATGGGGCACTCTCTAGAAGTTATGAAAGAGTATCAGGGAAGACCAGCTACCTAGCAATCTTCATTTGTTCCTCATAAAGAGGCCAAGAAAAAGAGTTTACATTACGCATGACAGAACAAATGCTGTTATTATTATCCTGTAATTTCACATGTGTTAATGGAGACTATTACAGCTTATCATCAAATAAAATGATCTAGAAATTTCCATTAACATTCTTTATTACAACAGGCCACTTTACATAATCACTAGTGTACTTTAATTGCAGTGTGTGGAGTGTAAGGAAAGTAGTGTCTGCATTCAGTCCATGCTTTGAGACAAACAGGCTTACAGTTAA
Organism: Sphaerodactylus townsendi; assembly: GCF_021028975.2. NCBI lineage: Eukaryota > Metazoa > Chordata > Lepidosauria > Squamata > Sphaerodactylidae > Sphaerodactylus > Sphaerodactylus townsendi. The sequence continues at coordinate 26,112,301 of NC_059437.1, read as the reverse complement.
AAAGGCAGTCGACAGGACCAGCAAAGCAGCCTGACTTTCAAAAGCTTGGGGAACAATTTGTAGTTGTGTCTTCCTATTTATATTTAGATATTCTAATGATTTGAATGTTTCAAGGTATTCTGGTGGATATTGTCCTGCAGATTTTACTACTTAAGCCATGGACAGCTCGTAGCTACTGCATTAGCCAGAAAGCAGTCAAGCCTGGAATAATTTTGTAGCCACATGCATTGTGATGTTTTATAGTACAGTTTGCATCATACTAGTCCAGGTCCTATTTATTTGAATGGTATGGGGTCAAACGGGGTTGAAGCTGACAAGCAAGTGCTCTTCCTGAAAGCCAGCTAGCTGTAATCTTGTACCTTCCCAGAATGCATAGACAATAGCAATAATCATAGTAGAAAGGATCAAAGCAAGATGTAATTCAGTTCCAAACATGCATAAACTACCGGTATCTCAAGTATCATCATGAGGAAATGAGTGCAAAAAAGCATTCTAAAGGTGTGCTGTAGCATTTATATGAAATACAGAATGAAGCTTACTTACCTCACCAATGTCAGTCATACCTTGATTAAAAATTGTAGAAACATCTGAGGGCAAATAAGTTACTGTGGGAGCCAGATCTAGCTCTAGGCCATTAGAGGTGAATCTCAAGCATAAGCTATTATGTGGCATTAAGGAAGACAGCAAATATAACATAATGGTTAATGGACAAATTACATATAATCTATTATTAGACCCCTTAATTTAACTGTAAAAAAACCCTAACAGTTCATATACCTCTCTCCCACACCATTTCCTTGATAGATATCTATCTCCCCAGTACTTCTATGTCACGGATGGGGAGACAGCACCATGTACTGTGTTTTGTTCCTTTTAGTGCTCAGGGGCAGAGGATAGCATATTAGAAAAATAGTGGAGCATAATAGAGTCAACTGGAGATATGCATTTGGTGTAACTGAGCCCAAAATACACGTGAAAAATCCCTTACTGATATTTACTCCCAAGACTCCTGGATAACTGGAGCCCAATAATTTTGGATTCCTGAATAAATCCCAAATCCAAACACCATGCTGATACTGGAATTTGGGGATATAATGGGGACTTTTGAGGGGGATTTTTTTTGGCTCCAGTATGCCCAAATCTGAAAAAGTCCCATTTTTTAATGCATACCCCAGAATCAATTCCACCCTTCCTCAGTAGTACAGTCCCAATCCATAATAATATAAGACAAGCTAAGCCAACTTTATTATTGCTTATGGTCATAGGCCATTACAATTTAGAATATATATAATAAAAATCTCACTTTATTATTAAATAAAAAGGATACACACACGTACAAATAAATAGCTAAGGGTAAGGTAAATGTAGTTCCCTGTGAAAGCACTGGGTCATTATTGACCCATGGGGTGACATTTACTAGATAGACTATATTTATGGAGTGGTTTGCCATTGCCTTCTCTAGTCATCTACACTTTACCTACAGCAAGCTGGGCATAATTAAAAGTAAATTTAACAATCAAAGAGTATAACATTTAGGATTAAACCTTAGATTAGACATGGTGAGAATTAAACACACTGTTCACAAATCTGGCTCATATCTTTTTGGCAGCCAAAGCATAAAGAGAAGTGTTGTAGGTAATAAAAGGATCAATATCATAAATACAACAAACTTCTCTCAGTAAGAATATAAGCAGACCCCTGCTAGATCAGAGCCACGGTCCATCTAGTCCAGCCACCTGTTTCACACAGTGTCCATCCAGTTGTTCTGGAATGCCAACTAACAGGGATAGAGACCAAGGCCTTCCTCCTGAAATCAAGGCTGGATCAAAGAGATTTGGCACCACATGCAAAGTGTCAGTCTTTGCCCTGTTGTTGTGCAGGATGCCTTGTAGACAGTTGCTTGGGCTAGTGCTGCACCAATGGACCTCAGTGCTGTCTCCCATCAGTCCAAGAATTAGGGGAGACCCTCCCTATTGTCCAGGAGCATCAGTGTAACTTGTTGTTATATAATGTTACCCACAGCACAGATGCTGGAGCCCTCTGCCACACTGTGAAGAACAGTGTCAACCACCATTCTCAAACTGGGGGTATCCTAGCCACCATCTGGGTGCATCCATGTGGCTTGCTGCACATAGCCAGCCCATTCATTAGGTTCTTTTGAAGCCCCTCTAACTCCAAAGCCTCTGACTATCACCTAGATGTGTCTAATAGATCTGCCTGATGTTGCTTCCTATCACTGGGCTTCAGAGATTTGCTGCCTCTGAATATAGTCCACAGCAGCTGCTTTTTTAACATTATGGGATCCTATTGTGTAAATCAGATTCAAATCTCACTTTGAGTGGTATGAATTCACTCAGTGCCTTCAGGCAAACGTCTCTTACAGATTCAAGCCCTTATCTGAAATAGACCAATATTGATTGCATTAAAAGTCTTAGAGGGGTTATAATGCAGTATATCCATCGAAGAAACACCTGGAACCATCACTTGTGTACAACCATGAGCATATACAAAGAACTATACAATAGCAGTTATTGATAAGGAAAGCCCTCTCTTTTACCCCCATCTGATTTGTGCCATGGAACATAACTGTTTGGGATGATCAGCGGTCTATTGTATTCTACACAGAACCCAGAAGACTATTATATGCTACTCAGAACCCAGTGAGTCTGCAGTCATCTGACTCAGTTGGGAGCTGGCCTCCATATTTGCATTTTGTGCCACTGTAACATCTCCTTACCTCCAACAATAGAAACAGAACACATGCAACTACTCTGTAAATGTTATGGATGAAAATGTGATGCTTGGACAGCTGCTAGATAACCAGAAGTACCTTGTCTAGAACCCTGCACATCTTTCCAGGAAAGGCTGTCCTCATTTGTAGAGGCTCTGGTGATTTACATCATCCTGTCATTGGACCTGAATATCTCACCATCCTAAGCAGAGTGCCACCCTTCTAAGAAGATGTGTCTGTTGAGAACTAGTGGTTCAAAGCCATGCCACGCTTTATTCTCCAGCACAATTGACTCATCCAGAAGCAAATAAAACTGTGATGGAGGTGAAATGCCACTGAAACAAGGATAGCCTTGTCAGGCTAAAAAAGCCGCTTTAAGGACAATCACTGGAGGGAAATGGGAGTGAGGTGGAGAGTATGGACAGTGAAGGCAAAATTATCTCTCTGACTGTTCAAAGGTCTTTCATGGAAAACAGACAGAGGCAGGCAAGCCATCTGTGAGTTCATGAACCTGTATGGCCCTGCTGTAAGGAGTAATGCACCAGATAGTGGCAGCTGAGCCACAGTCAATGCCCTCTGTGGAATGAGGACCTCCTCATTCACTATTCCAGTTTTCAACTATCCATTTTGGAGCAAAGTTAGGGACACCTAATTCTTCATGAGTGTCTGGTGGTAGCTCTTCTCTATCTTTCTAAATGCAGCTGTCTTTCTTGATCTGTTCTATAGAATCATACGGTTAGAAGAGTCCTTATTGACCAAGCCACAGCCCTTCCTCAGTAGAGGAAATCCAAACCAAGAACATTTTTGACAGACAATGCTTGAATGCCTCCACTTAGGCCTAAGACGGTTAGGGGGAGGGGCTACTGTAGTGGCCTCAGTGTATGAGCTCTGCAAAGTCTGACCTTTTCCTAGTGCCTTTACCTAAGGTAGAACAAACCTTGGTTTGAGGCCATGTTTTCTCATATTAATAAAGAGAGAAGAATATCACTAACTTATATTTCCAAGTTGTGCCCACATTTTAAAGAACAGATAAGGTGACTTTTAAAAAAAAGTATTTTCAGAAAGAAAAAGAAATGCAAAAGTATAAGCACTCACAGGAAGAATTTCAGCAAATATCAATTTCTGAAGCTTTTGAAATAAAATTATTTCCCTCCCCCACCCACCCACCCACCCCAAAAAGTAATTTAGAAAACTGCCCTCAATGGAGCTAGCACAGCTTTCAATGGCTAGAGGTTTTGGCCCTTAGTTCTCAAGCTTTAATAGCATGAGAGGATGCCAGATGATAAACACTGACAGAAGGACATCTAGGGGGTAGTCAAGAAGGAGCTGGAAGTACACCAAGCAACTGATTTGACATCAGAATGGATTAGGACTGCCACTTGTGCTAATTCCAGTTCACTGTATCATACAGCGAGCTGGAAGGCTCTTTTTGTAATCAATATGTAATGACAGGCAAGGGAAGAATGGCTTGAAATTTAAGCAGCCATAGCCAGGCAAGCAGATCTGCCTTGCTGTGAATACTCATCAGGCAGCACCCGAGGAAAGAAAGACAAAGTTGGGCAAAAATGAATTCACAACAGGCAAAACCAGCGAAGTGACTTCACAACAGGCTGTGTCAAATCCTCTCCAGTTTCAAAATGTAATAGTGATGTTGATGAGAATTTAACACTGCTCAAAAATTGTATTGTTACCTATGAAAACGTTCAGGGAGAAAAGAAGAATTGGGGAACAAATATCCCCTAAAAATAACCATTTGACTGTTCAAATCTGCTGTGTTCCTCCTCTTCTCCTCTTCACGGGGTCATCTTTTCTGCTTCCTCACTGTTTAATTTTAACCAATAGGGATAAAAAAAAACTAAAGAAGCTAATAATCTCCAGACTACCATTAGATTGTTGATATAGGAGTGTGAAACAACTGAGCATCACCCAGTTGCTTAATGCATACATCCTTCCTCCTGCACAAAGACTGATCACTGCACCCCTGTTAGTAGTCCCCCCATACACACACACACACACACACACACACACACACACACACACAGAGAGAGAGAGAGAGAGAGAGAGAGAGAGACAGACAGACAGACAGACAGACAGACAGACAGACATATATACATATACATATACAGGAAGGCCCCTTCCATAGCTGAAATTCAGGAGAGTTGATTTAGTGTCATGTTAAAGTTTAATCCCAATGTTTCATTAGATTAATTCCTAGATATACTTCCACAACACTGCTATTCTGAACTTCATTCTTGTGTCTCCTTTGCTATTGGAATAGTGCTGAGATACGGTGTCACCAAAAAGATTCAGGATGGTTTTCCAGTCTATAGCTGGGGTACAAATGTATTGAGGAATGTCCCTGAGAATCAACTATGGTCTTCAGGCTGCCATCTGTTAGCTATCACACCATATAAGGGCAGCCATGTGGCATCAGCCAGAGCTGAGGCCTTCTCTGTCATGGCCCCTGCTCTGTAGAATAGACTCCCTGAGGAGATGGAGGGCCCCTCCTTGGAGATCTTCTGGAGGACCTGCAAAACTTGCCTGCCAAAGCATTTGAGAGGGTGTGAATAGCAAGCATCTTCGGTGGGGGGACACATTGGGGGTCTGTTATTTTATTCAGGTTTTAGTTGTCTTTAAATGATAGTTGGAAGCCATGAAGAAAAGCATTAGCTGACTGTGATCTAAAGTCATTTCATGCCAGCTTTCTAGATACCTGTTTGAGACTTCCTAGGGACATGTGGCTACCTGTTTGAAGTAGGTCAACTATGTAGAGATATTGTCTCTCCAAAACTCAGAAACTCCCAAGAAGAAAACAAACTACCTGTCCAGTAAGCAAGGACAATTAAAAGACACCCAAATAAATGACAAAATTTAAAATCAATGAAAATAATACTGAAATGAGCCTGCTGTTCCTGTTTACAAAAAGTGCTAGACTCATATTTGCTATAGGATTAATGAACATGGTTGATTTATAACATCAATATGTTGGATAATTACATATTTTTACAGCAAAAAAATGATTTGCAGAAAGCGGACACAAGGATACCTTGAGAGAAAAGGCAAAAAACTCTACTCCTTTTTTTAAAAAAATCTATTTTAAATTTAACTAAAATCAATGTGCTGGATCAGAGAGTCTCTAGCTTCATGAGGCTGGATCTATAGATGCAGCAATTACAATCTCTTGAGATAGGTGAATATGGAGATGTTTTAGCACCTAGCAAAGAAAATGCTAATAGACTGTGAACTCACTTCAACTTAAATGATAGTTTGATCTCATTTTGCCAGTAACATCTTTGAACACTCGAAAAATACTTGTTTGTTATTATTTATTCTAAACTGCTCTAAATGGTATGGCTAATTTGTTGCAGACATATGTTTTCACATTTCTTCTTGGCAATTGAAGTTTGTGGAGATCACACCAATTCCATAGCTCTTTCAACCCTCCCTTTCTGGATTGCACCATAACAGCACAAAATTGCCAAACACGTGAATCAACACTGCAGTTGTGCAATACTCCTTGGTACAGGAGCCCACCTGGCACCAATGGGGCATTTCCAAGGGCAGAGCCAACTTCAGTCAGTTTCCTGTGGGCTTTCAGCCCAAGAATACACCAGCTTAAAGTGTGGTGCCACCAATTGAGATGTATAGTGGACTTGCAGTTTTTCCTGGATTTTCCCTGTTTTATTGCTATGCACATCACCAGGAACCTCTTTGGTGGTGGAAAAGCTGTGCCATGTCTGGCATGGCAAAACTACCCCCCGCCCCCCGGCCAGGCATACATCATGTGCCATATCTCTCTTGTACTGGCAATGAACTGACAGTGACTACCAATCAGTTGTTTAACATGACGATGAATGTGAAATCAGCTGTACAAATTCAAAAACAGGAACATAAACATTCAAAATGCAACTTTTTAAAATGCAGCATGGCCTGCCCCTGTGCTTAGAACACAGGCATCTTTACCAGTAATCCAGCACAGCTTGAGCATGCATCTACCATGGCTCTTGACTGCTTAATGTCATTATGAACATTACCAACTGTGTAGAGGCTTGGTCAATATCCTAGAAATTCGGTAACATTCGGATTCAGATTTCTTTGGGCATAAAATTATCTGTGTGCCTGAAGAAGACAAATAACATATTCGGATATACCCAAAAATTCGGGGTTTTGGGGATATTTTTTGGTGTTTTTCACGTTTTAGCCTGCAGGGTTTTTAAAGCTAGAAGCACCAAAATTTCAGGATCTCATCCAAAGATACCACCCAATTTTGGTGAAGTTTGGTTCACGGGGGCATTACAGGAGCATTGAGCACTTGCCCAGCTGACAAGGACTGATTCTGTTTGTCAGCTGAAATCAAGCTTGTTCAATTAGTAAAACTGATGTGTATGCTGTTTCAGGTTGAAGTTCATGGACAAAATGCAGACAAGGGTTATTAAAAATGTACTGAGAGTAGTTCTTAGGTACCTGTTCATGTGTACTGTGGAGAGTTCATCTGAGCTATTTTATCTTCTAATAGGTTTTGTCTACTTGCTCTCACTTCGGCTGATTATATTGCAACCTTCAAGACAGATGTCTTGTAGTCAAATGTGGCAGAGAGAAAGGGGAAACTGAGGGGCTGTATTATTGGCTTTTCCAAAGGCCACAAGTAGACCTGTCACCATCTAATTTTCCTTGCTTGTAAATTCTTGTTACTGTGTGTGTTTCACTCTCTCCAGTGATCAATTTGATATCACAATGATTTATGTCCAACATATCTCTCTGCAGATTTAAACTGCAGGTTTTATGCCAAACATAAACCAATGTAATTTTCAAACCACCACTACAGGGAGTGTGGAACAGCTCCCCCTGCCCCCCCCCAAAAGAACAGGAATGTACAAGCAAGGAAAATAAGAATGTAAAAAAGCCCAATGTATGTCATCTCTGGTTTCCAGAAGCTTATGCCACAAGAAATTGATCTGCAAATGCTGCAAAATTCTTTGTTATTATGGAGGAGATTTCAGTGAATGTTCAACAGAATGATCAACACAAGATCAAGTTGGGAGATCATGTCTAAAGTTATTCAGGATTCCTGCTCTACGTGTGTTCCCTGAAGTGGTTGATTCAAAATTACTTGTGGAACAGAACCCTTTCAAGAAACATGAATTTACAAGTAAGGAAAATGAGAATGCAGAAAAGTACATTATCAGATACAAGCAGATTAACAAAGTCATCCCTTTGGAGTTCCATCTAACCTGGATAGCCCCAGGCTTTCCTGATCTCATCAGATCTCAGAGGCTAAGCAGTAATCAGTGAGAACTGCAAAGTCAAGAGGCAATGCAGCCTTGATTCCTTTGCACAACACTCACGTTTGTTGAGAAAGCAGCTAATGATGCATAGGCCCTTCACACTCTCAGGTGAGGATTGCATGTCATTAGTACAGAAGCAGAAGATGCCTGCATAAGATCACCAGTTCGCTACTCTCAATGAACTGCTTTATAGATGTTGGTATTGCAATGGCAATCGTTCCAGGTTTTGACTATCTCAGTTGCCAATAGAGATCAGGAGAAAGAGGAAGCCTACATGTTATCATGATGAGTGCTGGTGAAAGAAGCTAGCTGGCAGAACAGAAGGTCTTTGTTTGATGTCAACTGTGGCAGGCTCACTCTTGAAGCAAGGGAATTTTTGAAGAAGGAAAGCTGTCTGTCTCCAAGGGAGAAACTTAATTAGCTCCACATTAGAAGACATCACTTAAAAGATTCAGTAGCTATTGTGCTGACAGTGTAGATGCAATGAGAGGAAAGGAGTGGATTCTAAGGCAGAAAGAAAAAAACATAAAAAGAGGAAAGACATTTTCTGAGTTATAATCACACCCTGCAATGCTTCAGCCTACATGCACAAATGATGTTGCAAACTAATCAGTCCAGCAATGTTTTTGTACATTATAGAATGGATTGCTTAAAGTGTTTCCAGAAAGATACTGTTTGGCCTTGTTACCTTTGATTCCTAGGGATGAGCACAAATTCCCTATTTCAATTCAGAGTAATTATATATAAGAGTCAAAGGCTAGTCCCTGTGTGTCTTGACAATTTGGTGCAATAGGCCCAGGCCCAGCTATCAGTTGTGGTTTCGCAAACCTGAGTGGGATTTTCCCTGGGAATAAGCCCACTCTGGTTTGCAGAGGGGGAAAAAAGTAGCTTTGGGGTTCAAACGATCCAAATTGATGATCAACGGTTTTAAAAACCAAAGGAAAAAAATTAATAAGAATGTCAGTGTAGATATCCCCCAAAAGATGAAAATCCATCAATGTTCTGGAGGCATTTTAGGCTGCTGCAACAAATAGCAGATGAAAAAATGGAGGAGGTGGCAAAGGCAGCAGCGACAGGAGGAGAGAAGGAGGAGAACAGCCAGAGGCAGTGGAGGGGGAAGGAATACAGGCAATTCATAGCTCAGAGGAAACAAGCTAAAGTAGGGGAAAGAACAAGCCAGAGGTGCTGGAGGCAAGGCAAGTGAACCAGAGCAAGGGAGCAAGTGAGAATGGGATTTTCCCTTTCCCCATAAAGACTTGCAGATCCTCCTTTTGCAGTGCTATAAAATACAGTTTGATTCTCCTCCTTTTTGGTTTGAAGATTCCCGTCTGTTGTGGTTGCATGTTAGGGTTGCCAGCCAGTGGAAGTGAAAGAACAGGGTCATCCCTTGGGATACTGTTGGATCCCAGCCTACAGTTGGAGTCCCAACTGGGACATGTAGTGCCTTGTAGCAGCTTCATTTGATGAGCCAGCTACAGCCATTCTTCAAAAGCATGATTTGGTCTCAGAAATCCATGCTCTGATTGAAGCCAGGGCTGTTTCCGTGTGGCCATGCTTGGGGGGTGCGTCGGCTGCATAGAGGCTGCGCCGTCACCCGAATGCCTTACCGTCCTTCTGACCTTCCGGCTCACTGCCCAGGCCAAGGGACACACCCCCTGCCCTGTGCAACAGCTCTGGAGTCGCAGGTCAGGGGAGGCGTATCCCCTGGCCTGGGCGACGTGCCGGAAGGTCGAAGGGACAGTAAGGCATTTGGGAAAGGGGGGGGGGGGATGGCGCCTTGCAGCCGCTGGCATTTTTTAGCGTCCCTGGGATGCTGTATTCCGCCTGTGTGGAAACAGCCCAGGTTAGAATACTGTCATGTGCTTCATTTGGAGCTGCCTTTGAAAATGGTCCAGAAACTTCAGCTAGTCCAAAAAACAGCAGCCAGGCTATTTGCAGGAGGATGTATTTGTTTTTTTAGTCTGTAAAATGCTATTAAACTGAAAAGTGGGTGGAATGGAGTGAATGGGCATTTGATTACCCTATCTAATTCTGAACCTAAGTAAGGTGATGTATGGTTTAATGATCTACATCTCTGATCATAAACTAGGCAGAGAAATAATGTTAGGTAAAAGTGGAGTCTTGAAAAACCTGTAGCTTCGATAGCTTCCTTTTAGTTCTGATAAAAGTGTACATTAGTCTGTGGTTGTCCCATGTCTCACCAAAGAACTGAGGAGTATTAGAGCACATTGTTACATGTAGTCTATAAAAAACATAAGGATTACCTTGGTGGCTCAAACTAAAGAAACATCTGGTTCAACATTCTGTTTCCAATAGCAACAAGCTGGATACCTCTGTGAAGCTTGCAAACATTAGAACACCAACAGGGAAGCCCCCCCCCCCCATAAACACGCATACCTGTGCTTTCAACTCTGTATGCTTAATTCTCAGGAGCACTGTCACTGCTAGTTCTTATGCAGGGGGAAAGGCAAAACACAAGAAATACTTTTAGAAGATAGGCATCAGGCATAGGGGTTAAAGCCTGTGGAGATCCAGGTTCAAATCCCCTCAAAGAACTTCAAATATCACTGCTGTCTGGATGGACTTGGTACTGCCACATTTTTTTCAGCTTAAGCTATTTTGCTGGGTCACTGTGACACTAAAATGAAAAGACAGGAGACAATACTGGGTTTGATTTAAGGTTCTGGCTATCATGTACAAAGTCCTTCCAGCCTTGTACCCTCATATCTGTGAGATCATCCTTCCCCCATCCTCATTGGAGTTGGGCTTTTGGAAATGGACAAAATCAACAACTGCACATAGATAACCCTCCTCCATTGTAACCAGCCACCACTCTGTGGAAAGGTCTCCCTGAAGAGGTCAGGAAGACTCCCGCTCTCCTGGCTTACCTCAAACTATATAAAAATGAAGTATTCAAGAGGGCTTTTTGTATGCATGGTCATAGACACAACATTAGGCACATGAGTCTTTTATCAAAGCTACGAATCCACGTAGATGACAAAATAAAATGAGAGAATCACAAAGTGGCGGTCAGGAAGTGCCTCAGGAGGGTGAGTGTGGACAATTGGGGAGGATTTAAAATGTTTTCCGAAACATTTTGCAAATGTTTCAGACTTGTGTGAAAATGGCCAAGGTGTTCTTTCTTTCAGGGGGTGAGGTGAGGCAGGTTCTTTCAGGTGAGGCAGACAAGCAGAGTCCCAGTTGCCCATTTTCCCTTTCCCAAACCTTTTCCTTCTCCTTCAAACTCTGTTTTAACTTTACATAGTGAAGTTCAGTTTCAGTTGTTTTACTAAACATACCCCACCCACAGACTTGAAATCAACCAGCTATTCTGCTGCTGAAAAAAAGAAGAGGTCCCTTATGACTGTCCCAAAGACTACTGGAAATTATGGGACCTTCATGGCCAAAGACCTGTGTAGGTGGTAGTAAGGAGGAGAATGAGGCAAGACTTGAGTGACAAACCATCCATATTCTGCTTTTCAAATGAATGTTTGCCACTCTGTAAACCCTGCCTCTCTGGCTCCTCTCTGACAATTGCCCAAGCAGTTGCCCAGGCAAGCTGTGTGTTTTCCTAAATTGTGCTCTGACATTGGACTCCCCTGCCAGCTGTTCTAGTTGTTCACTTGTCCTGATAGCTGTTGACAGGAGCTATAAAAAGCATAATATATTCCTTTTTCAAAACTGTACTCAAATAGGCTCCCACGACAGCTGGGCTCGTCATTCTTCTGTCCTAATTGCAGCATGTTTAAAGGAAAGAGGGAAATACGCTTTTCTTCAAAGTTGCCGTTTTAGCTCTTCTATCATCTGGTCTTGCATTTGCCTTTATGGGCTTTCTTTCGCATCTCCGCATTGCCTTCAAAGCTGCAAACGAAGGAGTTGGCTGTACAATTGTATCACCTGCCTCCTATTAAAGGGAAGGGCCAGGACTGCTCAAAAGAGACAAAATCTGGTGGGATTGGATTTTAGACAGGGAGTTTGGGATCTATTGTTCACAGGTAGGTCAGTACAGTTTTGTTAAATGTAACATTAAGTAGGGGTTCTCAAATTCTGGGAGCTTCTGCACCATGGTAGCTTCCTCCAGCCTGTGCCACTGTGCTTTTTAACAGTAGCTTGATCAACACATGTTAGCAGGTGATCATTTTTAATATCTAAGATGGAAAAAAAAGCAGGGCTGCACATTTGCTTATTTCAAGTTGTGGCTTCTAGCAACTGTTATGTGGGATTTCTGTTTTGTTTGGAAAACAGGATGAAAATTACTATACCCTGTTTCCTGTAAAGATACTTGTAGATGGTATATTCCTCCACCACAGAACAAAGAATGCCGAATCTTCTTTGTTGTAGAATGTTCCACCTGGGTCCTAGTGCCTACTTTGCCCAGCTCCCCCCATCTGTTTGAAAGTAAAAATACATTTTGGCATAAATGTAACAAACTACCATGTTCAATAATGCACAAAATAATGCTTTTGACAAAGGCAGTGTGTAAAAATGAATAGTAAGTATCCTATTTGTTCAGGACTATATTCTAACGTGGAAGCATACCATTTTCTCAACCACTGCAGCTCAACTAACTGAAATAACACCTTTATGTGAAACAGAGGGGCTTTTCCCACTTACCTTCTGCTGTGTGCTACTCCGGGAAAGTAGCACGGGGTCCAGCAGCGCTCCCCACTTGCAAGGGTGGCAACCACGCAGCCGCCCCAACGCTGCCGCTCTTGCACCACCTCAGCGCGCGTCATTCCTGGCGCTGAAGAAACTAATATATATAACTAATATATATATAACTATATAATATATATATATACATACACAGTTTGAAAACTTTTCCTGGTCATATTAAAATTACTTTACTGAAAAGTGGGATTGTTATAGAAATATTATTTGTGGTTGTTTTGATACTGGATAAGAGGAGGTCCTCAATTTTGTTGAGCCTGTGGACCCTGCTTGAATTTTGAGAAGGAAAAGCAGGTGCTACCACAGAATTGCAGTCATACCATGCATGTGTTCATATTTGTTCACTGGAGCATCTATGCTGCTTTTCTCCCCAAGAGGAGCTAAAGTGGTGTATAGAAAATTCCAAATAACATAACCATTTAAACAAGTAAGACAAAGAAAATGCAACATTATTTGGGTCCGTCTTGGTTTGCTAAACTACTGACCCCAAGCTGCAGGCTGTGATCCAGAACAGGAGAAAAGAACAGGAGAAAAAAATCATGCTGGACGGAGCTCAGCTGATGCTAGCTTGTTGTTAGCAAGCCAGAAGTATCATCCTTATTTACTCCCCCTGCCAGGGATATAGGGAGGATATAAGCCCAGCATGTTGGCACAGTGAACACAACTGTTGTTAAAGGATGCTCCTTGGAGATGTAACCCCTGGCTCTTCATAAGGATCTTCTACTCTAAGGAAGTGGATGGGAGAAGGAGGGGGAGGAGATAGTAGTTTGGATTTATATCTTGCTTTTCTCAACTATAAGGAGTCTTGAAGTGACTTACGAACTCCTTCCCTTTCTCTCCCCACAACAGACACTTTGTAAGGTAGGTGGGACTGAGAGAGTTTTGAGAGAACTGTGACTGACCCAAGGTCATCCAGCAGGCTTCATGTGTAGGAGTGGGGAAACAAATCTGGTTCTCCAGATTAGAGTCTGCCACTCTAGTGAAGGAGTGTGGAATCAAACCCAGTTCTCCAGATTACAATCCACTGCTCCTAACCACTATACCATACAAAGACTGGCTCTGTTCCTTGGGGAAGAAATTATTTGTTGAAAAAGCATGTAGATGCCAAGGAAACCATAGATGAGCATCACACTTGGGGTCACTGCAAAGCTTATAATAACTATGTCAACTCTATCAAATTGTAACCCATTAAAAAGCAAAGGGATTTGAGCCTTTGGCATAAATATCCCATCCACAGCTCCAGTTTAATAATTTATAACGAAAACAGTTAATTGGCATGTTGAATCAATGAGTTGGCTTGAAAAATGTAGGTGTATTTGTTAACAAATAATAATAATGATCCGAAACTCTGGCCTGCCACCTACTGTTTCCAGTTTGTTTCTAAGATCTTCCTTGATAGAAGCTCTCCCTTGAATACTGTGTTGCATAGGGATGTGTATGTGCCTGCACAAAAACTCAGTATTTTTTCTAGATTCAGATATCAGGAAGCCAAAAAAAATCAGTGCTCACACTTATCCAGATTCCAAATACTGGTTTAGTATTTTGATCCATGGGAAGGGGGATTTCCATGGGAAGTTGTTTTTTTTTTCCAGAGGCTGGAAGAGCTTCTTGAGCAAAGTTTTCCACAGAACTGTTGAATCAAATTTTCCATAGAACTGCTGAACAAGGTGCCCCCGGTCATCCTCCATTGTTTCCAGGAGGTAGGTGTGTGTGTGTGTGTGTGGGGGGGGGGGGGGGTTAATGCTTTCTCTAGGGCAAAGAATAGACAAAGACACAAGACCAAACAAAGCAACCCCTGGCCAAAGCCCCTCAAAGAAAACAGAACCAACATGCTCAAAGAACCTACACAGAAACAAGGAATTCTGGCAGAAGTGCAGGACAATGTGGCAAGCCTAACACAACAGATGTACTACCCAAGAATCTAACCCAATGCCACACCAGAGAATCAACCAAACCAAATAGGAACATTGTTGCAAGCTCAACAAATGTGAATTTAAGTCATCATACAATCAAAGAGTCAAAGGCAATGTTGAACCTGCGCATCCACAGGAAGCCAGAAACCCAATGCAAACTAACTCATGCAAATAGCACAATGTTGCAAAATTAACAAAACCAATTTCTGACAACAAAATCATAGCTATACCAACATGGCAAGTTGATATCAACCCCCAGGAGGGCACAGTCATTCAGCAAAAAAATGAATAAAAATGGTCCTGGGAACCTGAAAGCACTAGCTCCCAATAATCCCAGATACTGCCAAATATTTCTGTGGTTTGGCTGTGCGTGTGTGTGTTTCATTTCCCAGTATCTAGAAAAATCCTGGAAGTCATTGAATGAATGAATTTATTTATGTAGGCCATTACAAAAGCATCAACAATTATTAAAAACATTATAAGTGTACATAGTAAAATAAAATATACATTAATTAAAATATTCAACAAAAATATATACATTAATTAAAATATTCAACAAAAATGCCAAAAAAATATAGTAAGATATTGAGAAACCTAAATATATCTGGAAAATACCAGTAACAGGTTTTTTTTAGATATATATTTGGACCAGATATATCAAAATGCACATTTCTAGAGTTGTGATTTGAATTGCTGGTTTAGCATGTGTATACTTTTTGCCTATTTCCAGTTGGTATCTCAGATTTTGGGATGGTAGAATCATGCCTTAAATTCTCCTTTGGCTACACATGATAATTATTGAAGTACTACAGAAGTCTGGATTGTATCATGTATTAAAGATGCATAAAATACATATGAGATATGTGTCAAAATAAACATTATGGGCACACCCACTCCATTTCTGGCCCATTCACATTGCCAGTCAATTGCAGAATAAGTTACAATTTCTTTCTACTATGGCTTTTGACTGTGAAGAAAAAGTACTGTAACCTTTTGGCTTGTCCCCTCCACCCAGGGCAACCATTTTGTGGTTGACCTTCATGGCAGTCATTTTGTGACAACCTCAAATAATATTTCTTGAAAATGTCAATTTAAAAAAAAATATATTTGGAACATGCTGCTTTGAAAAGGACACTCTAACTATTGCTGCCCAGGAGAATCACAGAAGTTATATTCTATTCCCAGAGTCTCTTCACAGTCTGTCTTTGAAATACCTCAGAGAAAGCCGCATAAAAGTACTGTTTCTGATAAAGCATAATTCCACAGTGCCCATGAAATCACTTTGGGAGCTTTGTCAGAGCGGGGAATTGGAAATTTGAGTTGCTAATAAATAAATAAAGATATATTCTGCCAATCATTTGGTAAGCAGCATTGTATTTGACGGATGGATGCACTGTGATTCCTTTAACTAGGCACAGCAAAATGATAACGTTCGCTGTTCAACGTTTATAATTAATAGTATGTATTCTCCATGGCCTGCTCCACATACCTGAAATAAGACGTCATGAGGATGCAAAAAATTGGAAGGCACTCTACACCCCAACTCACCACCTCCCATGGCCTTAGAACATTCCAGACATGGTGACCAGAAAGCCATTAAGTATTAACTTGCCTGAGAAAAAAAGGAAACCTCAATCTGTAAACCGCTCCCCAGCTACAGGCAGGGGAAAATGAATCAGAAAAGAGAGGAAGCAAATGGACCTTTGAGAAGGGAGGACTTAACTCCCCCACCCAAACTCATTACTCCTTTCAGCGCATTTAACTGATCTGTTGAGATGTTGAAGTTGCTGTTTCCACTTACTACTCTACTGTTTGTTTATGGTTTGTAATAGTGGGTGCATTTGTGGATGTTTCTGGCTTGCTGTGGTGTGTGGGTTGAAATTGTTGACTGAGGAACCAAAGAAAGGCACTTTTTTATATTGTTCACTAGTTAAACATTGAAAAGTTACAAAATAAAGGAACATTTGAACTATTAACGGAGACCACCTATTATAACCATTTACAAACCAGTATTGAAATACATTAACGACAAAACACTAGAAATTTTTCATCCTTATCTATTGCACTCAACCTCTGTGTCATCTCAATCAGTACTCCCTAGAGCCTCCTGTGTTCCCTGCAGTGCCTCTCCAGCCTTCTAACACACCTGTGAAGGTACTTGACTGTAAGACAGAAAAGTTGCGATTAGACATCAGAAAAGTCGCATTTCTGGGAGGTTCTCATGCTCCCTGTGGATTGTGTATGTACAGAGCCAGAGGGAGAGTCTTTGAAAGTTTATTTCCTTCAGTGGCTGCTCATTGGAGGAAGAGAAGCTCACTGACAGCTCTTCCTGCTCCTGTGGGCTCCTTTGGAGTGGGCCAGTTGAGGGTCCTGGAAAATTGCAACAAAAAGATAATGTTCAGGGAAGCAAACACCATGTTCATTCAGACATCTAAAAGGGACCAAGAGACCATGCTATGATGCATTTTGGGAGTTGTTGGATTATTGGGGAGCAAAGGGAGAATGTCCAGTGCCACAAGCCTGATGATGAGTGGGAAAAAAACATGTAATTGTCCACATACAGCTGAGAAACTCTGCAAATTGGGTAGGGAATAAGCTGTCTAAGCTTGCTGAGCCTTCTTGTTATGGGCAGACACCTCCAGGGTTGTGGTCATGGCTGGTCCCCCCTCAGCAGGGTCTGCGTGGAGAAGTCATTGGAAATATGATGAGGGTGCAGCGTTCATGTTACGTTGCAGGCTAACACATTGATTCCACCCACCCACTGTTAGACTGCAGACTAACACATTGATTCCACCCACCAACCATGTACACAGCACACCAGTATATTCCTTAGTTTCTTCAAATTACATGTCATGTTACTCTGAAGGTGCCCTCCTTTACAATGGGATAATTCTGGGCATGCATCAAAACAAGGGATGGCTTGACCCTTCTCTGAATGACACACTGTACAATTCTGATGTGCTCAATGATGTTGGGAAAAGCTGGAACCATGCAGAGTTATAATGTACACTAAAGGACTTCTCAGGGAAGTGGTGAAGTTCCTTTGAAGACAGCTTCTTAATCTAGCCTTTCAGAGATGTGTTAACTGTGTGGGGCTCTGCTAAGAGTTACCAACACCCAAGTCACCCTCTTCCTCCTTGGGCTCCTCTTCCTTCTGGCCTGGAGAGGCCACCTGCCCTCCTCTTTTCTGTGCCATAGCTGAGGGCAAAAGGAGCTGAGAAAACCATGATGACCATACAGCAATGTTTGGCAGACATCATAGTCTTTAACATACACCTGAAAAGTAATGTCCACAGTCTCATTTGGAGTTGGGGGATGTGATCCTTGCACTCATAATGGGCTGAAAGGGTGCTGTTAATGTGGTCACAGGTTAGCGAGCCATGCAAGTAGACTATTCCAGTCTGGCCAAATTGTAAAAATGTGTTATGTTACATGTCCCTTTGTGACACCTTTCCAGAGTGTGACATTATCTCATCCAGCAAGACTCTGAGATTCTGCCAGACAGATGAGTTGTGATTTTGCTGTAGTATAGGTCAGCTCTGCTTTCCCACCACGCAACTAAACCTATGTTGAGAAATAGAACAGATGAGAACATCTTCTGCTTGACGGAGTCCCTGGGTACCCCTTCAGGATGTCTGATTAGGATGTGGGAGACATCCATTGCACCAACATACTGTGAGAATCCCAGCTGTGCAAAGTCAGCCATCGCCTGTGGATTAAAGGAAAAGTAAGGTTCAGTGTCCAGTTAAAAAGTCATGTTTCACATTTCAGCATCATTTTACAAGCACTCTTCTCTGTCCCACAGGGCATACTGTTCTTGGTATCACAGATTAATGTGCAGCATGACTTCAGGAAAGTTGAAATCATAAGAGGAACGGGCCGAGGAGCAAATATGCCACAAAAATATGTCTGTGTCATACTGACAAGGAACATAGAATCACCTTGGAAATGATAAAGCAGAACAATAGTTTGGATTTATACCCCTCCTTTCACTCCTTTAAGGAGACTCAAAGAGGATTTCAAACTCCTTTCCCTTCCCCTTCTCACAAATGCAGAGGCAAACCAGAAGCAGATACCCCCCAGATGTCTCAAAAAGAGTGTTCAGCATGAAAAGAAGTATTTTAAAGACATCCCACAGACATCCTTTTTATGCTGTGTGGAACAGACCCATAACTAGCTTCTTTCACCAGGAAAACAAATGCACATAAACATACACCAAGTTAGGTGTTTTGCAACTGGTGTGGAAAAAAAGCTGTCTGTATACTGTGAGGCTGAGAGTGATCATCCCCTGAAACCAAAATGTGGAGCAACTGTCAAAAAGTCATTATGGAGTCCCTATTGCCCCTATCATTCCTCAGCTATAAAGGGACTGCAAAGAAGATACAGGCTTCCTCTGCCTCACCAGGGAATTGGGATGCACTTAAAAAGAATTGCAGAAGCAAGTCTGGGTCTCTCCTTGGGCTGTTGTGAATCTATTTAGAGGAGGAGGCTGGGAAAAGGCTGCCAAAGTGCTGCCTCACCAGCCTTGAGATTGTCCTCGCAACCACCAAGGCTCAAAGAAGTGCTGAAAATGGGTTTCTCATGCAGCGGGAGATTATGCAGTTTAAAACTTATTGCAAGATCAGAAGTAATTGCTTCCTGTCTCTTTTCACACCCCTTGCAGATCTGAGCAACTGCCACCATGTTACGAGCAACATTTATTTATTCCTTTTTTCCCCTCAGAAGTCTCAGAATGTGTGTCTGTGTCTGTGATGAGAGACAGCCAAGAAAATGTTTGTTTCTAATTTAATCTTAACCCATTCAAGTGAATAAATAGTTTATACAGGCATATGAGCCTGGCTGATACATACATGAGTAGAGGCTGTGGCTCAGTGGCACAGAACCTGCTTTGGGTGAAGAAGGTCTCGAGTTCAATTCGTAGCATCTCAGATCATAGGGGATGTGAAAAATCTCTGCTTAATATTTTGGAGAGCTGCTGCAAATCAGATTAGAGCTGTGGTCCCCAGCGTGGTGCCCACTGACACCTCCACAGGCACCTGTCAAGTGCTTTTAGAAAGTGGACAGGGTTTATCTGTGGGGATTATCTGTGCAGATTAAAAGACATCCTATTAAACAAAGCCTCTGCTTGCAATGTTAAAGAAGCACTATTAGAGTTATACATAGACTTGCTCCCTGAAATTTTGTAGCTGGTATCACCTCCTGAGGCAGCCATTTTGTGATTGGCTTAACCTTCTGTGGCAGCCATTTTGAAATGGTGCCCACTGATTGTTTTGAACTTTCAAGGGGACCTGCAGGCTAAAAAAAAGTTGTGGATCCCTGGATTAGCCAATACTCACCTTTATAGATTAACAGACTGGCTATGGACATAGCATATCTATGGAGTAGTCAGTATGTATAGAAGGGAACTGTGAATGAAAACACCAGCCATGTCATCGGCTCATGACCAAACCCACTGCCTGCAAGCATTAATTGAAACAGAAGCACAGCTGCTACACACTTACAAACATTACACATGCAGGGACCATGCTTCTTATCTTTTCAACATTCCAAGTTCAATCATAGGGATATGACTAAGTTTCTAAATGCCACAGGGGCCTGATTCAGATCACAATCAGTACATGGGGGAATAGGGACATCAGGCTGCCCCCAGTGGGGGCCATGCTGTATGACATTTCAGGGAGCTACATAAAAGCATGTAGCCCTATGGACATCAAAAGATTCAGCCAGGAAGGTTAATGGGGCCCCAATGAACATGGTGAATGTGAATCCATATTTATTTCAGCTAGGCACTCAATAAAGCTTCTTAGGTGTGTAAATCTGCCTTGTTAGATTGGAACAAATGTCTACCAGAGAACTTGACTGCTACAATATCTCTGTAGATTTGCCCCCTGGAGAACCACCAAGTCTAGAATTCTGAAAAGCATGCCACAAAAAAACTTGAGCATGATAAAGTGATCTGCTTTATAACATACCACAAAGGGACTATGAGTAACAGCATTCTTAAAAGTGTGCTGACAGAACAGCAGTCGTAATTTAGAAATGTGCTTGCTCATCTCAGTATGTTTCACAAGCCTCTTGCTAGAAAAAGAGTATCATGTGGTTGATAGGAAGATGATGGATTAAGTGTTTAAAATCTCCCCCTAAGCTCCACCATGACCACTTTACTCACTGGTGTCAGTGGAGAAGGGTCTTCTGCAGATGAAAAGCTGCAAACTGGCAAAATCAACAGCAAAGGAAACAACAAATGCAACTATAAATGAATTCCACTTGGACACAAGCAAATGTGCCTCACCACCCTGTGAGGTGGACAAAACATATACCTCACCACTCAGTCACTAAATACTGTGCCACAGAGAGAAACACACGTCACCATGACATTAAAGATGCCAATTATAGATGTGGGCATAACATTAGGAGCAGAAGTTCCCAGATGAGGGCCACACAGCCCAGAAAATCCACAACAGCTAGTTACTTAGAAAAATTATTAAGGATTGTGGTCTACAGTACTGAGTATAGCTTGTTGAAACTACAATCCTACTATGGAATTTTGCTTCATTTAACGTGTGGTGTTAATGCTTACGTGTTGTTTCTAGTGGTGGGATTCAGAAGGTTCACGCCACTTCAGCAGAACTGGTTGGTAAAATGGTGCTTGTAAACAACCAGTTGTTAAATTATTTGAATCCCACCACTGGTTGTTTCCATTCAGTTTTTTGACTTTTGGTTGGTCTTATTATATCATTTATTGAATGCCCCATTCATCAATTGTATTGACTCCTTCCATGTGGTCTTCCTTAAGTCCAAGTGAGAAAGGCAGACTATAAATAAATACATGTAAGCAGGTCTACTTAGATGTCCCATGTTACTTAATGGGGCTTACTCCTAGGAAAGTGTTCTTAAGAGTGCACTGCTAATGGCTTTATGGTGCATGCTAAGGGGAGGAATTTGGGAGGGGGGACATTTAATGTTTGATGGACTGGAAAAAAATAAATTAAATTCAGCAAGAAATCCCTTCCTCCAGCACACATTGCGGTTGGGCATTTTGGGTTGTGCTTGTTTGTTTGTCCTAATACCTGCCGGTTGGAAAAAGTCATCCTAACATCCCTTTTAACATTTAATGTTTTTTAAAAAATCAAATTATTTTGCCTCAGGTAACAGACCACACTTCTAATTATGTGGTATCTCATAGGCCGTTTCCGCCGACCCGACCCGTTTCGCGCCGACCCAAAGACGCTGGACCGTCCGCATGGACGGTCCCGGGAAGAGGCGGGACACCGGCGCCGTGGAGCGCCGGCACCCGGCCGACCCAGCGTGTCCCTGGGCCTCCGGCGCGTCGCCGAGGCCTGGGGACACGCCCTAACTTCCTAAGCACCGCTCCAGCGCAGGCCAGGAAGCGTCCCCAGACACCGGTAACCGAAACTTCAAGATTAAAATAGATGCGAAGGCGGGGCGTCCCCAGGCCACCGGCGGCAGGCGCCAACCAGAAGATAAAGTAGATGCGGTACGGTAGAAGCCGCTGCCGTTAAAAGCTTCGGCGAAAGCGGCTTCACTGACAGCGTATTCCGAAACGCTTCCCAGCGTTCTGGGGAATCGCCGGCTACTTGGCGAAACCAGCCGAGTAGCGCGAAGGCGGCAGCGTGACTGCGCTGCAACTTCGCCCCGATCGCGAATGGCAGCCTGGAGATGGCGTTTTTACCGTCTCCAGGCCGTCATTTTCTGCCCGTGCGGAAACGGCCATAGTGTTTTGAATGTCTCCGAATCAGTTCCATGCATCTTTTGTGGTGCCATCTGCTCCATGGCTAAGCGAATAATGTTCAGAAAACTCAATCCTCTGGAATAGTTCTTGTCCAAAAACAAACTGGGATTGGCCACTATGTAAATTGCCCAGGACACCCTTGCGATCACATACATTCCACAAGAAAATAATTAACTTACCAGTGAAAATTTCCTGTAAGCCCAGGTCTGTTTGTTACAACTCTGCCTGATTTTCTCTCATAACCTTGCCTTGAAATCAGCTTCTGATCGGACGAGGCAAGGCTTTGCTTTGGGGTATGATTAATTTGTTCACCACTGATTCATGGAAGAAGCAGAATGACTATCCCTCTGTTGTACCTGCAGTAGGATTCTGGGACTTTAAGAATTTTAATTCATTTTTTATGAGCCTCAACTTCCAGAAGTC
This sequence comes from Sphaerodactylus townsendi, assembly GCF_021028975.2. Taxonomy (NCBI): domain Eukaryota; kingdom Metazoa; phylum Chordata; class Lepidosauria; order Squamata; family Sphaerodactylidae; genus Sphaerodactylus; species Sphaerodactylus townsendi. Next base: position 26,089,525 of record NC_059437.1, on the reverse strand, counting down.
TAGTAAAAACTGTACCATACCCATATTGTACTATACCATATTTATTGTCAATGTGCAAAAATGAAAAGTAATACACAAGGAAAGATGTGGACAGATGAGCTTGGAATGCACCTTTATCATCCTTGGCCACATGTGACCTTCCTCCCTGTGTTACTATGTGTACTTGAAGATGATTCACTATGGGACAGATATGAAATTACTTTACACCCCCATCGTATCACTGGCCCACCTAATTCTGCATCACCTCCCCAGTGTCATGAGCAAAGATTTTTCCCAACACTTGCTGTTTGAGACCTTTTACCTGGAGAGCTTTTTGAGACCCTGTACCTGAGGACTGAATCTGGGCTCTTTGATGTACAAAATAAAGGTTCCACCTTTGAGCAACGACCTGACTCTTCAATATACACTGGCGTGACACACACAGAGCCACTAGTAACCTGCATTAGGAATTTTATTAGTACCTTCATCTTCAAGCTATTGTTTCACCCCTAAGAATGACTTTACCCTAGGTTGTTATTTCCTTCCACTCTGGGATTTCAGAAAATGTGACAATATTGCCATTATCTGAGGCTGTGGGTGGTGAAGATAGCTACAAATGAGTTCTGTGCTTTCCCCTTCTACTAGTAGTGACTGCTAGATAAGTCCAGTGCTATCTTTCTTGGTATTTCTTTCAGCTTAGATCAGTGAAGGGACTTGAAAGCTGCTATCCTAAATTGCAGTTGCTTGAATGGCCTGTTGGTGATTTGCAGTCCTCTCTTACGGTTCTCACAAAATGAGAAGGGAGAATCCAATCATATCCAAATCAACTACCTGAACATGATATAAACAGAGGGTAAATATTCATCAATGCAATGCAATAAAATATGTCCTAGAATGAACCTTCCATCCTTCATAGGAAAGAAAGTTGTCAAGGTGTTTACAGTTTCAGCTGCTGGGAATAAAAGTCTTCTGTGCAGTCATGGTAAGAAACTGATAGTGCAGCCTTGAACAGAGTTACACCAGTCTATGGCCCCTTCAGCACACACAGAATAATGTGTTTTCAATCCAGTTTCACAATGGTTTGCAAGCAGATTTTGCTATTCCACACAGCTACAAAAAGCATTGAAAGCGGATTGAAAGCGCATTATTCTGCATGTATGACAACTGAAGTCTATGCCCACAAGATTTAAAAGGATGTAACTCTGTTTAGGATTGCACCGAACTGGAACTGCATTGTTAATATTCTGCAAATACTCCAAATCAAAAATTCTCTTCCTCCTTTACAAGGAGAGAACATTGAATTGGGCTAATATCTTATAAACATGCCATTCTCACTGAGCGGATAGCATCCCAAGTGGGAGACAGAAAGCTCCCAAAGATCTGGCAAAGCTTAACTTGTGCTGCTCATGGTACAGGTCTAAGGGCTGCCCTAAATGTTAGGTGATACATGACACCCTCTGTTGGTATCTGTGGCTTCACAGATCAGCTAAGAGGTTGCTTATTCAGTGTCAGTGACACATTCACTGTTTGGGAGGTAGGCAAAATCACAAATGATTTATGGGTGTTTCCCCACTCACCCTGACCCCCCCTACGCCACGCGCCCGGGTGTCATCAAAAGGTGCCGTTTTTTCCAGCGCCAGGGATGCCGCACGCTGAGGGGGCGCGACAGCGGCAGCTTCGGGGTGGCTGTGCTGTCACTGCCCCTGTTGTGGGGAGCGCCCCGGGACCCCGCGCTACTTGAGGAGAGTAGCGCGGGGCTTAAGGTAAGTGGGGAAAGGCCCTATGACAGCTTTACACAGGTATGTCCATCATTTTATCCAGCAGCACTTGGGTGATGCATATACATGTTTGAATGACCCTGCAAGATTAGCCAACAAACATGTTTCTGCATGGTTCTTTTTGTGCTAGGCCTGGCCTGGGCTATCAGTTCCTTAAAACAGGCAAGGCTCACAAGGACAAAGATAGAGAAACCCTGATCTACACAACAATTCCTAAGCTGGTCTGTGTACACCGCTGCACAAATGCTTCATAAATTTTGCCAGCTATACAACTCAACTTGACCTTGGCCAGCCCAGTGATTTATTTCTGGTCACTTTAGCCATATTCTTGACATCCGTTGTACCCATAAAAATCACTGGTGCAATGCTATTCAACACAGATTACAAAGCACAGGGACCTAAAATGTCACCATCCTTTGTGCTTCTGAACATCTGTGATAAGGGGAATAAAACCACATATTTCTCTTCCATAGCACAACTTTCTTTCCAAATCACATTTAAGGCAAAAGCTGTGTGAATGGAATTTAGGAGTGGTGTAAGTGGCAGGACAAATGTTTTGAATGGTTGAAGATAGCATGCAACCTGCCTTTAGCAAAGATATTTTGATAATTCAAGATTAAATAATGTACAGTCCAATCATTGGCAGAGTTATACCCTTATAAGTCCAATGAAATCAGTTGCATTGATAATGTTGTATTGATAATGTTAGTGGCAGTGGCAGTGCAATCAATACAAATGGTGCACTCACCCCACTGCTACATGATCACAACTGAAAATCAGTTCGTCTTTGGAGTTGCCATGCTATGTTTGCATCGGTGCATTTGTCAGTGGCATTCACCATTCACCACTACACTAGGAAGGTGGCCCCGGAGCTGATTGGCACATGCTCTAAACTTGCTAGATTGCTGGCAAAGTCACATATGCCCCAAGGTCAGGGGCAGGGAATGCATCATTTGTATCGGTGGCCTTACAAAAGCAAATGCATGAGGACCACTGGAAACATTTTTTTCTGACCATTTTTGTTAGGGCGGGGGGACCTAAACAGCATTCCTCCAACCAATTTAAACCTTCAACAAATGCACACAGTGCACTGCATATTTACTTCAGCAACTCAAAGCTTTCCCTGCGCATGAACGTCCAGTTCCCTAGTGATCAGATTTAGAACAATTCTGAACACTCAATGCAGAATGAACGCTTTTTTTAAAAAAAACTCTATGAGGATGCTGGTCCCAATTTGTGCTCACATTACAATTCAAATTAAGGTGAGTTTGCCCATCATTAGTATTCACCCTCAGATTACCTGCTTCTTTGCTGTCATTTTCTCAGCCCTTTTTCCATCTTAGAAGAAAAAGTCTTGTTCATCAGTAAGGATGATTCACCTTATCCAGTGAGAAAAAGCTAAAAATAGTGGCCAGAATCCAAATAACCCAGGAGGTGGATTCTGTTAGTATATTAGGAACTTTTGGACTATACCTTCCTGTGACAACAACTCAGCCCCCATTAAAAACAAAAAACAAAACTGGGCCCCTTTGCTACAATATCCAACATGATTGCAGCCATCAGCCAAAACTGGCAACGTCCCATGCTTGCATGGGAACACTATTTAAAACACAAAGAAATGTTCTGGCTCTTTGAAGCATGCCTTCTGGTTTTTATCTACAGGAATTTCCTGTAGAAAATGCTTGTTGAAGGCCATTATATCCTCTCTGGTTGCTGAAATGTATTCAGGAAGCTATTTAGGTATATTTCTGCTTTGCTAGTTTTAATTTTGTCCCTCCTGGGTTCCTGCAGTATATTTCTAGGACTGGTCTCAACATTGTATTAGGTGAGTTCAGTTGCTATGTTTTGAGAGCCAGAATTTTACAATGGTTAGAGCAGCTAAGATCTGGGGAGCCCAAGTTCTAAATCCCCACTCAGCTATAAAGCTTACAAGATAACTTGAGTCCAGTCAGACATTCTCAGTTTAAATAATCTCATAGAGTTATTCTAAGAATACAAGGAGGAAATGGGAGAAACATGTATGCCACCCTGAGCTGCTTGGAGCAAGGGGTGGAATAAAAGCATATGAAGATGGATAGAAAACTAGTATGCTTTCTGTGTTTATGATATATTGTTGGTTATAGGATGAACATGTGGCAGATCAGCACTAGGAAGGATTTTTTCCCCCATCCCTTATGTTTTGACTCCAAAATTACTATTTCAATTTCACTTCTCCCTTGTGTGAACCGAATCTGTCATTCTACATATCCATGCCATTTTCTGTTTTGCACATTGACTGTTCCCCACAGAATTTCTAATATTTTGATTTCACTTCTACAATAACAGAATCCAGGAAATCCAGTCATTTATGGAAGCATCCCTAGATAGAATGTACAGAACAGAAAAGGGCTTGGTGTTTTTGGCATAGAAACAGCATGATGCCCTTCTCATTAGCCTTAAACAGAATTAGGCAAATGCGAGCCTTCTTTCAGGTCCACTGCCAATACCCCCAATTATTCCAGTATGGAGTGATTTTACAAATAACATTCATTTTCTTCGTGAAGAGAATTTGTTCCTTTTTCTCAGAAACTAATAAAAAGGAAACTTTGATTCTTTGACTCATGGACAGAGATAAGAGGCATTCTTGAACTTCAAACAGTCATGGAATTTGGCTGAAGATTTCTATAAATAAATATTTCAGGGAGACATTGATCATTCTTGCCCTTTTCTTCTCAGAAAGCTGGCCAAAAAAGTAAAAGGAAAGGAAAGCTCTAGGAGTTATTTTTCTGATGTCCCATGTCTTAACTGTCATATCAACCCCCTAAACATTTGGGATCCACTCACTGGAGCACTGCAGTTCTGAGCTGACGTGTCCTGGGCTGAATAACAAACTGTACTATTTTTTACCTTGACAATCAGAAAGGATTCAAATTTCTGACTGGTTTGTGTAATTCAGCCATTGGTTTCAATGGTTTCAAACATTTAGGCCTACGCTCCACATTTCTTGCCGGAAAGTATAAAAATACACTTCTTTCAAACTTTTCTATTCATCAGCAGTGGTGTATCTGGCCAGGGATAAGGGGTAATTCCTGTCCCTAGGCGGAACTAATCTGGTCACATGGGGGATGCAAAATTGGCCCAACATGTGACCAGATGCCTTCGGGAAGATGACAAGATAGCAGGAAGTCTTCAGGCTCCCTCAGTCCCACCCACATCATTATTGATGTAATGGGGCCAAGGAAGGGGGCAAGGAAGCCCAAACATGACATCGACTTCAAGGGGCCAAGGAAGCCCAAACATGACATCGACTTCAAGCTCCCTTGGCCCCTCCCACATCTTGGGAGCAACAATTTGGGTGAGACTGAGGGAGCCGGAAGATGATAAGCCGGGTTCTGCCCTTCCCAGGCCCTGGGACCTGTGGGGGAGGGGGAGGGAGGGGCCCAACCCCTGACCCCCTAGCCCCACCCCCAGCCTCTGTGCTTTTAAAAGCATGTCTCCAGAGGATGGCAGTGGCTTCTGGTCTCCCCAGGCTCTGTAAATCTGTGAATCAGGACCATACTTTAATGGGACAGATATTACTGTTGGGATACGCACCCTGGGTTTGCAGAAAAAATGTGATTTATTTTTAAAAAAATCTTTTTAACATGGGCTTTTTTAAAAAAAATCCTCTGGTGATGGTAGTGCTTCTTGGGAGTGGCAGCATAGACTAAAAACTGCACTGTGCCTGGCAGCAATGGCACAACCCATGAATCATGCTGTACTCAGCAGTGGTTTGCAGCTGCAGCAATCCCAAGCAGAAAAGTGTGTATGTAAGGGGGGTATAGGATTCCCCCTCTTGTGAGTCTTCAGCCCCCCTGCCTGAGTTAGGAAGGATGTTTTTTTGCTAAGCCAGCAAGCCTGCTGCCTGCCTGCTGAAATGTAGGTAGGGAGAGCAGCATAGAGGATGGGGTGAGAAGAATGCCAAGGGTGGGGAACAGACAGGGAGAGCTGCAATGGTTAATTTGAGCAGATTTCAAGGGTCAATGACAGATGGGGAGAGCAGCAAGGACGGGGTAGCTTGGTGGAGAACAGGTAAAGGGCAAAAGTGATGAGGAAAGGTTGACAGATAAGGGGAGGGAGAAATAGAGGATAGGTTGACAGAAATGGTTTTGGGGGAAGGTAGAAGAGGGTAAGTTGACAGAAAATGAGACGGGATAAAGGGAGTAGGGTGTAGGTGGACAGAGAAAGGGAAGGATAGATTGACAGAGAAGGGGTGGGGGCAAAAATATGGGGGTAGGTTGGCAGATGAGAGGGAGAGGGGGAAGAGTGTTAGAGAAAAAAATCTTTTAAAAATACATTGGTGGTTTAAAAACCACCAAAATGATAAAACAAGCAGATTCCCTCAGTGACTATTGCTAAGCAACCATAACATTCCAAGGCTTGGTTTCTGTGAGTAAAAGGCCATAGGAGAGGACAGGGTCCTTTCCAGAACTGATTAGCCTTTGAGAGAAGACACATTGAAGCCAAGCCTGACAGCAATCACTGTGTGACTTGATATAACCTGACTTGCATGACTCACCTGAACTGGTACACTTCAACTGTAGCTACCTTTTGAAAGCCAGTTGGAGCTTCAGAATAGGGTCTGGAAGACCCAGGTTTAAATCCCTACATTGCTGCAAAAGGTCACTGGATGATTAGGGGCCAATCACATATATTCAGCCTAATCTTCCTCATAGGATTGTTGTAAGGAGCAACAAGGAGAGGAGAACAATGTAATCTGCTCTGGTCCCCACTGTGGAGAAAGGGAGAGTATAGGGGAAACAAATAAACAATAAACATAGGTTGATTCCCCATGGTCAATTAATCACGTGATCAAGGTTTCAGCAAGAACTCCCCACTGCTTTAGCGACCAACAGGGATTCATCCCGTTTCTGGTGCTCGTTCTCCCCCTTAACCCACGTCACGGCAGAACCTGCTTGAAAGTACAACTTTTCTTCTTAGCACGTTTTCAATCCAGTTTCAAGGGGAGGAACGGGGGTCCAATCTTTGTTTAAAATTCCTGCTGTGGAGCGTGAGGCAAACGTCCAGCAACGGGCGCTGAGCAATGTGCGTGCAGCCTCTTCTGGGTGTCAAATTTGCTGTTGGTCTTGGCGAGCGCATGTGCGAGGAGACGTTAGCATAGGAGAATGATTCTGCCTTCCTTCCAAGGGCTCAGTTAGATGTACAAGGCTCTCCCTTCTTCCATTTTATTCTCATAACAACTCTGAGGTAAATTAGAATGAGGAAGTGATTGGCCCAAACTCACTCAAGTATTTCATGGCTGAGTGGCTGAACCTGAATCTCCCTAACTTTAGGGCAATACTGTCATTTTTCCTGTTTTTTAAAGTATTCAGAAAAAAAAATATTGCACAGGAATTTAGATCATTATCAAGGTATTCTTTCTGAATTTCTCCTTTAAGATATATGTATTTTTCAATATTAATTGTGCATCAATAAATCAGTATTATGGTAGTGGTGGTAGAAAGTACCATCAAGCTTTTGGCAACCCAATAAGGCAAGAGATATTTAATGGTGCTGATGTCTTTGAATTTTGTTTATCCTTTTCTCTATGTCAAGTTAAGTCTTAAACTTCTCAAAATAACTTGAGTTCCCACAGTTCTCTCACTCTCCTGGTTTAAGAAGTTGGCCCCAAATACACCAAATGATCAAGCAATGTTTTTATCAGAAATATCACTTTGCATCACAGGCAGCTTTTGAAGAGTGGCATGGAAGGGGAAAGTTGCTAGAGTTTAAGGCAGTGTTGGTTTTTCTTCCAGCTTGCTCTTTATACCTTTTGGATGGTTTATAACTCTTCTCTCTCTCTCCTTCTGTGTGTTGGTATGTGTGAATGTGTATGCGGGAGATGGCTATGCACCTACACACTGCCACACAAGAACTTTTTTCTGGTCTTCTTTCAAAGAAGTTTCAGAAGAGAAATGCTATTTAGAGATCTTCTGCTTCTTTCTCTTAAAAGCCTCCATGAGTGAAACAAGAATAAAACCCAGGAAGGACTAGGAAACATTTCAGTCCATACTTATTCTTACCATTCTGCCTCAGCGGGGATGCAGTCTTAATGCAGAAAGTGAATCTCCTTATACCAACACATTTGCTTTGGGTAGTGATGGTGGGAAGTCCCATGAAGTTGTAGGTGACTTAGCGTGACCACATTGGTTTTTCAAGGCAAGAGATTGTTGGTATAAAAATATAAGATTGTTAGCGGAGTAAATAATCACAGACATTGCTGGTTGGCTTAAATAAAGTTTGCAAAGAAAATATAAGGGAAGGGTAACATGGTAGAAAACATTAAAATAGGTCTCTCTAAGCTGAGCTACATTCTACATTAACACTGTGAGAAGGTATAACTCACACACTGACTGAAAATGTTTACAACTTTCTCCCCAAGTGCCTATGTGCTTTGAAACATATCACTTCATTAATACAGGTACCTAGTTACTTGACACCTATAACACCTATTGGCTATGTTACTCTAGCTAATGCTTATTAACAAACAACATCATTAACTCTTTCATGACTGAAGAGCTGCCCCTATACCAACAGAGATGTTCAGAGGTAGTTTGCTATAGCCTGCCTCTCCCTTGCAACTCTGGATTTCTTTGCTGGTCTCTCATTCAAATACTAACCATGTTGACCCTGCTTTGCTTCCAAGATGTAATGAGATTGAGATGGACCATCCAGGTCAAAGCATTTGCTTTCAATGTTCATTAATTATATCTATTTTCAGGACTGATGTGCAACAATGGGTATTCTGAGAGAAATTTGGCAAAAACACTGCACAGAAAGAGGGCAAACCAGAGTCTGAGGTTTTACAGTACCAAGTAGAACTTAATTTCTCTCTTTTATGGTATAGTTGTTAAGAGCAGGAGAACTCTAATCTGAAGAACTGGGTTTGATACCTCACTCCTTCACATGAAACCTGCTGGGTGGCCTTAAGCTAGTCACAGTTCTTGCAGAACTCTCTCAGCCCCACCTACTTCACAGGGTGTCTACTGGAAGGAAGGAAGGAAAGGAGTTGTCTGGAGACAGAGAACCTTTGTTCTCTCCCCCCTACACACACACACACACACACACACCACCCCAGCTTGTCTGGCCTTTTACCTGTGGTGGCAGCCAACAGAACAGCCAGTGGTAGCCATAAGCTGGTGGTGACAGAAGCAGGAGAGGAGGCCAAATCAAGAGGCATCAAGGGTTTTGACTCCTGGTCTTCTCTGGGGATGGCCCACTGCAGCAGAGCCAGGCCAAAGGCATGAAAAACCTGGGAAGTTTCACTACAGCCTCCTGGGCATACCAGTGACTATTACAGGTGTCTAGACGTGGAAGAGACACCCAGGCATCCTTATCTGAGACTGTATGAAGGGTCCTTGCACACCATGGACTACGAGCTTGGGGGCATCCATCCAAAGGAGCCTGACAGCAGTTTGAAAGCCACTTTGAGACTGCTTACAGTTAAGAAAAGCAGGGTATAAATCCAAACTCTTCTTCTAACTATTGAACTGAAGAACTGCTGCAGCTATATCAGTAGTGCTTTGGATATCATGGTGTGGGCCAGAAGCTTCTTCATCTAGCAATGTGGAATTGGTTGCCAAGGAACTGAGAATGGCACTCAAGTTGCCTTGAACAGGAGAACATCCCTTTGGATGGTGTTCTGAGTGCTTGTAATTCATTTTACTTTACAAAAAAAAAAGAAATAAATATACCCATTAGTCTGTTTCCAGCATTGGAGTTAAATGCTGATGACCCCCAAATCTTCAAGGAATGAGAGGATTCATAAAAGGCAGAGCAGCTGAAAGCATACATAGCAAGAACCAACCCAGACTGCATTTTTATTTATTTGAATGTACAATCTTTTCCTCACTTTCTGTATTCTAGCTGAATCCCCACAGCTAAGCCATGACAGCTCAACTTTTTCCCCTGCCAGCCACCATTCAAAGGGGTGTCAAAATTCTAACCAGTTGTAACAGCTTTCCTTGTAGAATGGTGATTGGCTGAACTGGGATACTAACCTGTGCCTAATGCAGATGCTGCCACTGCTGCAGTGCCCTAAAACCCACACTGTGGAAATGCCAACATTATGTAGGTCATGAATATTATCTAGGCCACAAAAACTGGCATGTGCTTTGGGTGGGGGGTGGGAGTAGAGCGGTGTGGTATTTTATCCACTGAAGGATCATGGGACACAAGTCTGACTTCACAATCCCCAAAGTTTATTGAGTCTCTGGCAAGCTGGCTGTGTTTTATGAAGCTCTCTCTCACATACATATGTATCTCTGGAATGTCAGATGTTGGATAAAAGACAGCAAGAGAAGCTGCAGATTTAGGCAGATATGATGCACAGCAGAGACAACTAGGAAAAAGTCACAGCTACAGTGTAGAAGAAAAGGCCAATATGGCTTACTCAAGAGAGGATCTATGCGAACTTAAATATAATTATGTTCAGAAAATTTACATTGGGTGATTGTTCTATTGCTGTAGATAGCTATACAAACAGGGAAGAAGAAAATAAGATTTTGTCATCATCATTGCATTTCTACCAAGGGACAATATATATATATATATATTGTCCCTTGGTAGAAATGCAATATATATAGGGAACATTATATAACTTGTTCCATTTCCCTAGAATTTCACCCTCTGCTATATTTGACTTCTGCTGATACCCAATCTCCTTTAATTCTATTTTCAATAGGACAGTTTCTAAACTTAACTATTGAATTAAACCAGATATAGTTTCTCATCACTGTTAATCTGTCCAGTATATTTCTATCTTCCCTCCTCTGTCACTGATGCACATTTACAAAACATATGAGCATTTTCATCTCAATTGTTTGCTTTACTAGTTGTCTTATTTATTTGTTTGTTTGTTTGTTTGTTTGTTTGTTTGTTTGTTTGTTTGTTTGTTTGTTTGTTTGTTTGTTTGTTTGTTTATTAAATTTCTATACCGCCCTTCCCCAAAGGGCTCAGGGCGGTGTCCATCATTTAATAACAGTTAATAACAGTTAAAAACAGTTAAAAACAAATTATAAAATTCAAAGTCCCGATGGCGATTAAAATTATTTCCCCCCTTCCTGCCCCCCCACACAGGAGGCCAGATTTTTCCACAGAAGTGAGATGTTATCCCGGCTGGCCAAATACCTGGCGGAACAGGTCCGTTTTACAGGCCCTGTGGAAACTCTGTATGTCCCGCAGGGCCCTGATCTCACTTGGGAGCCTGTTCCACCAGGTAGGGGCCAGGGCTGTAAAAGCCCTGGCCCTTGTAGAGGCCAGCCGGATCACTTTGGGGCCAGGGATCATCAGGAGGTCCGCCTCCGAGGAGCGGAGGGGCCTAGCAGGGCGATATAGGGAGAGACGGTCCCGTAGGTATGCTGGTCCAAGGCTGCGAATAGCTTTAAAGGTCAAAACCAGAACTTTAAACATGACCCGGTACTCGATCGGCAGCCAGTGTAGTTGGTACAGTTGGTACTGTTATATCCATCGGCAGCCAGTGTAGTTGGTACTGTTATATACAGTTGGTACTGTTACATTGTCTTGTTATATTTATTACCATTACTGGCCATTTACCCCTCCCCCAAAAAATATTTACTTTTGAGCGTTATTATTTGGATCAGGCAAAAGATGCTTGCAGTTTCTTCCTGAATGCTAAGAAACCATGTAAGAAATTCCAGTATATGATCACTCAGAGACCACCATCTTCCCACCACTTTAGTAAGGAAAGTTGGACGATGCAGTTGGACAGAAGCAGGGCTACAGAGCTTCCAACTCAAGGGTTAATCCCTGGTTTTGCACATAGCATAGATTCAGTCTTAGACACTTCTAATTAAAAGATCTCAAACTGAAGTATGATATCTGAGTTCTTCCCTCATGCTGCTGCCAGAGTAGATAACCTTAAGATCAGGTTTCTAGAACAAAGTTCTTCTAGAAATCTGACTTTGGGGAGGGCTTAGTTTAACCCAAGATAACTTTAGTAAAAGATATCTCAGCCACAGGGTTGCCAACTCTGGGTAGGAAACCCCAAATATTTGTAGATAGCAAGGACATAGGTAAGGGGGGGTTCCTCAGGTTCAACCCCCCATTACATGTCTGAAGCTCTGCCCCCATTTGTGTTTTTTGTATTTTTAAGTGGTTTTTTGTTTTTGACCTGCAGGGAGCGCAGTTTTTAGGCGAGCAGCACCAAACTTTCAGGGATTTGTTGAGAGATTCTCCTGATGATACCACCCTGGTTTGGTGAGGTATGGTTCAGGGGGTCTAAAGTTATGGACTCCCAAATGTGTGCCCCCATCCCCCATTGTTTCCAATGGGAGCAAATAAAAGATGGGGGCTACACATTTGAAGGTCCATAACTTTGGACCCCTTGAACCAAACTTCACCAAACCTGGGTGGTGTCATCAGGAGAGTCTCCTGAAGATACCCTGAAAGTTTGGTGCTGCTAGCTTAAGAATTGCACCCCTGAGAGCAGGTACCCCCCAAAATTTCCCCAGATTTTCCTTTTAAATCCACCCCCTTCGGCATGGATTTAAAGGGAGAATCTGAGGTCCCCAGTTTCAACATTGAAAGTGATGCTGTTTAATGGTGGGGGATAATCCACCCCAAAACAGCATCACTTTCAATATTATTTTAACTGGGGACCCCAGATTCTCCCTTTAAGGTAGATTTAAAAGGAGAATCTGGGCTCTCTAGTTTAAACACTATTGAAAGTGATGCTGTTTGGGGGTGGATTCAAGCATCACAGCGGCCGTGCACTGGGGGGAAAATGCGGTGCAAAACTCAGATTTTGCACAGGGCTCCATTTTCCCTAGCTAAGCCTCTACCCGGAGGGGAGGGCAGAAGGGACTGCCAACAGAAGGGATCTCAGGGGAGTATAATGCCTCCTTTGTATAATCTGGAGGTCAGTTGTAACACAGGGAGAATTCCAAGACTGGCAATCTTGCTCAGCCAGCAATTAGGTTGCCAGGCGGTGTCCCTCTCCAAACCTCACCCTTCTCAGGCTCCATCTCCTCAAATCTCCAGGTATTTCTTAACCTGGCAACTCTAGTCAGCAAAGGCTGAGAAAGGTCTTTCTCTATCTGAGACTCTGGAGAATTGCTGCCAGTTGAAGTAAAAAATATGGGGTAAAGTGAACTATTGTTCTGACTTGGTATTAGGGAAGAATGAATGTTCCCTATCTTTTTTATCTGTAGTAATTTATATATGTGATTCCTCTTTGTTTTAGAGGTAGTTTATTTGTATTGAGTACACATGTCAAACAGTATTTATTATAGGTGATTTATATGGAGGGTTTTTTTTTAAATTAGGGATAGGTTATTAGTATACCACAGTTGCACAGGCATGAAAGTGTGGTATCAAGTACAGTCAATGAACTCCAAGCAAGCATATAATCAAAAAGGAAAACTTGCATTTCTTGATGTAGATTCAGAGCACATTCATCTTCCAGTGGAAAGGAGAGAGAAGCCTAATCTAAAGAACATTGTTCCCTAGCACAGATGGCCCACTAATCTGGTAGCATATGTGTATTATTAAATGACATAGATTGAACAGAAGAGACCTGCAGATGCATTCTGCTCCTTGCAGGTCTGCCAGGAGACAGAATACAAAGGAAGAGTCAGAAATAAATTTCCAGATTGGACAAAAAGGCATCTAATTCATCCAGAATATAACACATAAAAACTTCTGCAGCAATGTATCATCCACCAATGTCCAGGCTTGCTGAGTTTGCTTACTCCAACAGGTTTTTTTAAAATGTGCCTTGCCTGACAGCTATCCATACAACATACATAGAATGTACATGTATAGAAATCATGTTGGAAGAATGACCACATTTTGTAGTAAATAAATGCTACACAATTCTAGAAAATGGAATGAAATTAAAGACACACTAATTCACATGACAGATTAAAATGTAAAATCAAAATGGAAATTCTCAGGTGTAAACAGTGATGACAAATTTGAGCTCATCCCCACTTAAACATTCAAGGTTTTGAATCAGTGTAAAAGGAGCTTCATCAGTTCTTATCATTCTCTAAATTCCTCAGCAACATCCCTACATGCATCAGGAAAATCAGCCAGTGGGCTAACACATTTTCTTTTCTTTTTAATACACTTGTCAGCAATCCAAGTATGATAAATGATCCCAGTGCTTCCCCACCCTGCCTACAATATCCTAGTAGGCATACATTCCAAGGAAACTGTATAATATTCCTGGTACTCAGGAGAGTACCATTATAAAATGGTGCCCAAGGCAACTCCTCAAAGCTGGCCCCACAGCCTGCTCAGCTTTACACACACACCCAAACACACACAGCCACCTCCAGCCTTCCCCCAGCCATCCCGCTCCCTCCCAGGTCAAACAGAGCCAAGCAAGAGCTAGCTACCCACTCTCATGCAGCTTCCTCTGCCTTCTGGCCCACTCCCCCGCATCACATTCCCTTGACTCAGGAGGCTCTGACTGTGTCCATCAGAGTACAGCAGCTTGTCCACTACTTCTTCTGACCACTGCCACTCGCCACTGTTTCCATCGACTGCCACCCACTGGTCATCTGTTGGTGAGTCAATGGGTGGGTGGAAGCAGTGGTGAATAATGGGCAGCAATGTGTAGAAGCAGCAGCAAGGGGCAATGGACAGAACAAGTGTTTGGTGAAATGCTTCACTGGGCACAGTCAAAGCCTCCTGAGTCAAGGCAGCATGGAGGGGGGAGCATGGTGGGGAGGAGTGGGATGGCAGGCAACAGAGAGCAAGTGAAATGGCAAATGGCAGGGGGGAAAGTGTAGCCAAATATGCTCCACCACATGATGTCTGCCAATGGTGCCTGTGGCATCGGCCCCCTCTATGTCCCCCCACCCCACAGTATGCTACTGCTGGTACTTTCCAGGTGGCTAAAGCAATAAAGAAGCACTGAAAGAATTGACATTTCACAACCCTGAAAGGCTTTCCATTATCAGAGTGACAATCTAATCAACAATCCAAGGAAAAGGGCTCAGAGCTATAAGACTGGCCCATATGAAATACCATCTGAATCATTCTGAATGTTGTTAGACTTCCTTTAGAGTCTGCCTAGCAATTATGCATGGAAAACTCAGACTTTGCACAGGGCTACATTTTCCCAGATACGCATCTTGGTTCAATCTCCAGCATCTCCAGCAAAGATCAGGTCATAGGTGATATAAAAGACCTCAGCCTGAAACCCTGGAGAGTGGTTGCCAATCTGATTCAGTACAAGATCGCTTAATGTGTTCCCAAACTCTGGACCGGGGGTCTGCAACCTGCGGCTCTCCAGATGTTCATGGACTACAATTCCCATCAGCCCCTGCCACCATGGCCAATTGGACCAAAACATGTTTATGAATGCTCAGGGGAAAGTCAGGGGAAACCTCAGAGGTGCAAGAATGTACCATGATACCATGGTGAAGTGGGGGGGGGGGGGATAGTGTCACAATAGCACTGAACTTGGGCCAAATAATCCATATGACAACATCTAAAAATAAACTCTGGTTGAGAGTAATCAAAGGGTGCCAAAATGTCTATTCATCTAAATTGCACTGTTAAGCTTTATATTAAGCACAATTTTTAGGTTCAGACAGGTGTTCTTAGAAATACTAATGTTCGTTTTGTCCAAACACGGACACCTGCATGCTGCAATTAACCCTGACAAGAAGAAAACAGCAAGGACAACTCCCCAAATCCTGGTTTTTAGGAGGCAACATCAAATATAACTATTTAAAGGAAGTTGTGTTATTTATTTATAGAAACATACAAAAATATAACACCCTACTCCCACCCCCTGTGTTACCACGTATAAGACCAGGCTTGCCTGTTCCTCCCCCAGGGTGAGTGAATTCCTCACCCCCCAGCTTCCATTTCTGGCTGCTACTCTTGCAGCCAGTGGGAGGGGAAAAATGTAAAAATCAAATAACCATCAAGCCAATGGTATGATGTCACTTTTGGGGAATACCCATAAGTGACATCAGTATTTTCTAAGGATTGCCAGAAACTCTCTACGGGAAAGGCTGTGTGACAGCAGAATACGCTGCCTCGGAGGGTGGTGGAGTCTCCTACCTCGGTGGTTTTTAAACAGAGACTGGATAGCCGTCTGTGCTTTGATTGTGTATTCCTGCATGGCAGGGGGTTGGACACGATGGTTCTTGTGGTCTCTTCCAACTCTATCATTCTGATTCTCTAGTTTCACCATGCAGCTTCTGGTGATTTATAGAGTGGTGTGGGTTTTTTTTCTGGAAGTATAGTCATGTCTTGGCCTGACAGCACCCCTCCCCCATGTCCCTGCCCCTTTGTCCCTGCCAGACATCACCCTCTATGAGACTCACAAAGTCTAAAAAGAGAAGCAGCTAACAAGACACAAAACAAAAATTAAATTGTCCTATGTTATAATTCTGCAGATTCTGATCCCATGTGTTTCTCCCCTTGACTGCTGAGAAGCCCAGGCAAAGTGGTGGAGAAACTCATCCCCCCTCCCCCGCTGCCATTTACTGCCTCAGTGTAAGCCACTCACCAGCCTGTCTCACTTCCCACACTCACGGACACATCAGTCCAATGGAGGGCGGAGTACAGCAATGACTGGGGAAAACACCAGGGCACCACTCCCAAAGTGGGAACCAGTGATATAGGTGCAGGAAGAGACATAGGAAAAAATCACTTACCTCTCCCTGGTTAGCTCATCCTCAAAACAGGCTTACACCATGCATTTTGCATGCATAAATCTGCACCACTGAAAGGAGGTATTCCCAGGCCGAAACACCACTGGATGCCAACTAAAGTTGGCTCTTCCTCTGGAAATGCCCCTGGAATCCTCCCCTGAATGCCAGTGCAGGCCTGAATAGTGTAGCAGCAACAATATTCACCCTGATTTCTAGGTTCAGGCACCACGCTGCACTGGCCTAAGTGCCTGTCCACCAGCATCTGTACCAGTTTGCACAGTGAAATGGATGCTTGCACCAGTTGAGGGATCACACCATATCCAATGCAACTTAAGCCCCCCTCCTTTGGATTGCATAGTAACTGATTAATGGTGGTGGCAGGTGCAATATGGAGGAAGGAGCTGCAGTGGAACAGACAGAGCAAGAAAGAGAGAATAGAGCAGTAGGGTTGGTAAATGGGAAAAAAAAATCAGCCCCGGTTCGGATTCGGGCCCAATTCGGATGAATGGGGTCGGATCCCCCCATATCCGAGCCTGCCAGGCTCAGATACACCCAAATTTCCGAGATTCTCAGATGCTTTTTTATTTTTTTGCTGATTTTCCCCATTTTGGCCTGCAGGGGGCGCATTGTAATGGTATCTGCATGGAAATTTCAGGGTATCTTTGGAATACTGTTCTGATCATGCACCCCAAGTTTGGTGCAGTTTGGTTCAGGGGGGCCCAAGTTATGGACCCTCAAAGATAGCCCACCCCAGAGATTTTGCCCAAGATTCTGTGGTTTGCATTGAATTTTTCCAATTGTTTTCAATGGGGGAATTCCTGGGGTGCCTGCAGGGGGCGCATTTTTAAAGGTATCATCACCAAACTTTCAGAGTGTCTTCAAGACACTGTTCTGATCATGCACCCCATGTTTGGTGCAGTTTGGTTCAGGGGGGCCCAAGTTATGGCCCCACAAACAGGTGGCCCATTATCACCCATATTTTCCAATGGGAGTCAATGGGTGATAATGGACCACCTGTTTGAGGGTCCTGAAAGGAACCAGCAAACTTTGATGAACTTTGCGTGGCTGGGGATTAGTTCTGTGTAGGCCTTGCAGGCCTTGCAAAGTGCAATGTTTTTGGAAAGGCCCATCAACTTTGATTGGACTGTTACACTGCAGATTTCTCCAAGCTAGCTAATTATCTTCATTCATAAAGCCACCTTTCATTCATGCAGGTGGAAATGGAAAAAAAGATGAATTTTTGAACCCTTATGAATGCTTAGGAACCATATTATGGTAAACATGCACAGCTCAACAGTTGTCCAGTATATAGTTAATCTAGTTAATGGGTTGTTCATCAATGAAGCAGAAATGGTGCTGAATATCGGCTTTCTTCATTATCTTTAATTTTAAACCTTTCCACCTATAATTAAGATACACTCTCTGTGCTGCTCTATTCCACGCATATTTCCCTTGGCTTGTCTCTTGCTTTGCATAAGTTCACAAAGTGAGCAAAGGACCCTCAGAATACTAGAACTCAAGAGATTCAAAGAAGAAATGTCAATTAGCTTGTGGAAACAACAAATAAAGAAGGTATATAGGATGCTTCCTCAGTGTTTCAAAGGTAAAATACCTGCTATATTGGGATGAAAATGTATTTCTACTGGGAGCTGACCAGTCAAATGCAAGTGGCCACAGCTTTTGAGAAGAGAGAGGAATGGACAGAACAACCTAATGAGAAGGAGGTACCCAGAGAACCGTTGTTCAAGCAACCACACATTAAATGCATTTTGGATCAAAGCATACAACACAGGAAGGCCAATAGCAGTAACTTTACACCATTATGTTAACCCATTTAGCAATTTAGGTATCAGTCAATTTATTAACATGGTCATTAACTAGGGAGTTCCCATGACAACACAGTGAAATCTATATTAGTTAAAATTTTTGCATTACATCTAATGTGTATCGCAAAAACAGTTAAAAGTTAGTCATTAATCTTTTCCCATCGGATGGGGGCTTGGCAGCTGCCTGCAAGGGCGACTTTGGGGGAGGGAAGGGGGTGGCTACTAGCGAGGCGGGGGAAGCCCGATGGGTGCTCGGACTCCAGTCCAAGCACTCATCGGCCCTCCCCCGCCCCGCTAGCCACCCCTGCAGGCAGCTTCCAAGCCCCGATCAGATCGGGCCTTGGAAGCCGCCCGCAGGGGCGACTTTGGGGGAGGGAAACGGGGTGGCTAGCGAGGCAGGGGAAGCCCAATGGGTGCTCGGACTCCAGTCCAAGCACTCATCGGCCCTCCCCCGCCCCGCTAGCCACCCCTGCAGGCAGCTTCCAAGCCCCGATCGGATGGGGGCTTGGCAGCTGCCTGCAAGGGCGACTTTGGGGGCGGGAAGGGGGTGGCTAGCGTGGCGGGGGAAGCCCGATGGGTGCTCGGACTCCAGTCCAAGCACTCATCGGCCCTCCCCCGCCCCGCTAGCCACCCCTGCAGGCAGCATCCAAGCCCCGATCAGATCGGGGCTTGGAAGCCGCCCGCAGGGGCGACTTTGGGGGAGGGAAGCGGGTGGCTTACCACCCCTGCAGGCAGCTTCCAAGCCGCCGCCGCCGCCGCCGCCGGAGAGTGTGGTTTTTTGTCTTCCCCCCACCCCCACCCCAATCCTTCCGGATGGAAGGAAGTGGCTGGGGAGGGTGCCGCCGGCTGCCTGCTGCTTTGAAGTTTTTTCCCTTGTCTGGCTCGGCAAGCCGCCGCTCGGGAGGAAGGGCCCGATCCGAACTACTGGCTTTCAGATCGGGCATAGTTCGGAGAGGGCAGGGTCGGACCCTTGGCGGTCTGAAACTCTCCGAACTGGCGGATCTCAGCCGAACTGCAGTTCGGCCGGATCCGATCCGCCAACTCTATAGAGCAGTCTTTGTGCATATGTGTGTGTGTGTGAGAGAGAAAGGATTGGAAAGGAAGAATGAGAATGAGAAAGACACAAAGAGGGGGATAGGGAGAGAGGCCCTTTCCGCATAGGCCAAAAGCGGCGGCAGCGGGCTGGTAAAACAACGTTTTGGAGGGGACTGCTTGCACAGGCGCCGCTGCCAAATCGCTGCAGCGGTGCCCAGCTCCTGCCCAAACGGTGTTTTTTCATCTCGCTCAGGGCGTGAGGTATTTTGGAAATGCCAGCTTCCATACGGTGCCATGCGAACAGCACCGGGTGGAAGCCACTCTCTCCCAGCCCTCCCAAACGCTCCTTACCTCCGGTCGCCTTCTGTCGGGTTATGCAGGCCAGGAGACATGCCCCCCTGGCCTCATTCTCCAGCGTCGTCACTCTGGCAAGGGGAGGCGTGTCCCCTGTCCTCCACAATGTGAAAGAAGGCGACGGGAGGTAAGGAGCATTTGGGAGCGGTGCAGCCTGTGGGAAGGCTGTGCCACTGCCGTCGCTTCCATGCAAACGGTCCCGTGGGGGTGCGCCAGCATAAACTATGCCGACGCTCACCCCCCCCCCTCAGTGCCTGCACAGAAAGGGCCAGAGAGTAGGGGTGAAAGAAGGGAAGAGAAAAAGTGGAGAGAATGGCTCCCACAAGTTTCCTGCAGGTCCCCACTTGTATAAATAAATCACAAACAAAAAGGATATAAATATAATCCCTTGTTTTATTTTCAGATTAAAAAATAAAACACAGTTTCTGAGATTCTCACTAAAATGCAATTAGACTAAGAGATGTTTTGGATATAGCTATCTTACATAGGCCCAATTACATGAAACTCACATGGCTCTATCAAAACCAATTAATTCATCTCTTCAAATATATGAATGTAAGCAGTTCTGAATTTAGAATTAACATTACCATAAACAGTGTTGCAAACCAATGATCTGCTTATTCTTCACATAGCAAGTTTCATTTCTGGGCAAGTTTCCAATGATTCACAATTATATTTCCAAGGATGTGATAGTGAGAATTTTACTGAAATTGTAGAAATAAACTCTCGGGCCTGGTTTGTTCAACCTTTGACAATATGGGTCTGCAAAGCCCTCTTTTCTGAGTGAAAGTATTGCTATTTTCCTAGTGTACAGCTATAGGGGGAAATTAATTTGTCTGGCAAAGGCCTTGGAAGCTGGCTGGGCTGCTTGTTCGTTTTCTCTTTCTGCTCATTTGACACACATAGCTGTACCAGTGCACCACCAAACTCTTATTTTCTATTACTACAGAACCTGTGCTGTTAAATGGCATTGTCCACTTTTACTGTATCATTTGATGTATTTTGTTGGTACCCTTACTGTTTTGCTATTTACCCTAGTTTCATGTTGTAGAAAGAATAACTTTATATATCAATGCATAAATTGATGCTCTGCTCAAAACAGTGAGAGCAAATTTTATGAAGATCTGTCATACAAATGTAAATGTGTATTTTAATTTATAATAAGTAATGGGAGATATGAGGAGAATAAATTCAGGGTCAGATTTATGTCATAGTAAACGTCAATAGAAACATGGTCGTATTGACTTTAATGGACCTTCAATCAGTTCAACTGAGGAGTGACTCTTCCATCCAAAGGTCAAAAAGTGCTTTTGAGGTTGGTAGCAGGCTATCGACAAACATTGCCCAACCACAGCATCACATGGTTTATTTAAGTAACTGTACAGTATCGATCTACTAGGAAAAACAAAGAGGAAAAGATGAGAGTTCATAACCTCTAACACTGAAAAACAAACAAGGCATGAAATCAATTAGCCTGGTTGCTTAGAGCCTTGGTAATGATCAGAAATACAGATGAAAAGGCACCATATAGAGAGGCTTTCAAATTTTTCATCCATGTTTTCACCTCAGAATCTCCATTTTAACTTTGTTTTCCCCTTATCCAACTTGAACCTACAATTCTGTATTTTTTTCTTTGATCACTCACACTGAAGAATTTACCTAATAACATCTAGCTATTGGAACAATTGAATTGTAGATAAAGTCTACAGACCAGAATTCTAGATATTAATAATAAGAGGAATGTCAGAAAATAGTCTTAAGTATTCAATTTGTGAGGTAGAAGACTAAGGAGGGATTGAAAAATTTTATATAATTGCTTTCAAATTTGAGAACTAAGTTGGAGATGCAGTATGTTTGTATTTTATATGAAATCAAATTCTAATTAGAATAGCTTTTTAAAGAAAAATTGCGGTTCTAGACATTAATGGAAATAACATTAAGGATATATAAACCACTGAGTTTTGGGCGGGAAGTCAAGTAGTTATATGTAGTGTGTATCCTTTGTTGCTTATGTAGTTTAGAATTTAGGGTGACTGGTTCACTATTTTGTCCTATATTGTACCATCTTAGTTGTAGTTGATAAAAAAATTAATAAAATCATTATTTAGAAATTGCTTTATTTAAAATCTTTGGGAAAATTGTATTCCCTGGGCAGGATGCTTGTTTCTTTGAAAACAGAACAGAATCACCCACAACTCAGCCTGCTTTTTAGAAAGGAAGATGTGGATCATCAGAGAATCATCAGGGCATTATTTCTATGTAATGCTGTATTACCAACACTCCTCCATTTTAAAAAAAAATCAGGATGGGCAGAGAAGACTGAAGTCCACATGTAAACAAGGCAGGGAGGGGCTTTGATGCACATTAGGTCTGAAATCTCCATTGCAATGAAAATTTCACACAGAATTACATCAGCAACCAGCATTCAGTATACCACAGAAAAACAGCCTAGTGTGAAAGAAGCCCAGGGCATAAATACGGTACAAAACAACACACAGCAACCTAAAATAATATTCATAAAACAATCCTCAAGCTAGCAGCAGACTGTAAAAACAACTAACAAAGATGGAACCCCTGCATTTAAAGGCATCATAGAAAAAAAGATTTTGGCAAGGTGCCAACAGGACAGTAAAGTAAGCAAAGTACCATGATACTCAAGACAGAGCAATACTTTGAAATTCAACTCAAAATTTTGCTTTTAGTAAAGTTCAATATCAAATTTTCATCCAGTGCATATGATTGAATTGAGGAAGATACTATTTTGATTTCTGAAGTCCATTTTCTGATACGGATTCTTCCTGCTTGCGCCAAAACTGCTTTGTGTTTCTTTTCTTGTCCCCACCTAGAAAAGTTTATAGAACTGCTACCAGTTTTGCCCAGAAATGTCTTTAATATGGTATCAAATATCAAAATGCTGCCGGTGGATCAAACAAAATAAATAAAATGGGAACAGTAGCAAAGAAAAAAGGCAGGACATAAATGCTTATAATGGATATGTACAGAACCTAAAAGAAAAAAAAGCCATATTCTTTATCCATAGGAAACACATTTAGATACCATTGAAAAAGTAATCTTACAGGAAATATGGCATTGAAACAGCCATGGAAATGGAACTAAGTAGGCCCTAATCAATTTATTAGACTTATATTGTTCTGCAATCTGGGGAATAGGATGGCCAGACCTCCCATACTATGGGAGACCTCCCACCCCAGGTCCCACTACTTCCAAACCTGCTTGGTGGTACAGTGGGAGTAAAAGTGTGTGTGGGTCGGTGTGTTGTTGCTATGATGTCTCTTCAGCTTCAAACCCACAAGTGATGTTTGGGTGCCTGTGCAATGCTTATTTGACTGGTTGCCAGTACTAAGTTGACACTGCCCCCATCATAAAGCTCACTTGGTAACTATGGATTAGTGTTGTTTTTTCCTCAGCTTAATCTAGGTCAAAGGTTTGTTGGGAGGATTAAATAGAGGAGGGGACACCATGAAGGCCACACCAAATTTTTTGGTAGAAGGACAGGATATAAATGGAAATAATCATGACATTATTTTTTCACTTTTTCTCCTGAGGGCATCATCAAGGCCTTTGTCTATGGCACAGTGAAGTTCTTGTTCAAATGGCTCATAACAACAAAGAACCTTTATTGCCATAACAACATTATATACACAGATCCACTTAACCAAGTAGAGGGAAACTAAAATAAATGTACAGGTAGAGAAGGCTGATGTTCAGGATTTGCTCCTAAAGCGCTATTTTATATACAAATCCAAAAATTTAGTGACTGCATCGTTTGCATCACTACTGGGGCTGTCCAACAGAAAGGTAATCTTTTGCAAGTCAGATGCATACTCTTTTTTGAGTAGCAGAGGTGGCTCATAGTGCAACCCATAATAAAGTTTAAGTCTGAGAAGGGTGCAAGTCTTCTTTGGATTGCATGGTCAGCATACCTTCCTAAGCCTCTTCTCTTCCCATTCCTTGCAGCTTTGTAAGGACTACTCATCTAAAAGACAGTGAGCAAATCCCCACTGAAAAAATAAACCTGTTTCCCCCTGGTTCAATAAGATACAGCACCTTTTTATTGTGGTTTCTCCCTCCCCACTGCAGCGTGCGTCTATTGAGGGGCTTGAACTTAATCCCGGTATCAAACAATGCAACTTTTCTCACAAACCCGGAATCTCCTATGCGGCTCTTTTGTTGTTCTTTGTTCTGATTGGCTGTTGCATTGTATTGGGGCAGGAACAATACCCCTCCCCTCTGCTTGTTTTTTTTTTTTTGCACAGCTTCGTAGAAGTGCATGTAGTCTTTTTCACCTCGTGCCAGCCATGGTGACCCCCGTCGTTGCTATGCATGTATGCACGCTTGCTCCCTCTCTCTTTGCAGGAGCGCATCTTTGTAGCCATGACCAGCACACACAAAAAAAGGCTTCATGTGCTCTGTGCTCAGCCCACTGCGCTCTGATTGGCTGGAACATTTAACGTCATTCCCTAGGGCAGGAAAAATCAACTGATTGTTTTCCCTGTGTCTCCCCACCGATCCGGCCTCGGCCCATGTTTTTCAAAAAGTTGCACCTGCCTTCCAGTTTTTGAAAAATGCAGGATGAGAGGGAGAGCGCACACCAGGGCCGGGATGGAGCCAAGTTGGGCACTGAAGCCGTGGGGACTCCTTGCCCAAGTCAGGATTTTTATTGTGAGTGTCACGGGATTTTTTTGACTGTGGGGAATTGCCCAGTAACAACTAAATATTCCTTGAAGGCTGACTTTGAGGATGCAGGCATCAAGTCACTTCTGTATTTCTTTGATGCAGGCAAGCAAAGGGAAATGCAGCAGATAGAGCAAATTGGAGATTTGTCTACACAGAAGGGGCTTCTGAGGAATGCAAGAATCAAAAAGCTAAGGTAACTTTCTAGCATCACAGCTCTCTCATACTAAGATTTACTTTCACTTCCTTTGATAAAACAGAGATAAAATCAAACACATGCAATATGCTAGAGAAACATCTTATCTCCTCAGCATCTCTGGGCTGAATGCACTGCCAAAGAAGCACAAAGGAATGAGGAGGTTCCCACTGATAGAATCTCCAGAAACAATACCACTGTAAATATCTCATAATGCCCCTCCTTTCTTTAGTGAACTGAAACTTGTTTCTTGCTTCTGCTAGACTCAAGATTGGAAGCTGTTCAAGGTAGGGAATGGATTATTACTTTCTTTTTTTCCTTCTTTTTTTAAGCATGCATATTTTTTTGTTGGCTTCATACCTTGCCATTTTCCCCTGGACCTTAAGAGGGCATTCATCAGGCTCTACTTTCCCCCATTTTTGCTCTCATTGTTGTGAAAAGGCTGTCTGGGCATTTACCTTTAATTTTGTGTGTGAATCCAACTGACCTCCATTAGATTTACTTTCAAACAAAAGTGGAATTTGCATCATATAAAGTGTGGTCTATTTTAGTAAGCATCATTATTACTGCTATTATTACTACAAGAGGAAAACCCTCAAGAACCCACAGGACAGGGAAAATCCCATTTCCCAACACCATCTGTAGCTCTGGAGTCCCCCTCCCATTCAGTTACTGGCTCCAGTGCTCTTCCCTTCTTGCTGGCACCAGTTCTGGTCACTTTCCCCTGTCCCCATCTCTTCCCCCACATGGCTGCCTTGCCGCCACAAGTTTCCAGTCCTATGGCGATCTAGAATGCTGTTCAATTTGCATTTATTTTCTGTTTCCTACCAATTTAAAAATAATATAAATGCCAACTGACAGTGAAAAACATACAAAAAGGTTGAAAAAGAGCAACACTTTATGAACTGCATGAATGTATGGGCTTCTGTTCACCTCAAGAGGAAAAACTCAATGTTTTTTTTGTGTGAAGAAACTGTGGTTTCCTTTTAAAGTGTTGTCAGTGGTTGCTCAACAGCTTCCTGGAAACTAGATTGTTCCTTGCCTGGAATCATTATTGATAAATTAAATATAACATCAAACAGGGGCCTCTTTTGACTGGGATATTAAAAATAAAATGAAGGTGAGGAAGGTGAAGACCAGCCTGTATTGAGCCATGGCTAGAAGCTGCACGAATCTCAGAACAGTAGTAATCTGGCCGAGCTGTTAATAGAAGGAAAGCGATAACAAAAAGGAGGATGAAATAGCTGGAGTGACAAGAATTACTTGAGGAAACCTGCAATTCTAGAATTGTTATTAAAGCGATACAGTGGAAGGACATTTATATTAGAAATGGAGCATTCTGGTTTTGACAGGAAGAAAGACTAGAATCAGTAACAAAAAAATGAACACAAGACTAGAATGGTTTGGATCAAATACTGCACACAGTAATGGTTTTCTTAAACTATAATTTGTTTGATGATGTCTGAATGTAGGCCATTCCTCTAACTGTGATTCTGAATGTTTATCAGCTATGACTTCATGTAACACCTGAATGCAAACATCAGCATCAACAGCTGTATTAGTACTTCCAAGGCCCTGGACACAAATATGGGGTCCCCACACCCCAATTTTAATGGTCCCTTACCTTTTAACCTCTTTTGTTACCAGACCAACCCATGGTGGATAGGTGGGAGCTCTGTTTTAAGAATGATTTCTCTACTTAGCCTGCCAACCAGAGGTGGGATCCAACCAGTTCTCACCACTTCTCTAGAAGTGGTTACTAATTTTTTCTAAGTACCGAGAAGGGGTTACTAAAGCAACCTCCCTGCCCAATAGGTACTGGAGGTGTGTGTGTGCGGTGGCACCACTGTTTGAATCCCACCACCATCGGAACCTGTTATTAAAATTTTTGGATCCTACCACTGCTGCCAACCCTTGGGGTGCCTAGCAGTGCCTTGCCAAAGTGGGGAGCCCATTCTGTTTTGGCTAGTAAACCTACAAGGACACAGTAAAATCTTGTCTAGACTTGCCCACACAAATATTTGTCTTGCAAATAGCTGTTGCATCCTTTCTAAAGGGATTAAGAGAACATAGTGCCTCTGTCCTGGAAGCTTCTGCTTCCCATCTCCAGTCATGGACAATTCACTCTGTGAAAACAAATGATTTGTTAATGTGTTTGCCCCAAGTGTTCCTGAAAGTGTTATATTAACACAAAAACTTTTTCCTAGGACCAAACTCTCCTCAATCACCATCTTATTTACATTGTAATTATTATAAAAACTGTAATTTCATTACTTTCCTCCCACCTTAAGGCATTCCCAAGCCTGGCCCATCAAGCTAATACCTCAGCCATCAGATTAATCACTCAAACAATTAAGGTTGATTGGTTGTTGTGGGTGTATCACAGAGGGAAGTCTGTTACACACAGTGTCTAACAGACTTCCCTCTGTGATACACCTCTGAAGATGCCAGCCACAGATGCAGGCAAAATGTTAGGAACAAGATCTACCAGACCATGGCCACACAACCCAGAAAACTTACAACAACCAGTTGAATCTGACCATGAAAGCCTTCGACAATAAATTAAGGTTGATGTCTGTCTGTTGTCTTTCCCCAGAAAGGCAGGACTCTTTGTCCTGAGAGATGAAGCGCCACTCTGCATAACCCTGAGGGTTCCTTTTTCTCTATTAGAAGCTCCCTCTCACAATAGCCAATGTTCAATATCTCTGCACACCTCTCTGTTTGCTGATAGTGTCCCACAATGCATTGTTCTTTTATCTAGCACAGGGGTAGGGAACCTGCGGCTCTCCAGATGTTCAGGAACTACAATTCCCATCAGCCTCTGTCAGCATGGCCAATTGGCCATGCTGGTAGAGGCTGATGGGAATTGTAGTTCATGAACATCTGGAGAGCCGCAGGTTCCCTACCCCTGATCTAGCAGAACTAAGTGGGGAATGCTTAGCTCTGTTCATCAAACCATACTATTTTAAGATCAGGTGACTATAACCCTTATTCCCCAGTTCCCTTCCCTGGAATTACAGCTGATCTTCGGATGAGAGAATAGAGACCAATTTCCCTTGAGAAAATGGCAGCTTTGGAGGGTTGACTGTATGGCATCATATTCCTGATGATCCCCCCTTTCCAAAGTCTGCCATCCCAAGGCCTTACCCCCAAATCTCCAGGAATTCCCAAAAAATTCCCTCTCTATATTCAGTGGGACTTGCAGTGCCTTGTAAGGCTGTGGTTCTATGCACACTTACCTGGGAATAAGTTCCCTTGAATACAATGGAATTTTCTTCAAAGCATTGCACTATAGGTAGAGTTGCTAGGACCTCCAAGTACCAGCAGGTGGTGGTTGAGGGGACTTACTGGTAGGAAATATGCTCTGGTATTTGATGACTTAAATATTGTTACCATGGAATTTTTGCCCAAATATCAGAGCATCAGAGCTGACAACAGGATGATGCCATTTCTGGTATATAATGATAGTTGGTGGATACTGTTTTGCAGGAAAAAACTGCAAAAAATTATTTACTAGAATGTTCCCAGATGCCTTATGAAGCTTCATGAGGTAGACAGACAGACTGGCCAGTCAATATATGGAAGAATCTGCAGCAGAATGGAAATGAGAAATGGGTTTGTTGTTATTGTGTCATCAAGTGAGAATACCATGTACATCTTGGAAGGCTTTGCATTCATGCTACTGTGACTGAAGTAAGAGAACTATTGATGTCATAGTTAACTATAAGTGCTATATTTGAACAAGAAACACACACTATCGTTGGTGATTTCAAGTTTATAGACTTCATTTTCTGGGCCAGCAATATGAACATGTTTATGATCAGAATGCACTCAAGGGACTGAGAGAATTTTCACTTTCTTTGTTCCTTCTGTTGTAAATCCCACCAATAATGTAGCGGCAGGGAAATATGTCTCAGCTCATCTGTGCACTAATGGTAATAGTTTTGTACATAGAAAAAAAATATATGATCAGCCATTGCCTCATTCCCAAAGTATGCTGTTCCTCACAGAATACATCCAGGGCCAATATATGCAAATGGTTTAAATAAAACCTGGATAAATGTCAGTTATATTTCTCACTGCTCTTCTGGGTTTAACAGTACCCAACTTGCATGTAAATATTTGAACTGAATAATGAGCAACACTCTTATCCATTCAGTTGACTCTGGTGTAAGGACTAGAGGTATCCTAGCCTCACCTGAATTACTTTTTAGATTTTTGGAATTCCAAAACAGTTTGTGGTTAGATCCTACCCAGCACCAGTGGAAGGTGTAAGTGGAGATGGATTACCACTGTGCAGTTTTATTACAAAGCAGAAACCTCGACTGATCATAAACACAAATGCCTACATCATGATTTTACTGAATTTTACTGATTAGTAATTAGATATTACATAAGCTTTCATACTTACAATTACATCGAGTATTTCTGATCTTCTTGTCCTGTTACCCCAGTATTTGCATGGGTTGGGATACCCACAAGGATGCCTTTAAAATAAGTCTCTCAAATGTGGAGGAGAAAACCATCAGGACAAGAAAGAAGCAGGAATGAGTCAGTCGCAGGAAGGGGGCAAGGGGGAAGGCATGGATGGCTGTGCAAGAGAGTGGGGGTGAAGCTAGGTAGACTGACAGTGGGTGGAGGGAACATTTCCAGGGAAAAGCTGTGCTCACTGGAAAATTTCCCACATTCTAGCAGTGAAGAAAATTAAAGTCACACTTAAAGTGGTGCCACTCTGCATGGGGAAAGTGGAAAGTGAAAGCGGGGCTTGGGAAAATACATCCATACAAGGAATTTTGCCCCAATGGACATTTGCCTTGTCAATGTGTCAGACACCTTGTGTCAGACACCTTGTGCATAACTGACCTTAGATAGAAACATAGAGCTGGAAATGTCCCAAAGGTCATCTAGCCGACCCCTTGAACAATGCAGAAAATTCACAGCTACTTGACACTACCACTTCCCCAGTGACCCTACTCAATGCTCAGATGAAGAGTGGGGGGATCGCCAGGATCCCTTGGCCACTCTGGCATAGAGAAAAATTCCTGACCACAAAATGGGAGCTCCCTGGCTTATAAGAAAGAGCCACAAGAGTTGAGCACCAGCTTACCTTTTCCTACCCTTCCTCTGCCTAAATTTATAGTAAATCATAGAATTACTGTTGCTGTCAGATGGAAATCTAGCCACTGCTTAAAAATCTACAAAAAAGGAGAGTCCACCAACTCCTGAGGAAATCTGTTTCACTCTGTCAGGAAGTTCTTCAGAAAAGTGAGGCTGTTTCCGCATGGCCTGTAAGCGCCCCCACACTGGCAAGAATTCTGTCAGCGTGGGGGTGGAGGCCCGTTCGCACGCAAGCATGCGAGCGAGCCCAGCAGAGGCCCCCGCAGGAGAGGCGGCTCCGCACGGAGCTGTCTCTTCCCCCTTCCCTCTCCCACTTACCTGCGTCCCTGTCATTGATCCTGCTAGCCTCCCTAAGCCCCTTACGCTGCCCTCCGACCTCCAGGGGTCGGAGGGACAGTGAGGGAGGGACTTAGGAGGCCAGCAGGACGACGACAGGGACAAGGTAAGTGGGAGAGGGAAGGGGAAACAGCATGTTCCCGGCGGTTACTGTTAGCATGTCCTTCACCAGGAAGACGCTGTCCCCTCAAAAACAAGCCTTTAAAGGGTTGTTTTTTAGGGCGGCCTGACGCCGCCCTGAGGAAGGGGAAGGGCAGCCAGGTTGGCGCTGCTGTGTTTCAGCAGCGCCGCCTGTGCGAACGGCGGCCTGGGGGCGGCGTTTTTACCGCCCCCAAGCCGCCGTTTTTGGCCCATGCGGAAACAGCCTCAGTCAAGGTACTTGGGAAGATGTGGAAAACAGTGGAAAGAAAGCTTTTCTCTTCCCCCTTCTGCATAGGCCAATAAATACGGGTTAAGGGCAGGATAAAACCTGGGTTTGGAGGGAATTTCACACGGATCCCGCTCCTAATGCAAGTCCACTCTGCATGTCTCCCCCAAACCCGGGTTTTTCAAGAATCGCAATTTATGCGATTCTTTTGTTTTAATGCGCCTTGAAGCTGCAACTGAGCAAACGGCTGGGCAGGAGGCGTATTGTGCGACTGCGCTTTCCTCTTTTTTAAACTCCTGGCTCCCATCTGCAGGGACATGAGGCATCAGCAAGGCTCTGGGGGTTCATGTGTGCCTGCCTGCAGAGCTGTGCATCAGTGGGAGGTAAGTAAAAATAAAAAGATGCGCCTCTGTGCGAAGGTGTGTGCCCCAGCCAATGCACTGGCTGTCCATGGGACAGCCAGCCGTGTAAACGGCCCAGGGCGAGGACGGGTTCATGTATCCTGCCTGCAACCGGCTTTAAATTTGCTGTGAAGAAATGACCACAGGCAGCAACAGCACTAGTCAGGTAATGTTCCTCATCAATTATAACATGGGGTAGGGGAAGGAAATGGGTGATGAGAACTCCATGATGACATCATTTGGTACACCATATGGTTGCAAGCCTCCTGAGCACTAAGAGTTCAGCTCCAATAAAAAAATTTTTTAATGATTTCTCCTCAGAAAACTTGGCTTGTTCAACCTAGAATCCAAAGTGAGTTTGCCCATCTTGATCAGAATCTTTTGCTTCTGTCCTGGAACTGTTGTCACCAATGGCTTCCTCAGCAGCACCCCAAAAATGAGTGGGTCCTCAATACAAACAATGCCAAAAAAATGAGGAAAAGGACAAGAATAAAAACAAAAACAAACATTGCAGGTGAATAAGAGAAAAATTCACCCTCTGGTTGGTGACTACTCTGGTTGGTGACTACTCTGAACCCAACACAAAAGAAGGCTCTGGATTATGTACTCATTACACATCTCCGTCTTCTCAAGAGATTTAGTTCATTGTCTCACCTTTGGTAGCCAAATTTGACACAGTTGCAGATGTTTCTTTGAAGATTTAATCCATCTTTAGTGAGATTATCACTGGGGTTCATTTTCCCCACAGTTATACATTCGGTTCAGATGTTGGTCTTGGACTGGAATTGGCTGTCATTTTTAGCAATTCATGTCCTCCAATGCAACATTCCCATATTGAAATCCCCCCCTTATAAATCTTAAACTAGTATATATTCATAAGCCTTGTTATTTTTTCCATGTATGGAAGTTTTCACTTGTGTACCTCTTGGCAACCCATTCCCTAAAATAGCATCCTCATATTAGCAAACCCCATAACGTAATTTTTTTTGCATACTTCCAAAGGTTCTGGTGAGCAGCAGTGGTGTAGTGGCTAAGAGCAGGTGCACCCTTATCTGGAGGAACCGGGTTTGATTCCCAGCTCTGCCGCTTGAGCTGTGGAGGCTTATCTGGGGAATTCAGATTAGCCTGGGCATTCCCACACACGCCAGATGGGTGACATTGGGCTAGTCACAGCCTTTTGGAGCTCTCTCAGCCCCACCCACCTCACAGGGTGTTTATTGTGAGGGGGGAAGGGCAAGGAGATTGTAAGCCCCTTTGAGTCTCCTGTAGGAGAGAAAGGGGGGATATAAATCCAAACTCTTTTTCTTCTCTTCTACACATATCCCAGGTTGGGAATCACTGGTATATGGTATTCATCAAACAAATTTGGTCTCTGTATTGTCGAAGGCTTTCACGGCCGGAATCACTTGGGTGCTGTGTGGTTTCCGGGCTGTATGGCCGGGGGGGGGGGGGTGGGGGGGGGGAGAAGAAAGGGGGGGGGGGGGGGGGGGGTGGGGGCGGGGGGGGGTGGGGGGGAGGGGGGTTGGGGGGGGGGGGGGGTGGGGGGGGGGGGGGGTGGGGGGGGGGGGGCGGAGGGGGGGGGGGGAGATGTGGGGGGTGGGGGGGTGGGGGGGGGGTGGGGGGTGGGGGGGGGGGGGGGGGGGGGGGGGGGGGGGGGGGGGGGGGGGGGGGGGGGGGGGGGGGGGGGTGGGGGGCGGGGGGGCGTTGGGGGGGGGGGCGGGTGGGGGGGGGGGGGGGTGGGGGGGGGGGGGGGGGGGGGGGGGGGGGGGGGGGGGGGGGGGGAGACATGGGTGTGGGGGGGGGGGGGGTGGGGGGGGGGGGTGGGGTGGGGGGGGGGTGTGGGGGGGGGGGGGTGTTCTGTAACATTTCTCTAGCGTTTATGCCATCTGTAGCTGGCATGAAGAAGCACAACCTACAAACAATCTACAGACCCACTAAGAAAATTCAACAGATGCTACGTTCAGCAAAGGATAAGAGGGATCCTTTAGCTACTGCAGGAGTCTATCGCATACCATGCAGCTGTGGACAAGTCTACATAGGAACCACCAAACGCAGCGCACAGACACGTATCAAAGAACACGAAAGGCACTGCAGACTATTTCAGCCAGAAAAATCAGCAATAGCAGAACACATGATAAACCAACCTGGACATAGAATATTATTTGAAAAAACAGAAATTCTGGACCACTCTGAAAGCCACTACGTCAGACTACACAGAGAAGCAATTGAAATCCATAAGCACATGGACAATTTTAACAGGAAGGAAGAAACTATGAAAATGAACAGAACTTGGCTGCCAGTGTTGAAAAATACTAGGGTCAAGACTGTGTCAAACCAGCTCCACACAAACACAGGATGACCATAGACAAAAGAAACAAAGGCCAGGATACTTCTATTCAGATGCTCCCACCAGTGACCTTGCTATCTACAGGGTTACTCCCAGGCTATAGTCTTCATTGTTACTCATACTTCTATTCAGATGCCCTCAACTATTGACCTGGTTGCCGCCTTTGTTACTCACAGACAAGGTTTCCCCACCCACCCTGGACACTCCAACAGATATATACTCCACTTGCTTTCCCAACATCAGATCCTCTATAGATGCCAGCCACAGGTCTGGCGAAACATCAGGAGAAAAATACTAGAACACGGCTATTATTTCAGGAAACCACACAGCACCCAAATTTGGTCTCTTTCTATCATTTATCTGCAATACATGTTTACACCTTCATTTTGATCCTTTTCGTTAGTGTTGTACTTTCCTGCAGGCCATCATGCATACTTTTCTGCAGGCTGGAAAAGTCCTGGAGGTTTGGAATCAGAGCCTAGAGAGGGAAGAGTTTGGAGAGGGGAAGGAGGTCAGAGGAGATGAAATCCCACAAAAACTGCCCTCCAAAGCTGCCTTTTCCTTCAACAGAATGGATTTATACAGTCTGGAGATGTTTGTAATTCTGGGAGAGCTGCAAGCCTCACTCGGAAGATAGCAATCTCACCACTATGGCTCTTCCACTGCAGTCATGTCTACTGGCTTCTGAAGAATAGGAAGCTTGGTTAAATATCAAGCTGGGCCATTCCTCTTCTGGCCTTATTGTTGGCTGTTCCCCTCCATGTCCCTAAACCCCACTGTGATTGGACACTCTAGGAACACAGAGCTCTCTCCCAAAGTGCCTACAATGGCCTTAGCTGACCTGAACTCACCTGCCAACTTTTTTCTTGTGAATATCTTGAATGGCAGCTGTCTGGAGCTCCAAAGAATGGTCTGATTATGCTACAGAAAGCTGTTTACTTTTGCAGGCTCAGAATTATGCATTTATCAACTACCTACCCCTACCAGATTTTGAATATTAGAGTAATATGGGGAAAAGGCAACCAAAGTGTCTAAACCCAAACACTTACACTGAATTAATTTTCACTACTTAGGAAAACATTCTGGCCTATTGGCAGCAAGACTAATGAGCATTTCCTCCAGAAAGCTGATCATTTCTAACTTGTTATATAATTACAGGTAATAGCAGGGTCAATTCCTTGCTAACTTTTATTCAAGGAGATAGGCAGCCATTACAAATATTCAGCATGCCATTGCACAGGGTGAGGGGGAAAATCACAGAATGTCAGCCAAGCTGTAGCAAAAATTATGATGATGATTATTAAGAATAATGCCTTTAATAATGCAACCCTCAAGCAATGGGGGAAAGGTGTTTTTTCATATATATTTTTAAAGAATGTAAACACACCTGATCTATATATATCACATTTGTTAGAGTGTTTTTCAGCTTCACCTGGCAGGGCCTGTACATTTGCTGCTGGCAAAAAAATAATTAGCAGAGTAGTTTCTGTTTGTCCCTTCTCATTAGACAAGTGGGAACATTGTAGAAGGCTCTACCTAGCTCTACGTTCATAAGGGGTCGGCAAGCAGCAAAGGGCTAACGAGGAGAACATGTCACTTCTTCCAGGAACTTTTGGGGGCAAATGTTATTTCTCTTGTAGAAGCAAGTCATAAGACATAGCAGTAAAAATGGATGAAAAATTCAGTTGTAACTTTAGCACATCTCCATCCTGAACCTGGAAGACCTTGTATACCCTGTTTCACATAAAGATGTTAGTTCAGTCAACTGAGATACAAGGGTTGAAAAAATTGTATGTTTCCATACTACAATGTAGTCACAAATGAATAGGAGAATTATCATTCATTTTTATGCACTGCCTTTGTCAAAACCATTATTTTGTGCATTATGGAACATGGTACTTTGATACAAGAGCATTTATGCACCTCTTATGAGGCTGGTCACACTTTGGATTTGGTCTTTGGGTCATGAGTTAACATGGTCTGTTAGCAGAGTGCCATGGTCTGACCATTTTGCCTTGAAGGTCCGGGTGGATACGCCATGCCACCCTGTCTAGGTGACGGACTGATTTATGTTCACCCACAGAGACTTATGGAGCCTACTGGACTGATTTATGTCCACCCATGGAGACGTATGGAGCCTCCTGAATGCTCTGCGGGATCCTGAATTCCCTGGCACCCTCGATGAGCAGGTGGAGGACTGGAACTCTAGCTACTCTCTGCTGAGTAGCTATGGAGGGGCACAGGGACAGCAGCATGCTGCGGAGGTCCATACCTGCCAGGCTTCATAGCTATGCAGCAGAGGGAGGTGAGTGGGGGGGGGGGAGAAACACCTCTATGTGAAGGTGCATGCCCCAGCCAACGCGCTTGCTGACCACAGGATGTCCAGCCATGCGAATGGCCCGGGGCTATGATGGGTTCATTTATGCTCCCTGAAACCCACTTTACATTTGCTGTGCGGAAAGGGCCAGAGTATAGAAGAAAATAAGTCCATTCAAACTGCCACCCACTAGCAATGCCAATTAAGTTTAAACACAAATCTTTGGACTATGTAATACACACTTTTCCCACACCCCCACTCCATGAGGCTGCAATTTTCACAACAGATATGGACATACCCAGTGTGCAATGCCAGTGGCCTTTTGGGGGTAGGGGTAGGGGGGAGCCGGGAAGGTGTTGGCAGGTTTAGTGGAGCAGCAGGTGCCAAAGCACTGCTGCTTCACTGGCCAGGCTGGATTTTTGGGGGTGGTGCAAGGTGGGGAACTGGGAGGCTGTTAATGGGCCTGGCCAGGGGAGTGGATGAAATGTCACCCACTGATGGTCAAGCAGAATTCACTTTGGATGTCCTGCCCGCCAATTGGTGGAGAGTTCGTCGTCACAACATTCCATCCCAAAGCACATTATTTGTTAGGATATCTCATATGTAAACTAAAAATATACAAGAATAACATAGAGAATGTGTTTGGTCCAGGTTAGAATTTCATGAAAGGTGTCTACAAGCAGATATATTCCTGCCCCTGCCCCCCAATTCCCAAACATCCTTCAGCTAGCCCTAGGAAAGCCTTGAAACAAAATGCAAAATAGGACCAGATGACAAGACAGAATCAAGAAAAGTTGCTTCCATCTCCCTTTTCCACTAATTTCCAATTTTCCAATTCATCCTTACTATAACAGCATCCAAGATTGTTGTGCATTTTCTTTGTGAGGCTCTCCTAAACCTCCAAGAGGATTTTTAGAACAAACACCAGGCTCCTCAGGGAAGGAGACATGTGGAATGATGCACTTTGCTGTTCTTTCCTATGCATTTTTCTGCTGGGCACAACCCAATGTATTGATATTGATAGAGAGAAATTGACTAAAAGAAAGAGAAAATAAAAATCAATGGAATTGATTTACACGAGGAAGAAACCAAAACAAAACAGAGATTTTTGAGCTCAAAATTGTGGAGTTCCAAAAATTAATAGCATTTGTCATTTTAATCACCATTTAGAATGCAGGCAATGACCCAGTATTTCCATAGTCAGAATGCTCCAACAAGGATGATTATAGATCCTATCACCACCATCCAGATGATCCACAATGGACAGGTACTTGTGCCACATACATGTTCAAAGGCAATGGTCAGGGCTCTTCTTTCATGTAATAGATACTGCTAGAATGTCAGAAGCTATTCCAACTTTCTAAAGTACATTAATTTTACCACTTAACAAAACCAGCCGTTTGCTGAGGTTTAATTACCTGATGTTGCACACTCATGAACCCTTACATCCGACTGAGTTGATGGATGTACCTTTTTTTCATACATGTACCTTTCTTTTTCATTACTAGGGCTAACAGCAGCTTGAAAGAAGAGGAGGAGTATTTCTCTAAGGGAAACAGCTTGAAGGAAAGTGTCAGAACCAGAAGAAGAAGAAGAAGAAGAAGAGGAAGAGGAAGAGGAAGAGGAAGAGGAGGAAGAGGAAGAGGAAGAGGAAGAGGAAGAGGAAGAAGAAGAAGAAGAAGAAGAAGAAGAAGAAGAAGAAGAAGAAGAAGAAGAAGAAGAAGAAGAAGAAGAAGAAGAAGAAGAAGAAGAAGAAGAGTTTGGATTTATATCCCCCTTTCTCTCCTGCAGGAGACTCATCTCCTTGCCCTTCCCCCCTCACAACAAACACCCTGTGAGGTAGGTGGGGCTGAGAGAGCTCCAAAAAGCTGTGACTAGCCCAAGGTCACCCAGCTGGCATGTGTGGGAGTGTACAGGCTAATCTGAATTCCCCAGATAAGCCTCCACAGCTCAGGCGGCAGAGCTGGGAATCAAACCCGGTTCCTCCAGATTAGATACATGACCTCTTAACCTCATACGCCACTGCTGCTCCAGCATATACTTTGACCCTTTGTGAATCCCTCTAAAAGAAACATGTAAGCTTTCTTTCAGTGGTCCATTCCACAAACACAAATAAACAATTTTCAAACAGGAAAAAAAGCATTTCCTCCATGGAGTTCTGTAATGTTTTTAGCCCAAAATGTTTTATTTCTAGCCTGAAAACATTTTATTTGCATGCTGTTCATTAGCAATTTTATTTGTGAAAACATTTTGACAACATTTTCAATTTCTGTGCAATTTCACTAAAACGTTTCCCATGCCTCATGGACTTCCTTGTTGGCACCATTTTCTGAGCTCATGCCAGCCATCTGGTGCTGTGTTTTTCATCAGTATTTTTTAATCTGGGTGTGGGAGCTTTGAAGACATGACCCCTAGAGAATTGAGGAGTTTGAAGCCTCATAGCATCAGATTCATGGAGTTTTTTGAAAAAAGAAATGGAACAGCAACAACATGATGGCCAGGAATCATTTCGAGGGGGTGTGCGTGGACCAATGGGGTTTTTTGAAAATGTTTGCAAAACATTCTCATGGGCTTGTGTGGAATGTACCAATGTGTTCAAAGCTGTAGTTACAGTTTGGGTCTTCACTGTATCTATTTATCAGTGAGTTGCAACAATTTTCATAAAAACCCTCTGGGATAAAGCTAATAAAAACAGCATAGTGGAGTTCATTTTCGGTAGGGTAAAAGAGATTTCTTTCCACTGCACTGTGCAAAAGGAAGAAATGAATTATATCTGGTCATAATGTGGCAGTCACTTTCTTTCAGGCAATGAATACCAAGTTGTGTGATATTTGTTGCTTAAGTAAAAACATAAAGTTTGGCTGGATCTTGCAATGCTCTTGATATGTTCTAATATTCCATCTTGTAAATTGGTTCTGCAACATTGGTGGAGTAATTGGGTATGCTGAATTTGCATTCAAACTGAGTGAAGGAGGTGGCCTGGAATATTGCAGATTGATTGATACAGTCACTGCTCACTCAGGTTAATGGGGGGAAAAGCAAGGTAAAACTAACCAGGTTCACTTTTGTTTTTGTTCAAGTTAAGATTTTACTGTAGCTTTCCTAAGGGACTTGAAAAATAGATTCATAGTCTGCCATCTGCCGTAGCCTCAAGTACAGCCTGTGTAGTACAAACACAGGAGTTTCATGTTTTGTTATATCATTCTATTTCCTTCACTTCAGTTGAACATCAAACAAGATAGCAAGGAGAACAGGAAACAAGGATTTCCAGAAAAACACATTAGGAAGAATTTGCATATTGCTATGAGTTTGTACCAGGAAGCCAGGGAGCAGAAATCAAAATGCTAGGCAAGCAATAAATTATGCAGACGAATTGTTAGATGAAAACACATGGCTCATGAAGTTCATATGGGACGAAACTGCCACATTTTGAATAAGTCGCACAACCTCCA
The DNA here is from genome assembly GCF_021028975.2 of Sphaerodactylus townsendi. Classification (NCBI taxonomy): domain Eukaryota; kingdom Metazoa; phylum Chordata; class Lepidosauria; order Squamata; family Sphaerodactylidae; genus Sphaerodactylus; species Sphaerodactylus townsendi. The sequence continues at coordinate 26,050,667 of NC_059437.1, read as the reverse complement.
CCACTAGGGACATAAAAGTGAATCAAACTAAAAGCAGGCAGTTTTGGCGATCAGAGTGAACAGCACATGCATGTGTGTGAAGATAAACTTATGCTTGGGGGTTTGTTTAAATTCTTTCATTCAGTTATTCATTTCAAAAAAGATGATTTCATGATGAGGTTTTTTGATATGCTTTTGTTTCATTATCGTTTCTTTAATTATTGTTATTTTAGTGACATTGTTCCATTTTGTGCTTGCCTCATTCTGCACAAAACAAACAAAATACCTTGCAGACACTTTAAAAAAGAACTGTTCTTGGCTTTTTTTCTCTGCATAGCACAGGGGGGAAAGCATTTCAGGGGAAAATATTGTTTTAACCTGCTCCTCCCCCCCCTCCCCCCTCTCACTTTTGGTTTCTGCGGCTTCAGGTTTCTCAGTGCTGCCTGCCATTTGCAGAAAGTTCCCAGGAGTGTTTCTTCTGTTTGCAGCTCATCTGCCTGCCATTTCAGTGTGCAAAGGACATGAGTAAGGTTACTTTTGACTGGTGATTGTGCACATGTGTTATTTCTCCTTTTTTTCCCCATGAGACATCTTCGAAGCTACAAAGACATGATATGAGAATCACAACCCATTCCAATATTGAGTCATTGTAGTTTTCAAGATGTCTTACCAAGGAAAAAGCAGGAATAACACATTCACAGAATCACCAGCCAAAACTAACTTTCCATGGGAACTTTCTGCAAATGGCATGGAGAAGCCTCAAGTGGCAGAAAATGGTGGGCATGAGCTGCTTAGAAACCGAAAGTGAGAGCTTTAACAGTTGAACAGGAAAAATAAAATGCTATCTGTTCCATTTGAAGCAAAAATAAAACATATTCCAAATATCTTGGCAAGGGGGCGGTTATGTGAAATTCCACCCCAAAATGCTTTTGGAACACGCTAAAGACATTTGTGTTGCATGGAATGGACCATTATTTCCATAGGTTTCAATGGAAGAACCTTACTCATTTCTTGGGTCTATTCCTTTATAGCTTCCAATCAAGGATGTAGGTAAGAAGGGGGGGGGGGTTCTCAGGTTCAACCCCCCATTACATATCCAAAGCTTCTAAGCTCATTTGTGGGTTTTTTGTATTGTTAGTGTTTTTCCTGTTTTTGGCCTGCAGGGGGCGCTGTTTTTAGGCTAGCAGCACCAAGATTTCAGGGATTTTTCATGAGACCCTCCTGATGACACCACCCAAGCTAGGTGATGTTTGGATCAGAGGGTCCAAAGTTATGGGCTCCCAAAGGGGGTGCCCCATCCCTCATTGTTTCCAATGGGGGCTACACCTTTGAGGGTCCATAACTTTGGACCCCCCGAACCAAACTTCACCAAACCTGGGTGGTATCATCAGGAGAGACTCCTAAATATACGCTGAAATTTTGGTGCTGCTAGATTAACAATTGCACCCCTGACAGCAGGCATCCTCCAAATTTCCCCAGATTCCCTTTTTAAATCCAATCCCTTCAGCATGGACTTAAAGGGAGAATCTGAGGTCCCCAGTTTAAACATTGAAAGTGATGCTGTTTCAGGGTGAGGATAATCCACCCCAAAACAGCCTCACTTTCAATGTTGTTTTAACTGGGGACCCCAGATTCTCCCTTTAAGGTGGATTTAAAAGGAGAATCTGGGCTCCCTAGTTTAAACTCCATTGAAAGTGGTACTGGTGGGTTTTCCGGGCTTTGTGGCTGTGGTCTGGTGGATTTTGTTCCTAACATTTTGCCTGCATCTGTGGCTGGCATCTTCAGAGGTGTATCACAGAGGGAAGTCTGTTGAAACAGACTTCCCTCTGTGATACACCTCTGAAGATTTTTGTTTTCTTTTTTTGTTTTGCTTAGGACAGTTGCTTTTGTTTTCTTTAGGGCAGTTGCTTCAATTGCTTGAGGCCAGTTCTTTGGGGATCTCGGAGGACACTTCTAAACTCTGTTACAAACAGGGAAGAAATAGGGCTTTCAAAAGATGAATGTGGCCAAACTGTAGTACATTTCTGTGATTTGGGTACTACATGGTTTTCATGGTGTTCGTGAATTCAGCAGTCCTTAGGACAGCAGAGGAAGTAAAAGCTGAAGAAGAGGGAAAGGAAGCCAAGGCATGCAGCTAGCCAGTTTGCAAGGATTTATCTGAAACTCTTCAAAGGCTAAAGAAAACAGGAAGCCAGTGGCAACTGAAAGACGAATAGGATTCATTTGAATAAAAGTTAGATGCTCACTTCAGTAAAGACTAAGGCCGTTTCCGCACGGACAATTAATGGCGGCCTGGAGACGGCAAAAACACCATCTCCAGGCCGCCATTTGCATAGGGGGCCCGCCCGACCGCCACGAAGCCGGCATTTCCCCAGAGCGCTTGGAAGCGCTCTTGTTGGGGAAACACCGCCGTGAAGCCGCTGCTGAGCGAACGGCAGCGGCTTCACAACGCCTCCCCCACCCGGCACTTACCTTGTCCCCGGGCCTCCGGCGTGTCGCCGAGGCCCGGGGACATGCCGGGTTGGCCGGGCGCCGGCGCTCCGTGGCGCCGGCTGCCCGGCTGTTTCCAGGACCGTCCGTGCAGACGGTCCCAGCGTCGTCGGGTCGGCGCGAAATGCGCCAACCTAGCCGTTTCCGCCTCCGTGCGGAAATGGCCTATGAAAGTGTTAGCACCATTTGGCTCAAGAAGCTGGTGGTTCATTTCCCTGCCTCATTTTATTTCTCTTGTCAACAAGTATTTATGACTTACCAACAGTCACACAAAACAGTGTAAACCCAATCAAGCTGGTTGTATATTTATTCTGGAAATTGTCCATCTACAAACATATGTGCTGCCTGCCATAATTATCCAAGCCCAAAAAAAGGTGTGAGTAAAAAACAGTCTGCAACAAATAGGTCAGGTGATCCCTCAGCTGCTACAAGCATTGCCTTCTAGACACCCCACTGTCTGCTGTACTTAAACATTGTATGCCTCCTACAGAATGTGCTGTTATAAACCATCATGTTTTTTATAGCTCTTGTTCACTCTGGTGTTTAAGACAAGGAAAATATGCAAGCAGAAAGTTTCATTTTGGAATGACAATTAACAGATGGTGTTTGGACTCCAATATGTGTCTGTTTGTCCTGAGGGCACAATTTGGGCAACAACTTGGAACATCCCAGGGGAACCATTGATTGGTTTATCACATCCCCCCCCCCCCAGCTTCATGAAGCTTCCCATGCAGGCCAGTTAATGGGCCATTATATCCAGACCATGGCAAATACTTAGTTACATTAGGGGTGATGATTAAGCTGGTGCTCTGGCATATGAGCTAATGAAACCCCAAACTGAAAATGCCCTGTTTGTTAATAGCTATAATTAACAAAAAAATGATGGTAATATTTAGAAAACTCCAAATCAGGCCATTATTGAAGCATATGGTTACAGGGCAGGAACAAAAGTGGGTTGGCTCCACTGTGAGAGTTTGGAGAAGGTGAGCAAATTTTTCCCCTCAGGCACCTTCCCTGAGCAGCCTGCCACTTGTTTTAAAGCTATTCTCTGAATATTGGGACAGCCACATACCATAAGTAAAATGGTCCACAGGGCTGGTACAATCATGGAAAATCATTTATTTTACCCTCAATGGAAGAGAGGTTATTTTACTTGATTCCCCTTCTTCACTTGCAGCACATTGTGAGACTCTTCAGATCCTCTGAGAAAAAATTCAGGACAAATGGCAAGCTGCCTGAGAAAGGGGAAGACAGGGAAATATGTGTCCTGCCAGTGCCTTCAATCACTTTTTCTGATGAATCCAGCCTAGTGGCTGTAACTGACAAGGGCATTTACCAATCAGTAATTCTTTATAGTGCTTGCCACCAGAGAGGATTGTGTCAATAGGTCTCAGTTCTGAAGGTGCAGTTAATACCAATAATATTGCTTGTTTGCTGGGTTGCATAAAACAGTCACTTCAGCTGTATATTTTAAATATTTATACCCCACTTGCCTGTTTGACTATATTTTGAGGCAACTTACAATCTCTCTCTATATATAAAGCTAACCGTGTATTTGTTAGTGATGATATAACTCAGTAACTGCTGGGCCAATTCCTCTGAAAATTCCCAGCCACTATAGTCAGGCAGGCAAGAGTGTTTTTAGATGTTCACATACCTGAAATTTCACACCTGGCCCAAGTAAAATGCCTTTTTCCTGGGACTCTATGGTGAAGGATATGCAGTTACATACAACTATGTGTAATTGTCACCCTTAGAATGTTCATGCAGCTTAGAATGTTCACTCAGATGTTCACTCAGATGGCCAGATATGAGCAGTGAATAAGAGAAGTGAAACACATATGAGAAGTGAAACACATACACACACATACACATGAGGGAGAGGGAAGGGAGGGAGGGGGAGGGGAGGGGTGGCATGCAAGGGAAGAGAAGTGAGAGAGGGGAGAGAGTGAGGGGTGGCATGCAAGGGAGGGGAGGCAGGGGGGCCAGCATCTTGATATGACACACCCACCCTAGCGAAGGGAAAGGGAAGGGAGGGAGGGGGAGGGGTGGCATGCAAGGGAAGAGAAGTGAGGGAGGGAAGAGAGTGAAGGGTGGCATGCAAGGGATGGGAGGGAGGGGCCAGCCAGCTTAGATTCCCTGAATACTGCGGTTACAGTTAAGAAAACCAGGCATGCATTACTCAGAAGTAAGCTCGGTAAAGCAACCGTGACATACTTTGAATGGCTACGTCACGCCCCCAGAGGGTTTCCTCAGAAGCGACACCCATTGCCACCAACTAAACTTACTCCCAGGTAAAGGATTGTGACCAGCCAGCCTAGATGTATGGGAGGGGTGCCTTTCCATCCCCCCCCCCCCAAGGAATGCGGGCACACACATCAATGACATCGCACAATATTAGGCTGCGTGTTTGCATGAGCACGTACTGCTGGCCTCTGCAATTGATTTGCTGCAACTGTTCCTTTCCCATTTCACCACAATAACCCAGAGCAACGCATGGCCGGGTTCCGCTAGTGAAACAATAAAACTGCAACATTATAAAAACCAACACAAAACTATGAAGACAAAATAAAAGCAATGGTTAAGACAACAGTGATAAATCACATCACATTAAAAGATAAGATCACAAATGTTCTAAAAGCAACACTACAAAGACAACTTTAAAAAACATAGTCCCAAATCATTAAAAATAGGACAGGGATAGTTCTAGCTTGGGAGACTAGAAATGTCTCCAGGCACCTAAAAGGAATATAAATACTCTGCCAGATCAGCCTTTGTAGAAAGTGAGTCCAAGAGCATAGGCACCCTCGGTCACTTTATCACCAATAGTTTTGATTTATTTTCTATTATATTCTCTCTGGTGCTAATCCTGTTTTGGAAGCAGCCATTTTATTTGCTAGTGCCATATCCAGGCAGGCAACACAACACCTCTATGAGAAGAATGAGAATCAGTCAGTGTTATCTTTGCCCCGGCAGTTCTCCACTAGGATTAATAAACAGAAAAATAAAATTTTGTCACACCTGCTGGCAGACTGTCAGGCAGCACTGTGGAAGCAAATATTAGGCTTGCATGTACTCACCAAACACCAGGCAGCATCTCTCAATTGATGTGCATTGCAGTTGGTAAATCACAGATTTAGGACTAGAGCAGATACAGCTGTGTGAGGGGGCTGATTTGATAGGAGGAAGTAGCCTGTTCTCCCATGTCACTCCCCATACAGAAATTCCTCAATTACACATACAACCATACAGAAATTCCTCAATTACACACACAACTTTTGCCTGATAGGTTAAAAAAATTACAGGAATCCTTTTTAGCTGATTGATGGCCCCATTCAGAGAGGGAGGAGATAAAAGAAGCGGTGTGGCCTCTCACCAGTGTGTTTGCCCACTCTGTCACATAAGGGACAGGGAACAACCACACCAGCCTCTGGCTGCCCCTCAACTCCACAGTGGCAACACCTGGAAGTTAGGGGCACCATGGAGCAATGCTGGCATCCAATCAGATACCAGTGTAGGAAAGGGAGCAGGTCAGGGCATTCCTAGAAATAGAGCCTGTGTTAGTTGGCCTCCACCTGGGGTTTAGGGCCAGGGGTGCAGCAGCCAAGCCCTCAGACTTAGACCACCCAAAAGTGTGGTACAAGTCCATTTAGCCCTATGGAGGATGTGACAGATTGCTAGGAAAAGCTGATTTTAAAATGCAATTCTGTTAAAGCAAACTTACTGTTTATCTTCAGAGTGGAACAGGAAAAAGACTTGGGAACAGTGAAACCACCTGATTGGCTGTGGTCTCCTGCACTCTGATTAGGCAGGTAACAGTATGATGCAGAGAAAGGAAGAGGAGGTTAGCTCTTTGTCAGATGTACTGTGAAGATTTTCAGCCAGAGAAAGAACGTTTTCCCACTTAACCAGTAGCTGCGCGCTACTGTAGGCAAGTAGCGCGGGGTCCCCCGGCACTCCCCACTACAGGGGCGGTGACAACGCAGCCGTCCCGCCCCCTCAGCATGCGTCATTCCTCGTGCTCTTCCAAACGGCGCCTTTTGATGACCCTGCACAGAGCGCAGGGTCGTGGGGAAGCCCTGGCGCACACCAGAAATGACGTGTGATGAGAGCAGCGCGCAGCATAGGGGGGTCGTGGCAAGTGGGGAAATGCCCAAAGATCTTGGAAACACAAGTAGTAGACGTTCTTGGTGAATGGCTTTTTGGTACTGTTAAGACATGTCTGTTTTAACTGTGAAAGTAAACTAAACTTTGAGGGGAGTAGGTCAGCCAAGAGAGTGACTGATTCTACCGGTATCAGCATGAGTGCTGAGTTTAAGCAATCATACACAGACATTGTATATTAACACAGTTTATTGAACAACCAGATGAAGGCTTAATAAACTGGAATGAGTACTTCTCCCAGAGAGAGGCAAGTTCTAAGTTTTAATTATATTGTGTTATGTACCCCTTCCATCCCACATCTTAAAACAAGCATCCAAGCCGGGATATTTTTGGATAGAATATATATATGTGAGACATATCTGTAATATATTAATGCTAACAAATATATATGGTGTGGCACAGGATAAAATGAGCTAACAGCAAGCCTAAGAAATAGCAAACAGTCAATAGAAAATAAATCTAGTCATTTGCTCCTTGATGTCCACACCCAAGCCAGAGCTACAGTCAATAGAGTTGTAAATGTGAACTATCCCTTGAATTCAGATGCTGCAACCTTCCTTCCCTTCAGCTGTTCCTAAAAGCTCCTAAATGCTCCCATCCCTGATGTAATCTCGCTGCCTCAGCTAAATTACAATAACCAGAGACTCGCTTTTCTGACCACCTATTCAAGGTGTTGCTAAGGAAACAATTGGCTTCCATCCCCTGGGTTAGGACAATAAATAGAGCTGCTGATTAGCTCAGCCCCTGCAACCCAGCACAGCTGTAAGAAACAAAACTTAATGCAAAGGGTCTCTTTTTCCGCCAAACTAGCGATCCACCCTATAAAAGCCCTGCTCACCTTAAGCTCATTGCTCATTGCACCTCTCTTGGTCAAGTTGGTGTGAGACATGATATCGTCCTTCTACGGGATCTCTGTGCTGGCATAGAGTCCCTGCCTTCTACTTCGTCTGCTGCATTGGAACCATTAGATAATGTATCACCCTGCTGCCTCCCAAATCCTTTTCTATCATCCAAACCTATTTTTCTCACCTTTTTATATCTCTAGGAACTTGTGTATATGTGCCTCCCTATCTTCCTGTATGTGTGCTTGAAACCAAATTTATATAAACATTTTAAACTTGATTTGGACTCCTTGTGTTACTCTGTGGAATGCTCCTTGCCATATTTCCCCATATACATAGTCTAAAAAATCCCCTCCCAGTCTGCCTCTCGCATCGCCAAGTGAGCTATTTCCCCAAAGCATTGCCAAGCCATGTTATTTTCCCCATCGCTATTTTAAAGATATTTGTGTACTGTTACACTCTTAACAGCTGGGTGGAGATTCCGTAAAAATACGTTCACAACCTGTTAAAGCTGGGTAACAATTGTAAGCCACCTCGAGCCCTGGGGGATTGGCAGGAAAATAAATAAATAAATACATAAACAAACAAACCTATCAGTTTGTCTGGGGGTTTGCTTTAAGTTTACTTCACTACAGAGTTTATGTTTTGTTTGAAGGTCTTACCCAACAGAGAAGGGTGTGTGTGGGGACTGAGAGAATGTACCTAGCCTATGTTAGGACCCTGTAAGTGAATACCCATAAGCCAGAACTTCTAAACAAAGAATCTGTACAAGCTGTGAAGTATCTTATGAAATATCTCTGAAACTGTCTAAGTAACCTTAAGTGCTGTGCTAAAGTAATCAAAACTATAAGTCCATGTACCAAGCTCTCTTGTGTAATTAGTGTAAATATCTCTTGCCTCCTGCCTTGTTTGATTTAACCATCCATCTCCAAGTTTAAAAATCCTTTCCTTCACCATCTCCTCTGCCTGTTTAATAAATCTGTGTTCTTACTTAAGTTTAAATGTACCTCAATATATTTATTTTACTGTGCCTAGTGCGGGAAGTATCTGAGAGGGAAAAAGGGGAAATAAAAATCAATAGGCATCCCTTCACCTTCTGGTGTGTGATAACAGGACTGAGGGAAAGTGCTATCTATTTACACTAGTTTTAGTAGAAGCACCTCAGACTCTGAAGTGAGAAGGCAGGAAAAACCTGAGTGAGTGGTTTCCCTGTCTTGGTGTTATAGAAGACTGAGTGGATATCCATTGTAGCAGGGCTTTCCAGCAGCAGGTTTTTGTTTTTTTTTAGTTTTCCCTGTCTCCCCATGCTGATGGAAAATCATCAGGAGGCGGCACAGTGGTGTGGCAGTGGCACTGTCCCTGGCAGCCTTGAGCTTTGAATGGGGCTGCCCATCAATTAAATTCAGAACCAAAGTAGATGCAGTGTGGATGGATATCATATACATACATATTTATCTGCATTCATATGAAAATAAATAGGGTGGAAGAATTTATTTTGAAATGACAATTACATACCCAAACCAGAAGAGCCAGACCCTTCCATCTCCTGTGCTTTATCCATCGTGCTTCATTTCTCTTAGGCCCATTATGCCTAGAGCATTTTTCTCAGGGGGTCATAGTAGGCTTTCCTTGCATTTTTCTCTTTTTATGCAAGGAGTTGCCCGTTGCCTGATGAGCAGTTTGCCTACCCCCACTTCTGGGTAGCTCCCAGTAGTTGGAAGAATGTGTGCTTTGTTTTTAAAGCCGTTAAAATTTTTATATTGACATTTCTATTTTATATCAAGATTTCTGTGCTTTTCACACAAAAAAATCTGTAGATCCCCTGGAAATGCCCATGAGGAATGTGGGGAAGGGGAGACCGGAAAAACCAGAAACCCTGAAGAGAAGGAAAACATTGAGGTTTCCCCACTCTCACTAACCACTGGGCTCTCAGGATCTGTTACACCATAATACAGAGCAATTCAGTACAGAAATCTCTGCCCAAAAGGAAATGTTCTCTCACTGCAGGGCACATCAGCAGTGTATAATTGGCCTTAAGCTTTTTCTGCCAAACTCAATTCTGGCCTCACAGCCACCACGGACACAGTGCTTTGAGTGCTGAAGTGCAGGGAGTTAATAAGAAAGTGTAATTCCTCTTGCTCATCATTCTTGTCTGTGTCCAACCTTGCAGTTTTGAAGACTTTAAAACAATTAAGTTTTCTCATGGGCGCAGGCATGTCTGCTGCTTCTTTCTTTTCACTGAAGCCCTGAAATTTTATTCCTAGCAGTCCTTAAGAACAGCACTGGCAGTTGGGATCTTCAGGTCTCCCAGACTGCAAACTGATCTCCAGAGGCAAGGATCAGTTCATCTGAAAGAAATCAGTGGGGATTCTATGTCATTACATCTGCATGGAACTCCACCCCATTCCCAAAGTCTTCCCTCCTCAGACATCGTCCCCACATATTCTGCTATTCCCCAAGTCAGCAATGCCAGCCCTAAACAGTACATGTGTGAATCTGAAGTAGGAGTGGAGAATTGACAGAAATCACTGCTTGTATTTCAGTAGCAATGGGATTCCCCTCAATATGACAATTATATATATAACTTAATACTCTTGTCATTTATGAAACACTGTTATATATTAATTTATTAAACTGTTGGATTGAGCTATTCTATTCTGCTTTACAAAAGGTCAGAGACAAAAAATATGAACATATAAAACATTCAGCTTCAAACTGCAAAGTGCTTTAAGAAAAATCTAAATATAGCAAGATTAATATTTGCACAGTGATAACAAGAGGATCAGCACAACTCACCATATTATCCTTGATCGGCAGTGGAGCCAGGAGCAATGTATGAAAGCACTTCTTTAACCAGTCCATGTTTAATTTATAAAATTAGTTGCCACATAGAATGTGGTGTCAGCCACTGGTTTATTTTTCTGGTTTGATCGCACCATTTTTTTCCTTACAACCATCTGGTGAAGCAGATTAGAGTGAGGGAGAATTTCTGACCCAGGATCATCCAGTGAGCTTCATGGCTGAGTAGAGTATTTGATCCAAGTCCGATTTGATCAGTCCTAGTCTCCTACTGTAATAGGACAAGTTTAGAAATCAGAATTCATCCAAATTCCTCCCTTTAAGAATTCTCCCCAGAATATGCCATTCCAATATGAGTTGTCCAAGTTATGGAACAAAATGACATCCTTTTTAAAAAAAACATAATTCCCACTGATATAACTTGGACTGGGGTATATGGGATATGGATTGGATGCACATTTTGACATGCCATCATTGGTAGTACAAGTTTCACCATGTACATGATATATAAATGAATAGAGATGTGAATTGTGTGCATATCCACACAAATGAAATTAACAGTGTCTGTTATCAAAGGGATAAGGAATAGGGTACTTGGTCCAAGAAAATTATGGAACAAAAACAAAGAGGAACAAATTCCATTAATCCAACCCAGTTGTCCTAAGTGGTTAGACAAACTCATGGACAACAAGTCTGAAGTAGTTTTTACGTCATTTTTAAAACTACTTGTAAATTACCAGGGCTTGGAAGTTGGACATGCTGCCCAAACCCATTTTGTAAAATATTACAATGACTATTCTCCAAAATTGCTACCACTATACAGGTTGTTATGGCAATGTAGATGCCATAAAATAAACACAAACCCTTAAAGAAGAGGTGATTTAATGCCCAGAAGGGGCCCAGACATGCTTCTGAGTTCCTCTTGCTAATTTGGACATGAAGCTCATGAAACCATATAATTAAGGAATCTAGGAAGTCTCCTTTATAAAATTAGGATGCAAAACTAATATCCTTGTAGATTACACTCGTATAAAATCAAGGTAGCTAATAAAGAAGAAGCTGAAGAAATAGCGTAAACAGCAAAATAAAGCATAATGTAGAAGTTGTATTTCTTCACTGCTTGGCTAGAATGGGATTAATAAACAAGGCCTCAAAGATTTGCAAATCCTAAAAGTTTATTGTTTAAGCCATTTGATTTCCAAGGTTGCATTGATCACATGGTTCTAGTCAATCCACAGTTTTGAGCAGCTCCAAGCAAGCTGTGTGTGCTTCTGTGATGCAAACTGGTTGAAGTAGGGGGTGATTGGGGGGCTCCTCAAACCTGGGCTCCCTTGCTCACCCTTGTTCCCTTCCCCTTATCTCAGCTCAAGTTTCTGAATCATCTTAAGACAGAATACGTCACACGAATCTAGCCTCAAGTCCCTATGATATGGATCAGCATGGCCAGTTCAGATGTCTTTAGTCCCCACAATATATATATATATTAGTCCCCACAAAATATATATATATATATATATATTTGCTGCTCTGTTCACCTAATTCTCAGGCAAGAGAATGTAATTTAATAGGACAAGTAAGTCCTTAATAAAGTCCTTCAAAGTCAGTTATGCTCCCTCAATAATAGGAAGCAAAATTTTAAACTGTTTGAATTGTTTGGATTGTTTAAATTATATGTAACCACTGCTGGAGTTTTAATGTTTAAGTTATGTTGTTTGAGTTGCTGTTGATAACAGCCATGTTGTTGAGCCGCCTCGAGCCCTTCGGAGAAGAGGTGGCCTAGAAATCTAAAATCTAAATAAAAATAAATAAATAAATAAAATCCCATCTAATGTGGCAGCTTTTCCAACCTGCATCACATCCACCTTGACTAGATTCAATTTCAGTTAATTCATCCTCAGCCTCTTGGCCACAGTACTCAGGCACTGGTCCAGGGCAGAGATGGTATTTCTTAACAGGAATGAAAGACCAGAAATGAAAACTTTGAGGACACAGTTTCCCAAGCAGTGATTGATTTATACATTAAACACTCATCAATTTATGTTAAAGATTTTTATTCCACCTTTCCCTGATGCATCATGGCAGTATGCAAACCAAGACATAAAAACTATTAATGTTTAACAGTGTTTAGAGAACTGGTAGTGTGAGGCCATGCTTTTTCATTCCATTATGTTATTTTGTTCTAGAAATTGCTGGACAAAGTATTATGAAGAACTGCCTAAGCAAGTTCTATTCAGAAACAAGTCTTTAGGATTCAAGCATTAGTTGTTCCTCAGATTAAAGTTGTTTTGAGTCAGAAATACTAAATGATGTCCCTGAGAAAGCTTAAAACATTCTGAATGGAAAAATTGGGGGCGAGTTTCCAAATTGTTCCCCCATCCATGATTCCTTGTGGCCCCCTCAGCTACCTCCATTTTATGCCTTCTCAAATAACAATATTCAGTTATTTAAAACTCATGAGAAAATCCTTGTTCTGTTCATATTTTTGTAAGATTTATCCTTCATTTCATACATAATTTGTTATAAAATGTTATTGCCCCCCCTCCCCTGGTCACTTCTGAACCCCTAGCTTTAGAAACAGAAAGAGCTATTTGTTTCAGTATTAACTAATGACAGGAATTAAAAACTCAGTGGAGAATTGTTACAGAAACTGAACTGCACAGAGTGATGGTTGTTTCAAAGGGTCAGATCTGTCCCAGGCAACCTGTGACATTAGCCAAAGCTCTGTCCCTGTCATGTCGACAATTACAGCAGCACATCCATCATTAGCCCTAATCAGAGATAATGTATCAACAATATTTGAAGAAAAACCTACCTCTGGAATTCATTGTGTCCTCCAGAAAGAAGGTGACTTTCAGCAGTTTTCAAGTCCCCCCCCCCCCTGCATTGGGAGTTGATGAAATATTTGTGCCAGCGCACCAGACGTAACAGTAAATGTTAGCCCTGAGATTCAATTACAAGGCTAAATCCTTCATGAGTTTGAATCTCCTGTATTGTAAGTATGCACAAGGAACTGTCCTGCCGAATGATCCATAATGGAGCGGCAGCCTCCAAGCAATCACTCAGCCTGATTCACTGAAGGACTAGTGGAACAGGGAAATGTTTTGACAAAGATCAAGTGTGCCCTTTGTAGTCTTCTCTCACAAAACAAAAGGCATCCATTTTATCAAGCTCTGACTGAAGCTTTCCAGGTAACTAAAGAATGTTGAAAAATAGCTGGATACTGAGTAAGGGAATATTTAAACCCTCCGTGTCATCTTGCTTATCCTAGTGTGGAATCAAAGGCAATGGCAGTGGCCAAGAATCTATCATACTATTGGATGAATGGCTTACCATGGCTTCCTTTGATCATTTTAATCAAATGCCTTTGGAGGGGAAATTGCTCAGATAACAGCATTTGGGCAATATGAAATTCTGACATCATTTAATTGAATAGCTGTTTTGGACTAGGACAGGGAAGTAAAGGTCCCAATTCTCAGTTAGCCATGAAGTTTGTAGGGTGTCTTCAAGTCAGTCATGGGGCACTTCTAAGGATGAAAATAGGTTAACCACCAAGTACTGATCACTTTTGGGGAAGGGTGGGAGAAAAGCTGGAATGGAGATCTCCAAATCCTTACATCCCAGTCAGAAGGCGGGAGGCAAGAAGAAATTCAGGATGCATAGGTAAAATGCACATTGTAATCTGTTTGATCAAAGCAGAGGGGAAATGTTTTAGGTAGGTGGGGCTGTGAGAGTTCTGAAGAACTGTGACTAATTCAAGGTCATCCAGCAGGAACGCAAGAGTGCGGAAACGCATCTGGTTCACCAGATAAGCCTTTGCTACTCAGGTGGAGGAGTGGGGAATCAAACCTGGTTCTCCAGATTAGAATCCACATGCTCTTAACCACTACACGAGGCTGGCAGGGGTGTTCTACTGTTGTTTTGTTTGGGCCTATCTTGTGACAAGTCATCCCTTGGTATTATTTTGGCTTTGTTAAGCCAGAATGAGTAGTACATCCAATCATGCGATGTTGCAGACAATCGAGAGACTGTTATCTCCATCACATTCAGCTCATGTACTCGTCAAGGATATCTAGCTTGCTGCAGTTAAAGATAGATTGCAGCATGAGATGGACCTTTAATCTGATCCAACAGGGCAACCCTTATGATCTCAACAGATCTATATTACCTCTTAAGAATGTTGCAGAGCATCTGGGAAGGATTTGTTTCTGCCACATTCAATGCATGAATTTCTACAAAGCCCATTCAAAGTGTCTAGCAGCAGGAACCAGCTGCTTTTGCTTTAGAAATCATACCCTTTATAGCTTCATCTCACTCACTGTACTTTACGGCCACAAAGAGGGAGGTTCACAGCAGGATGGCAAAAAGTGGGAGGAAAAGCAATAAAAAATAGACAATGTGCTTAACAAAAGTCAAGGAAATCATATTACAGAATAAAACAGTGCAAGTGAACAAAGGACTGAACTGGACTGTTGATCTGCATTATGTCCCATTTGAATTTTTCAAATGCAAATTGTTGCAAAACAATTGCATATAATCAGCCTGGCATATGAATAGGATCGTAACCCCAAGCACTAATTTGTAACACTCTAAGAAACATGTGGATTAGAATGATATTGCAATTAGAGCCTGAACACAACAATACACCAACAAGCAAATGCAGGGTTTTTATCAGCAGTTTACCTGGCAGCTGAAGCTAGATTAATGAGTTGTTTGTTGCAATCAAATTCCAAGTTACATTCTTCTCCTCAAAGCCAAAGTACAGGGAAATCAAAAAACAAACACCCCAAATCTTGATTTTGGAGCCCTTATTGAGAACAAAATAGCAGTCATTTTCATGACACTTTACAGAACTAAAGAAAGAGGCAATCCCTTTTTCCATCACAAGCAGATCACATGGGAAACCTGGGACTCTAGATTAAGTAGGGTTCCCAACACCAGGTTGGGAAATACCTGGAGAACTGGGGGATAGAGCCTGAGGAGAGCTGGGTTTGGGGGACTGATTGAGGGACTGGAGCACCTTCCCTATGAGGAGAGGCTGCAGCGTTTGGGACTCTTTAGTTTAGAGAGGAGACATCTGAGAGGGGATATGATTGAAGTCTATAAAATTATGCATGGGGTAGAAAATGTTGACAGAGAGAAATTTTTCTCTCTTTCTCACAATACTAGAACCAGGGGGCATTCATTGAAAATGCTGGGGGGAAGAATTAGGACTAATAAAAGGAAACACTTCTTCATAGCGTGTGATTGGTGTTTGGAATATGCTGCCACAAGAGGTGGTGATGGTCACTAACCTGGATAGCTTTAAAGGGGGGCTTGGACAGATTTGTGGAGGAGAAGTCGATTTATGGCTACCAATCTTGATCCTCTTTGATTTGAGATTGCAAATGCCTTAACAGTCCAGGTGCTCAGGAGCAACAGCCGCAGAAGGCCATTGCTTTCACATTCTGCATGTGAGCTCCCAAAGGCACCTGGTGGGCCACTGCGAGTAGCAGAGAGCTGGACTAGATGGACTCTGGTCTGATCCAGCTGGCTTGTTCTTATGGGGAGGGGAAGGACTTCAGTGCAGTATAATGCCATAGACTCCACCTTCTAAAATGACTATTTTCTCCAGGTGGACTGACCTCTGTCAGGTGGAGATCAGTTGTAATAGCAATAAATGGAGATGTAATAGCAATCAGTTGTAATAGCAATAAATGGAGATGAGTTGCATGTGGAGATCAGTTGTAATTTCCAGGTGTCACCTGGAGGTTGGTAACTTCAGGATTAAAGCTGTCAACTTCAGGTAGGGAAATTGCCAGAGATTTGGAAATAGCACCTGCAGAGGCAGCATTTGGGGAGGGGAAGGGGCCTCAGAGGGGTATAATGACACAGAGTCCACCAGTAGTCCTACTAATCATCCCCCAGTGCTGCACAGAATGTCACAGACACTGAGCATATGCTACTTGGGAGAGCTCCTCCTGCCAGGTGGCTCCTTATTGTGCAACAATAATACAGCGACCACGTGGCCATGCACCCATATGGCTTGCAAGGACCATTGGAGTTCACCTTCTAGCCACTAGGAACTGGTCTCTGTAGTCTGGAGATAAGTTGTAATTCTAGGAGATATCCAGACCCCATCTGAAAGTTGACGACCCTCCAAGTGCAAAGCTATATTGATTTGTTTGTTTAGTATATTTATTAACTATATTTTCATCAAAACTGGTTTCCAAAATCCAGAAGGCCCTGGGAGATGCGGTTACCCTTCTCATAAGGAAAGGCATCCTGTAAGTGTGGGATGGCAATAGAAGAGCCCTTCCTCCAAGATCTAGCCTGATAAGGTCTCTTCCCTTCGGAAAAGGCCCCTCATGCAAATCACAAGTTCTAGGTCAAACAATGTGGACAAAGACAGTTCTACAAGTATTCATTATGAAAGCCATTTAGACATTTAAAGATCAGAGGCATAGCTTAACCCTCCCTCCCAGCTGTGCCCAGTCCCCACCTGAACTCCCCACCACTGCCACCTTCCTGCTGTGCCCTTTCCTGCAGAATAAAAACTTTTGGTGCCTTCAAAATTCAGCAAAATTTTCTTCAAGCTGAGTTTGCCAAGTCCAGCAAAACACTGGGCATGGGAACAAGGTAGTGGCGAAGCACCAACAGGACAGGGGGACACAACACCCCAGGCGGTGCTGCAGCAGGAGCACAGGGCACACACGTGCCCAGATGCAGTTCCCCCTCACTCTGCCCCTGGGACAAGGGCAAAGCAGGTGCACTCCTTCCCTGACCTAGTCTCTAACTCTCAGTGTCTTGCAGGCCTCAGTGTGACTCAGCTTGAAGAAAAGTTTGCTGTTTTTTTCCTCTGACCCACCTATCTGAGTGGTGCTGTTACAGGTGGCAGCAGCATTTCTGGCTTGGGGTGGGGCAGAGGCCAAATGCACCCCCCATGTGACCCAAGTAAGTGGTGCTTGGGTAGAAAGCTCCCCCCGACAAGATTCCACCCTGTTAAAGATCAAAACATGTAACTTGCATTAGGTTGAGAAACAAACTGGAAGTTTATATAAGTGCCTAAATGTGTTCAGCAAATTTTCAGGAATATTCAGACCTCTTCAGGCTATTCATGGTTCAGTGACCCAGAACATTAAAGTGAGCCAGCAGGGGAACCCAGCAGGGCCTGCCCCTGCAGACCAAACAGCCAAAAGAGAAAGGTAGGTTAGTGGAAAGAGGCCAGGGAGAGGCTGATACTGTGATAGACGTAACATATGGGTGCTATTAAAAAAGTGAATTCTTGTGTTAAATTCTTGTCTCCTTGACAAGGGGGCAGGCTGTCATTGTCAAGCACAGGATAGCTAGTATTTATATCTTCTAAGGAAGTTTTTTTTTTTCTGTCCTGCTCTAATTCTATATGAAATTTGCTGAGTGACTTTGAGCCAGCCACAGTTCTCTCAGAATTCCCTCAGCCCACATGGAAACAGGCAATGGCAAACCACTCCAAATATCTCTTGCCATAAGTCAGCTGTGACTTGACAGCACTTTCCACCACCATAGTTCCTTTGGGATACTTAAGCTTTCATGATTTTAGTCAGTTCAGTGAATTAGCTAAGTATAACTAACCAAATTAATTTCAGTTCCATAAAGCAAATGGCAACAAGTTTAATTTCATGCACATTCATAAATCTGAAGATGTTACAAAAATTAGACTTCTGTGTTCATTTAATAATTTCTCCAAACTACCCCCAAAAGTCCTTGTATCAAACGCGTTTCAGGGAACACATATTTCAGAACACACACCTTCCACCAACTTGTTAATAGCTACATCCATTCAATTTAATGTTATTACAGCAGCAAAGAATCTGATTCACTTTTGTGCTCTTTTGTGCTTTCAGGATACTTGTATAGAGTAATATTTAAATAAAAATGGGAGAATGTCAATACAGGAACAAATAACTGTACTATTAAATATGGTTGTTTGTGATAAGAGATGAACAGCAGGAAATTAAGACAGCAGAATCACAACAGCGAAGGATTATGCATGACATCTCTTGCCCTTTGTGGGTTTAAGTCAAAAAATGTTTATTTTTTTTATTTGAATAAGACAAAGATTTGATCTACAAAGTTTATTACTTGTTTTCCTAGCATTCAGACACACACAAAAAATTCTCAAATCTGAAAGGATGAGCAATACTTATTGTTAGGACTAGCTCCCAAAAGTGATAAGAGTGGGTATTTGCAGAAGTCCTTCAACTGGTAGATAGCTACCCCAACCCCACCACAGGAAACCAAAGAAACACAACAACAGAATGTTTGTGATTTGCATGGCTTGTTTCATTCAGGGTGCCTCTGCTGTTTGCTTATTCAATCCCCACTCCCATTCTTGGAGATGGCACTAACTGTCTGTTACTTGATAGGAGGATCGTGGAGCTGCTGTTAATTATATCATGAGGAAGCAGTGATTGACTTGCTGATTCCATCTTCCTTCACAAATAGAAATCTACAATTTTCTCATCACTTCAGTGTATTCTGCGAATTGTCTTCTCACAACATCATGTTTCTATATCTTTAACTGTATCTGTAGATATGTAGATTCATAAATTCAGAGATTTGAGCCTTGAGCAGATAAGATAAATCCTGCTACAAACCTGAAGAAAATCTCAGGCTTTCAGAAAAAAATCTGAAATCTGAAAAACGGGGTTAACCCTTTCCTTTAAGAAATCAATGTTCTCTGAAATCTCAGTGGTCATTATAGGTTTTGCTAGGCAACCAGGACAATATTGTCAACCTTCAAGTCTTGGTTTGTGTAATTAAGAGGATGGGGGCTCTTTCACCCTTGCTTTATACTCTCCTGCCCTAGAGAGAAGAGTAATTACAGACAGGCCTAACAACAACTTGCAGCTAATATGCAATTTGCACAGCTCACCCAGATAGCTTTGAGAATGTCTCATAACATATCTTGTTTTAGTAGCAGCATCCAACTTGGCCCCGGCACACATCCCAAGAAATATGTGCAATTTTTCACATTCAAGTGCTTATTGTCAGCAGCAAGCATCCTGTTTTTCTTTGATTTTCTGAATTTCCCAGGATGTGTCCAAGGGAAGATGGCTCTGGGCTGGTGCAAGCCAAATGCAAGGGCCAGTAGAGCTACAAATCTGACCAGCTCTTTCTTCTTTCCTGCCTCCTTTCTTGGGCCGTTTCCGCACGGCCGTGGAGGCGCCTCCGCCAGCAGGAATTCTGCGGTGTGGGAGGCGGAGGCAACCAGCATGGAAGCATGCGAGGCGGCCTCCAGACAGAACGACAGACTGCAGGCGGCTCCGCTGGGGCTGCCTCTTCCGCTACGTCCACTCACGCGTGTCCTGGCCATTGAGCCTGCTGGCGTCGCAGCCCGCCGCTGCCCTCCGATCCAGGGTCGAGAAAGGACAGCGTGGCTTCACGGCCAGCAGGCAGCGGCACGAAACAGCGTGTTCCCGGCGGTGCTGTTTGCACTGCGCCGCCGGGAACACGCTGTTGAAGGAAAAACAACCCTTTAAAGGGTTGTTTTTCAGGGCGGCTTGATGCCGCCCTGGGGGAGAGGGAGCGGAGTCAGGTCGGCGCTGCTGCGTTGCAGCAGCGCCGCCTGTGCAAATGGCTCCCTGGGGATGGCGTTTATCCCGTCCCCAGGGCGCCATTAATGGGTCATGCAGAAACGGCCTTGATGTGTGTAGGGGGGGGGGTCCTTTGCTTCCTCAGAAAGTAGGATAGCTCGGATCACCTTATTTGGTGGCCCATAGAATTGGACCTCTTGATCCAATTTACTCAAACTTGGGGGGCATTTAGTGGACAGAAATTACTATTGTCCCTGAAATTTTGGTGTCATTTGGTTGAAAACAGCTACTCCAACCCCCCTGAAAATTACCCCCATTGGGAATAACGGAACCCAAACAACTCTGGAATCCCCAAAAAGCCAGACCTAAATCCAGAAAAAGGTACTGGGGAACCTGAATACCATTGAATACTAGTATTTATGCCCTTCCTGAAATCTGAATCTAGAAATACCTTCTTTTTTCCAGGAGCACATTCCCAGTGACATCTCAGTCAATTTCTCTTTGCATAGGACTGCATTGCTATTTTCCACATTTTCACCCAATCCTTTATTCAAGGAGCTCATGGTTATATATATATATACATATTTGCTTTTCATTTTTTATGAAAAAAATTGGGTTAGTAAACCAGAAAAATATAGCTGCCTCCAAACTCCACATGTGTGTCAACACTGAATGCGGACTTGACCTGGCCTGGCTTGGTCCCATGCTGAACTGCATGGGCCATTTCTAAAGTCCACATGGGCTTGGGAGGCGGCACACACAGTGGAATGCTGGACCTGGCCAAGCTTCAGATAAATGAGAGAGGCAAGGAGAGCGGTTTTTCTAAAGGTGGAGGGATGAATGGGCCCAAATAATGTTTTCTTTAGGAGGATGGGATTTTTTTGTTCCTTTTTATTGTAATGTATTTTTCAGGTGGAAAAAGCCTGACAAGGTATTGGGGAGGGGGGTTAGTTTGAGTTTATCAACCCCTACCCCAGTGCCTGTTCAGAAAAGAAATCACTCACCTCACCTGACAACACACCCTCATATTTCCCTATGGATAAACATTATAAAGAAGTAATGGAAGCCCAACTGACTTTTGGGAAAGATTGTCCACTGTTACTTGTCTTGTCAATGATGCTTCTGCTCTGCTGATGAGACTGGGGTGGGAAGTGATCTCCAAAATATAGTCTGGAAATCATGGGTCAGCTTAGCCTAGTAGTTCCTTCAGCAAATAAGTAGTCTGGAAATCATAAGATTAAACCCAACCATGCTACACAGGCCGAATTCTTTTTCCAGAATTCAGTGGCTCTAATGGAAACTTTTAAGAGTGGGGGGAAAGAATGTGCATGTGACCCTGCTTTTTCATCACTGTAGGATAAGAGCTTTTCATATACACAATCCATATATACATATGTTTGTATGAATGTATGTAGATAAAGGAATGAAAGTGACTATTGTGACCCTGTTTCCTGCTCCCTGCATATTTGTTCTCTCTATTTAGAAAATCTGGGGGAAGTAAACTGTTGTCTATGTGTTCATCCTGACTTTTTTGCTCTGTATTCCAGAAAACCTGGTTTTTTTTCTCTATTTGACCTTAGCAAGATCTCTGTAGAGGGTTGAACGCAAACTCATAATGAACTAATAAAAACACTAATAGGCATCAGACAAGAATTTCATTTGCAAAGTCTTCTTTCCCTGCAATCAGGGAAATTGCTCTTGTCTTTCTTAAATATGGTCACTTAGCACTGACATTCTACAGGGCAAATTCCAGTCACACTAACAAAGGCAAAGTAAGTGTAACACAACTGAGACATAATGTTCCCATACCTCAATGGAGCTGCTGATGGCCTCCAATTACATCTGTGTAGAGGCTCATTACTCTGGACAGATATAATGTCCAAGCAGGATTACCAATAGAAATAGATGCCTCAATTTTTACCCAGCCCTTTGGGAGATATTTTGTCTTGTATAATCTCATGCAATTGTGCCTGACAGCCCAGGCAGTTGATGTAGATGTAGGAGAGCCCTGATTAAGATCTCAGCTCAGCCTGTTGGCTGCACGATGGGAAAATTGGCCTGTCTTGCAGGGCTTTTGTAAAAAATGCAATATGATAATGTGTGCTTTGAATGTTCAAAATACTGAATACACTCTGACCATCAATGAAACGGAGGATCCCCTGCTTCCTAGCTAATGCTCCAGCTGAGAGGGTGAGTGGCTAAAGCCACCTTTAGCCAGGAAGAAAAGTGGACTCTAATTATTTAGTAATAAATAGACCTGCAGATGGGAGTGGTATTTTATTAAGAACATTTTATCCCCCAGAGGGAATATAAGTTCCAGATATTATAAACCACTGTTTTATTGCAAGCTGCCCTGGGTCCATTGGGTGGTCTAAAAGTTGAATCAAATCAAAAGTGATTCTTGGCCTCAACAAGTCCAGAGAGTTGGCATCCACTTTTGGGATTCAGACTGTGCCTTGTTCATGCCAGTAAGTCAGACAAATGACACTGGAAGAATGTTTGCACATGTTCACATATTGTGGGACTCACCCAGGGAGATGAGAAAACTCAAAATGTTCACATGATTGGACATTTGCTTCTCTGAGATGGTTGGTGCTAGAGGTATGATTCAGGGGCCTGGTGAAAGTATAGATTAGAGGGTCAGGCTAAGGCAGAGGTAGAGCGAGGGGAAACTCTGCCCAGGGTGCTGCCCCCTCCAGCCTGTCCCAGAACACTCCTGGAATGTCACACCACGCCCCCGAATTCCATGCCACTGCTCCGCCTGGGGCAACACGCCCCACCCTGCCCCATTGGCGCTACACCTCTGGGTTAAGGTCAGGTCCCCATGGGTGGTCTGTTGCAAACACTCCCATTTCATTTTTTATGAAAAGCAGAAGTCTTGTTTTCTTCTCAGTCAACTTCCAAATGCCTAATCTGTTTCATAAAAATGAATGCATTTTTCCAACATTAGTTGTGCAACAATTGTATATCAATTGTATACACATAGTGTGGCAATGTCATAAAAGACACACAAGAAGCATCAGAATCAGCAATAGAAAAAAAAGAGCTTACTGAACTGGACGAGTATGACAGCATGCAAAATCAAAAAGGAGGAAGACTGCCAGATTGTCTTATAGGTAAGCCCTCACCTGGATAGCCAAGGCTAGCCTAATCTCATCAGATCTCAAAAACCCCGGCACATATTTGGTTGGGAGACCTCCAAAAAATACTAAAGTCATGACATGGAGACAAACCACATCCTAACATCTCTGGCCATGAAAATCTTATGAGGTCACCATAAATCAGCTATGATTTGATGGTAGAATGGAAGAGAAAATTCTCACAGTTTTTTTCCGTTACAATTCAAGCTGTGGGTCCTTTCTTGGTGTTAACTTTTCTGTGCTGCTTGTCAACAGACCCTACCATCTGGGAGCTCTGTGGCCTATTGAAGTGCTTGTGACCCAAAACAAGATTCAGCATTCTAAGAGTTACAGTTCCACCATTCCAAAATGAGGATTTAATTATCAGTTAATGAAAAGCTCTACAACATTATAGTCATTAGAACAAACTTCATTACCAATTTTTGATTGATCAGTTTAAATTATCTATTACATCTAGTAATTAAACCTCCACTCTGTGCCGACATAGTGATAAATTGTTATGTAACACTTGGCCACAATGGCCATCCAATTACTTCTCAATTATAAAGTTTGAAGCATTTGAATTAAAGCGCCCTGCTCTTTTTGAGCTGTCTAGTCTCACTGGTGAGTTTGAGTCCTTTGAGTTTGAATCCTTTGACTCCGCAAGAATTGTAGAGTTTCTTTCAATGGAAAGCTAATGAATGATTTTTAAAAATGAAATCCTGCATTGATTGGTTGCAGCTTTGGAGACAAACCACTGGCCAGCTTTCACATCCATACATAGCAACATGGAATACTATGGTATGAATTACTTTAATCTTGGTTGCTTGGTGCCTGGTAGAACGTGGCAGATAGTCATGCATACCTCTCTGTAAGACAATCAAGATATCAGTCACTGACACAGAAATGTATCAACATGCCCTTTGTGATGTTTTTGTTGCTGCCATACTGTTATAAAAACAATTTCATTTTGCACATTTTTGTGACTGGTGTTCCCAATTCATTATTTCTCTTACAAGATTTTCACACCTTACATAACCATTCCATGTAAAAATAACATATTTAAATTTTAATGGCAAATAATTAGCACAAGAACACACCAAAAAAAGTCTTGAAAATTCACACAAGGGAAAAGTGAAACTGAAGCAGGAATTTTCAAGTCATAGCAACGATGCTGAAAAATTCAGTAGCATCCCTGCTTTTAAATGGACTAAAACATGATTCTCTAAACATGTCCCTGCTTTCAAAATCGCTGTGTGCAGGAGAAATGGAATGAAAGAAATGTAATATCAGAGAACTATCACTCAGTAAAAGTGGCATTTTTAGTATAAAGTATATCAGAAACAATTCCACTTTGGGGAAACGAGTACATATCTTGAAAACATTAAATTTTTTAGCACTGCTCGGTTTAGAGGATCTTTCTAGTTCACGCTGATGTGAGGTCTGATAAAATGCTCTTTTAGGAAAAGAATTACAGTACATGAGAACTTTGTGTAAAGGACAGTTATTTTTAAATGTCACACAGTAAAAGAGAATATGCATAAAATGTCTTTTATTGAAATTAAGACATGGTTTAAAAAGTAAAGAATTTCTTTTTTTTAACTTCTGAGTCACTTAAAGACGATATTATCCAAATTCATAGAATCACTCATGATTCATTATTTCCCCTCCATTTTCTCTTTCTTTTCAACGAGGTACATTTTTTCTCAGTTTTAATGGTTGTCAATGATTCATTGACAATAATTATTCATTAAATATAATTGCTCATTAAATATATAAATCCCACACATAGCATGTATAACTTATTAAAATTGCACATAGAAGTAATACCATGTGAGTGCATTATACAAATATATCAAGCCCACAACAAAAAGAAGGAGGATCACACAAGATGGCACTGTGTTAGAACTGTTTGGGTCCTTGTGAGGAGGCTGGTGATGGCATTGGGACACACAAGAGGCCTCAACCAAAGGCCTGGCAGAATATCTCCATCTTAGAAGTTCTGAGGAACTGTTTAAGATCCTGCTGGGCCCTGGGGTCAGCAGATAGAAAGTTCCACCAGACCAGAGCCAGGGCAGAAAAGATTAGATCCCTGGAGTGAAGTCCTCATTTAAGTTTTAACAGAAAGAAACTATTTAGAGACCATCTACTAATAACTGACTACAGTGGAAATATCCACACCTAGAAACAGTAGAACCCTTTCATAATAACTACATCAATGGTGGGAATTTTAGGTCAAACCGTAGTGATCTACTCACTCAGAGCATCTGGGCATCTATATCACAGCAGTATGAATCACATCTGGGTGACAGGACAAACAAATGTTAGAAAAGTTTTAACTGCCTCTTTTAGAAATGGTGCAAGGCCAGTAAGTTGCTTTTATTAATATGTAGTGGATAATCCTCACAGTTTATTTATTTATTCATTTAGATTTATACCCTGCCCTTCCCAACCGAATTCAGAAATCAGTTTGTCTTTATCTGGTGGACTGGAATACTAAAGGTCTGAAATATGGAATAGCTCTGAGGCACAATAGTGACTAGTTAAGTAGTGAACTGAGGTTCTCTACTTCAAAACTGTGCTGCTCTAGCCCCATGTTCTCAGTGATCTTGTTTGGTGTTTACTAGCTAAAAACCTTCATCATGGAGAGTTGAGAGCTAATTTCCTATTAGAGGGACAGTTATTATAGCAAAATTAAAGATAAACAATGTGGAATGAGCTTTTGTGGGCTTTGCTAGTTACTTGACTATAGCTTTTCTCCATACCTCTAAATCTCTATCTTCCTAAATAATTTGACATGCAGTTCAGACGTTTAGAATAGTATTCCTGCATATGAGAAATAAACCTCTGAAGCATCTAAGATGTTCAACAAGAATAGGATTCAAAAATGGAGATTGGGAAATGATAGGCATTTGCTCTGATTTTAACTGAATCATTTCTCTCTCTCCATAAAACAATGAACCATCAGTCAT
The DNA here is from genome assembly GCF_021028975.2 of Sphaerodactylus townsendi. NCBI lineage: Eukaryota > Metazoa > Chordata > Lepidosauria > Squamata > Sphaerodactylidae > Sphaerodactylus > Sphaerodactylus townsendi. Next base: position 26,024,751 of record NC_059437.1, on the reverse strand, counting down.
TAATATTAAAAAAACCTAACTTATTCCAACCTTTACAGAGGTGAATTGAAAGGCAGAGATGAAATAATTATACACTTCTCAGAAAGTTTTAATAGAGATGCTAGCTGTGGCCTATGATATTCTTATGAGCTATTCCTGTAATTGTTCTCTGCTTGTGTACCCTTGGAATGTGACCAACCAAAGGCTGAATTTAATAAATAGATTTGAAGCATTGCTACTTCACAAACAGTGAGGAAAATAGATGCAATTACTGAATCATTTCCAAAACTTATCCTGGTCCATTATCAAACTTTGTCTGGCAAGGGTAAAACAAAATTTAAAATGCTTCAGAATGCGAAAGGGTGTGTGTGTAAATTTGCCTGATTTGAGACTATACTTTACATGATGTTATTTAGTCTGATTGTAACAATAGAGCATATTAAAAAATAGAAGATTGCTGTACTTTAAGGACATGACTTAAAGTCTGAATAGCATGCCTATTTATGGAATGATAAAGTTAAAGTAAATAAGGATTTTAACAATCATCATAATAGATGTGCCATTCTGAAGATATGGGGCAAATTCAAACTTAGACTTTGAAAAAAGAAATAACACCACGAAGGTGACGTACACTACATGAGGCATTTTTAGATGCAAAATGAATTTTGAAAAGAAATGGATTATATATTGTGATATTTCAGATTTTGTGAAAGGAGAATGGAAATTAAAAACATGAGAGCAATTACAACTGAAAGGTATCTCCTGTGACAGATTTACTCATCTACAACTAAGGCCCCTTCCGCACACGCAAAATAATGCATTTTCAAACCACTTTCACAACTGTTTGCAAGTAGATTTTGCTATTTCACACAGCTTCAAAGAGCACTGAAAGCAGTTTGAAAGTGCATTATTCTGCATGTGCGGAAAGAGCCTATGTGAGAGATTTAAAATAAATAAAAAGATGCATGACTTCGAAGATATTAAGATGGAATTTGAGGTTGAATTGCATACAAATGATGAATGCATTATTGCCAGAATGTATAAATTATTAAGAATGGAAACAGAAGAAAAACATGTAAAGGAGTATATGATAGAATGGGCGATGAATGTTGGACATATACAACATTTAACTATAGCAATGGGAAAATATGTGATCATATGTCTTAAATATACATTAAACTCAATTCTGAAAGAGAATTTTTAATAAAATGATGTATATGATCCCAGACAAATTAGCAGTATGTATTTACATGTATGTCTCAAATAAATGTTGGAAATGGAAGTCCCGTGAAGTGACATTCTATCATCTATGGTGGTCTTGTGACAAGTCTAAATAATTCTGGAGAATAATACATTCAAAAATTCAAAAGATTTTAAAGATGAATTACAAATGAGACCAAAAACCTTTTTGTTGGTGTATGATCAAGATACTGATCAAGAATCTAGAGTCTGTTTATTGACTAAGGGTTTGACCTAAGAGACCTAACACTGAGTGACCTTGGACTAGTTACAATTCTTTCAGAGGTCTCTTAGCCCCACCAACCTCATAGAGGCTGTTTCCGCATGGGCGGAATACAGCGCCCCAGGGATGGCAAAAACGCTGTCCCTGGGGAGGCGTTCGCACAGCAGGCGCTGCTGCAATGCAGCAGTGCCATGCTAGCACTGCCCAAGCAGCACAGAAACGCCACTTTTGAACCTTGCTCCATGAGTGAGGTTTTTCAAAAGTGGCACCTTCCACCTGCTGCCGTGCAAATGGCAGCAAATGAAAGGCGGTGTTTCCCTTCCACCTTCCCCAACCGGCTTACCTTGTCCTGCTGGCTGCCATCACATTGTGGAGGCCAGGGGACACCCCCCGGCCTCCGTCTCCAGAGCCGTTGCTCTGGCCGGGGGGCGTGTCCCCTGGCCTCCACAACACAACGGAAGCCAGCAGGAGAAGGTAAGTCGGTTGGGGAAGGCACAGCCTGTGTGAAAGCTGTGCCTTCCCCTGCACCCCTCCTGGGATCATCTGTGTGAACGGTCCAGGGGGGGGTGCATCGGCATAATTTATGCTGATGCCCCCCGCTCAGTGCCTGTGCAGAAAGAGCCAAAGTGTCTGTTGTGGGGAGGGAAAGGGAAGGAGTTTGTAAGCTGCTTTCCTTATGGTGGAAAAAAGTGGAGTATAAATCCAACTCTTCTTCTTCAGGACCCTTTTCTGGGCCATTTTTTGCTCCCCAGTACATCCCTGCAACATGAGGTTTTGTTGTCTACTTAATTCATGATTTGTTGTCTACTTAATTCATGATTTTCCCACTAGGAAAAAAAAGATCACCCTACATACCCCAACAACAATTCAAAGGTGTCTGGAAAATCACCCTGTCCCTGCTTAAAATGATGCTGGAGGGAATGGGCAATGATTCTGTGTGGTTCCCAAGCTCCAGCCCCAGAGAAATAGGTAGCTAGCATATTACAGGTGCACATACATGCATGTAGACAGAGTGGAGGGGGATGAGTCATGACGACATATAGGCTTATCCTGCCCAGGACCTCCTAAAAGCTGGTGGCAATGGCATTTTCAACAATCTACCCAGGAGATTCTTAATATATACTTCCTTTGACAAGATGGTGAATCTCTGAATTATGCAGAGGATGATCATTTCAAATGCCAAGATAATGTTTCAACTGCCCTTAAGAATAGCAGCTGGATAATAGTTCAACTGCCCTTAAGAATAGCAAGATCAAATTATTACCAGCTGATTTTAAAGACCCATTCCTTTTCCAAAATAGTTTCCCATGAAGCAAAAAAAAAGTCCCATTGGACTCCTAGAATCCTTTGCTTCTGCTGGTTACCTGGGTCTTTAGATTCTGGCAACAGTCACATAAATCTTGTACATTCACAAGGTCTGTAGAGAAACAGCACCCCATAGGACATGGCCAAGTTCCATTAAATCTGCACTAGTTCATTCTTGCAATGTTTCCAAACATTACCTGCTCTGGTTGGCATATCAACCGGCTTCTAATTACCTGAGGCAAAATCATGTCACTGTTTAATGTTAACTAAAGTTTAGAAACTATCACATTAAATGGTTGAAATACAAAGAAGAACACTGATAAAAGGCAATTATGGGGGTGGGGGCTAGGGGAAAAGGGTCTGAGGCCGGCAGGGAAGAAAAAGGATTAATCTCTCTCATCTCCATCTGTCAGAATTAGCTGACCATAAATCCATGAGGCTTATTCCTCTAACATCTGTTACTGGCTGTTTTGTGTAGCACTTTCTACTTTTTGCTCTTATGGTTTATGATGTTCCTTATCAAAGTGGTATGATTTCTCTGTGGGCTTTGCAAATGAGGAGAGAGAGCTAGGTCTTTTTTTTTCCTCCTGAGAAGTCAGGAGGGTGAAACGTGACGTCCAGTAAGAGGATTTCATTTTAAAAATCAGTCTCACCAAGGAAAGCCAGTTTCCCATCTTGCCCATCATGTCTGAAACCATTCAAAATGTTAAAACATGTGGAAGTTCATGGTTGTTTTCATGATAACCACAGTGTTACCAGACTGACCCATGGTGGGTTGGGGTGCCCCACTTTTAAAACAACAGTGTCTCAACTAAACCTGCCAACCCTTGGGGTGCTAGCATTGCTGCCAGAATGGGGAGTCCATTTTTTCTATTGGTTAGTGTGCCCACAAGGACACAGAAAAATCTGCTCTTGCCACTATGCAAAACACCTATCTCACACCCTCTCCAAAGGGATTAAGAAAGCACAGTGGGCTTGTCCTGGAGAGTGTTCCCATCTCCAGCCCTGGACTATACACCCCTGCCGAGACAAAGGACTTGTTAATCTGTTTGCCCTGAGTGTTCCTGCCAAGTGTTGTATTAACCAAAGAACTTCCTCTGACTAACCTCTCTAGTGACCACCTCGTTCACATTGTCACTGTTATAGAAATTGTAATTTCATCAACTTCCTCCCACCTTCAGGCAGCCACAAGCTTGGCCCATCAAGCTAATGCCTCAATCATTACATTAGCAACTCAAACCATTAAGATTAATGCCTGTCTCTTGTCTCCCCCTAGAAAGGCAGGACTCCTCTTTGACCTGGGAAATTAGGGCCACTCTGCATAACCCTGAAGGTCCCCTTTTCTCTATTAGAAGCCCCCTCTCCCAGTAGCCAGTGTCCAGTTATCTCTGCACACCACTCTGTCTATTGATATTGTCTCACAATGTTGTTACCATACTGTTCTGGCATAGCAGGGGGATGTGCTTATTCACAGGTAACCCTGCCTACATGCCAGTCTAAAGGGTGATGCTGGGGAGTTCATTCTCTAGCAACAGCCAGGTCTACTTACAAGAACCTCTAGGAATTGTTTTTCAATTCTCATGCGCTCAGCCTGCTTGCCATGTCAGCACATTTTTAGCTGAACAGCCAAGGAAGAATATGTCCTCAACATGATGCTGAATGGATACTCATTTCCAGCCACAAAAAGACTCCTGATTTCATTGCCCCCCCCCCCGATTATCTTAACCCAGATTGTCCCTTCTGTAACTAACTTGTTTTGACCACCTTATACGCATAATTGTTTCTCAAACAATCCATTCAGACACCCCCAGAGGTAGTTCTTCACCCTATAAATATCCAACTCCCCCCAAGGGACCATTTGCCTAGTGCCACTGACACCCTTCCATCTTTGTTACTGTGTCCAATGCGTTGCACTCCCCCTGGAACCAGATGCTGGCCATTTGGCTCTGAACTCTGGATCTTCCTCAATTCGTGATCAGGTCATATCACCCATATATCCTATATCCTTTTTCTATTCCACATCTATTTTCCAACTTATCTATAGCTGAGGATTTGTATTTTGATGGCTTATGTGATGATGCAGCAAAGACAGATTGACAGTGAGGGCATACTGGAGTTACCAGAAGACAGAAGTGGAAGGAAAGCTCCTAATGGAACAGCAAATGCTCATCCATGAAAGTAATGGAATAATTTCAAATTCCCTATCCAAATAAAGCTATGGAGCCAAAAAAGAGCCCTGAATCCTCAAAAGCAAAGCAATAGCAAACAACACATCAAAAACAAACCAGTAACCAACAAATCAGTATCTGACAAAGATCAGATGAATACATCATATCACTGAAAAGAGAATGGGCACAAAATAAATGCAGGCTCCTAGAGAATAATTCCCTAATATATCACACAAGAGGATGCTCCACTTTACCACTTAGCTGTCTTGTAATTATGAAGCAAACTGAAAATTGTCAAAAGCTTCTCCTGGGTGTAAAAAAATCAAGAAATGCTAGATCCATCTATTAGGTGAAGATTACTGACACACCTGCAATAGCCTGGAGACACTGGGAATGTAAGTACACAAAATCACTGCAACTCCATTTGACAATCAGATGAAAACAGCAAATAAAATTACACCTCATTAACTGCAAACAATACAAGTGTCTTCTAAATACCACTGAGGCTTCTTATTTCAAACAATGGGAAGAGGCCATTGTTCAATGATAGAGTACCCACTTTGCATGCAGAATGTCCCAGGTTCAACCTCCAGTTCAAAAGAGCAAGTGACATGAAAGTCCTACCTGAAAATCCGGAGAGCTTCTGCCCGCTGAAGCAGATAATACTGACCTTGATAGGTCAACTCTTTGGCTCTGTATAAGGTAGCTTAGTGTACAAATGTTGAGAAGTTTCTTCCAACAAAATGTAAACAAGTACCCAACCCCTATTGTTTTCGTCTTAATGTAAAAGGGTTTTTTGAAAGAAAGAAAGAAAGAAAGAAAGAAAGAAAGAAAGAAAGAAAGAAAGAAAGAAAGAAAGAAAGAATACAGTCATAGTCTTGGTTTCTACCAGCCAGCCCCTAAAAATGTTTTACGAACATTAAAAAAAAAACCTATTTCCCCCAATGAAGCTTCTTCATTCCATTTTTTAACATCTTGTTAGATCAGATGCTATGAGGCTTCAAAGCCTTGGGCTGAGATTCTCTAGGAGTTGTGTCTACATGAGGCCCTAAATATATATATTTTTTTAAAATTACATAAATAGAGGATAAGATTGCTGGCATGAGTTCAGAAAATCACACTGACAAGAAAGTCCGGGGACTGCAGAGGGGCATGGAAAACGTTGTAAAGATTTAATTTATTAAAATTCTACCAGTTCACATTCAGTACAGTCCTGTTCACACTCAGAGAAACCACTGATCAGGGCAGAGTGATCAGACATATGGTCCTAACCAAAGGAGGACTGTGGTGCTAGGTAGGCAGTCAAGCACCAAATCCCATGATCAGGAGCCATATTATAGACTAGTTCAGACAATTCGGGAAATGAGGTAAGGATAAAGTTACAAAGCTTGAGGTGGGCTGCACACTTCAAGGAGCAGGTGGTGAGTTTGAGGACTGATTTTTTCTTTGCCTTAAGAAAGGACCTTACATGTAAATAAAAAAGTAACAAGGCAGACAGAAAAGCGTTATCCTCTATTTTTATTTGTTATGCTACTTTTCTGTTTGCAGGGTGGTTTTTTTTACCATCAGGGAACATTTCAAAATTTGATTCTCCATTTGCAGCCTGAAGTGGTGTGATCCATTCTACCACCTTGGCACTGGACAGAATCAAGCTTAAGAAAGGGCAAGATCTGAATCTTTACTGGGTTGTATCTAACCAACTCTTCTTCTGGTTCAGCAGAGACTACCCAAAAGACTGTGCTGGGGACTTGCATGGACAAAAATCCATATGAAGTGTGTGTGTAGTAAAACAGAAAATTATGTGAGAATGGGGAAAAATGCTGACTGGATCCAACCCACTATCTCTTAGGCCCTTTCCGCATGGGCCAAATACAGCATCCCAGGGACGGCAAAAACGCTGTCTCTGGGAGAGCATTCACACAGGACGCGTTGCTGCTGCGCAGCAGCACTGTTCTGGCTTTCCCTGGGCGGCATGAAGCCCCTAATTGAGCGAGGTTATTGAGAAACAGTGTCTTCCCAGCGGTGCAGTGGAAGCTGCTGCTTTCCCCGTTGGCTTCACTCATCTTCTTGTGCAGCTTCCCTCTAGAGGGCTGCAGAGACCTGCCATGCTGCCCCGCAAGCTCTGGAGGTTGCAGGGCAGCGTGGGCAGGTCTCTGCAGTCCTTCAGAGGGATGCTGCACAAGAAGATGAGTGGAGGGGGACCACCAAGAGGGGGACCACCGGCTGCAGGGGACATCAGGGCTGTGCGCATGCTAGCGTTCAAACAGCCTCGGAGCCTCTACCAGCATACTTAATGCCAGTGGAGGTGTGTTTCCGCACATGTGTGGAAAGGGCCGTAGTGATACATTCAGGTTGATTGTCTTGACACTCTACAAAAGTGGTTAAACTAAGTTTACCAACCAGATTTTTGTTAGTATCTTTGTAAGGTAGAGAAGGGTGAGCCTTTGCAGGCAACATGCCTCAAGTCATGTCCAAATCCTTGCATGCACTGAATTCATCTTTTAAAAGCATCATGGTACAACCATAAATATTTAAGTTGTAAAAAGGGCATACGGCTTCCCACAGAGGATCCCTTCTGAGCATGGACTGAATCTGGACTTTTTCATTTTAATTATAACTGTCAACCAATTAAAGATCTGATTAGCTTCATCATTTGGGTTTTCATCATTCATGAATCAATCATACGTAAATGCTGTGCATGTTAGCTAGAAAAGTCTTTATTTAAGGCAATGATATTCAGTGACTCAGAAACTATATGGGGCTGTTGCGTATTACAACCATGGCTTTCCTGAGCATCATATTCTTCCATGGTCCAGGAAAATGAGCAAGGCTATTTCACGATAGGGCTTGTAGTTGGCAGATGGTTACCACTTGAAAACAACTGGTGGGCCTTGTGCTAGGGATAATGTAAAAGGTTCATCCTTTCCAACAACCCCCTCCCCCCATCCTCAGCCTCTGTGTTATGAGGGGTATAGAAACACATTATAGTCCAAAGCCTTGATCCAGAAAAAGGCATGTATAGAACTATGGTGTGAATCATTTTTCCCAGGTATTTTTTCTGTTCAAGTTTAATAAGTCCAGATTTTTTTTTAAAAAAAAAAGCTGAATCCCCATATTGCTATTTGGGAGAGGAGGTTTCCAGCTTTTTCAGATATTCAAAAATTTTATGTCTGTTAAACCCAAAAAAATTCCATCTGCCTCCAAAAATCCATGTGGGTCTCAGAGGCAGCATTCAGCTCCACTTGATCTGTCACCTCCAAGACCCAACCAGCCAGCAGGTGAGTGAGGGGGAGTGAGGGAAAGGTAGGATACCCCCATTTTTTTCAAATAATGCTGAAAAAATGGAAAAAGCTGGGCACTATTCAGGATCTGCAAAGACAGCCTATTTCATCTCTGATCCTGCATGCTGGACAGTACAAGACAGAAAGAAAAGAATAATTGGCACAACATAACAGTTGACCTCTTCTATGCTCGAATGTATATATCAAAACATGGTATATTTCCCCGTTTTCCATTTTGTCTATCCAATGTACCCATATCAATTCCCCAATATATTGTTTCATTAAATTATTCCTCATATTCTGCTATTCTTCTATACTAAATAAACTCTTAATGGGTGCCTTCATTCTTAATCTTTAAACCCTACCACTATTGCATTTGTTTTAAGTTGCTCCAATATAAAGTTCACAAAGTGGGACCAAGTCATACTAAACTTTTCCAAGAGTCTTCTCTCAGCAAACAGGTACATTTATCTAGTTCAACTATATTCCAAACTTTTTCTGTCCACTCTTCTATAGTGAGAGTTGTTTTTGCTAGCACAATCCTTGCTGTAGTGCCCGGTAAAGAAACAAAAACTTATTTTTGTTTATCTTCTCATTTGCTTATTCCCAACAAATATGATTCTGGAGCAATTTCAAATTTGATCTTCAAAAGTTCCTGCATTTTTCTTGAATTAATGTCCAATATTCTAGTACCTTCTTACATTGCCACCATAGGTGAAAGAAAGTACTTTCTTGTTTTCACTTGAGCAGAACAAGGAACATGAATTTGGCAGGTAAAATTAGACTCATTCCACACAGCATATTTATAATGAGTTGCAATCATTATAAATGAATTCATTTTCCATTTATAAAAAGGGTGAATCAATTCATTTATAACAATTGCAACTCATTATAAATAGGCAGAATGAGGCTTAGTGGTAGAAAATGTTGTGAACATCAGTGTATGAAATATTTGTACTAGAAATATCCAAATATTGTCAATATTTGAGTTTGTGCCATCACAGAGGTTTCTAGATTTTATTTGATCTACCTAGATTGATCTACCTGCAAGTTAGCTAGAAGAACCATCCTAAGAAGAGGCCAAATGGTTGTGTTGGCTCTCCATTAAAATATTTTTAGTGGTTTTATGCTAATACCTTGCAGACTACTGAGTCAGGCTAAAAGCTAAAGATGTACAGATTCATCATATATTGTTGTTTTCATGGATTTTCATTGGGCTTTTGTTTTCCCCATGCAATTGCTGATACTTCCAACATTCACTTGTTTCTTTATACACTATTAATGCAAAGAAGCAGGATAGCTTTCAATGGTAATATTTCTATCAAATTTCATTAGTATGGTTGTGGAGGAAATTATTGCAGTTAATCCCAAATAAGGAGAACTCAAATCAGATACTGTAATTTTTGAATGGAAATCATGTGTGGCAAAATTCCATAACATTCCCACTGCAGAGCTAATTGACCAAGCAGCAAACAATTCTGTCACAGAAGTGTCAGCCAATGTAAAGTGCCTTTCCTGGTGGGTTGGGGTGACTTCATTATTTCCAATGGCTATTGGAAATGCATGAATCTGACCTTAGTCCAGCTATCTGAAATCCCAGGCATTCAGAAGTCCAATAAGCATTTCTTTGAAGGCTTGCCCTTTGGATTTCACTGCAATAAGTTTTTCAGGAATTGTACAGAGGACCTGAGCATTGATTTATTAACCAAATACATGGTTTGGGCTTTATCTCACAGTTCTAAGAAAAGGAAATGGAATTACATTTATAAATTGCAGCCATGCCTTTCAGCCCCCATATTCTCAAAAGCAAAATTGGAATAGCCAAGATTCTAATTTGAAAAGCACTGGCCAACCAAAATGAGCTGCTATTTTTTTTGTTACTTTTAAGATTTAGCAGTGTACTATAAAGTATTAATTGCTTCCTACATTTCTTCCAAATAGGAGATGATAAATAAAACATATTTTAGGCCCATTTCTCACCACCACTTTATTTCAAAGTTTGTAAGTATAATAGCATGGGATTTTTTCCCCACTAAAATAAGATTATCAAACATATCTTATTAACTGCAATAACTTTCATTTCTCTCATGATAGTTTTCAGTACTTTATAGATTTACAATAAATTTCCAAAAGTCTGTTATTTGGATAGCCCCATATGTAGGCTGACCAGCCGTCCCGCTTTTGGTGGGACTGTCACGCCTTTGGACAATTTGTCCCGCGTCCTGCGTGTTCTACAAATTGTCCCTATTTTTTGGAGGCTGCTGCACTGCCTTGGGGGTGCAAGGCAGTGCGGCAGCCTCCCATGTGCCCGGCCACAGGAGCGCATGGCCTTCTGGGGCTTGCCGTTTGCCGCTCTGTCACAGGGCGGCAAACGGCAAGCCCCAGAGCCCCGTGCGCTTCTGTGGCTGCGCGCGCATGCGTGCGTGCGTGCGCGCGCACAGCCACTTCCCCATTCCGGGTCAGAAAGGTGACCATCTGGTCACCTTACCCATATGCCTTTGTCTTCTGATTCATATGGTTGCCAGCTTCTGATGGGGAAATGCCTGGAGATTTGGCAGTTTATCTTGGAGAAGACAGGGTTGGGGAAGGGGAGGGAGGTTCTGACAAGAGGGAGGTTCTTTGAGTTAGTAGAAAGGTAAGCTAGAGATTTCAGATCTCCCCTGACTTGGAGGGGATCATATTTCCCTTGAACATCCAAGTTCACAACTCAGTGGTCACCTTAGCAAACAAGTTCACAGCTCAGTGGTCACCTTACCAAACTAGGTGGCTGCTGTGGCTCAGAGTGTATTTACACAGCTCTGGACAGTGCATCAACTGCATTAATTTCAGGATCAGTCAGATCTAGCCACAGTGATCTATACCATAGTTGCATCTAGAGTGGACTGTTGCAATTAGCTCTGCTTGAGGCTACCCTTGAAGAGTGTTTGGAACCTGCAGCGAATGCAGCATGCTGCAACTAGACTATTGGTTGGGGCCAACTATCAGAAGCACACCTGCCCAATACTGCTTCAATTCCATGGCCTACCAACCTACTACTGAGTCCAGTTCAAGGTGTTGGTTTTGTCCTTCAAAGCCTGAAATGGCTTGATTCTGGGTTTTCTGAAGAACTGTCATCTTCCATACATTCCTGCCCAGTAATTCACGTTGCAGCAAGAGGTCCTCCTGACTGTCCCACAGTTAAAAACACTCATTTGGTGGGTATACGAGGGAGGCATTTTGTGGCAGCCCCACACTTATGGAACAAGTTCTCTGGGGAGATGTCCAGTGGTGGGATTCAAAAATTTTAGTAACAGGTTCTGATGGTGGTGGGATTCAAACAGTGGCGTAGCACCAATGGGGCTGGGTGGGGCACAACGGGGGCAGGGCATTCCTGGGCGGGGCTGTGGCAAGGACACAGGGAGCGCGCGCTCCAGGTGCAGTTCCCCTTCGCCCCATCTCTAGATTCTAATAATGACTGTTTAAAGTATTAAAAAAGACATATACCATATGGTAGTGTATTATTTCTTTTTTATATAATTATATTGATTGATTTTAAATAATAACATAAGGAGAGAAACCAAAAACTGTTTACAATTGTTAACATATTACAAACATATCTAACATTGTCTATCTCTCTCACCCCCCCAAACTAAAATATCCTATATTGCCTCCCTCCTTCCCATATTTCCCTGCCTCCCTACTTTCTACTTCCCCTTCAGATTCCTATAACTACTTTATCTATTCCACCTGAAAGAAAACTAACAGAAGGAGAGATCCAAAATCCTTAATCTAAAAAAGAGTAGTTTAAACTCCTCCTTTCCAATATAAATTTCAAGGGGAAAAAAGAAAATGAAAAATCTTACCTATAATAATACTTTCCCAACCTTTATACCCAATGAACAAAAAAAAAAGTCCAGAATTACTATATATTGTATTATTTCATACAGTTCATACACATGTGGGGTGCCATGGGGGGCCAGGGGGGGCATAGGGGGCCCTGGGGGGGGGAAGGATTTTGCATCCCCCCACTTTGATGAGATTTGTTGTACCTAGTGGACAGAGAATTGCTTCACCCCCCTTGTCCCTCGTAGTGTCAGAGTTATTAATTACCCAACTTGTGAGAGTTCTCCGAACTGAGAAAATTTTAATAACCGGTTCTACCGAATAGGTGCGAATAGGCTGCATCCCACCTTTGGAGATGCCCCTGGTCCCCTCATAGTTGATGTCAGGAGGCAATCCCCTTCGGGGATTGGGCGGTATATTAAATCAAATTAATAATAATAATAATAATAATGATGATGATGATGATGATGATGATGATGATGATGATGATGATGATGATGATGATGATGATGATGATGATGATGATGATAATTGAAGAAAGTTTTCTTTATGACTGCATTTTGATTGATTTAGCTTTTATTATTAGCAGTCCTCACTGGATTTTTTGATCGACGGCTTTTATAGATTTTAAAATCATTATGTTTTTATAATGTTTATTGATACTGTAAGTTGCCTTGAGTTCCACAATGGAGAATAGTGGCTGTTTTAAAACACAAATGTTTTAAGTGAATAAGCCCACCCTTCAGAACTCACATTTCCTTCAGGAGATCTGATCTCTGTCTGAATATCAGTTGTAATTCAGGGAGATATCCAAGCTTCCCCTGGAGGTTCTGCCTGATCACCATAATGCAACAAACTCAAAACTATATTGGCTGCATTATGAGTTTGAGTGAGCAGAGTTTTGACTGCAGTGCTGCTATTTACCATTCTGCACTACCAGGCTTCCTGGGAATACATTCTGTGCAGTCAATATGCTGGTGTCCAACTGATGAAGTACAATTAATATCAGACTCATCGGATCAAAGTTATGGGTTGCAGTTGCCGAACAGTCATGAAGCTCACTCAGGTGAAGTTGGCAAAATCTCATTTGTTCAGTTTAACATACTTCGTGGGGTGGTTACAAGGCTCCAATCAGATAACCATCTTGTGCACCACCCTGAACTCTTTCGAAGAAAGATCCGATGTAGAAAAGATAAATAAATTATTCATTAAAATGAATGTCAGCCCAGGTGGTTCAAATGGCTACTGCTTTATAGAAAACAGACTTTAAAACTACATTCCCTCTATCCAGCTAATCTGACCCCAGTCCTTTCCTTTGAGAGCAATTAAATGTGTACATTTTGCACATAGGCATACTGTCGATCTGCCTCCTGTTACAAACTGTATGAGAACCTCCACTAAAACACATATGTGGAAATTTGCTCTGTAAATTTCACACAAAGCCTAAAGGAAAGCCCGTTGGGAATTGTAGGTGTCATTTCACTACAGTCGAGCAGGGCGACTGGTGAGACAAAATGGAAAATAAAGCCACTTAGTGGAGAAAAGAGATGGGGAACAGGAACAGCTTGCAAAGCTTTTTAAGCATTACAATCCTGACTGGGTCAGCAGAATGCATCTAAGACAATACATATTTAAGCAGAGCAATCCAGGTAGAAAGATTGCTTGACAGTTGTTTAGAAGCCTTTGCAGAGAGCAATAAATTTCCCAGCTTTGTCAAAGCTGTAAAGGTTGTCTATGAAAGATGCTGATGTGTTGCTCAAGATTTCAATACACAAGGACTCCACTGAAGGCTATAAGAACAAAGGGCAATTGGTCCGGTTGGCTATGGTTGGTGTCCACTATGCAAGGAAGTTGAGGGCTGGTTCACAGCTGAGAATTTATTGCTTGGTCCCTCCTCCTTTGAGGCCTATGATGACTCACAACTTAATACACAAAGGACTTATTTTGTGTGTTAAGCTGTGAGTCATCATTGGAGAGGAATTGTGATAGTGGTTTGAGTGATAGTTTAGGATCTGAGACTCCTGGGTTCAAATCCATACTCTGCCACAAAACTTTCTGAGTGACTTTGGACCAGTCACTCTACCTCTACCTAACCTAACTCAGACAGTTGTTGTGAAGATACAAAAGGAGAACAGTGTATGCTTCCTTTGGTACCTTGAAACAAGAACTTATAGCAATTGACAGGAATTCTCACGGACTAGAAATTCATTCTCAATTTGCAAGACCTGAGCAGGCCTGTTAATGATAGGACTTTTAAAGGTCATTAATTCATAGGGTTGTCATTAGTTGGAAATGACTTGATGGCATGTAACACGGGCAGATTTGACTCTTCACTGGGCTTTATTTATTCTCTGCTGCATGAATTAATCAAACTCAATAATACATCTCGAGTTAATGTTAAGATTGTTAGGATGGCCAACCACAATTCATGGTCTAAACTGATCAAGGTCTGATGGTGGCTAACATCACTCCAGCTAGTCAAAGGTCATGAACTGGAATCTTGGGGAAGACTGAAGCAGAAGAAATGGCTTTTATGGTTTTATTAACGCAGCCTGGACAATCATAAATTAACTTTATGAACAATAGAGTTTGGTGCAAGTGCAGGCAAGATGGAATTTGAGCTAACTCCAGTTAAAGTTGGAAAGAAAGGAACAGAATATAAAATCCATTAAATCAATGAACTGTGGAAGCATAGAAGATGAAAAGCCAGTCCTTTGGAGAAGCATATACAGGTCCCTCACCAAGAGTCAAGTTTAAGTGCTCCTAACTTCAATTAATTCATCATTCCATTTTTTCACTTACTTGAACTGATGTTTTATATACCTGCACAAATATCTACTTTCAATACTTTGCTTTGTGCTCTCTTAAAATATAAGTACAAGCAAGAATATTCATAGATGATGCTCTGAAGTGGGGACCAGAGGTCTAATTGTTCTCTAACCACCTCTTAACTCCAAAATCTCTGCCTTCTAGCAAGTAGTAAACAAAGGATGTGACTACAAAACACTGTTATGGCATCTATGCTTCTGATGACCTTCGGCTGCATTCGGCATTTGTTCCCACAATGGATTTCTTGATGAGTTAAATAGAGCTGAACAAGGCAACAAACACCTAAGATGAGATGGGAGGAGGGAATGAAATAGCATCTCTGTTAGCATCTTTACAGTAAAGATGTAAGGAAAAGGCAATATGAGAACTGGTTACAGGTAACATAACCACAACCAGTATGGTATAGTGGTTAAGAGGGGCAGACTCTAGAGAACTGGGTTCAACTCTCCACTCTTCCACATGAAGCCTGCTGGGTGACCCTGGGCCAATCACTGTTCTCTCATAATTCTCCCAGCCTGCATGAAGGCAGGCAATGGTAAACCATCTTGGAAATGAAACTGGACTCCAAGACCTGAGGCTGTTTTCGCACAATACAACATCCCAGGGACACTAAAAACAGCGTCCCTGGGGAGGGGTTCGCACGGAGACAAGGTAGGCGTTCGGCAGCAGCGCAGCCTGTGTGAAGGCTGCGCTGCTGCCTGCCATCCTCCTGGGACTGTCCATGCAAATGGTTCCGGGGGGTGCATCAGCATTGTTTATGCTGAAGCACTCCTGCACCGTTGCGGTGTGGAAAGGGCCTAACAAAAGTATTCAGCAGTAAGCTTTCATGAGCTAAAGTCCACTTTATCAGATGTGGCATGCATCTCAGAGCCGAAAGGCAATTGAGGCCAGATCAGTCTAATGACCCATCAAATACAGCGTCCTGTTTCATACAGCGGCTAAACAGATTTCCTGGAAAACCTACAGGCAACCAACACTAAAGTAGACCAACACTAAAGTAGGCTCAGGCTCATGAAAGTCTTTAGTACATCCTAAAATGTTTAGCTCTTTTGGTTGCAGAGGCTATCTGTTAGAATTTGTTGGTTCCATTATCAAGTTGTCATGATTTACTTCTATGTGGCAATTGTATGTGCAAGAGTGGTTTGGCATATGCTTAAAAGAAGGCAATTCTCTTCCGCTCTAGCTGGATCTTGGGCATATCTGCTGTTCATTTGCAAGAAGGATCATGTGAGGCTAGTTCATGCCAATGAGATGTCAAACCTTGAACAAAAATCAGTATGAACTGAATCTACTGAACTGAATCACCAAAGAGCAAGATTTGGATCCAGTAGTACCTGAAAGACCAACAGTATAAAATTAAAGAGTTAAAGCTCCCCTCATCATATTTCTTATACCCTGAAAATATTTTTGGTCTTTAAAATGCTACTGGACTTGAATCTTGCTCTTTCACTGCAGACCAACACCAATACCCACCTCAAAGTACTCTTACCAAAGCAATTGTCAGATCCAACAGGGACTCAGTGTTCTCTAAATTGCTACTTGCATAGCACTCAGCTCTTTCTCTTCGATATGTGTATCTCTTCTTGCTCTTTTAATAGCTGACAAGTCAGGAAGAAATTTAAAAACTTATTATGACACTGAAATGTAGCCAGATTGAAGCATCTGTAAATAATAGCAAGCAATATCCTTGTGTTTATTTTCCCAGAGCACTAGCAGCAAGTTCTCTAAGAAATTTTGCATGCAAACTCAATATTTCCAAACAGGTTTAAAATGTGGGGTCTTCAGTTTTGATACTGGAAATGCCATTCAAGTTGATGCCATTTGCATGCAGACTCTGCAATTTACTACACTGCCTCAGCACTCTCAAACTAATAGAAGGGTTTCCTCTCGTGTATTTTTTTTTTAAATCTCCAAACTCATCTCTATTTGTCAAAGGAAAATGGGACAATTCTGGCAGTATTAGGGAAAAAAGAAAGAAAGCAGAACAACAAAATGGAAGTGCAAGGTAGCATATACATTTTCTAAATAAACTAAATTAAGTAGAGAGTAAGTCTGGCACTGGGCATGTAGAGGAGGAGGTTGGAAATGTAAGACTCCCCTTCAGTCTGCACTCCAGCCTACCAGAGAATACAAGCAAACCATTGGAAAAGATGTAAATACAAAGCCATGTTTATAAAGAATAAGAAAGCCCAGTGAAATGATTGGTGGAAAGTGAAAATGCCATGTACAGAAATGCCAGTTGAGAGAATTCTGTTGAGCAGCAAGGTAGGCTAATTCTTATGGTTGGATAACAACTTTTCAGGCACATGTCTGGTTAGTTCTCGCCTTCTCTCTCCACTCTCTTCCCTTTCCACCCTTCCTGCCACATTCTAAACAAGGAAATGAAACTCGACTCCAAGGTACTATAATAATCATTAGATTTGGAAGGTTTTTGACCTCTTCCAAGTGTCAGAAATATATAAAAGTTATGACTGCCTATCACTATGGTACGTACCCTTTTACACACACAAGCCACTTTGAGATGCTGCAGTTATCAAGTAATAAATGTGAAGATGTAAAGCTGTCTGTAGCACAAATACCAATGAAATAATCCTGTCTTGAGATGAAATTCTGCTCCAATGATTTCTTTTCCTGCTTATATTAAAAAATGGCATACAGTATATGTCTCGACATGAGCCCCACAAGGAATATGGTAGAGATTTCTTGTTTTCCCCACCATCAGCCTTGCCATTTCTGTCAAACAGTTGGTGTATTTAATTGTCAAGCACCGAGGTCTGTCAAAGCATATTGCATCCTCCATATCCTCATATGCCATATGTGTTCGTATTCTCCCAGGCATGTCACAATTGTTTCAGCATTTTGTAAAGCATTTTTTCCCTCTGAATGCTGAACATCCTGCGCAATAATTACTTGCTGCACATACATTAAAAAAAATCTTCCCCTTTCTGTCAGCCAGCAGATTTTCAAAGGCTTCTTTGTGACATCTGTTGCTTTCTTGGTTCACCTCTTTTACTTTGCAATCCAGTATTCACCTAGGAATTTGGATTGCAAGAACCTGGCTGAAATACATACACTGTAGAATGCACAACTGCCTCCCCAAAGTCTCCAACATTCTCAGTTAACATTTCCCCAGGGAAAATTGGATCAAACCAGGATGAATTTATGGCTGCTGAACAAGCGAAGGGCCTTTGGATGTATAGGTGGCAGCTGTCCCAACATTGGTTGTGGTGACACACAAGACATATTCTGATTATTTACAGCCTTCCAGTTCAAGCAACTTCATCTTGCAGTTTACAAAATTCAGTGGAATCTTGAACGCTGGAAGATGAAAATTTGACTACATTATTTTTCATTTTTAAAAATTACTTTCCCCCCCCCCCCCCCCACTATCTTCTATAAGGTTGGAGGACATAGGATTGTGGCAGACTCAGGTTCGAATCCCCACTCTATCATAGAAGCTTGCTGGGTGACCTTGGTCTGGCCACCCACTTTTAACTTAATTTACCTCACAGGATGGTTGCTGTAAGGATAAAATGGAAGAGGAGAACAAAAAAGTGCAGTGTAAATATCTAAATAAATGAAGATTCTGATTTCTCTTCCCCTGTCAAACACCTTGTCCTAACCTGGATAGTCCGGGCTAGCCTGATCTCATTTGCTTTCATAAGCTAAGCAGTATTGGCCCTGATTAGTAATTGAATGGGAGACTAACAAGGATTACCAGGGTCACTATGCAAAGGCAGACAATGGCAAACCACCTCTGTAAGGCCCCTTCCGCACACGCAAAATAATGCATTTTCAAACCACTTTCATGACTGTTTGCAAGTGGATTTTGCTATTCCGCACAGCTTGAAAGAGCACTGAAAGGAGTTTGAAAGTGCATTATTCTGCGTGTGCGGAATGAGCTTAAGTTTCTTGCCTTGAAAACCCTATGAGGTCATCATGAATTGGCTGCAACTTGACAACATTTTACAAACACCTTCTCCAACGTACCAATTAACTGAGTTGTAAAAGCTCATCCATTTGAGTGACACAATTAGCAGATTCCATGAGCAGCCAATAATAACCAACCAATCACAAAATAGCACATTCCATATCAAGTTAGAATTGTGTCAGCCGCCTGGACTCAAACCAAGAACTCTCAGGTCATTGTCATGCTGCCCACTGTTATTGTGGGTTAGAAAGTGATACACTGTTAGGCTCCAGGGCAGCTCCAAGCAAAGGGGCACTCCCCACCCAAGGACTTTGGTGATGGGTGAATAATGAATATACAGTAAATAAATGAATAATTTTTTAAAAATTCTGGCATTCCCCAGCCCTTCTATGTTTATAGGACTTTTTTCCTGTAGGACAATCATGGACTCCATTCCAGCCCATTTCCCCATCCATTTCTGCCATATTTTCTACTCTTCACAGGGAAAAAAGTGGCCCAAGTCACCCAGTGAACTTTATGGCCAATGGTTTTGAACTCAGGTCTCCTAGGTCCTAGTTCAACACTCTGACCATTACACTGCACTGCAAGATGCTATCCCTCCAATGTGTCAAATAGGACTAGGCTTGGTCAATACCTTAGAAATTCAATAAAATTTGGATTCAGATTTATTCGGGCACAAAATTATTTGTATGCCCGAATAAGACAAATCACATATTCGGATGTACCTGAATATTCAGGTCTGTCTGATTTTTTTCGATATTTTTGGTGTTTTTTCACGTTTTGACCTGCATGGGGTGCACTTGTAAAGCTAGCGGCACTAATATTTCAGGGTATCATCTGGAGACTGTCCTAATGATACCACTCACATTTGGTGAAGTTTGGGTGGGGGGGCAACGTTATGGACACCCAAAGTGGGTGCCGCCATCCCGCATTGTTTCCAATGGGAGCTAACAGGAAATTAGGCACCCCTTCCCAGGAATGGTTGATGAGGTCAGATATGTCAGCAGATGTTGTGGTGTATAAGCACATAAAAAGATGGCTGGTGGATGAGACCGATAGTTCATATAGTCAAGCATCTCATTTTTGACAGCTGCCAACCAGATAACCTTGATGGTCTACAACCAGAGCCATGGAAGTAAAACTTTTCTCCCATTGCTGCCCACAGTATCTGGTACTTGGAATGTATATTGCCTCTGAATGTGGCAGTCCCAGCATGGTATAATGGACAGCGTGGACTTGAATCTGGAGAACTGGGTTTGATTCCCCACTCCTCCAAATGAATTCTGCTGGGTGACCTTGGTTTAGTCACAATTCTCTCAAAACTCTCTCTGACCCACCTACCTTACAAGGTGTCTGCTGTTGACAGAGGGTGGGAAGGAGTTTGTGAGCCACTTTGAGATCCCATTGCAGTTGAGAAAAGTAGGGTATAAATCCAAACATCTCTTCTTCTTCAGCAATTGTGGCTTGGGTCCATCCTCCATGAATGTTCTAATCACTGTTTAAAACCATTTAGCAAAGCCCAGAGGCAACAAACTACACACATTAATTATGTATGGTGTAAAAAGTGCTTCCTTTTGTCTACCAAGTGAATTGCCCATCTATTTTCATGGGTATTCCTTCCTTGATATTTGAGAAAATGGATTCAACCCTCTTTTTCTCCATCATGCACACTTTTATAAATGTCTGTCATGTTTGTCTTTAGTCATCATTTTCTTTAAACTAAAAAAGTCCCAAAAGGCCTTTCATCACAGGAAATGTCGTTAAACTCCTTCATATGGGGACAGTGCCCCATGGAAAACACCAAAACAATTATCATATTTTGAAGTGAACATCAAATCAAAATCCACGTTTTGATTTTCTCCCCCTCTAAAACTTTTTTGACAGCTCTTCAATACAACCTTGCCTCAGGACATTTCTTGTTATGTAGATAGAGTTTGAAAAATTCACCTTTGCACCAATGAATGGTACAGTGGGAACAAACGGCCCCCTTATGGAACCTAGGAAGAATGGTAATCTTAAGAAGACCGTAAAATAAGTGGCTTAAAAGATGAAATTGTTAGAAATCTATTTTCCTTAACTGACAGCCAAAAAGGAGGGGGTGAATCTAATATATAAAGTCCAAGTGTCCCAGCAGAGGAACTTAGACATTAAAAAAAATCTGAAAAGCCCAGCAAGAAGTAAAATCATTTTGTACCAAAATCTACACTTCAGATGAATAATTTCTATTGGACTGACTGGAACAGGTAGAATCAGTGTGAAATCAAACACAAGTTCATGGGCTGATTTTAAAAAACACAGTTGTACATGCACTACTATTTTCTGCCTTAGGACCCAGTCATCTCTGATGCAGTATTCACCGTCCTACACAGTCACCCTTACTGAAGCAGGTCAGTGCTGGAATGTATAGGATTCATTCTTGTGAAACCAAGGTTGATTAGACAAGAGCTGTGACAGAGAAGACCACTTCCTGTGCATACCTCGTTGACCTTCAGTATGCAGCACCATTTTTTTAAAAAAAGTGGGCCATGTAATAAATATTCTACCTTTAAATTAGAGCGTCTGTGTAACCCCCATGCCCAGAATGGGTTGGCCCAGAATGGGTTGACCCAGTAAGGGGTGGAGACTCGGAGCAGCAGAGAGGCTGAAAGAGCTCTTTTGCAGAAGAACAAGGCTACCAGACTCGGACCTTGATTTCTATAAGCCCTTAACACCTTGTTAAGGTAATTTCAATATTGTTGGGAACTACTGGGAAGGTAGTTGTTGTTTTTGCTATGTTGTAAATGTTGGAGTTTATTGTTTCAGGGTTTTCTTTTGTGGTTGTAATGGGTGAGAGTTCTCCTGGAGACCTTCATCATGTTGCAACCTGTTCATCAAGCCCTTGGAGTCTTCAGGAGCCAGCCAACTTGCAAAGGAGAATTTGGACTTGGCAATATCAGTAGACTGTAAATAGAAGGACTTGAAATGCAACCTGAACAGGACCTTGAATTGTAACGTTAAATGTTGATGTTTTAAAAGTGTTAATTGTAAAGAAAAGTAAACCATTTTGTTGTTTAAATTTGGTTCTTTGCAACTCCTTCCAAGTACTGCCCCACAGAACCCACAAGCTGAGGTTACAAATGGCGCCCAACGTGGGGCTTGGAAGTGAGATTGCAAATATAAATTGCTTGCAATGGAAGTGTGCAGCAAGTTGGGGGTTTGATCCCCATACAATTGTTTTGTTATGTGATGTAAGTTCAAGAGATGTTGCTGTGTTAATTTGAAACACTGTTTGGAAGTTGCATGAAGGAAGGGATTCCAGTTGCAATCCCCCATCCCTTCTGCAAACTGCTTGGCTGAATTGCAACAATTGCTGTAAAGAGTTTTGCAAACGGCCAGTGCAGCTAAGCTTAAGGGAAAGACAATGTTCTGCATTCAGATGCACCAAATGTGGTTCCTCCAAGTACAGGAATCTTTGGGGAAATCATTGTTTAATGATTTCAAAAGTTGCATTGCAATTACTGTCGGGACGACAGAATTTTAGTGGGGGAGAATGTAACCCCCATGCCCAGAATGGGTTGGCCCAGAATGGGTTGACCCAGTAAGGGGTGGAGACTCGGAGCAGCAGAGAGGCTGAAAGAGCTCTTTTGCAGAAGAACAAGGCTACCAGACTCGGACCTTGATTTCTATAAGCCCTTAACACCTTGTTAAGGTAATTTCAATATTGTTGGGAACTACTGGGAAGGTAGTTGTTGTTTTTGCTATGTTGTAAATGTTGGAGTTTATTGTTTCAGGGTTTTCTTTTGTGGTTGTAATGGGTGAGAGTTCTCCTGGAGACCTTCATCATGTTGCAACCTGTTCATCAAGCCCTTGGAGTCTTCAGGAGCCAGCCAACTTGCAAAGGAGAATTTGGACTTGGCAATATCAGTAGACTGTAAATAGAAGGACTTGAAATGCAACCTGAACAGGACCTTGAATTGTAACGTTAAATGTTGATGTTTTAAAAGTGTTAATTGTAAAGAAAAGTAAACCATTTTGTTGTTTAAATTTGGTTCTTTGCAACTCCTTCCAAGTACTGCCCCACAGAACCCACAAGCTGAGGTTACATCTGCTTCTAATATCATTGCAAATGGGCTTTCTTCAGTATCCCCCAGATCACCAGTTGTGTGCCTGCTCATGCATTGTCGTTATACAAATAAGTCCAAATCAAGCTGGTCAACCTTAGCAGAAACTGGGTTAAGAACAAAAAGATCTGTCATAAGAAGTAGCAAAGCAGCCACATATTAACCAGGATGTTCCTAGTTCAAGTCATAACCCCAACTGTAAATTCATAGGATTTAGGCATTTAGGCCTATACCCATCCACAATACAGTTACAATAATGCTGGCCTTCTCTACAAGTCTAGTGAAAAGACTGTAGCGTGTGTGCTAGTAAAATACTGTTCAAAGCCATAGCTGAAAGCTAGAGGCCATTTCAAAGTGATAAGGATTGGAGATATTTGAACGCCAACTGACTTGGCTCACATGCTATTTAGCAGTCATAAACAAAGAGCCATTTTTAAGGAATCAGTTCAATTCTTCATCAACAGGTTCAAGACTTTTCAAGAGGCTTTTACTGTATTCCTCCCTAACAGTACTGTTCAGTGCAACTGGTTTTTTTTCCCTTCAGTCATGGCTTCCAGCATGGTGTAGTGCTTAAGAGCAATGGACTCTGCTTTCGAGAACAGGGTTTGATTCCCCATTCCTCACATGAAGCCTGTGGAGTCTTTCAGATATCTCTCAGGCCCACCTACCTCACAAGGTGCCTGTTTGGGGGATAGGTGGGGAGGGAAGGTAATTAGACACCTGTATGAGACTTTACAGAAGAGAAAAACAAGTACAAAAACTAACTCTTCTTCTTCCTCCATTATCCCTGTTGTGCCACCAGAAAGCTGCCTATTGGAGGAATGGTGAGAAGTCACCACTCTATGGCACAGGACACCTTGAGCTGGCCCTGGCAGGGACCCAACAGAGGACCTTCTTTGCTACTGCCCCCCTTCTATGCAATACTATTTCTCAGGAGCTGAGCATGGGTTCCACAGTGGTTGTGATCAACTGCAGGGTGTCTAATTGATTTCTGTGCCATGGAAACAAACACATTTTATCATGACATGCTTCTGAAGATGCCAGATGTGGTCAAAACACTAGAAGTAAAAACTACAAGACCAGAACCACACAACTTGAAAAACCCAAAACAGCATGTGTTTAATTGACATTTATATTTTATGATAGCTCTGTTAGAAAAATAGTTTCTGGCCAGTATCCACCACCATAGGGAATCTTGGCCCAAAGCAACTGCTGTACAGATGATCAGCAGTAGCACACTGATGTTGCTGCCCAACAGCTGAGGGGTGAAATGCCTAGAGGTGCACAGGGTCCCAGAGCAGCTATAAGCTGTACAAAGAAGCTAGCTCTGGCGGATTCTGCATGGGCCAAAAACAGCAGAGTGCAGTCGGCATAAATGGAATCGCAGGTGTTCGCATGGCCAGGCGTCCCATGGACAGCATGCAAATTGGCTGGGACACAGGCCTTTGCACAGAGACATGTGAGGGGGGGCTCATTGGCTTCCCATTCCTGCGTAGCTATGCCAGAATGCACACATGAACCCCCATAGCCACACTGACATCCCACAAGACCCCGATATGATCCTGTGTGCAAGTACCTGTGAACCCAGAAGGAAGGGATGGAATCCACAGGAACTGGGCAGGGTACTTAAACCTCTGCAGCTCCAGGCCAATTCCTTGTAGCTTTACTTCTGGAATGTTGGCATCCGCATTTATTCCTTTTTTTCCTGATCTTATTTCATTATTGCAATTTATATTTGTGTTATCCTGTAAATTACTCTGTAAGCCACTCATCATCCAAAAGGTTGTTCTGTAGTGTACTAACTACCTAAACAAAATCATGCACACAATGTGCTATGCTGATTTATTGTGGCTCAAATTACACTGAAAAATCCGTGTAAACAGGGAAACACTCCGTGCAGGGAAACTAAAGTGGAGAATAGAAAATAAAGAGCAGCAGGCTTGCTTCCTACATGGGAAAAGCAAAACCAAATCAGGGAACTGGGGGTTGATACAGCAGGGACAATTTCACATTCCCCATTCAGACTTTTTATTACCTGCTACGGTTGGTTACAAAACATTATTTCCTGCTATGCCTGATGAGGGTTTAAAATTTGAGTGCACATATGCCTTGGTACCTCACTAAATTGGCTCCTAAACTCTGCCTATAATGTTCCTTTCTGGTTCAATCCCCAGAGTGTCGGAGTTCTCGGGACAGGTTGGTTAGATTCTCCATTCTTCTACTAACAAAAGCCACCACAAGAAGGGATTAAAAAAAAGGTGGGGGAAGGACTTTCTTTTCTTTCACTGCAGAGAGCCCTGGGGGCTTTTCATATTGGTTGGCAGTGCAATCCACTCCTTCTTCCAATGAGGAGTTAATGAGCTCTTTCCAATGAAACCTTTTGAGGTGTTTTAAATGGTTCGGGTTACATTCTGGGATATCATTTTGGAGATTTACTCCAGGAAGCACCACGCCGTGCCATGAATAATTAATGTTCATTATCATATGAGGCTCCCTTTGTTGCAGAGAATGCTGGCTTCCCCCCTACCTGGGAAACTTAGTTTTCAATTCAATAAAACAGCAAAGGACAAAAAGTTGTTTCAACTATCCGGGGATCTTCTGCTTTCACGATCTTTTACAAAATGGAAATGGAGCCGGCAGAGCATGCAGGAGCACTGAGGGGGAAACAGCCCCCTTTGAAAGGGCTGGAAAAGTTCTCAAATAATGAGTTCATGTTGAGTTCTTCGAAAAGGGGACATTGCTATGATGATCAGTTTTTTCCTGATACATGTATACACTAGGGGAAAGAAAAAATTGCTGCTCCTTTCCATGCTGCTATACATACAATGGTATTTTTGTGGCATCCCTCACCTCCTGGTTCACCTCCACTTTCTCGCAATTGGAATTGCAGGAACCCAGCAATGCACCACTTTCTGTAGCTGTCCACAAATTTGGTTGCTGTCTCAGCTAAAATCAGGAGTTTTTTTGGCCAAGATTGGTAGGTGGAGAGATGCATGGTTGCTTAGTGGCTGGCATCCTACTCTGGAGTGTGCCTCCCATTTCAGCTGTAATGCTGGACAAGAAATGTGGGTAGCCTCTATGTACTTGTTCAGGGGGGCAGGGGGAAGCAATGCATTCTACTGAACTTCTATCCCCCAAGGAAGAACTTTTCTTGGCAGTGGCCACAGCTTCTTTTGGGATGTGGAATGCCCCATTTCATCAAATCATGGAAGCTAAGTCAGGTGGTACATGGATGAAAGCACACCAAGGAAGGCTCTGCAGAGGACAGCAATAGCAAACTATCTCTGCTTCTCACTTTCCTTGAAAGTTCCTTCCCTAGGTTGCCATAAGTCAGTTGTGGCTTGATGTCACATACTTATGTACATCTCCTTTTAGTGTACTGTAGATACACTGTACGTTTTCTGATAAGGGAAAGGAGATCTATCCATATAACAATAATAATGATAATAGCATCAACACACTGTATATGGATTTAACATTGCTTAATTGTTGAAAGGAGCCCCATGGCACACAGTGGTAAGCTGCAGTACTGCAAGCAAAGCTCTGCTTGTGACCTGAGTTCAGTCCTGCTAGAAGTTGGTTTTAGGTTGCCAGCTCAAGGTTGAGTGAGCCTTCCATCCTTCCAAGATGGAAGTAAAATGAGTGCTCAGGTGGCTGGGGGTAAAGTGCGGATAACTGGGGAAGGCTATGGCAAACCACCCCATTAATGTAGTCTGCCTAGTAAACATTGTGATGTGACATCACCCCATCAGTCAGTAATGACCTGGTACTTGCACAGGGGACTACCTTTTGGCTCATGGGATGGAAATAACAATATCATCATCATCAAAAAAAGAGCAGCAGTGGCGAAGTGGCTAAGAGCAGGTGCACTCTGATCTGGAGGAACCAGGTTTGATTCCCAGCTCTGCCACTTGAGTTGTGGAGGCTTCTCTGGGGAATTCAGATTAGCCTGGGCACTCCCACACATGCCAACTGGGTGACCTTGGGCTAGCCACAGCTTTTCGGAGACCTCTCAGCCCCACCCACCTCACAGGGTGTTTGTTGTGAGGGGGGAAGGGCAAGGAGATTGTAAGCCCCTTTGAGTCTCCTTCAGGAGAGAAAAGGGGGATATAAATCCAAACTCATCATCATCCTCATCATCCTCATCATCATCATCCTCATCATGCTAGTTAGAACCCGAACACTGAAAACAGATGATTAAGCTCAAATTCAAAGACATATCAATATGTGAGGCTTCCTTTGACCCATTTATGTTTCCTACAGAACCATGCTATATGCAACACAGAAGGAGAAGGTGGAATTTTCTTCCTCCTCCAGCTATGGTGGAGAGAATAGATTGCAATGCTGCCACACTTCTTTTGGATCCATTGGAAAGGAGTTGTGAAGAAGCAGACTGTGATTCTTTTGCTCCATCCTTCCATTCTTTCTCTCAGATGCTACTCCCACTGGGAAATTGAAGATGCATCCAACATTTCTCATTAGGGTTAATAGGCATTTGGCTGCTGTGGCCCTCAGCCAAAGCCCAGCCATGTCAACCTCGAGTGCTGGCTCAGCAAGGAGCTGTTAGGGTTGCTCAGCTCCAAATGTGGTCTGGAGTTTTACAGCTGATCTCTAGACTACAGAGATGAGTTTGCTTGGAGGAAATGGCAGCTTTGGAGAGAGGAGAGAAATCACATCCTCACTGAGCATCCAGACCTCCCCATATTCCACCCTTCTAGGCTCTGCACCCAAATATCCACAAACTTCCCACACTGGACATAAAAACTCTAGAGGGTTTATGAGTGAGACTGCTTTAAGAACTGGCCACTTAGTGGGAGCCACAACATATAGCTTTTTTCTCAATGTTCATCACATCCTCTATTTGGGGAGTAGTAAAGGAACAGGACTGCTAGCTCTGCATTCAGAACAATAATTTATCATCTTTGTTACTGTGGCTGGAAAAGTAGGATAATGTAACCTTAACAAGTATTTAAAAGTGTTCTTTTTTAAAAAAAAAAAAGCCCACAAGTAGAGAGCTTCCAATTTATACTTGGACCCAATTTGCACAAAACTGACTTCTCCACTTAAAAATAATAACTTCATTTGCATGTTCATAGTCTTAACAGGAAACCCTGATTCCAATAAATGACTTCACTGCTTTCCCTGATAATGATGTAAGAAAAAAAAATCTTATCAGGGTAAAATGCAAGCAACTAGAAAGGAGGCCTGAAGGATTATACTGAAGATCCATAGAGGCCACCTTTGACTATGTTAGATTGCAGCCCAAATAGGTCATGGATTCTCCTAGGGATGGGCAGAGCCCCACTGAGAAATGCAGCAGATGTTTTTCCCAAGCAGAAACCCTCACATTTGTCTCAAGTTTCAACTTGAGCTAAAAATAGGGTTGTAGCTATAGGGTGCATCACTCCACCTGGAGCATTGTTTCATCTCACCAAAGACTTTTAAAAAAACCTTTTAATTTGTGGCATGGCAAATCTGTTCCCTGACCTAGTTGTACAGGGGACGTTTGCCACCTATTTCCTGTTCTATCTATCTTGACTAGAGTCACATTTATCAGTAGACCTATGATCATGAATAGATCTTTACTCCCAGCCAGGTTATAGTCTGATGAATCATTTTATTTTATAGTACTGACAATCTCATGCTCCCACCTTCTGGGTAGGGTTGCAAGCAGGAGAGTTTTGAGGTGAGGACCTGCCCATCCAGCTTCCCCTGGGGTTATGATGTTACTTCTGGTACAACCAGAAATTACATCAACACATCAGGGCTACACTGATGGGCAACATGGGCAACTCTTACCAAAGAGTTTCAGGCAAATACTAGAACATCAGGTGTTGACACATCATTCCAGAAGCTTGCACCAGAAGTGATGTGACTTTGAGGAAAATCAGGGTAAACACTGATTTCCCCCATTTTTCCATGATGACCAAGCAAGCTTTGGTAGTGGCATTAAGCTGCCAGTGGGAGGTCTCAGCCAAATTGGGAGGCATTGTACATCTACTTCCTGGGTCAGCTACTGGGAACACACACCAGCCTGTCTCCTCCCAAGTCGTGGTACTTCTGTTTCTTGTCTCAGCCCTTGTTTATCCTATAACTCTGGTAGAAACTCCATTCTGTCATCCCAAAGCATTGGTGCAGTGGGGTGATCCCTTCTTAGAGTTGTTCTAGCTTAGGAAATTCCTGGAAAGTTGGAGACAAAACAGAGAATTTAGGGAGGGAAGGAAGTCAGAGTGCTTGTGGTACCACCCCCCCCACCCACCCCACCCCCACAGTCTATGGTATATCATAAAGTTCATTCTCCAAAGTGTTCATTTCCTCCAGGGAAACTGATATCTATAGTCCAGACCTCAATTGTATTTGAATTAGATCTCCAGGTTCCACTTTAAAGTAGTAATCCTACCCCGCCCTCCCCATTAAGACTTACTTGTCACTTTTAAATGAAAGAATTAGGCCAGATCGACATTTAGGGTTGCGAACTTCCAGGTGGAGCCTGATGTTCACCGAAAATTACAATTGACCTTCTGACTACATAGATCAGTTTCCTGGAGAAAATGACCTCTTTGGAGGGTAGACTGTACGGTACCATATCCCTGCTAAACTTCCTCCCCAAACTCTACCTTCCCATTCACCAGGAATCTCCAGGAATTTCACAATCCAGAGTTGTCAACCTTATGTACACATTAATGCTTTAGGATGGCTGCCCCATAATACTGGTACCATAGCAGAATTTTTTTTAAGCCCAAGTCGACAATGTTCATATTTGCTTACAAGATAGAGTCTGATACAGGTAGGGCTCTGGCTGGCAGTTCTTTTCCCACCCACCACACCAAACAGCAGTGGGAGAAAAGGGAACAAAAGACATTTTGTGCACCCTTGGAAGCTTCCAGAAGAAGCCCAGAAGTGATATAGGGCAGTTCTAGGAATTGCCAGAACTCTTATCATTTTGGGGTTTTCCCTGAATTGATGTTGTAGTACTCAGGCCATGACCCACTATCTCCCCACCCCAAATCACCCACCAGTTGCCAGGCATGGCATGGCAACCCTGGATATAGGCCTTGTTGACCTCAGGAATGGAACTGCCATGAAGGAGCATAATGAGAGTGACGGTTTAATAAATATCATTATCCCCTGTCCCAAGGTCCTTATAGGTAATATACCTTGAACTGAATCCAGAAGCAAATAGATAGCCAGTCCAATGTTCTTAAAACTGATGTAACTTGCATGTTCCAGCCTATTCAGCATTCATAGCAGAAACATTTAAAAAAAAATAGACAGCATGTTGAAAACCATATCGTATTCGCAGAAAGAAAATTTTTTCCAGGTCTGTATGCTTCTCTGCTGTACTAGTTTTCTATTTGCAAGGAAGGATTTCTTGGTTTGTGTTGTATTGTTTTACCTAGAGGAATATTCCCAAAAAGTGGCCTCCCCTGGCCATCTGAAAAGGTACAGTCCCTTCTCCTTTCTCATTCTGCCACATGTTGTAGATCAAATTGAACTTATTCAGTGAAACCTTCTTAGCACCTTAATTTTGCTACAATGGCCACTTTTAACAGTCTGGTGATCAACCTGCAAGATTCTCAGATACTATTAGAGAACTGCTGGGCTAGATAATCTGTAAAGGCTTCTGAGCTGTATTATTCTAAAACTGTAGCACAAAATACATTCGCACACACAGACAATTCTACATTAAAAGCTATCGATTCCTACCCCTTCCTGCTGCATGCATCATCACATTAAAATGCAGAATTTCCAGGTAATGATACTCATTGAAGCCAATTGATGACAAGCATGCAAGAACAAGTCTTTTGGCATCGGAAAATAATATGCAGCACAGGAACCATATGGTAAATTGTCTAGAATGTCTAGGCAACAACTTGTTTACTGATATGGGATTTGAAAGCAGCCAAAGGACCACATTCTGCAGTGTGCATGTTCAAAGCCAATTCTATCTGCCCACTTCAATGCAACATGACCATTATTTACACCTAGATATTTATTTTGACATTAATTCCCCTTCTGGATCCTCAAGGTCATTTAAAATGATCTTAAATTCCACAATGGATAGAAGAAACAATACTTCCACTGTTCATCATGTATATTATTTTGGTAAAATCCTTACAATCATCCTATAACAGCTGGGGAAGAGCTGTGGCTCAGTGGTAAAGCTATGTATGCAGAAGGTCTCAGGTTCAATCCTTGCCAGTTCCAACCAGGCAATAGGTGATGTTAAAGACCTTTATTGGGGACCCTGGAAATAAACCCATTTGCCACTACAACCCCCTTTTTTGTTGCTACTGGAAATAAATAAATAAATGCACACATAAACACAAAAGACACACCCTGATGTCTGGCTTATAGTTCCCGCACCCAACTTTCGCAGTTTGTTACCTGTGATCTGAGAACAAATGAAGTCCTAAACTTTGCTTCCCCCCCCCCCCGGTCATGTGATTTCCTGTCACATACTGGGAATTCAGTGAGTCCCATCCTGCCACCTGGGATTAACATTGGTTCCTCGATGTTGTTGAAGACCATGGTGCTAGAGGATCACAAACTGTTAATCCTAGAGTCCTAGCACAGACATAAACACTCCATACCATGCTAAACAGCATTAGCTTTGTAGGCTAGCTTGAATCCCACAAGCCAGTAAATCTGTCTCTAGACAGCACAAAAAGACTGTTTGCTAGAAAAAAGATTCTCATTATAATTATTTAACTCATAAAGTCTCTAAATTGACCATCACATACAAAGATCTTCATGGCCTTGGACCCTCATATGGCCAAGACCACCTCTCCCTCTGTGCTCTGCCACAACAGCTTCACTCATCTGTGCAAGGTCCTCTGCAAGTGACAACCTGCAAATGTGCAAGATCAACAACCCCCCATACATGTGGTTTCTCAGTTGCGGCCCCACATTATGGAAAAGCCTGCCTGAGAAGGTCACAAGGTCTGCCATTCTCCTGACTTTCCACAAACTTTGCAAAACTGAATAATTCAAGAGGACTTTCCTATGCAGGCAATATGGCTGCACTTTACAAATTATTCACAAATTACTTGGCTAAATTATCAAAGGCTCTGCAAATAGACTCCTACTGTGTAATTTTTGAATCATGGCCAACCCCATCCAAAGCTGGAGGCAGCGGAACATGGCTCCAATGCAGTGCTGCCCCAGTGCCTCCAAGAGGGCTTTCCAGTAATGCAGGTAGTATCCAGCCCCCACTACTGGAAAACTCCATAAGCTTACAGGACTCCTGTACATCTCTAGGAATGCTCCCCCACCTCCCCCTCCATGCTGGTGTCTTATTGGGATGCCAGTGAAGCCCTGCCACAGACTGGACTTTTGGGTTTTACAGTGTAAAGTTGAGGGACAGGCAGGTGCCAGAACATTTGCCACCTCTGCTGAAGTAAGTGCCCCAGGAAAGGCAAATGCAGCAGCGCAAGGCAATGCCACTCCCTAAAGCTCTTTCCCCCACCATTGGATGGGGATGTTAATGCGTTATGTTAATACTTAAATTTTGCTTCCTTTCGGTTTGTAGATTTCAAGATGGTTCTACAATCCTAACCCTATTGCATTGTTTAATGACAGTCACATCTTGTTGATTGTCTCCAAGTGAGAAAAAGTGGAGTATGTGTAAATAAAAAAAACAAATAAACAAATAAATACCCCAAGCAAACAAACAAGCAAGCAAGCAAGCTGTTTGATAGATCCTGCCAGGGTTTATGGTCTACAACATCACTAAAAAAGACATTAGATCATATGGCCAGCTGCATACTCTCAGTCTAAACAGCCTCATTTACTTATTTAGGTGGCACATAGGTATTCTCAGTTTTGAGTATCTGGGTATTTTTTGAGAAAAGTAGACCATAAATGCTATAAATAAACTAAATTAGTTAACTTTCCACCCCTTTCTACACATGATCGCTGTGAGGATAAAATATATGCTCTTGGAGTAAATGTAGGATTGAAATGTACTAGAAATATACAAGGCAGATAGACAAACAGATATATAACTTTTCTCCTTCCTCTTTGATCTGCAACCCCTTTGACCTGCTGAAAACAAAACCAAGGGGGCAAAAAACAGTGCAAGCAGAATGTTCTACAATGAAATTCCAGCATTCAAATAAATTACCTTTTTCCCTCTTTATTTAGTTATGCTTTATACAGTTCACCTTTCTCACTGGGGCTCAAGGCAGAGTCTCTCATTAACACATGGGAATATATATTAACTCATAAGTTTGGAGGGGGGTCCTTTATGATTACAGAAGTTAAAAATTTCATCGAAAGCTTTTGTAACAGCCAAGGATGAGCCATGTATGCTGGAGTCTAGGTTGAAGTTTTCATTTTTGTTGCTTTGTATATATTTAGAGAACTTCAGCTTTTCATCTTGGTAGGCAACCATCACATTTGCCTTCATCTTTGCTACAGATAGACTCCCTTTTTCTAGATGCAAGGTTTTGTTTTTTAGCTTAGCATATCCACTAATTTAAATATATCTCAGCAGGAGATGGAGAGTGGGAACAAAGCCGATGCCAGTCTGCAGGTGGTAAAAATAAAAATGAAGCATGTCAAAGAGGATGCATACCACATGCAGGCATTCTTCTTATCTTCTCCATTTCGTTTCCTGATTTGGGATGAGTTCTTGGCTTTATTAGACCTCTGGACTTTCATGCCTAACAATATAATGATGTAAAACATGACAAATTCATGTTCCACACTGAAGCCACTGCTTACAGTCGAATTACTCATAGTGTAGGCTGCAGCCAGAATGAGAGCAGTGGGTGCACAAATTTGACCCTTATGAAAATCCTGAAGGAAAGGAGGCATTATGATTTGTAACTCATGGGTAGCTAGTTAAAGAACAACAGCTTAGTGGGCATTTTTAGAACAAAAAACAGAACTTTATAGGATGTAAAAATGGTACGAATAGCCCCCCTCCAAAGTAAATTAGTGTTCCAACTCCACCCATCTGACCACCCAAGCAGCAAATAAATGCATAAAAGGAAAAAAAAACATTGAGGGCACTTTGAGAAAACGTTTGCACCTCCCGTGGCATCTTTTCATGTCAACTGTGCTAATTCCTGAATTTTTTGTTAAGCTGTTAAATAGTCCAGTAATAGTGGATTCCAGTAGAGAAGGGGAAATAATCAGATCCATTGAGGGCCGGTTAGCAATCTGGTAGTTAGTTAAGTGCACTTAAAGTCTACCAATTACTCTCGATGGAATAAATGAGCAGGACTGAAATATCAGACTGAATCTAGTATACTTGCTTTTTGTTATTGTTGCTTGATATTCATCTGTGCTGTCTATCAGTGATAGAACAAACTGTGGGATTTGGCCATTGTCAACATGTCCAATATGGAACATAGAAAACAAACAAACAAAATCCCCAGTCCTCCATGTTGAGAAAATATGTAGCCCAAGCTGCCACAGGATCTTAGGCCGTTTCCGCATGGCCTCTAAGCGCCCCCACGCCGGCAAGAATTCTGCCGGCGTGGGGGTGGAGGCCCGTTCGCATGCAAGCGTGCGAGCGGGCCCAGCAGAGGCCGCCGCAGGAGAGGCGGCTTTGCATGGAGCCGCCTCTTCCCCCTTCCCTCTCCCACTTACCTCGTCCCTGTCATTGTCCTGCTGGCCCCCCAGGGGTCGGAGGACAGCGAGGGAGGGACTTAGGAGGCCAGCAGGACGACGACAGCAAGAGGTAAGTGGGAGAGGGAAGGGGAAACAGCGTGTTCCCGGCGGTGCTGTTTGCACCGCGCCGCCGGGAAGATGCTGTCCCCTCAAAACAACCCTTTAAAGGATTGTTTTTTAGGGCGGCCTGACGCCACCCTGAGGGAGGGGAAGGGCAGCCAGGTCGGCGCTGCTGCGTTTCAGCAGCGCCGCCTGTGCGAACGGCGGCCTGGGGGCAGCGTTTTTACCGCCCCCAAGCCGCCGTTTTTGGCCCATGCGGAAACGGCCTAAATTAGAATTCTGGATTTTTTTTAAAAAAAAAAGCCTAATATGTGTGTAAATATCTCTGATTTTTTTTAAAAAAAAATTGCAAGATCCTAATTTTACATCAGGACTCCAGGCAAGGAAATATTGAGCAAGAAACCCCAAGATTTATTTATTTAGTGGAGGAAATAAATATATATTTATATTGTGAACATCAGCATGGTGTAGTGGTTAAGAGTGGTGGACACTAATCTGGAGAACCGGGATTGAGTCTCCACTCCTCCAGTGGACTCTTACCTGGTGAACTGAATTTGTTTTCTCACTCCTCTACATGAAGTCTACTGGGTGAGCTTGGGCTAGTCTCTCAGAACTCTCTCAGCCCCACCTACCTCACAAGGTGTTTGTTGTGGGGAGAAGAAGGAAAAGGAGTTTGCAAACTGTCTTGAGTCTCCTTACAGGAGAGAAAGGCAGGGTATAAATCCAAACTCTTCTTCTTTTCTTTTTATTTACTATTGGGGCCATAAAGAGACTTACATTGTTCTACTCCATTGTATCTTCATTAAAACCTATAAGTTAGGCTGAGAGTTTGTGAGTGGCACAGAGCTACGCAACAAGCTTCCTTGCCGAGCAGGGTCTTCCAGATGCTAGTCCAGCACTCAAACCCACAGTTACTCACTCCATACCTTACAGAGTGCATTTATGAACCAAAAAAGCCACATGACCACTGTGTGCACTGTGTGCCACTCCACCAAATACATACAGATGATAATATAAGATACACTGTTAATATTACATATGTAACTATAACCATTTTCATATCAGAATACCTCTGAGCATGTAGAGCTGCCCCACTGTTGATCCAGTGCCCTCTATACTTCCCTTGCCACCTTCTCACTTTTTCCCTCACATGAGGCTCATGATTCAGGTGAGATGAAGAGCCCTCAGACTTCCACGCTGCAGAAGTCTCCTCAGAGTCATCCAGCAGCACTGTGAAACCTCACTTTGTAAGAAGCCTATGTGCCCTTTATTTATCTCTCTGCTTCTTGCTGTCTCCTCAGCATAAGGTAGCTGGATTCTCCCTGGTTACCAGTGGGGGATGGGGTTATGGTTGTCATCTCAAGGTTAGGAAACTCCCGGAGAGTTCAGAACAGAGCCTGGAGTGGATAGGGGCCTCAGTGGGTTACAGAACCATAGAGTCCATCCTCCAAAGCAGCCATTTTTTCAGGGGAACTGAACTCTGTAGTCATAAGATGGGCATTAATTCTAGAGGATTTCCAGATCCCACCTGGAGTCTGGCATTCCTATCAGCATGAGTCACAACAGCTCAGATGAGAGAGTGAACTTGCTAAGATGCCTAAAGGAGAGCAAGCTAGGCTTAGAGAAAGGGGAGGAAGTCTACCACTACCCCACAGTGGCTAGCTTGCTCTTTTCCCGAGTGGCTTTACACTTCTCTCTGGCAAGATTGTGTCTTCCTGGAGCTGTCCAGCTTCTGGAGGAAGAGTACAAAAAAGCAGAGATAGATGGAGAACTCTTGAAGAGGTTGCGGGTTTCACTTCTATCCTAAACAACTCTGGAAGACTCAGGCCCTCTCTGCAAAAATCACAGAAAAACCTTCCTAGAACTTTTCAGTCCCCACTTTTACAAAGACTTATGCCCACACTCCCCCCCCTCAAATTGATCCATGGCCCCCATTATGTGATTCCCCCCCTTTTTGAGTCAATTGTCAGCTCATTGCTTCATTGCTTCATAGCACCATGCTGCAATTCTCTACACCTTGTACAGTTGATGTATTGAGGGCTATCCCAAAAAATAAAAAAAACCCTTCACAGAAATGATTTAATAAACAGGTGAGAGGGAACGAAGAGTGTGCTCAGAAAATGGCATTGAGGCGGACGTTTGGGACAGCAGAGAGACAAGAAAATGTCTTAAATAGATTGCACAGCAAGTGAAGTCATTTTGAAAATGTTTCAGCCTAAAGAATCATTTTCAAAGGGGATTCATTGAAAACATTTAGTTTGGGAACCAAATTGAGTAAAAACAATGTGGAACTCCATGCAAAAAAAATGTTTAATTTCCTGCCTCAAAATGTTTTTAAAAGGTTTGTGTGAAAAAGGCTCCAGTTTACCCACTCTCCAGTTACTCCTATGGTAAGTATTTCAAGGTGGGAACCATCTGCCAGCCACAAGCCCCACCACATAATGACCTTTCCATTTTTCCTGAAAGATGGAACAGGCGGGTGCCATCTTAGGGAACAGTGCTCTGAAGAGTATCACTACTCTAACTGCCACATCATGTTGGCTATCACTGAGAAAGGATTGCAAAGAAAAAATAGTCCAGAGAAGGTATATAGCATAATCACACACACACACACACACACAAACTCTCCCTTGTATTAAAAATTTCCTCATTATATGCTATGCATAATTTTTATTTGCAACTAATTACTCATATAAATGCCTTCCAAAATGAAATAGGAATATAATTTCATTTATTGAATATATATATTTTATACTGCACTGCTGATTGAACTCCTGGGGTAGATATCCAAATGAAAACCGTTTATGAAACAATAATAAATTAAAATTAAATGAAACAAATTCAATAATTGTCATAAAGCAGCAGTCAAACATTAAAAACCAACAGCAACCTATAAATTAAATAAGATGAACAGACACAAGATAAAAGCAAAACGATCTCAATAACACAAATAGAGGAAAAAATCCATCAGTAATCAGGTAAGATAATGGAAAACAGAAAACTTTCAGCTTAGCATTCAAAGTGTAACACAGTGTGTAACAGACTTCTCTCTGTGATACAGCTCTGAAGATGCCAACCACAGATGCAGGCGAAACATTAGGAACAAGATCTACCAGACCACGGCCACATAGCCCGGAAAACCCACAACAACCAGTTAAATCCGGCTGTGAAAGATTCAACAACCCATAAATGATGTTGTGTAACTCTAGGTACAGTGGGGAACTCTTTGGTAAAACCACAATTTTCAATTAAAGTGATGTCACAGTGCAGATGCAGTTTTTTTACCCCCCCCCCCACTGCTAGGATGGGGGGTAATGGAAGGTAACAGTGGCTGCCCGTAGGAGAGTGGGGCTGGCAGCCATAATGGGGCCATTTCTTCATTGATCTTTTAGTTGTTGAAACTGCCAATTTGTCTTATTGCAATTATTTTAAGTAATGTAGTACTGACATGCACTTTAGTGTTTGTATAGAATTTAGAGGGTGTGTGTGTGTGTGTGTGTGTGTGTGTGTGTGTAAACGACTTGACATTTACTGAACGATCTTCTAATCAGCCCTGCATAATAAGCCAGTGCTATCATTTGTGCTACACTGAAAGATAGAGGCTTGCTTAAGTGCATGAATGGTTTAAATGAAATTTGACCAGTGGAACCATAGTATATAATTCAAAGCCATTTCATTACTCATAGCTCATGCCTCATCCTCAAATCTGTGAGCTTGCTCTTTTAGATGGAATGAAATTCTTTCTATCTAAACCAGACTGAATCCCAGTTCTTGACAGGCCTTGTTAATAACGGCACTAGATTCAACTAGGCCGTAATTGCGACAGGAGGCAGGGCACATGGTGAGCTCCGGAGTAATGAACATGCATGCCCTGGGTGGACCGTGCAGCCGAGCCACACCCGGCCTGATCATGTTGGTGCACAAGCACAAGGGGTGGAGCACGCTCCCTATATATTAGGCAGCACGCGGTTGCTCCGGCCTTCTTCGACGCCTGGAGCAAACTGACCCACCCTCCCTCCCTATTTGGGCAGGGTTTTTTGCTGCTTACTTTGTCGCAACCTTGGTGGCTTGGCCAGAGGAATGCATCCTTATGGGGAGGCCGAGCTTGCGTGCCAGACCTCCCGGTGGTTGGGAGCCTCCATAAGAGGCTTCCGGTGGGGCGGGCTCATGGCACATGCCACAGAGGCCTCTGCAATTGAGTCCAACACCCCAGCAGGAAGGGGGCCACAATGGGCAGGCACCCAGGTGGCCCAGTACCTTCTCTGTCCTCCCCAATATGGATTGGGGTTGGTGCTGGTGTTCAGCCATGGGTGCTGACCGGCTGCTCGGATGCGCTCCTCTTGCTTGCCCAGCTTCTGCCTCAATAAAAAGGGCTGCAGTCCATTTTAATTCCAAGACGTGTCATGTGACTTTTCACCAGATGCACATCTGGACGCAATTGGGAAACAAGCTCAGATTTATACAGAATGTACTTTAATTCATCGTCCCTTGTCCTGCCCTTTACCATTTCCAGTCAACAATTCAGAATGCCCCTCCCTTTCTTTTTTTACCTGACCTTGTTGCAAAGGATAAAACCATGTAGTGAATATTTATTTATTTTGGAAATTTATATGCAGTGTTTTCAGAGAGCTGCTCAGTGTACCTCACAGATAAAAGCAATATGATAAAATAATAAAACAGCAACATAAATTATAATTGCTGCAGATGGTGAGACTTACTTGCACAATAAATACACCACGACGACAGGCTGGAAAAGGAATGGGCCGCAGCCCGTTTATTGAAATATCAAACATAACAGCAATAACTATATACAAAAGAGCTGGGCGGCAAACGGGTCGCACATCCCATCCCATCATATGGGACTGGCGGGAAGGGAAGCCCCAGAGATAACACTCCTTGCTTCCACCCTCTTCCCGCCCATGCTGAGGAGACGGGCACCGGCTAAGCCCCAAGGCCGCACACAGCCCGTCCTCCTGCCTTGCTTGCTGGGGTGTCGGGCACCGGCTAAGCCCATGGCCGCCTACCGGCCCGACTCCAACCTACCTCCTGGGGTGTCGGGCAGCGGCCCGGCCTGCCTGCCTGCCAGCCTGCACCGCACCACCGCCCGGCCCATAACAGGGCACAAGCCTGGGAGCTCCCAGCCGGAAGGCTCGTTCTCTCCCCAGATCAATGCGAGCACCGTTGCACCGAACTTCCGCCAGGCTGCGACAGCAAGGCCCCAAAAAAAACCCCCCGCCAACCCAGTTACAGGGAGGGGGGGTGGGCCACGCCTTGCTGCGTCTCGCCGCCGGGAAGGGCGCGGACCGGGAGAGGCGTCTATATATACCCAGGCTCCTCCCGCCAAAGTGGCTGGGAGCCAATCAATGCACCCGGTTCTGCAGCATGCAATTCCTACCTTGCAACCCCTTATTTTGCTGCGCTGCTCACCCCAGCAGCAATGGCTGCCCCTGGTTATTCAGGTGCATCTTATATATTAAAGTTGCCATTCAACATAGCACAAATTTAGCAGCCTAAAATGATATCCGCAAAAAAAGTTTAAAATGAGGAGCAAGGAACCTACCTATATCTAAATATGTGAGACTGTCCACACAGGCACTTTGTACAAAAAATTCCACCCACTCCACTTCCTTCACTAAACTCGCTCCTGGGGTGAGACAGGAGAGAATTAATAATCATAATAAATCTGGCAGGCAAATGAACAATTCTTCAGAAGTGCATGGGGGAGTCATATACACAAAGCTCGTTAATCTATGATTCATCCAGATAATCTCTTCCTTTGCACATTTTTCTGCAAAACTTCTAAATTATAAAAACTCAAGAGTGAGTGGACATGTTTATGTCACACGCATTATCCTGCCTTATGTTGAATTAGATTTTTGGCTCACCTAGTGCATCATTATTTAAGCCAAGTAACAATGTCTTTCTATCCTTCCTAATCCTCTTTCCCAAGAGTAGGGTGACTTCAAATTTCTTATCCTTGCTATTTCTTCATTTTTTCCTCATTTTTTTCATTCTCCCTTGTGTTAATCAAGCCTGAGTCCTAATTTTTTTCATTATTTTCCATTTCCTTGCCCATTTTTTGTACAATGTGTACAATGATAAACATTTGTGATGCAATAAGTTAATGTATATTAAACATGATAGACATAGTAATGATTCAACTGTACTTGACTTGCCTACAGAAATAATAGCAGATGTACATAATAGAAACCAATCTGCAAGAATCTCCATGAGAAGCAAAGAACTGAAATCAAATTATCATTCTTCCAAGTCCCAAAATACATCCTGTTGACCTAAATGAAGCCACATTAGGGTGTATAAAGTGTTCAGCAAAACAGTGGTGTGTACAGGAATATTAGCTTTTAAACATATCAATGATATATTACCAGAAGCTCACGAGATATTCATCTTGGTGGTTCTAGTCTCAGAAATGTAAGTTGTGCATAATTATGAAATATCTTGCTCATTTTTCTCTCTTGCTAGAGGGGAAAAAAGGAGTTTCCACCTTCCACTAGATAGGTAAAATATGTGTTTTGTACATCACATTAACCTTTAATTGTTCAACATCTACTATCTCTGTCCAAGGTTTAATTCTGTCCCCATGCATCATTTTGCATAAATAGCTGTTAACCTAACTGATGGAAAGAAATGTAAGCAAATGTTGAGATCCTCATTAATTTAAAATTGTCCTGTATTTTTAGGCAGGATCTTTCCTAAACATAAATGTATGGGCCTCAGGTTTAAGTGCAGAAAGGCATGTGGCAGGTAGAAGACTGGTAATGTCACAGGACAAAAGTTTGTTGTGGTCCAGACGAGGGCTAAGAAGCAGTGAATTATGGAGACAAAATTCTGGGGCCTAGCATCTCCTTTAATGAAAGACAAGGAAAGGGAAATGTGATCTTGATTCATTCACCCTCTCCCTCAGCTTTACTTAACTTATGTCACAGGGTTTTGGTGAAGCTATATCAGGAAAGTACCCTGTAGGCTTGGAGATTTGGGAGCAAAAAATACCAGATTCAGCCTGAATCTGGGCAAATTCAGGAATATTTGGGCCCAAATTGGCCGAATATGTCCTGCCCAATTATGAACGAATTCGAATGCAAGGTATTAGGGCTTTTGGGGGGGTATTTTTGGTGTTTTTTGCATTTCGGACTGCAGGGGACGCAACCTTAAAGCTAGTGGCACCACACTTTCAGGTATCATCCAGTTGCTGTCCTGATGATACCACCCAAGTCTGGTGAAGTTTGGTTCAGGGAAGCTAAAGTTATGGACCCTCAAAGAGGTAGCCCCATCTCCTGAGCACCCATTGGAAACAATGGGGGCATCCCTTTTGGGGGTCCATAACTTTGGCCCCCCTGAACCAAACTTCACCAAACTCAGGTGGTATCATCAAGACAGTCTCTGGATGATACCCTGCAAATTTGGTGCCACTAGATTTAAAAATACGCCCCTGAAGGCCAAAATGCAAAAAACACCAAAAATACCCCAAAAAAACCCAGACCTGAATTTTTTTGGTATACCTGAATATTCAGGTGTATCCGCATACATTATTTGTCTTATTCGGGCATACAGATAATCTTATGCCCGAATAAATCCGAATCCGAATTTTACCAAATTTCTAGGGTATTGACCAAGCTTAGTACCCTGCCATGAGGTGTTCAGAGGAAAAATGAGCTAACAGTATCTATACAGGTTTCAAGCTTTGGTAGAAGACCTCATGCCAGCAGTTAGAGGATTGCTTATTGTTATTAGTACCACATCATCTGCATAGCTTTTCATTTGAAATTCTTCTCCATCTATTTGCAAACCTCTGATTCCTTGATCTTGTCTAATCTTTGCTTCTAGCAGTTCCAATACCAAAATAAATAATAATGGAGATAACAGACAATCTTGTTGCATTCCTTTTTTATTTTTCAGTTCTTCTGTTTGAGAGACATTAATATTCTTGCTTTTTGTTTAGTATATATCTTCTGTATCCAATTCAAAAACCATGGTCACATTTTAAGTACTCCAATGTTTTTAACATAAGCATCCATGAAATAAGCATCCAATAAATAGCTTTCTGGGCTTGTAGGAAAATAAATGTCATTTTCTTCTTTTTAATTTTTAGCAAATTCCAAAGCATCAATTACAAATTGAACACTATCTTTCATGTATCTTTCAGATAAAAAAACCTGTCTGATCTTCAAGGGTCATTTTATTATACAATTTCTTAGTCTAGTCACCATTAATGTGGTGAATAATTTATAATTCACATTTAACAATGATATTGGCCTATATAATTGTGGTGGTTCTGATTCGTTTCTTTCTTTATAAATTAATGTTACATATGCTTCTTTCCATGACAGGGAAAATTTCCATCAAGACAAAGTTCATTCATCATTTCTTGTCAGGGTTTGCCACAACTTCTTTCAATTGGTTGATGTTCATGGCCACATCCCTCTTAATGGTTTTAACCAACGCATCATTGGCCTACCCCATTTCCGTTTACCACTGACCATTCCGAGTAGCATCTCTTTTTCCAGTGAATTTGCCCTCATCACATGTCTGAAGTAGGTCAGCTTTTGTCTAGTGATCTTGCCCTCCAGGGACATCTCTGGGTCAATATGCTCCAGGACAGCTTTGTTGATGACTTTAGCTGTCCATGGGACTCGTAAAAGTCTTCTTCCACATCTCAGCTCAAAAGCATCCACTTTTCTTCTATCTGTTTTTGACAGTGTCCATCTATTATTATTACCACCTGTTATTTACCATCAATTGTCAGCTATTTAATTATCAACTATTAGATTATTTTCTGGTAAGGTATGCTTTTAGCATTTAGTATAATTGATGATCTCACAATCTGGACTGTTGTACTTTCTTGGAAATTTTAATGCTGTGTATTATTGTTGCTTTGTAAGGTATGTATGTGTGTTTTACACTGCCCCAAGCCTGTAAGGGGAGGGGTAGTCTATTAAATGTAATTTATAATAATAATCTATTGATGATCAGGATCCATACATGCTTTTAAAGAAAAGAAAGAGAATCTCATGGTAGATCCATTCAGACATTATGTCACTGTCCTGCTTTGTACTGGATGGCAAAACGTTATCTTGACAAGGAGAGGTTTGTCTGTAAAGCAATGGCCCTGTGACTAGGGAAGTAGTTGTACTGGAAAAGTTTGTCTGCCATGAGGGATAAATTCCTGTGAAAATAAGAAGGACCTGGCCCAAAAGGGCTGTGAGAACATCTTTCATAGCAATCTGCCAAAAAACATCGTGTAATACATTTTGAGCTGGCAAAGCTCTGCAGCAGGGAATGCTAAATATTTCATCTGGGAGATGTGCTTACTTCTCTTCTCCCAACTTTTAAAGAGTAGAATGATATATTACAAGGAACATGAGATTGTTGCCAAATAGAGAGGTCCCAGGCCATGTTCTCCTCTGTAACATTCATTTCACCTTACCTCGGGACATCATTACAGTATGCATTTTTGGCATTAGACCCTTTATCTGTACACAGTGAAAGTGTAGAAGAGGAAATGGGATAATATCAGTCAACCTTCACCCCAAATTTCACTGTCATTTGCTTGAATGAATGGACAAATGTTTCTCTGTCAGCCAGCCAGCTGAAAATTAAATTTTTAACTCTTCTTCCCAGGGGATTGGAATATTACATATTTTCTCTCCTTCCTACTTCCTCTCTGGGAGGACTGGCAAACTTTTTTGCCTCTGGTTAGACAGTTTAAGAATCATTGGGCCACTCTAATGGCGTGGAAAGCTGGAATCTGCCCCTAAGGTCTGGCTCTGCAGTGTTCCAAATGGGACCCCACTTTGACTATCACTGAAAGTCTGAGGAAATGATAACTTAACATTCAGGAAGGCATTTTTTTTCCCCATGGCATTAGAATTGAAGGAGAATGGAACAATTTGTGAGGTTGCTTTGATATGGGATATGATTGTAATCTATTCCAATGATTATTGTATTTACCACCCTGTTTTTACCATATTATCTTTTACCTTTGACCCTGACTTCACTAAAAGGTCTGAAGAGAGGACATATTCATGGGGACAAATGGTACAAACAATCAGGGATCCTTCTGCAGTGTTCCCATTTGAGCACAGAGAGCCTATGCATGCACACACATTTCAGCTGAATGTGTCTAGGTCAAAACTAAATCAGTCAGCAGACATGAC
This sequence comes from Sphaerodactylus townsendi, assembly GCF_021028975.2. Classification (NCBI taxonomy): domain Eukaryota; kingdom Metazoa; phylum Chordata; class Lepidosauria; order Squamata; family Sphaerodactylidae; genus Sphaerodactylus; species Sphaerodactylus townsendi. The sequence continues at coordinate 25,980,017 of NC_059437.1, read as the reverse complement.
TCTGAATCACCTTCTTCCATGTATGTGAGAAGACCTCAAGCCAGAGCTTGTGTGAGGGGTCATCATTGCTGAGAAGCTGCCAAAGCTGAAAGTATCTCAGACCCGGACCCAATATATTGCAAAACCAGTGATCATAACCAGCCATTTCTCTGAATCATGGCATTAGGTCCCCTCAGAAATCTTAGTTCCATGGAAGACTTGCACCTGTCGACTTTTGCCCATCCTATTAACATTCACACTGCCCTCTTCTTGTCTTCCTCTTCCTTCTCCTTCTATTGCACAAGAAGCAAAATGGCTATCCCTCAGTGGTTTCCCTAAAACTATGAGAATGAGCTTCTGCTTCCATTCTTAATGGTTGCTCATTCACCTGGTCAGTGAGTGAGTCAAAACATTGACTAGAAGCAGCAGCTCTTGACTTTCCTGCCTCCTTTATCTGTATTCTGGCCATGTCTGGTAGGGAATTAGACATCATCTTGCCAAGGTCCCCTCAAATCTAGCTCAATCAAAGGCCCCTTCCGCACATGCAAAATAATGTGTTGTCAAACCACTTTCACAACTGTTTGCAAGTAGATTTTGCTATTCCGCACAGCTTCAAAGAGCACTGAAAGCAGTTTGAAAGTGCATTATTCTGCATGTGCGGAATGAGCCAAAGTTTGTCCCAAATAGCAGTCCTTTGCCCACATCTTTCTCATGCAAAATATTTAATACACACGGCATTTGCTGACTGAGCAGGTAAGCTGTTCCCCTATCGCAGCTGCAACAAGTATTTCTTTTGTGCTGCTGCAGCCTTCAAACTTGGAAGGTGCCCCTGACTGTTTTGAAACTCATCAGCCTAATGAAGCAGTCCATCCAGATCAGGCAACTTTGGAATACATATCAGCTTTCAAAGAGGAGAACATTTTGTAAAGTCTGGAAGACTTGGTTAAAGCAATACAAATATAAAAGCATTTATTAGCTTGGCATTGCATGATTAATTTGTCCATTTCACCTTGAATGTTAATGGAGGATTCTGATCCGCCGTATACTTCTTTTTGTTCACTTCATGGGAAGGTTGTACATAAGATCTCTATAGTTATGATGTACTGATTTTATGTCTAGGTGGTGGCAACTTTATCCATGTCAAAATCTGCATGTGGAAATATATCAGAGGAATAGGGCTTGCCTAAGTCTTTGTTTCCTTTAGCTTGTAAAAGTAGTCACTGTCTGCCTTTCCAAATCCACTGAGATTCAGTTAGAGCTGAGTCCCAAACTACTTCACTTCCTGTGCCTTGAGAATCACCCACTGCCACCTATCTGCACTCATTGTAATTCTAAACACATATACCGTTTCAACTACAGTCTTTTCTCGGTGATTTCTTTTTGCTGTTCTTTAACTCATCTCTATTATTTCATCCTGTTAGTTTGCTGACCCACATTTATTTGCTAATTAGGTCACAGCATCCCATCGAACGCAACAACATCACTGATTAATGGCTTTTGTTATCAATGCTTTCAACCTTCCTGTCTTTAAAGGAAACTGTACAGATTACCCAGCAGCAGTGCTGGAACACCTCTCCACTTGACACTTCTTCTTGAAGCTCTTCTGTCATGAAGTGGAGCTGCCTTGCACTGAATCAGACCTTTGGTCCATCAAAGTCCATATTATCTGTTCTGACTGGTAGTGGCTCCTCAAGAGCCTGAGGCAGAAGCCTTTCACATCACTTACTGCCAGATCTTTTCACTAGGCATGCTGGGAATTGAACTTTAAACTTTCTGCATGACAAGCAGATGTTCTACCACTGAGTCACAGCCCCTTCATAACAAACAGATCTTTATATGATCTTTCAGGAACCAAGAATTGCTAGACTTCTAGTCATCTAGTTCCAGAAAGAGCAGAAGAATGACCATGATCAGCAGCCATTCCTGCAATTCAGAATTAGATATGTCTGATGAGAGGGATTTTGAGTGGAATAATTTGGTCTAGGGACAAGCAATTAATGAGAGAGAGAGAGAGAGAGAGAGAGAGAGAGAGAGAGAGAGATAACTATATATAGAGATCACCTTCGTATTATTTCTTCCTGTTCCAACTTGGTTGGAAATTATATAAACTTATATGGAAACATTAAAATGTAAACTATAAGCCTGTTTGTGTATGCTGTTTTTGTGCCTTGCGCATGCTGTTTCTCTAGAACATTGCCACTGAAAAACAACAACTTGTTTTTCCAAGAAGACATATGCAGTCTTCATTTTTGTAAGTGTTAGTACTTATTAATTTGCATGAATTTGCTCTGCATTGTGTTTGCGTGGGTTTAAAATGGAGCACAAATATCTCGACAAGGAGCAGTTAACAGGGTGACATGTAATATTTCACCTCAGAAACATTAACCATGGCTGTTGGGTACACAGGATAAAGAACACGCTAAAGAACAACAATGTTAATATGAATGGTTCAAAACGTACAGCTTCACAAGCAATTTTATCCCTAAGCAAAACAAGCAAAACAAATACTGGAAGTACATAGATAAAACCATAGAAAATGTTGAAAAACAATAGAAATATTTGCGAGGGTGGGGAGGAACCAAAAAAAAACATTACAAAACACCGAGAGAGCTTTTGCGCCTTCTTAATCAGCCTGGATGTCCAGCACTGCTCCCACCCACGAGCATCCCAAAATGGGGATAAAGTGAGAGAACAGTAAAGGGACAGTAAAATAAGATAAGAGAAAGCTGATATTGGTAATACAGGAAATCAAAAAGAAAAAATGGGGGTCATTTGTACATTTTCTGTTCCAAATACAGTGTAGACATCTAGGAATTTCTTGGGGCCTGATATTAAGAAAATACTGGTCCATTGTGCATAGCACAAATAAGACATCCTGAGGATGTCTTAAGAAGAACCACCTTCGTTTTTTCTTATGCACAGCACAAATAAAATGTCCTTAGGACATTATATATTTTAAAAAACCTCTTGGCTTTGTTGTCTGCACAGTGGCCAACTTCCACTTTTCCCGCCTTCAACCTTCCTTCCCCTGCTAGAGCACTTACTTTCATTTTCGCAGTAGCTTGCACTCGCCATTTTCTGCCGCTTATGAGTCCCTGCTGCCGCCATTTGCTGCATTGGTTTCCCATGGAGGTTTCCTTTGCTTGCAGCTCATCCAATTGCTATTTTTGTGTAAGAAATTCATGAATAAAGTTTGTTTACATGCTAAATGTGTCATTAAAATCCTGGCATCGTGCAGATGCCACAGAGGGCAACCAACAAAGGAAATAAAAGAGGCAGCAAGATCAAGGAAATTGAATTTTGCTTACACAAATGAAGCACAAAACATGATCGTGGGGAGGAAAAAAAGATAAACAGATAAAGCCAGTGAATAGAGACAAAGAATATCTACTATCAAGTTGCCTTGCAATGTAAATCTCAATTCACTTATTTTTCTGTCTCTCAACACTCCTGTATTTTCCCAGTAGGTAGCAACAAGGATATTGGTGTGCCTCTGGTGTTAATAATGCTTTTCAGAAACCTTAATAGGAACAAGATCCATAATAATTATTACCTTCTATCATAACTGCTTCTGTGTGTGGAATCTTTCCACAGTTTAATTGCAAAATTGATCACTCTTTGATATGGAAACAGCACTATATCAAGACCAAGCCTTTAGGGATAAAACTATGTGCCAGATCTGCCAGCCTCCAGAAAGCTTCATGTTCAGTATGCTGAGAGATCATCAATTGTCATTATGCTCATGTAAAAGACTCTTGCTGCAGAAAACCTGGACCAAAAGTACCTCTGACCTTTCTCAATGAATGAATCAATGATGTACAGTGAAAGAGCTGGAGAGAATACACTTCAAAGGAAGTCCCAGATGTTTCATTGCACATCATAGAAATGGGGCTGCCAGATCTTAACAGGCCTAGTGATGAACCATACAACTGTTCATTTTGTCAGCTCTGGAACAATGATGAAAAGCCTCATTACAGTCAATTAAGTTCCTGTTGTGGGAGTGTATCTGAAAGTAGTAGGGTTGCCAACTTTATCTTTGGAGATCTCAGGAGATTGGAGAAAGGTTTCCATTTCTTCTAGACTCTATGGTATACCATGGTTTCTGCCCTCTCAAGCTGCCATTTCCCCCTGGGGAATTGATCTCTAAGGCCCTTTCCGCACGGGCCAAAAACGACGGCCTGGGGGCAGTAAAAACGCAGCGCCGACCTGACTGCGCTCCCCCTCCCCCAGGGTGGCGTCAGGCCACCCTAAACAACAACTTTAAAGGGTTGTTGTTGAGGGGAAAGCGTCTTCCCGTGGCGAGGAAGGTCTGGAGGAGGAACTTGGCGATGGGCGAGGCGCTGAGGAGGCCAGCAGGGCTGGAGACCTGCCCGAGAGAGGTACATGGGAAAGGGAAGGGGGGAAGAGGCGGCTCCATGCGGAGCCGCCTGCCGTCTGCCAGCCTCTCCAGAGGCCGTCCGCATGCCTGCATGCGAACGGCCTCTGCCTCCACGCCGGCGGAATTCCTGCCGGCGTGGAGGCGCCCTTAAGGCCGTGCAGAAACGGCCTAAGATCTGGTGATTAGCTGTAATTCCAGGAGGACTCCAGGCCCCACATGGTCACCCTAAAATGCGGGCATAGGAAATTGGTTGTATTCAGTCAGTGAATTCCAGACACAGCTTCACTTCCCTATCTAGTTGGCTTTGCTGTACCTCTCTTTTCTTTGGCACTACTCCGTCACATGGACCAGCTTTCTATTTACATTGAAATTAGCTGATTGTTTGGCAGGCTGATGATGTCATTATCATCTGTAACTTTTCACTGAGGCAGCAAGGAGTCTCCTCACACCACCACCCCAAAAAAAACCAGCAACCCAGTTGTCACAATGACTTCTAATGCCAGCAAGTCCTAGGGATCAATAACAACTCATATACCCAGCTAATTAATACAGACTATACCTGCTAACTCTTCAACTTGCTCATTAAGCCCAAATATCTTGTCATGTATTAGAAGAAAACATTTTCAGAATAAATCTGTAGGTTATCAAATTAAATCTGCATAACACTGTCAAGTGCAAAAATGGAAGGCATACAAGCCAAAAAGGGTTTTTTCCAAAAGGTTTGGAACAAGCAATGTTGATTCCACACAAGAAGTTAAAGGATTTCTTCCACCCTGTTACATCATTGCAGCCCTTCTCAACAGCAGTACAAGGGGAGAGGAAGTCCCACTAATACTGTGGACTCATTTGTAATATTTCATCAGTTTTGAAGTTCAGGGTTTAAATATAATCAAGACAGGCCAAACTTACATTGTTCACTGTGCTACAAGAGGATCATGAATAAACTTCAGTTCATAGATAGGATTGTTACCACAAACCCTGCTGAAAGTTTCTCTAACAGAGAATCACACAAGAAATATTTACAAAAGTAACAAAGCATTTCAGTAAGACTGGTGTGATTCCGTCCACTCTGAGACCCTGTAGAAAACATTAATGTTGCTAGTTGGTTGACTGATGTTCGTAACTATTGTTTCTAACCTATCTTTGACACTTTACTGGGCTTTCATGGCTGGAGAAGAAAATTTCTATGCTGTAGGCAAAGATGGTACGCTGACTCTGAACGTCAAGGCACTTGAAGTAAAAAATAAAATACGAGAATTTTCAAAGAAATAAGATTAGAAGAAATATATTGGGAAGCATTCCCATATGCAGCATTATAATTCTGCTAAATTCTGTACTTTTAAAAAAGATATAATCAGTGTGAGGAAAATGCTGGCATGTAACAATAGAGACATTTTTTTCTGTTCCAACCTTTTACTGTGCTTTATATCATTTCTTCCTTTTATTTCATCAATTCCTTTGTTTCTTTATCTTGTCCCCCTTCACATTAAAAATGAAAACTGAAAAAAAAATTAGTTGTGATGGGACTGTACACTTGATTTCATGAAGATAGTTTCAGGTGGGTAGCCATTTTATTCTACAGTAGAAGAACAAGATTCAAGTCCACTAACACCAAGGCCCTTTCTGCACGGGCCTCTATGCGCCCTCACACCGGCAAGAATTCTGCCAGCGTGGGGGTGGAGGCCGTTCGCACGCAAGCGTGCGAGCAGCCCCAGCAGAAGCCGGCGCAGGAGAGGCGGCTCTGCATGGAGCCACCTCTTCCCCGTCCCTCTCTTACTTACCTCGTTGCTGTCATCGCCCTGCTGTCCTCCTAAGCCCCGCCCACGCTGCCCTCTGACCTCCAGGGGTCGGAGGACAGCGTGGTAACAAACAAGCAAGCATTCAACGATAATGAAGAGAGGAAACAGCGTGTTCCCGGCAATGCTGTTCGCACCGCGCCGCCGAGAACACGCTGTTCACTCAAAAACTACCCTTTAAACGGGTATTTTTGAGGGCGGCCTGACGCCACCCTGAGGGAGGGGAAGGGGAGCCAGGTCGGTGCTGGTGCGTTTCAGCAGCGCCGCCTGTGCGAACGGCGGTCTGGGGAAGGCGTTTTTGCCGTCCCCAGGCTGCCGTTTTTGGCCCGTGCGGAAAGGGCCCAAGGTTTCTTGGGTATAAGCTTTCAAGAGTCAAAACTCCCTGATGAAGCTCATGTCCTGTAAGTCTTATTGGTCATTAAAATGCTGTTTTGACTCACATTTTGTTCTCAATTTCATGAACTTTTTGTGTGTAATCTTACTGATGTATACAATAGCATATATATTGCCAAAAGCCACAGAGATCTTATCATATCTACTGTCATGGCCAATTTCTTTTTGATGGTCTTTTATCCAATACACAGAATGGAACCCCCACTGCATTCATTTCACTTCCCAGAACATCAAAACTCCAAAATCAAGAAGGAAAATATTTTCAATTTTTAAAAATTATTATTTGCTGGAGTACAATAAAAACATCATAGACATTCAAATAGATAAAAATGTCAGATGTGTCAATTAAAAAAGTCAATAAAAATCGCTACCAAAGGACAACAACACAAAAGTGAATGCAAGATAAAGTTGTGGAAAGAAGGCTTTTGTGAAAAGGCAATATACTCTGGTGCCAGAAATTCAGCAGGTTCAGTACTTGATAAATGCCTTTGTTAGGGAAGATGTTTCTAAGGATCATAACAGAAAAGGGCTGATCATTCTGACTCAGAGGATGGAAGCATTCTAAACAAGGTCCCTTGAGGATGAACTCAGTAAAACAGAAATATTTATTTTTATTATTATTATTTATTAAATTAGAGGAATGGCAGGGGGGATGGGGAGGGGGGAGGCCAGAGTATTCAACCATTGGTGCCTACAGAACTGCACTAGGTCCTGCAGGGCCCTGGTCTCATCAGACAGAGTGTTACATTGCAAAAGCCCTGGCCCTCAAGGCCAGCTGGATTTCCTTCAGGCCAGGGACCACAAGTAAATTATTGCTCAGTAAATTGAGCATCCATCGAGGCACATAACAGGAGAGATGGTCCTGAAGGTGCATTGGTCCCAGACAGTTTAGGGCTTTATACGTAAGTAGTAACACCTTAAACTTGATCTGGTACTCCACCTAGAGCCAGTGCAGCCGGAGGAGCACAGGTTGGATATGTGACTGCTAGGAGGTTCCAGTTAGGACCCTCGCTGCTGCGTTCTGGACCAGCTGGAGTTTCCAGAGCAAGCTCAAGCTCAAGAGCTGTCCTGTATAAAGTGAGTTGTAGTAATCCAGCCTGGAAGTGACTGTTATATGGATCACAGTGGCTAAGGCATCCTGAAACCGTAGGATGTCAGCCATCTTGCTTGGCAGAGATGATAGAACACCATGTGTATAGAGTTGTTCACCTGGACCTCCATAGATAAGGAGGTTTCAGATGCCAACACAGTTTTGCTGTGGCCAGGACTTCTGATTCTGCTGCCGCATTTGCTCCTTGTGCCGGCTCAAGTAGGTCCATCCCCCACCCCAGATTGGTCTGCCTGACATATTTTACCACTTTTGTATTCAAGGATCTTAGGACAAACTGATCAAAATCCATTTTAAAATCATAACAGATAATGTGGCTTCTTTAAATATAATTAAAAAACAAGAAAAAGGGAACGATAATCTATTCAAATCCATAAGAACTTAGAAAAAAGATTTTAGAAGCACTCCTCTTGCACAAGAGTCACCATCTACACCATGGCACCACAGGTAGGCAAAATGCTCCCAGTATATGTTCAGAAGAATTCGAGCTCATATGGTAGCACATCAAAGTTATGCCTTCACTGAAAAGTGAAAGTCAGAATGTTGCAATTTACCAAAAAGTCCTTCTGAGGCTGCAATCCTCCCCACAATGGCTTGGAAGCACATCAGAATGAATATAATAAGCCTCACCTCTAAGTAAATTTGCACAGGACTAGATTGCAATCAACTGATCCAAATAACTTTTCTTCTGGAATTCAAATGGTGGAATGAATAAGGATAGATGTGTTTGACTTTTTTTTTCCTTCTCTTTTTGTTTCCCCATGTATCATTGTGAATTGCTGCAAGCCAGCTATTTTCATTGCTAATACATGATACTCGACAGGGGTTTTTTTTCTTTTATGAATTCTTACTCATTTTTATAAAAATGGATACATACAAGATTAATCTCTTGCAAGTAGGATAACCATAATGATGTGCATACATAATATATAATTCTAATAAACTGATTCACAAAAATGCTGGAAAATGCAAACATTTTATGGGATGGGGTAAAGTTTCTGGAAGAATCAAGATTAATGGGTTTGATTCCCACAAAAGAGAAATAAGATCAGAAAGGTAGCTTTATGCCTGCAAAATTCCCTCAAAATAGGCAGCCCATAAAGTTTTGGAAAGCATTTTATTGCCCTTGAATCTGTAGCTGGCACAGAAAAGGGTAACAAACTCTTACACTTAAAGATGGATATTATAACAAGCATGACTTTCACTGAACACGGCTGCAGCCTGCATCCATCCACTCTACTTGGCACAGTTTGAAGCTTTCCTTCAGCTCGAGTGCTCCTTCTCCCAAGGAAGAGCCACTTCAGTTGGGGGAAGGCCTCTGACATTGCCAAGAGAAGTGGGTGGATGCAAGCCATTGTGCTTTGAGCATTCCCCAAAGTTTCTTCATCCTTTTTTTTTTTCATTTTTATTGCTGAAATGTGCTTCTGGCTTATTTTACCAGCAGTCACTAATGTCCTCTTTAGTTTACTTAAAATTTGTAAAAAGTTGATGGAGATCTCGTTATTCAGAAAGTCATATGACATTAAAATGTTCATCTGGACTTCCCACACAGCAGCAGTCATTTTAATAACTTCCTACTTAAGTTTTTTAAACAAATAAAAAACCACCCCTTTTTTGGTTGCTTATATAGTTCCTAGCCCATTGTACTTGAAACAATTTTATATTATGAACCATATACTTAACTCAAGATGGGGAAAAGGTGGTGCTCAATTACCTGCCTACTATAATGAGAGTTTTAAAAGAGAAAGAGAGAGAAAAATAAAGAAAAACATCCAATTACATTTCCAGAATAAATGGTATTTATTTTCTTTTACCAGTTTAATGATGTTGGAATGACACTTAATACAGTTGCTTCTGGGTTTAAAAAAAATTATGGGAAAAACGCATTACCGATATTACAATTCGTTTTAAAAATGCTCTCAGCTGCAAGCAGACCCCTATGAGATGGAGAAAAGTCATGGTGTAGCATTTAATCACAATATACTTTAATTAATACATGAGTGCAAAAATGAGGGTGATGAAAGGAATAATTTTCATTGATAGGAAATCAACAATGAAATGCAATCAAGGGTCTGGGTCTGCTTCTCACTCCTTGGAGATGTGGGCTCCTTGATGCAATGCCCACCTTCCCTCCAAGGATATGCATGCATGGGCCATAGGGTTGCCAACTTTGACTTGGTACATTTTTGGAAGATAGTGTCTGAAGAAGGAACAGCTGGGGAAGGAAAAGGAGCTCAGGGGGTGGGATGCCACAGAATCTGCCCTCTAAACCTGCCATTTCCTCTATGGGAGTGCCTCCCTGTAATATGGAGATCAGCTGTAATACCAGGAAAACTCCAGGCTCCACCAGAAGATTGGCAACCCTAGTTAGGCACCTGCCCAAGTCCACTGACTGCTGGAGAAAAAGCACTTCCATCAACAGAATGGAACTCCTTTGCCACCTGCCTCTACTGCAGTCCACTGAGCTCCCCAAATTAGTTCCTGGCCTGGGAGCAGCATTTCAGGAAGATCAGTGAGCTACAGTGGGAGGGGGGGAAAGGCAAAAAACATTCTAAGCATTTTTGCATGGGTTATCTACCAAAGTCCAATGTGCTTGCTTCCCCATGGTATCATGGTGTATCTGTGTACCTCCAGGGATTTTTCCAGTTTTTCTCAGACCATTCTCAAACTCTCTTTGCTGCAGAGTTTTGGGAAAGATCGCAACAAATTCTTGATGGTTGCTGTGAGGGTGGGAAAGTTTGAACTTTCTGGACCATGTGGCAGCCATTTTCCCTGAATCTGTCCCCATGTAAGCCATTTCGGCTATGAGTGGACTTCATTTTTTAAAAAATCATCCCAGTGTGTTGTTATATCAAGGTACCACAGTAACAAGTGATGTAACAGGTTCCCTAAAGTCCCCATTTTTGTTTAAAAGAAAGGGTAACACTGTATCCCCCTCCCATTTGGAGATATAAGGTGCAGGGGGGGAGGCATATCTTCTCAAAGGAAAGGGCAAGATACTTTTCAAAAAGTGAAAGATGGGAAACCAAAGAATAGGCTACATCTATAGTTACAATGGTGTAATGATAGAACAATATTCTAGTGCCAGGTTTTTTTTAACGTTGCACAAGCACTAGTGGCCTGGGCAACTTTGGAGGGATAAGGTAGGGGAACTGAGATAAAACCTGCCCTATGAAAGCCACTTTGCTGTTGCGCTTATTTGCAGCCACGCTGCCACAAAATCCCATCCCAATGTAGAAGCTACCTCTGTTCCATTGACAGTTTGGATCCAACCCAATGTTTATTACTTACTGACTTAAACAATTGCTTGCTATGAAAAATCATATTGTATGGGATTTTTAAAAATGATGTTAATTCCTATTATAAAGCTAAAAACCAACTGAGGAATATTGCTATCTTTCCAGTTTTCTCCCAGCATGTTCTTCCATCCTTCTTCTTTCTACCTGTCCTTCATGACCCCAACACCCACTGGGCTGGATCCAGAGGTGGGATCCAACAAGTTCTCACCACTTCTTTAGAAGTGGTTACTAATTTTTTCTGAGTGCCGAGAAGGGGTTACTAAAGCAACCTCCCTGCCCAAAGGGACTGGAGGTGCGTGTGTGCGGCGCCGCCACTGTTTGAATCCCACCACCATCAGAACCTGTTATTAAAATTTTTGGATCCCGCCACTGGCTGGATCCCAAGTTGCTATGCTCTCCTCCTTATTACAGTCTTCACTTCACATGATTTTTGTCCATGCAGGTCCTGTGATCTCCAGCACAGCATTTTTAGATGGCAAAGGAGTTCACGTTTACCTATTTTCATCAGTGGAAAATCAAGTTGAATCTAGCCCAAAGTTTCCATCTTTCACTAATCTCTCAGACTCTCATCAGTCACTTTCATTGTTCCCATCAACCCGCCCATGTTGCTGCTCTAGGATGAGTCAATACATTAGCACAAAACCCAACATGCCTCTTATCACACATATTGTCCCTCTTTCATACACAGCTTCTGATCATGGAGCAGGGCCTTATTTATGCAGGCCCCAGTTGTGGACTGCCCTCCCAAGAGAAACCTGCCACACTATATCATCAATGATCTTAGAATGAAGAATTTAAAAGTTCCTATTCCAAGAGAGATTTACAGGCATCTGAAGGGATTTTTGTGCCACCACTGTTGACTTTCCATGAATTGAGTTGTTTCATTCATTTAGTTTTTATTTTGCTCAGTGCTGTTTCTCGCTGGGCTGTAATTTGTGGTTTTATTTCTTTCAGCCATCTGCGGAGAAGTGATTGACTAAGGCAGCAAATAAAAGAAAAGCTATAAAAGATTCTATCAGATAACTTCTCTCCTTGAAGTTTCAAGCTCCAAGAATTACTTTTGGTCATCCCCCTACATACACAGCTGGACTTAAATAGGATGTGAATGCATACAGGGGAAAAAGAGACAGTGGCACCTTGCGCAATATATATCTTGTTTCTGCTGACACTTAAAGCAATTCAGGAGCTGAAAATAAAGATAAGCTGTGGAATGGAAGACTGCTAAGATGTACTCTGTAGGCCGTTACTTTTAGATAACCGCTTTAAGAAAGTTGGGACATAATATCAAAATGCATCCTACTATTAACTTAAAATCATCCTTCAGCTTAAAAAAAATGTTGAAAGCATCTAGGGAGATTAAAGAAAACAAAATGACTTTGGAAATACAGGTGGGGGGAAAGTGCATTTCAGGGATGAAATGCTAAAGCGGAAAATGCTTCTGACAGGCAAATTAATCATAATATTAAACAAGCACGCTGCACAGGTAAGTCTTCAAAGTACCATTGTAGGAAATAAAATTATCTGTTATGTAATTGTCGACAACGTTGTCAGGCTTCTTAGGCAATCAACAGAAATAAAGAGGAAAGTGGATAGCACAAAATATTTGCATTAAAAAAACTTGACTGCAAAAGAGGATAATTGAGACATACACTTGGACAACTAATAAAACTATCTAAAAATTTCAGGCATCAAAAATACTGAAAAATGAAATTGAAAGAATACAAAGAAACATTTTGTCCTTGAGTATAAATCCAGAGTGTGTGGTGTGGCTGAATTTATATGAAGACTATTTTACTAATGTTGTGAACAGCCTTGACGACCATCTGACATTCCCCCATAATTACTTGCTTGTGATTGCATAAGACAGACCAGAACTATTACAGCCCATGTTTAAGAATCTTATGAATAGTTTGCACTCTGCTGGATGATAGGGCTGCACATCCTTGGAGCAACAGTGGACAGTGGTGTTAGATGGATCTGTAGCTTGTGGAATGTCCCAACAGGAGCAGAGCAGTCCCTTTATTTGAGCAAGCACTGGGCTATCCAGTCTCTAATCCAGTCTCTGTGAGAAAGTATCTCTGACATAAGCCAGTTTTGTAGGACCTGGAAATGGGAGAACAGTGACTGCAGGAACTACAGGGAGCTATTTAAGCTTCTTCAGCCAGAAACCAAGTACAAAAACACCCGCTTATCTCACATCTCCAAAGCAACAGACAAGAGATATAAGGGACTGCTGGGAGCCAGACAACAGGAGCAGGAAGAGGAACTGGGTGAGCTTCAATCCTCCTCTCTACCAACCTGGGGTCCACCTGAGAAGGAAGGGTAGACTCAGCAAAGCCTTCTGCCACCATCTAAGTTTGGTTCCCTCACAGTGCAATTCCTATGATAGTCACTCAGCCAATTCCAGGTTTGGGAGGTCCTTCAATAAAATGGCCTCCCCCACTAAGTATATCATCACTATCTTATCCCCTGTCCCTTCATCTTGCACCAAAGTCCTTGGAGTGAAGACACCCTGTGAGAATCAATGTTCTGCTCCCTCCATCTCAAGAAACATTGGTTTGTCTCTCCAATTGATGGGACCTCTGTGGTAATCGGTTCATTCCTGGTCAGAGAGGCACCTGAGTGAGACAGTGAAACTGATTCTCGCATGCTTTCCCAACACACCCTATCCCATCAGAAAATCAAATCATTCCATTGAGGCTCCAAGGATGAACCATGCATCTTTCGTCAGTGGTGAGCCACCTGCCCTGTGTAGACTTTGGCTGATTATGACCAATGTGACCATGACAAACTGAAATCCTAATTCAAGGCCTGTGTAATGAATTGGGCATGCTAGTCCTTGGGATGGTTCACAAATGCACACTCTCTGGTAAATCTCTCATTACATAATTTCTCATTTCATGGAGAGACCCTGCATACTTGGATCTGGCTTCATGCATTTGATGAAGGATGCTCTATCTTACCCTCTGAGGCGTTGCTACAATACATCTAACTTTAAGGTTCCCAAGGTTCAGATAAATATGGCTAACACACTGGAATTTTTTGACATGTAAATATGCAACCTGACTTGATTGAAAGCTATTGCATTTGAGGCCATATGAACATTTTTTAAAATTTGGAACAACTCATTTAGACCCACAATCCATTCATTCACCAAATAGTGGATGTGCATGCATGAAAGAACCCAAAGTCTCTTACTCAACTCTCTTCCCCACCCCTAAAGTATAATCTGTATTGCAAGTGGTCCTGTTCACATAAAGCGGGACTTCACCCACACCTTGTTTAAGTGTACGTGGGGCCCTAATATTCCTTTTCACAACTGACCATAGTTATGTCATTGACACTAGTGATGCAGCTGAATGGAACATGGTGAATTATGTATGGTAAATAAAACTTAAAAACATACTATATGTGAAACCTCTGTTTGTGGTATTTGACCCACAATGGCTCATTGACAAACATAAATTAATGGAAACATTGAGGTATAGACATTAATTTGGTCACCTTTCATTCTTGATTCCTTTCTGTGCCATAGTACTTTTGGCTACTGCCTATGCAAGTGCCTACTTGGTGGTGACTCCTATGATATTGACTTCCCAGAGCCAGGAGATCTTCCAGCCTATTTGTATTCCAAAGATACTATAAAACTGAAAGAGCTTTTAGGGCCTTTTGAGAGAATATTCTGACTGGCATTCATGAGTGAAAGCATGCTAATTTATGATCATCTAATTTTTGTCAGCTTTAATTTTAACGTATTATTTTAACCTAAGCTGTTACCCACTTTGAGTTCCTCGTTGATGTGGGGATAAGGCAAGATAAAACTATTACACGCTACCCATGCATTAATAAAAATGCTTTTGATCCTTTCTGACTCAAGTTTACACAGAAGTATTAGCACAATATGCAGTCAACATCAACGCTCTACCATAAAACAACTTCCCTCGTAGAAGAGCAGAAACTATAAGAAACAGGGCAACAAGCATGAAGAGTATGTATGAATTCTACTAAGTAGTTCTATTCATTATGAAACTGCAGGAATCCTCACAGTTGCCCATTGTCCTGGTTTTCTCAGGACAATTATGAAAGTCACCACTCAAGTCTCCTGCCTCCAGGACGCCAGCACAGGGGATGTTTTATGAGTATAATTCCATCGCACCACCATTTCTAGCCCACTTATCTGTCTGAATAGTACATCTTGTTATTCCACACAAATAGAGTGTTCTCTCTCTGCAATTAAACATGTTAGGGCAATCCTGTTTGCGCTACTAAAGCTGAGAGAAAAATGTAACTATTTTACAAGTGAAATGGACTGTAATTCGTTTTTCTTAGCATTCTCTCATTATCGGTTATCCCTGGTTCTTAATGGTCACAGGACAAGAATGATACAGACCCAAACCACTCCCGCACTACAGACATAAAGATACCTTTCCAAGCCACCAAATATCCTTCCCTTTTCTGAAGACTCAAAAGTCGTCCATTCCATTGTACAATTTAACGGGGCTTATCTCAGTATCATTCAGGCAGCTCATCTTCCTGTTTCATTTCTTTTTTTGTATCTGTTTATATTTTATCAATGTTTTTGTTCTCTGCTTTTTACTGCTGGTGTTGCAGACTGCAGGGTATCTGTGTAGCATAGCAAAAGTCCCAATTCCAATAAGTTCATGGGCATTTTTGGAGTTTTGAGAATGGGAAGTGAGGACTATCACAGAACAGGTATGGAGTATTGGGTCCAATCACAAAATGTTAGGAAATTGGAAGCTATGCATCGTCCTCCTCTAGAGTAGCTGTTTCTGAATGGGTATTTCCTGCAGTAGGAGCCACATGGCATAGTGGTTAAGTGCTTGCACTGCCACTCAAACGGTCAGCAGTTCAAGCCTCTGTGGGTCAGATATTCTGGCAGCTGGTTCATGGTCAACTCAGCTATCTATCCATTTCTTGGTTGGTAAATGAGTACCTAGCTCATAGCTAGGGGGTAAAGAATAGCCGAGGAAAGCAATGGCAAACTACCCCACAAAAGCAGCTTGCCTATAAAATCACTGCTCGCAGTGGTACCCCAGGGTTGGACACGACTGAAGGGGAAACTTTACCTTTTTCTTTATTTCCTGCAGACACCAAGATGAACCTTCCCGGAATCTTCTAAAGCATCTCCTGCTACAATGCAGTCTAGGAAAGTCAGAGTTGGCTGTTGCTTTGGTGAAGAAGCAAATGGGCTCTAGGAACCTATAGATGAATATCATGGTGTCCATGGGTGCCACAATGGGAATCATTATTGTACGGCCTGTATACATGACGTAGATCCCCATCTAAAGAGGGGAATATCCTTTCGGGAGTGGTGTGCTGCTGCACCAGTGAATTCACCCTCCCTGAGGCACTTACCCCTCTTTAGCAGAGGGGTGACTTCGCCTGCATAAAACTGCCACTATCCATCCCTGGGCACTGGAATGCAGAGCTGAATGCCATGGCAGTGTTCCAGGGCTCCTGCTGCCACTACTAGCATAGCAGGGGCAGGCTGGGGGTGTGGCTAAGGAAGGAGCTGACATTAGTCAGCTGAGGCTCCCACCCAGCCTTTGCTGGCATTATTCTGGTGGGCTGTGCATGAGACACAATCCACCCTTTTGAGTGGCATAGGTCTACTGGGGCCCATAGAAGCTTTTTGATGGTGGGGAGGCTCTTTCACTTTTTGATCCTCCCCGCACTGCCAAGAGGCCTCTTTGAGGGTGGCAGCTGAGGACAGCTGTGGTACCACAGCTGGGTGCCCAGGTCTTGGATAAGACTGCCCTACAGTATTCATACATAAATAGGTCATTTATGCTTATATATTATAATTGCATATTACATAATACAGGAAAAAAACCCTGAAAAAGTGGGGTTCATTTCCCAAAGTCAAGAAAGAAAGTTGAAATGGATTAGTCAAAATAACAAGGATAGAAAAACTGAAAACATCAGTATCTCAAAGTAACTACTGACAAGTTTCTGTCAAGTTAGTACAAATAACCACCCTCCAGCACTCTGCCTCACCACACCAGGAGGAATAATGGTTACAAACACATTAGCCCCGCACAGTGCCTCTGCACAAGTGCCCGCTTGCCTAGAAAGCACTGCCATGTGGAAGATGTTGCCACAAGCACACTGTCTTCCCCATAATTAGGGCTGGGGCCAGAACCCTTAGGCCCAATCTCCCTCTTCATCTTGTGGAGATGGGTAATCTGTACTGGGTTATTCTGTTCTGATATGCAGTGATGAGGAATGATAGTGATTTGGAATATTCAAGTTCTGGGCTCCACTGTGAGGCACAATGTCTTTGCAGTTGGGAACATGTTCTGATAAACCCCATACAATCATCAAGGAGACTAAGGCCCAGTTTTGATTGCTTATTTGCCAGGTGCCAGGTTTGACCTCAAGCCCACTGAGTCCATAAATAAAGGGTCTTTTAGTAGTGGTGAACATCTTTCCTTCATTAAAAAAAGAACAAGATGAAAGCTTAAAGGGGTCAAGGAAGACATAATTTCGGCCTAAAGAGATTTCAGCCACCAAAGTATTTACAGTTTCAAAGCACAATCTCTTCCACATTCTCTCTTAACTCCTTTTTTTCTCTCTTACCAAGTGCAGAATCCTGTCATTGTCGCTGATGTGCTACATAAAGGTGAGAGACATGCCAAATAGTTTATGGGTACTTGGAGATTTCGTGAAGAGCAAAGACAACCGTCCTGCTCACAATGTTCCTCTTTGTCATTTATTTCTCTGCCCTTATCTGAATAGATAAGATCATTGTGAGTGGAAAGTAAATGTGATCACTTCAAATTTACATTATCGTCTCTGGTGTTTCCTCCCCTACCCCCTTTAGTGCCAGTTTAAATTTTGATGCCTGCAGCAGACAGCGTGTCCTGTAGAACAATTAAATTTTAAAGTGTCCTCTATTTATCACTTGGAAAAGTCCTGGTCCACTGTGAATGGAAACGGTTCCAAGGAATTTCTGTTGATAGCTTCTGAGAGGAAAGTAGGAGATTGTAGGTAAGGCTGAGTGCCAATGTGTTAATACCAAATTGCCTGGTCACCTGGAAAGAGTAGGAATTGGCTTTGGGGGACCAAGCAAGGAAGCTTTATATTTTATTTCTTGTTTAATGCCACAAAATGGCCAACATGTAGACATGTCAACAAGTAATTTTTAAGGATGTGTATGTCTGGCTGTCTGTATTCCTTAATTTGAGCACAATGTATTCCTTAATGTGAGCACAATGTGGACAGAACTATATGTTACATATGACACTAGGTCAGTGGTGGCGAACCTTTGGCACTCCAGATATTATGGACTACAATTCCCATCAGCCCCTGCCAGCATGGCCAAATGGGAATTGTAGTCCATAACATCTGGAGTGCCAAAGGTTCGCCACCTTGGCACTAGGTGGATGCCAAAAAATGGTAACAACCTTTCCCCCCCATCATGGAGGACCCCAAAACTCACTGAGGACATAGAAAGAACATATTAAGCCAGCATATACAAAGCCTTGCAATGGGTTAGTCTAGTAGTTCATTATTTTTTATTCTCACTGGCAGCAGCTCTTCAAGTCTCAGGCAGTTACTTTCTGTTTGAGATTCATAAAATGGTGGAAGCTGGGGATTGGTTCTGAGGTCTTGCCTGTGCAAAGCATGGCACTGAGCTATAATCCCTCCAACCACATCAGGCTATATAGACCATTTCTCTGCCCCCCCCCTCCATATTATCATCTGTTCATATTATATGATAATGATAATGACATGAGGTTTGGAATCTCAGCACTGACATGCCACATAGTGATATGCAGTTCCACTTCGTATTATTTCACTCAGTGTTTGCGTAATAAGAACAGAAATCAGCATTCTGGAGATTAAATTCTGTACACAAAGGCTAATAGCAGGGTATGTTGGCTCCACTTGAAGCAGAGTTGGTGGCCATTGAGTGAAGGGTTCTGAAGCTAAGTGAGTGATAATGGGGCAGGGCAGAAGGGTGTCCATCTTCATTTTCCTTCAAGATGCTCAGCTCTCCTTTACCCATTTTACCCTCATGTGCAGTAGGTGACACTGAGGAACAAACTATTGATACAGCAACACCTTTCCCAGTCTACCAACAAGATACACTGCCATTTTAAGGATGGGAGTTCCTCCTTTTAAAAATGCATGGGGGCCTGATCCGGCTCAGCTGAAGGGTAACTAGGCAAACTCCTCCCTCACCTCTGTTCTCACCAGGAATCTTCACCTGATTCTCTTTGCACCATTTTCAAGTTTCCCCAGCCACTGAGCTTGACTGGTTTCACTTGGGAAACCACCTAAGGTCCTCATTTCAAGAGAGTGGTGCATTGTCTGCATGTTCTGCCAGCAGGTGAGGAGATCAGGACATTGGCTGCCTGGAACCTCCCTGGGAGTTCTGTCTCTTTTAAAAGGCAGTTCACAGCAGAATTGGGTGGGTTCGGGGATGCTGTATTGTCCAGTTTGATCCTGAGTGAATGCAAATAGTCCAGGGTCAACAGGGCAAGTTTTATGACATGAGGATTTGTACTTGAGTCTCCTTGATCCTAGCTTGAGGAGTATGAAATAGTGTGATGACTTGCAGGTGCAAAAAGGACTTCACAGACATGCAACCACAGACATAGAACTATTGTTTGACCTTGTATCATTTCACATGCAATTAATCAATAAGAGGCGGATACACGCTTCTTTTATAGACCAAGATTTAGTGATAGAGGTCCCACATTGCTTGCGGAAGGACAGTGACTTCCAAACCATCAAAAAAACACAGACTTCTCAGTGGTATGTCAGAGGGAAAACTTCCCCGTTGAGGTTGACTGGCATATGCTTCTGGTCACATCAGGGGGAAGAGGCACTAGGGAATCTGCAAAGCCACAGAGGCTTCTCCAGCTATTCTCCAGCTGTGCCACTGGCCACCATGGCCAGCAACACTAGTGTTGCCTTCTCTCTTGTTCCCCTCACTTCCAGTTAACAGATGTCAGTCCACAGATGTTTGGAGAGACCCTTCTGTTTCTAAGACTGGAAATCCACCAGCAGTCATAGTAGGCACTATTGAGTGACATGGACGAATGGTGTGACTAAACATAAGACAGCTTTATATCACCTTGTTTTCAATGTTTTTAAGTCAAGTCAGTTCAACTATTCAGTTGCCAGTCACTAATGAAGAATAACTAAGTGTTAAAAAACCAAGTGATGTGTGAGTCAGCCAATGACCAGTGAGCTCTGAATCACTGGATGTTCTCAGAGAAAGGTTATGCTACAGCCATTTGCAAATATGTTGCGACAAAAGTATACAAGCACATGAATAAGAAATGCCAGTCCACCTTGCTGGAGAACATGTTGGTCACTTCAAAACTGTGGACAAAAGTATTATTGAAATGCTTCATAAGAACATTAGTTGTCTGAAAGGCTGGTTTAAGGAAGCCCAGATAATACTTCTTCTATAGAACGCTATGAGAAACAGCATGGCAAGTTTTTTTTGGCCTATGAAGCGGACATTGCAGTACTTGCAATATAAAAGTGATTCGTGCATTTGGAAGCACTTGCTAACTAAAATAACTCAGTCAATAATAAATCACTAAATTGGATGCCCCTTGGGCTCAAGGGCACATAAAGAGAATAAGTTGCTTGACAAATGAGATTGCCCTTGTATCCAAAATGAGGGGACATAAATTAGTGTTGTGATGCCAAGGCATCATCTAAATAAAATCTTCAGTCCTGGCGTCTGATTCATATTGGCAAGCACACAAGAGTCCATTAGGAAATGCCATTTTGGGGATGGGTCATAGCTTAGGTTCTAACATCACAGATTTCAGTGCTGACAAATAATCATACTTTTAACAATTGATTTAAGGCTCTGTTAAGAACAGATGTCAGTGTTCTAGTCTGATAGGTTATGTGGTTTTCCAAGTTTGTTGGGAATGCAAATCTGACTGAAAAACAAGCTGGGCAACCAATCAGGTCTTCATGCAAAAGGAGCTGCCTCTAAATGAATGATCAGTTTTGCAGGATTAGGGTGCTAGATGCCATAGGAAGTTATTTGTAAAACACAAGGGATCACAAATTAATGATTCCGGCAACTTGACCTTAGGTCTTACCACTACAACAGTTTGCCAAAGGAAGGAGTTCCTTTGCTGTGCTCAGCACCACCACTAAGACAATTTTGCAGCTACTAATTCATTTGGAATCAGGTGAAATAAGGGACAAATTGGACTCTATCAGGACCCACAAAATGGCTGACTTGATTTTTAACTCATGCCTAGGCACAGATTGAGTACTTTCTGAGTTACTGTCTCGAATTATGTACAATGTATTGTAGTGTGCCCCCCTCCTATAGTATTGTGCCCCCCTCCTTTTCTTCTTCACCTTTGGGTCTCTTGTCATTTAGGAGACCTGCTCTCCCCCCCTCTGGGAGGGTTTTAATGAGTGTTAATGAGGACATTGTTTGTTACTGATCACTGCTTTTAAATTGTTTTAATGTATTTAAGGGTTATTGTATATGTGTGTTTATGTTGTTCACCGCCCAGAGCCCTTCAGGGGTAGGGCGGTATACAAGACCCAATAATTAATTAATTAATTAATTATTAAATAAGTAAGTAAGTAAGTAAGTAAGTAAGTAAGTAAGTAAGTAAGTAAGTAAGTAAATAAAGAAATAAATAAATAAATAAATAAATAAATAAATAAATAAATAAATGTATGTATGTTTATGGACCACCAGCCCAGTATATCTTAGACTCAACACTTATCTAGACAAGAGAAAGTAAGCTAGTATTGTTCAGTAAAAAAGAATGTCAAATAGAGTAGCATATTATTTTATGAAATCACAGCTGCCAGATATTTAGCTGGTAATGATCTTCATGCATATTAGATTCTTCCCAAGACCTCAGATTGTTGTAATGTATCAGTATAGTCTATGTTCAGATCCGAGCAATGTGGTCTTTTGTAATTGATAAATTGAGTTTTTATCAATATGTAGATGGTTCAGTTGCCATCCAAGGGTTTTTGGGATGTCATCCAGTGTGCTAATAATCACTAGGCTAGTATTGTGCAATAGCTAAGAATGTCAAAAAGCTATGATAACTTATTGCTATTGTTGTTAGTCTGCCTTTCTCATTGGGACCCAAGGCAAATTATGTGTATAGAATAACACCAAGTCACAGCTGACTTATAACAAACCCAGCAAGGGGTTTTCAAGGCACGTGCAAAGCAAAGGTTTTGCCTTTGCCTTTCTTTGCAGAGTCTTCCACCGTGGTGTCCCTTCCAAGTACCAACCCTGCTTAGCTTCAGAGATCTGATTAGATTGGGCTATACCTTGCTGCCTTCCCTCCCCAAGGCAGATTATAACCAGTGTGATAAAAACTTTCAGTGATTCAGTAAGCAGATTACAAGGTATGATAACATTTGACCCTAAACAGCAAAGATTTCTAAGGCAGATAGTTTATCCAGGAGGACCTCAGTTTGTTCTGGAACTGCTTTTTCTATCAGTTTGTCCAAGAACAGTAAATCAGATACCACTGGCTAGATAATTCTTCTCTAGCCCTGGGGGTTTTTTTCTTAGCAAATGATGGATGACCTGTTTTAGGGCACAAAGGAGGATATTCTGCTTCTGTGATTGAGTCATAATGGACATTCAGACATATGTGGTCTTTACATGCTTTCATTATCCAGAATGGGCAGCAGTCTAATACACAAATAGTGCCTTTTACAGATCGCAAAATCCTGATGGCATCCACCATAGCAAAGCAATCAAAAAGATCCATCTTCACTTGGACAAGATACTGTTCACTAGTCATCCTCTTTCTCAACTTAATCTACTCCACAAAATTGTTGAGAAACATAAAATGAGGCATTGGGGGTGCAATGTGCTTTCTGAAGGAAGTATAACAGGCTATCAATCTCTCCTTAAGTACACCACCAGGTTGCAGGTCTAACTTTTCTCCACAAAAAAACCTTTGAGCAACTTGAAAAATTAGCATGTTAGTACTAACCCGGAACCCTTTTCCTTAATATGGAAATTGTCTATATGAAAGGGTTTTGCTTTTAATCCAACATCCAGTTCTTCCTCCTACACACACACATTATTATTATTATTATGACCACAGAATACAGTTAATGGGCATTTCCTATGACATCTTTTTAATGTCACAGGAAATGTACACCTATGGATTATTAAAGCAGAGGATGATAGATATTGAGAGAGAGGAACCTTTGTGCTTTATAAAATAAAACCTGTTCCCCATTAAATTTTGGTATTACCCCTACTAAGGGGATTTTAGCCTTGTACTTTTGCAACCTTACTTAGCCTCAAACACAACAAGCCTTTATGTTTGCTAGATTAAATGTCCTTCTTCTGTTCTCTCATGGGGATATGTGGGAATTCCTTACCAGGAAAGATTTTGTCCCTCTGGAAATTGAAGTATTGAATCTATTTCACTTTTTTTTCCATTGTGATTTCCACGTCAGTCTTGACAATTCCCTCATTAATTCACTCCTGGCAAATCATTGTCCTTGCATTACTGATTTGGTTGCAAAATTATTTTTAATCACTATGAGGTTATGAGATTTCCAGGTGTCTCATTTTTAATTCTGATTTTATGGTTTCATCATATAATCACATAATAGGATCATAGAGCTGGAAGAGACCACAAGGGCCATACAGTCCAACACCCTTTCATGCAGGAACACACTATCAAATTTCAAAGCCTTTATTGGCATAATGGAACACACTATCAAAGAACTCCCATCAGATGGCCATCCAGCCTCTGTTAAAAAAATCCTCCAAAGAAGGAGACTCTACCACCCTCTGAAGCAATGTATTCCACTGTCAAACAGCCCTTACCATCAGGACGTTCTTCCTAATGTTTAGGTGGAATCTGTTTTTTCTCCTTGTCCTAGTCTCTGGAACAGCAGAAAACAAGTTTGCTCCCTCTTCAATGTCACATCCCTTCAAATATTTAAACATGGTCATCATATAATCCCTTAACCTTCTCTTCTCCAGACAAAACATGTCCAGCTACCTAAGTCTCACCTCATAGGGTCTCTTATCAGTTTGGATGCTCTCCTCTGGCCAAGCTTCAACTTGTCAATATCTTTCTTTAATGGTGATACTCAGAATTGGACACAGTATTCCAAGTGAAATCACTATGCCAGTAAAGGTTTGATTGATGAATGGATTGATTGATATATTTTGTTGCATTTTATCTTGTGTTTCTTTTGCCATGGAATTCACCAATCAGACTTACAGCTCAATCCAGAGCTGCTGGGCAGGTGAGGACAGCACTGTTTGAATATTTTCAAGGCCATCTCAAGACATCCAAAAAATTGTCCTTTGTCATATGTTGAGAAACTGAAAAGATGGAGGGTAGTTCTATTTTTAAAAATACAACTGTACTATGTTCATGATAATAAAGTGTGTTAAGGTGGTAGGCTGAAGGCATGATAAAGAAAATTAGGTGTCATCTATAGAGGAATGAAAGCAAAGGTCTTGTCAGCCAAACTTGTCATTTCTGCTTGAGGCGAAGGAGTAATAAAGGTATTAGAATTTCCTGACCTTTCTTCTCCATAATTCCACTCAACTTGGAATGCTATAAAAATTTAGAGACTTCACCCAGCTTGTTTTAAAACATTAGACAGATTAATAAACTTAAAAGCCCTTTTATTTTAGATTCTTTGCCTGCATATGCATAAAACGCCACATTTTTATGACCCACACACCACCAACACCATCATCCTAATTTAATGTATATGGCTAGTTATAATTGTGTGCTCCTTGATTTGTTACCTTAAGGACCAATTCTTATATTAACCAAATGCTGCTCCCATATGGTCACAAACTGAGAAGCTCTAAACAAATGGAAAGAGTGGAGGATTTTGAATTTTTCATCCCTGCTCTTTTTAACTCCCCTCAACTGCTCCATTCTGATTTTTCTTCTCCCTTGTGTAAATCGGGGGGGTGGGGGGAGAATAAAATAGAATATTTGCATGTGAGGGAACTGGATAGGGGAACATTTCAAGCTACTGTGGGAGGGGGGAGAGAAGGTAGTTGCTCTCTGTAGGCAAAAGTCGTTGAGCCTACAGAAATGATGTGCTGGATTCATAAAACCCATTATATATACCACTCATGGTATTCACAGGACAAATTTGTAAGACCAGCAGAAAAAAAAAGTGGAGATCCAAATTGTTAAGAATTCAAAGGATCAGAAAAATAAATTAAATAGAAATTTATTTTAATACAAGCCCAGAACAGAAAAATAAATTAAATAGAAATTTATTTTAATACAAGCCCAGAACAAAAAAAGATATTTTCCACTCTCAATTAACAGAAAACCTGCTCATTCTGGAAATCCAGAACTGTGGCCTGGAACAAAATGTTAGATGGAATCATATGTAGACCTTTACAATTCATAATCAGCGTTGTTCAACTAAAAGTTTAGAGGCTACATAGCAGGTAAAAGTTGCTAATTTGTGGAACAGAGCTTTAAAAAATTCTGAAAGCCTGTGATATTTTCCCCTTCAGTATTCAAGATCTCTTGCTGTAATGAACTAGGCATCATAAAATTGAATTTTTCCTTGAGTATCTTGAGAAGTAACTAAGTAAAAGATTGGATTCTCACCCAGTCTTTAGCAAATTACATTTTGATGACTCGAGCCTATTTCTTATTTTTAAAATGCAGAAATTATCAATTTCTTGGTGAGTTCAGAGTAAAAATTACCACGGGTAGGTGGTGTTTTTCCTCCCATAAATAAGAAAAGGCAGGTTGGACTCAACAAGCATAGAGGAGAAGTGGGCATGGCATGCTAGTTCAGTCCTCTCCACTGCCTGCTTGTGATTTCTGGCTCGCAAGCACAGAATCTATGCATATGGGAATTGTTTGTGCAAAAATATGCAAAACAGAATTGTTCACGGGGCATTCTTGTAGACTGAGCAAATCTATAGTATAATGGTTCAGGAAGCGACTTTTATTGGGGACAGAGTCTTTTATTTACATCGATTGTCTCATTGACTTAAATGGTTGCATGCATTGTTCTGTTTGTCTTCCACCCCCAATTCCACATTCCCAGCCTACCTGCCCTATTTTTAATGTCCATTGCCATTGTAAAATTTGGCTGTGGAGTGATAAGCCTTTTTTATTCTTTTTAAAGCTCATCATAGTTCCTAAGAAGAACCCTGCTGGCTAAGAATTGTGGTCTATCTACCTTGTCCAGTATCCTGTCTCACACAATGGCCAACCAGTTCTTCTGGAGGACTAACAACAGAGCAGGAAGGCTAAGATCTTATCCTAATATTGCCAATTAGTCAGAGGCTCACTGCCTCTAAAAGTGAATGTTCCTTTTAATCATCATGGTTAGTGATCACTTATATATCTTTCTTCCATGAGTTTATCTAATCTTAAGTAAGCATCCATCAAATAATTTGGAGTGGATTTAGTTTTTGCACTTTCTTTCCCCAAAAACCTCTGAATAAAAAAAATGAGCATTCGTAATTGGATGAAAAACATGCAAATAGTTGAACTTACAGACAACTTAATTTAAAAACAAATTTAAATTACCGGTTCTGGGAATTTTTGAAGCAAATGTGTACATTCAGAGATAATCTCTCATGCTTAGATCAGGTCCATTAGCAGAAATGTTGACCTGTGAGTAGACTAGAGGATGGACCTGGCTTGTTTTACAAGGCAATTTATTCCTCATAGACCATCTTTAATGCATTAGAACAAAGACAGTTATAGCAATATAGTGGAAATAAACCAACAGATAGTCCAGGTTGTGATGATGAACTCACAGTGCTTCTCTCTGCTACACTGCCAGAGAACTGCGGGGAGGGGTGGTGGTGGTAATAGGTCTGAAGAAGCCTTTGTCCTAGGATGGTTTATGCCTCAGTGGAACAGAGCACATCATGGAATCTCTGTGATAGAATTCTGGAGTGCACTCCTTCATGTTGCCAGTAGAGAACTGCATTTTTGATTTTTAAATTTTTAAGATGTTATTCATTTATTTTGCCATGAAGTCACAGCTGATTTATGATGACCCAGTAGGGCTTTCAAAGCAAAAATCATTCAGAGGTGGTTTGCCATTGCCTGCCTCCATGTCATGCTCCTTGTATTCCTTGGAGGCCTCTGATCCAGGAACTTGCCAGAGTTGAAACTGAGAGTGTATGACTGGCCCAAGGGCACCCAGTAAGTTTCCATGGCAGGGTGGAGATTCGAACCTGGGTTTCCCAGATCCTAATCTGACACTTATAACCACTATACCCTAGTCTTGCAACATTTACTGTCTGCAGTAAACACTGGCAAGGCAGTGTTTGCATGGGCTAATCCTTGAAATGCTAGTTTGCTACATGAAGAGCTTTTTAGTTTGGGGATGTTTGAAGCATGGCATCTGCAATTTTCCACTTCCTTCTTGGTTTGGTGAAAAGTAGAACTTTTTTATGCTTACCTTTCCTTCGCGTCTGCCTCGCTACGAGCAACTGCTTGTGTGCAAAGCTTGAACTATGGATTTCCTTTCTACTATTTGATGTTAGGAACATTCCTTGTCACAGGCTATCAAAGATTCCTTTGCTTATTGTAAATTAACAGGACAATCTGTTTAGGGAAGAATCTGTTCCTTTCTGTGCCAGGTGACAGCTTATGGCTTGAGACACAAATGTGGGTTCTGTTGAGTTGTCAGACTGACTCAGCACTCATAGGTACAGTTTAAATTTTTAATATTCTTCTGTTCCGACTTTGAAGTTTGAAAAGGTCTCGGGAGCCATTTGGCCAATTGTCATTAGTATTCTGTACCTTCTGCAGATAGTAATTTGTCAGCTTTTTTCTCTTAATGGTTCCATCAAATTAACTAGAAGTACATGACAGGAAGTGACATTTGAACAGTATGTCTATGGTGAAACCTTCCCTGCACTTAGATGATCTGCATACATTTTCACCAAGGGAAGATGCATTTTAGTGAATGGAAATGTACAGATGATGCTAGACCTAAGCATCTGGTTTTATGCAAGTTCCACCAGAGACTTTCAAAGCAAAATAGAGCACCAATGATCCATTTATTTCTCTGAAACATTTCTTAGCTGTCTTTCTTAAGAAACTCAAGGTAGCTTAGAATGTAGACAACCCCCTCCCAAAGGCTCTGTACCTGATTTGCTTTTTGCGGTGGATTCTCTGGCTATACATTGCTGTGGATTTGCTAGGCTTGCCACAGTGTTCCGACTCTGGCTTGGGCAATTCACACATTGTACATTGGGATGAATTCTTTGATTTTATTTTTAAAACAAACTAACAAACATTTTCCCTACAGAAATCATCAGGGGATAGCTAGGGAAACCTTATTCAGGGAAAAAAACTGGGGATACCAATATTTTTTGCTCCCAAATATCTGGATCTGAAAAACAAAAGAGACTTAGCTGCACAGTATTGGTATTTCTCTCTGCTAAGAGATACCTTTTCATTACAGCAGAGTATACCTAGGCAAAACACAGCAGCTCTTACCCAGGCATGCATGTGTACTGAAAACAAAAGAAGCTCAGAGCCAAGTATAGTTTCCAACTAATAAGAGGAGTCTTCGTCAGTGAACTTTATTTTGGATTGAAAAGCAGAGGGATAGGTTCCCTATTCTAATCCAGCTAGCTGGATGATGAGGGAATCTGTCTGCATCTCTCTGCCCACATAGTGCCGAATGGAAAATTGTGTGCAAGAATTGTGGAGAGGAGAGGAGAGGCAGGAAAGAAGGCAGTTATCTGAGAGTAGCAACGTACCATCAAAGGGATAGTGTCAGAGCAGTGGGGGAAAGGTGGCTAGTGTCTTGAGCTCCTTTAGCTATCTGACTTACTGATCAGCCCACCTCTGTCCTGGAGGCACACAGTCCTTCACTTCCAACATGCAGCCATACCATTTTTCTGCCAGGGACTGCCAGCACAGAGTGGCAGTCCTAATGCTTATTGCAATGCATGTTGTGCGCAGGCAACCTTTGAAGACAATTCAAAAATTGCAATTAGTTCAAAATGTTGAATTGAACCAAGCTGTTGTCAGGGACAGGATACAGGGATCCTGTATCACCTCTCTGCTGAAAGGTCTGTACTGATGTCTATTCATCACTGGATACAATGCAAAGTGTATGCACTTATTTTAAGCCCTAAATGACTTGGGACTATGGTTCCTGAAATACCATGTCCTCTCATACTATCCAGCTGATCAGATACTATCCAGCTGATCAGCTGTACTCCTGGCTCTTTGCCCAAACAGGTGAGGTGTGCAGCAGCTAAAGAAGGGGCTCTCTCATGGTGGTGTTATGTCCTCCCAGTCTAAGTACACCTCAGGTCTACATTATTGGCAGTGACATGAGGGATGCTAACTTCACTGATATATGTGGCAGACTGCTCATGCACAGACATGAAAGCAACCTGCTGAGCAACTTGAACTGTTCACAAGAACCTCTGTTACCCCTCATCCAGCTGGCTCTCTGGTGCACACAGTTGTGATGTGAACCAAACTGGCAATGGTTCAAGCATTCAAGACTAATTACCAGCCAGCATGACCTACCTACCTTCCTTCCTTCCTTCCTTCCTTCCTTCCTTCCTTCCTTCCTTCCTTCCTTCCTTCCTTCCTTCCTTCCTTCCTTCCTTCCTTCCTTCCTTCCTTCCTTCCTTCCTTCCTTCCTTCCCTTTTCTTGTTGTTTTCCTATCACCCTCATTCCCCTTTGATGTTAACTTTATTCATAAACAGTATTTTTAAAAATGCGATTTTTTGCACATTCAGTAGCCTGATTGAGTTTTTTGGACAAGTCAGGGTGCAGTGCTGAAAGATTTGCATGATTTGAAGGCTAGTCAAATCAATTAGGGTGCTAACTTCTCTCTAACTGTATGCCCAAATCTTGCTAGAGACAGATGAGAAGGTTTTAATCAAATCAAATCAAGGGCATTGTCTAGAGCTTAAATACTTTTCCTAGGTACTTAACTCTTATGGCCAGTTTATGATACTTGTTGACTTTACTGCTAATGATGTTAGAGAGCTGCAGAAAGCCATAAAAGGGATCAACAACCAGGATTCATGAACTGAAACTTTTCCAAATTACAGTGTAGAACTTTACAATCTGGGCTTGACTCAGTTTTGTAATTTAAAGCTGATGGGGAAAGGAGTCTTTTCTAGTATTCAATCAGATGTACAAATTGCCATGTATTTCCAGTTGGAGCTGGATGAAAGTAGATTGCTTGATTTCCTTTTTATTTAGAAGAATTTTCAAAATGTTGAAAAAAGTTATCCCATGAATATATTGCATGTACTCACTGTTGTCTTTTAATGTGATCAGCAATTAAAATTACTTTGAAATTAGCTAGAAAAAAAGGACATAAATAATCATAGAGGTTTTGGATTTGGATTCCAATGAATATTTTATAGTTCGATTGATCAATGGATCGATTGATCTAAAAGGGTTATTTTGACAGGATAGAATGCAAGAACCTTTAGATGTGCCTCCTGTTCCTGAATGTGTTTGCACCATCTTACCCTGACAGTTGCTATGTTTGTACCATTTTAGTCTTGACTGGTATTTTTCTGCTTTTTGGATCATGTGAGCAATCCTGTCCAATCAAGGATAATCAGGTGGACACTGTAGCACTATGACATCAATCACATTTGGCTGTGTTTGATATAACCCTTTAAAGCTGGTGAGGACAATTGAAAATGAGAACTAGTCTGGCCAATGTTTCTTCCATTAGTCAGATGGCCAATTCAAGACAATTGGAGATCAAAAAAGGAATGGCCTGGCACCAGAGTACTAAGCGGTCCATCTGATTTGCCTACAGGGCTACATCACTAACAGCAAGTGAAATGAATTGAGAGTGAGAAAAAATGTAGGCAAGCCAAATGAATAATCAACCTCCTTCGCAAAGACTGCCGAAACATCATTTAAAAAGCCAGGGTTTTTTTCAAAGTTGGTAAAAATGTCATATTTGGGTTGCTCATGGGCATAGCAGAAAGAGAAGATTGTAATCCTAATATTCAGTGGAGCAAGCTCTCATCTCGCTATGACAGAAAAGGCAGAGTGATTTCTGATGAGGTTTGCACTGAGGTGAAAGGAAACTTTCCTAATATTGATCTCGGCAAATTGCAAAAACACATTATATACGCTGAACAGAGCCAAATGGTCCACATTTACATTAAGTAAATATTTGGGGACAAGCAAACATCAGAAAACTCAAATGCATGTAACAATCTCCTAACAGATTGCTAATGTGCACTAATGCTTCAAAAGACATACTTTGAATTTTGGGCTTAAGGCCCTTCAATAATCAAACATCTACCATCATCACCCAAACCCTTTAGTGGATGATATATTGTACCTGTACCATTCAACAGTGGAAGGTTGGAATCCTTTCGATGCCAAAAACATCACAGAAAGGTACAGCCAAACTGGATGGCAATGAGTCAATCAGTTCTGTAGAAAGGTGGTGAGTCATGGCATGATTATTCATGAGCCCTGGACAGAAGAGCAAAGAGTTGTTCCAGATGTAGAATAATTTACCCTGAAGCCACACATGTTGGAAATTATCTTGGCTAAGTTATGTATTCGGTACCAATTTTCACGCAAATATTTGTCAAACAGAGAGGTCTCTTCAGTATGCAAATATGATAATGTTCATTTAACTGCTGAATGTGTGTCCCGCTTTTTATAGGGCCTGGCTGTCTAGTTTGCTTTTTAATTGGTCATCTCTTATGCAGCCAATGACTGTTGTTACATTCCTCTAAATTTTGATTGGTTACACTGCAGGCAATCCTCCAATTAAACTGCTTTTATTCCAAGACCATCTGCTATAAACTAGCCTAGCCTTCTCCAAGTTCTACTGCTGAAAATGAACTCAGAACAGGCTCTGTTTGGCCTTTTTAAAAAGAGTAACTTACTTTCCTAAGGATGGTCTTTATTTGAATTCTCCAACATTTCAAAGAAACTTACCAGGGTTCAGGTGGACTTGGGAATTGGCAGCACAGCTGAGACAGATCTTCCATTGAATGCTGGACTCGAGCATTGCTGGACTCGAGCACTTTCAGCCCTGCCACCAGTTCCAAGTCCTCATGGAGGGGAAAGGGGGAGAGATCTTCAACTGAATTCTGGACTCCAGCATTCAGTTGAAGTTCTGTTAGTCAGTAAAGCCAAATCGTATTCAGTTTTATTGATTGCCTGACCATTCGGCTCTATTGAATAGCCTAGGAATTTTTTTGGTAAAAAAACAAAAGACCCAAAAAAACCCCACCCCCCTGAGAAGGTGTTGGACTAGGAGGTAGGAAATCCAGGTTTAAATCTACACTCATGTGATGGGAGCTTGGACCAGTCATATTTTCTCAGCCCTGATCCTGGCTAGTATTTGGATAGGAGACTTCCAAGTGATACCAGGGTGATATGGAGGCAGACAATGGAAAACCACCTTTATTTATTTGTTGAATTTGTACCCCACTTCCCACCCTGACCAAAGTCGGGCTTGCAGCAGCAAACCACCAATAAAAATACAAATACAAAAGATAAAACCATACAACAATCGACAACAATAAATCTGAATAGATGGTGACTAAAGTTCCAAACCTAAAAACACTCTCCATCCCCTATGGTATTTAGTTCCCCAAGGTGGGGGGAGAGACAAAGGAGGGAGACAACAGGGGGGAGGGCCAATACATAAGATGGAAGGTGTGTGTGATTTTCTGGATGGTATCATGGCACCAGATGTAATTGGATGTGGTAAGCCAGCTAAACCAAATGGGCCATTAACTCATGGAATGGCCTCAACTGAAAACCCAGCAGAACATCTCTGTCTTACAGACCCTGTGGAACTGGTTAAGGTCCTACTGGACCTTGGGGTCAGCTGACAGAAAATTCCACCAGGCTGGAGCCAGGGCCCAAAGGGTCCCCTTCTAATTGAACAGTCTATAAAAAACTGAAGAGATATTGAGAAATCACATGTGGCTGAGTCCTCTCCTCTTCAGCCCTGCAGTTGGGCCTACAAAAGCAATTAACCAATTGCACCAGCACAAGGCAGAAAAGACAACTTGGAGTGTGGTGTAGTGTTTAAGAGGAAGTGGACTGTAAACTGGAGAACCAGGTTTGATTTCCCACTCTTCCACATGAGTGGCAGGCTCTTATCTGATGAACTAAATTTGTTTCCCAGCTCCTCCGCCTGAAGCCTGCTGGGTGACCTGGGACTAGTCACAGTTTTTCAGAACTCTCTCAGCTCCACCTTCATCACAAGGCGTCTGTTGTGAGGAAAGGAAGGAAAAAGGAGTTTGTAAGCTACCTTGAGACTTATAGGAGAGAAAGGCAGAGTATCCAAACTCTTCTTCTACTTTTCTTCTTGTTCCCTATGATCTACTTGCCACAGCCAGCTTTTATGTAGCACCACCTCCACCAAGAAGCCACTATTCTCAGGGTCCTTCCTTTCCACACTTAGCATCTCCTGCAGGTTTGTAGTCAGAATCTTACCATGGTTACAAAGGGTACCAACAGTCTGGGGAAAAATGCACATCTAGCCCCTTAGAAATTTAATGTGTGGAAATGGGTAGCTGAAGTTTGACATGGCTTACAGGTAAATAGCATCACCAGGTATTGCATTAAGCCTCTGTTAAAGGAACATGACTCTTTTCTTTTTTGCTGGAAACTTTTTTTGCTGTAAAACCATAGCATTTCCCATGATTTCTATAGATACATTTTGTCACTTCCAGCATGAACTTCAAATAAGCATGCCATGCTACATCTTTCTAGAAAAAAAATCTTCCACTGCTGATCTGAGCAGCGATGGGCAATGGGATTCCCCTGGCATGGCTTGGCATCTCTAGTGCCCAATATATAAAAAGTTTCATATACATAACAATCAAATAACTGTACATATTCATTCATCCCTTTTGGTCTTATTTATCTATTCCATACCCTTTTTCAGTTTGCATTCACCTCTCTCCTTAACTTCCAATGGGATCAAACAGTGGGGCTTTTGCACATCACAGTGTGGCTTACATTTCTATATTAATTTTAGACATCCATTTGAGGATGATTTTACCAATGGTAAAACACATCTAATTTTAGCCCATCCTGTGTATTAATGTACACACCTGTATTTGAAAAGTGAGTGATGCATACCTGGCAGAACAAACCATCACCAGAGCAACAGAACTCCACAACCTCCTTCTGTGCAAAAAGGGGCTTTGAAAAGAGGCCTTACGGGATAATTTATCTGAGTCAACATGTGTATTTATATCTGCTCATTGCTCAAAAGGCTCAGCAGCCCACGTTTGAAATGATGATGTGCTGGTACTGTGTCACTGGTTATGGGGGAAGAGGTGCATTGTGGATCTTGACTTACGGAATGTCTACAAATTCAGAACACCATAAACCTGCCTTAAGCTCAGTCAGCTCTTTACCTGCTTTGTTACCCAAGATCATGGCAATTTGAGAGGGTTTGGTTTTATATTTAGCTCTACAGATAAACTATGAATCTCTCAATAAGATACTTTGAAGTTGTTACATTACTGAGGGGGATCAGAGGCAGCTTCAACCTGCAGTCTAAGAGCCATAATGCACACCCCTCTGTTATGGATCCAGGTCTACTAAGAACCTCCACCCCCATTTCTATTTCCAGTTGCTGCTGATGGAGTTCTAAGAGAGAGAGCAGGAAGCAGCCCTTTTCATCCATGTCTGCATCCAACTTAGTTGAGATTCTCACTCCAAGGAACATTTGTGTTGAACTTTAATGTTATTTGCATTGTGGTGGGGGTAAATTATTCCAGTGGGCCACACATGAAGCTAATTTTAGTTGAGAAGCAGCACAGAATTACAGTAAATAACAAATAAGGCTACTGTTTCCAATTGCACTTACTCCCAAACAGTGTTGCAACCTTGCCATATTTCATTTCCTAGGTGCATATTCTTTACACTTAAAAATGAACACTTTTCTTTGAAAGTTCTCTCTAATTCTAAAAGTGTTGCCAGTTGGATCAACATTATCCTCTTTTCTCACCTCACGAACTTAATACAGACATTAGTGTGGCTCAGGTATAACCACTTAGTGCTCTCGCTCTCTCTCTCTCTCTGTGTGTGTGTGTGTGTGTGTGTGTGTGTGTGTGTGTGTGTGTGTGTGTGTGTGTGTGTGTGTGTGTGTGTGTGTGTGTGTGTGTGTGTGTGTGTGTGTGTTGGGAGCTTCCTGGAGATGGGGTCGATCCTGGGGAGAGTGGGATTTGGGAGTGTGATCAGCAGAGTATCATGCCTTAGAGTCCACCCTCCAACACAGCCATTCTCTCCACTTGAACCCTGTAGTCTGAAGCTTGGTTCTGATTCTGGGAGCTCTCCAGACCGCACCTGCAGGTTGGCAACTCTACTACTATCTCACATGATTATTGTGGGAATAAAACCAAAGAGGAGAGCACTATAGGAAAACAGAAATCAGTGTCACAGTTTGGCTGCAATAGCAAATTAAGGCTTACTGTGAAAGAAAAAAGCCCTATTATTAGTTAGCTCCTCTGAGGAGGAACATGCAGCCCTAGCAACAAATCCTGGCATGGTATTCTTTCAGAATCAGATCATTACTTTCACTTTTAGCATAATAAAAGCTTATTCTGATTTATAGATCATTCTGAGTGTATAGGATACCTTGCAGCCTTTCATAGGAGAAAAACTGAGATGTCCCTGGGCCAATAGACCCTTCCTTGAAGAAATACTGATGTCCATTTTCATAACGCTTGAATGCTCTTGCTCCACAACAAACATGAAGGGGTGTAGATTGGACTCAGAGCAGACTAATATGTAGGACTTCTCTACAGCACTCAGAAGCTGCAGAAGGCAGGGTCTCTGAAAATATACGGTAAGGTTCTAAGGTCAAAGTTCAGAAGATTTGGTGTGTCAGTTGCCTTGGTATAAATCTGCCACCACCAATATGTAAGATGCCCTTCATTGGTGGGGTATGTCCTAGTTACACTTTCCATATTTGCTGAGGAATTGGGAATAAGGCTTCCAGAAGCTATGAACAGCCCAAGACTCCCCACTCCTTAAGCAAGGCAGCTGTTAACTTCAGCGGATCTTGTCCAATCTGAAAATTGCTTAATTATCTTCACCCTTGTTCAATACATTCTGCATCCATTTCTCACTCTCTCTGTGGCTTAATAGCATTTGCATTTTGAATGCCTTATTATTGTCATTGATTGTTGATTTCCCTCCCCTCTCCAATTATGTTCATTTTTCTTGACTGGGCTCTCTTTTAACTTATCTTAATTGTTTCCTTTTCTTCCCTTTTAACACTGCCTGATTTTCTTGAACCGTTTTCATTGTTTTTTGTTTACTTCCAATTTCTCATAGCAACTGAGAGTTGGCCTATGCAACACTACACTCTCTGCTGCCCCCAGCTGTCTCCCAATGAAGCATACACAGAAATAGTTGAACAGGAATGCTTCAAGAGGAGTTGTTAGAGCCAAAATAAGGCATCAAAAGTGTGTGGCTGCTGATGAATACGATTGCCTTCTTATTCCTCTCTTCTCAGTAATCTATGAGTATGTAAAGTGCTGTCAAGTCACAACTGACTTATGGTGACTCTGTAGGGTTTTCAAGGGAAGAGAGGCTAACAGAAGTGGTTTGTCATTGTCTTCCTCTGCAACCTTGATATTCTTTGGTGGTTTCCCATCCAAATACTAACCAGAGCTGACCTTGCCTAGCATCAGAGATCTGATGTGATAGGGCTAGCCTGGGTCACCCAGATCAGGGCTTCAGTAGCATCCAGAAAAAACAAAACCATAAGAACTGTGATGCCGCCATGCTACTAATGCATCTTTGTTTCACACACATATACAAGCAGCTGCCAAAAGAAGTGGAGCAATGTGGTTACCTGAGGTTTTTTGCATTACTAGACTGTACTGAGGGGGAAAGAAAACTCAAGACTGCTGTTTTTAGTGGTAACCATACCTCTCCAATATTGCCATAGTGATTCAAAGAGCCAAGCTGCCTTAATACTGAAGCATATTCTTCCTACTTCCTACAACAGATGTAGCATGACTAAGGTATGGAATTATTTTGCACCCCAAAATGAAATCTGGGCAATATATTGTCTTCAATTGTACAGCATATGTGGTACACTAGTTAGAATGTGTGTTTTTTCCTCATCACCTGATAGTCCTGGTTTCAAATCTTTACACTCCTATGAAACACATTGAGTGATCTTATAGCTGTCTCTCTCTGTCAGGCAGTCCTATCTTCCAGGGGCATTGTAGAGATAAAATGTGGGTTCAGCCATGTTAACCACTCTGAGTTCTGTGGAGAAAGGGCAGGATAAAAATGGATAGATAAATAGGTGCTGCTAGGATACTGGGCCAAAACTTATTTTGATACAAAGTATTTTCATAGCCAAAGTTCCCACCCAAATCTCATGAATTCATTTACAAATAATTATTTTTAACAGCTCCAAGATTTTGGCCCTGAAAAATCATAAACTACACGGTTGATCCCTATGAACAATTCCATTATTTTGCTTTACTATGGCACAAGCTACGTTGCACAGTACCCCAATGAATTTCCGTGAACAAGGTACTGAAAATGTCAAGCATTTTTCCTGTCATATGTCACTTGCCTGGAGGGAGAAGTCACAATTCAACAGGAGAGCACCTGCTTTGAATGAAAAAGATCTCAGGTTTGAACTCTGGCATCTTCAGTCAAAGAACTGCAGGTGATAGCCACGGAGAAAGACGCCATTCTGATTGGAAGTTTGGAGAAGTACACCCAGTCAAACTAGACAGGGTTGTATTCAATGGACCAGTGGTTTAACTCCGTATAAAACAGTTTCATATATTTATATGATTGCCCAGAATTCTGAAGTAGCAAAACAAAACAGTGGGCTTATGCTACTTTAACAGGTTTTGAGGCATTGTTAACATGTGAGCAGTAGCATGTCTAGGGGGCAGGGAGGGGTCTTGAGTCCCAGGTGCCACTTCTGAGGGGCGCATTTTGTGGTTGTGCCCCAGTTGGAAACTCCCTGTTCAGGAGCGCAGTTGAAGGCTAGGCATCTGGACTTGGCCTGTCCCCATCTCCACGTGGAGGTTGGGTGTGCCATGCCTGATTTCCACATGGAGATCAGAGCAGCAAGAGCCAATTTGAGTACAGGCTTGGACCCAGCTCTAAGCTATGCAGCCTGTAACTTAGAGCTAGATCCAAAGCTGGCTGCTCTAAGTCCCTCTAGCTTTATATTGTTGTTGGTTGTTTACCCCAAGCTCCATCTGACCAGTATAAAGATACAGGCTCCAGAGTAGCTGGCTAGAGTCTGAGCATGGCTGCAATTTAGAGCTCAATCCAAGCCTGGCACTAGCCAGGCTCAAATAGGGCCCTGCTGCTCCACCCTCTATGTGGAGGTCAGGTGTGAGGCCAGCCCCACATGCAACCTCCATGTTGTTGACTTGCCCCTTTCACAATCACTACTTAGTGATTGCGAATGGGGGTAAGTCCCACTCACTTTGCCCCCCCCCCAGATTAAAGTCCACTGCTCTTAACCACTGCACCATACTGGCTCTCAAGGGAGAATGATGTTGTGAGATGCTTTGGGTTTCTCTCTTCTCCATTTGTGTAATTTAAGATTCTTTGGTTTCCCACTAGAAACAAAATGGGAAAATAAATAAAAAAACAAATGTATGCGTCCATGCGTCCGTGCGTCCATGCATCCGTGCGTCCGTGCGTCCGTGCATCCGTGCGTCCGTGCGTCCGTGCGTCCGTGCGTCCGTCCGTCCGTCCGTCCGTCCATACATACATACATACATACATACATACATACATACATACATACATGGTTGCTGAGCTTCAAACCCTTCTGCCTTTAAAATATTACTAGTATTCCAGACAAGTCATGTTTTCAATTCTGGATGAACTAAATGAAATCCTACATTTTAAAGTATTATTGTAATTTGGTTTTCACGGATTTGGAACCAATATAATAAAATAATGAAGTCTGGATTGCACCAAACAGGCAGCATTAATCTGTCCCTTTTATTAATCTACACTGACATAAAAAGAGCTGAAGCATAAGATCTGTCATTTAATATTAATTGGGATTTAAATATTGTGTAAAGTGTAGTCAGTAAACGGCAGTACTAATTTCACATAAATTAGAATCAGTATGCTTAATTACATAAACTAATGATCTATCCAAATAAGTACAAAGGTATTAGGGATCAGCTAATAAATGATAAAATGTCTGGAGTAATGTAACCAGTGTTGTTATCTTGATTTCTATTAAAAATGGGAAAAGCATGTTTTTACCAACTTACCTGCCTGCATACAAAACACTACAAAATCCTCCAGCAAAAGGTTTCATTGGACTGAATTTCTTTTTACACCATAATAGAGAACTTGTAAATGTAAGGACGAATAGATTTCCCCTCAAATGTTATTCTCTGCTTCATTTCACATCTTCTCAGTCCCAGTGTAAATTTTGGAAATCCATTCCACACGTGAAGCATGAAGTTTTCTGTCTCATTTAATTTTAGCTTTGTTGACTTCATCCATACTACTCATCTCCAGACAAACATTGCTAAAACACTGCAAAAAAGGAACATTG
Organism: Sphaerodactylus townsendi; assembly: GCF_021028975.2. Classification (NCBI taxonomy): domain Eukaryota; kingdom Metazoa; phylum Chordata; class Lepidosauria; order Squamata; family Sphaerodactylidae; genus Sphaerodactylus; species Sphaerodactylus townsendi. The sequence goes on along the minus strand of NC_059437.1, from coordinate 25,940,512 downwards.
AAATAACTGCACATATGATTGCATCATGATCATGCACACCTGAGCACTGGTAAAGCACCACACAAACCCAACTTTAATGCATTTTATTTATTTATGTTGTTTATAGATCACCTTTCTCCCTGAGATTCAAGGCTGATTACACAAAGTCAATACAATCAACAGAATGGGACATTCAATAAACAATGAGCATTCAATCAGCACTCTCTGCAAAATAAGAATACTATGCATGCTCCATCTAGTGCCCAGTCATAGTTGAGCTGCAGAAGCTTGCACCAAATGGCATTTCTCAACTGATTTTAAGGAGAGATCCATGTACTGTATATTATAGTAGTCTAGTCTTGATGTTACTGTGATATGGGTTCCAGGTGGCCAGATCAACCATATCAGGGTATTGTATGTGCAATAAATCAGGGTTGTTATTTTGCTGTGTTTTACCAATACACACATATTCATTGATAACATGGAGGGGAGAGTGATGCACATGTCCTAAGGGAACAGAAAAAAAATTACAAACTGTTCACACATAGCACCCTATGCAGATTTCAGAAATAAAACAAGGAACAATGGAGAATCCTTTAAAGCATTAATTCCTTTTAAGAAATAAGACAATGACATTTTGCAACTCCAAAATACCTACCAGTCACTTTATCAGTTTATCCTAATGATCTCCAATAGTGCATTCTGTACATCTTATGCTGATCAAACGGCTCTTATATCTTAATGAAGCTTTTGAAAGAGCCGGGGTGTATTCTCCCTAATATTTCTCAGACTGGGGACAAGTGAAAGGGGCCTGTGAGTGTACTTGGTTGTGGGGAAAGGACATCACACTGTGAGTGGAAAAACAGAGTGAGAACCGTACTCATGTAATGCCCATCCAAGTAATGTGAAATCTGAGCCATCTTAGTTTTCTAGGAATGGTAGCAGGGACTATTCACCTGACAGGAAGTGTTCTGAACGGGTTTTCCCTTGTTTCAAAGTGCAGAGAATATAGAGCTGCCACCGAGCACCAACAGTCACATAACTTCCAGTTAATCTCAGAGCAGTAGCAGAAAATATCCTCACAGGCTGCAGGGATTCAGTATCTCAGCACTAGGAATTCTTAATTGGCAGGGTGGCACCCATAATGTAGTCACCATGGTTACTTATGATATAAAATTGAACTGCTTTCTCTCTGTTTTCTATTGCTAAGGGTTTTACTGAAGAAATGGAAAGATGACTGTCCCTGTCCAAAGGCAATAATAGTTGTCAAAGGCTTTCAAACCAGATTCAACTGGTTGTTGAGGGTTTTCCGGGCTGTGTGTGTGGCCAAGGTCTGGTAGATCTTGTTCCTAATGTTTCATCTGCATCTGTGGCTGGCATCTTCAGTGGTGGTCTATCACAGAGAGAAGACTGATATACCTCTGAAGATGCCAGCCACAAATGCAGGTGAAATGTTTGGAACAAGATCTACCAGACCACGGCCATACAGCCTGGAAAACCCACAACAACCAACAATAATAGTTATTTGTGGGTTTGGGACTGAATATCAGAAATTTGCCCTGACTGAAGCCCACGCTAACCTGTTAAATCTCAAAACCTAAGCAGGGTCCTCATTGGTTTGCATCTGGATGGGAGACCACCAAGGACTACCAGGGTTGCTGTGCAGAGGCAGGAAATGGCAAATAATTTCTGAACATCTCTTGCCTTGAAAACCCTATAGGGTCACTATAAGTCAGCTGCAATTTGATGTGACCAGAAAGGACAAATACAGAAGTTAAGGTTTTGTGCTATAGTGGGGTTTTTTCCCTGTTTCAACAAGCAGCAGTTTTTCCAGGCCTTTTCCTACCCCACCTCATCCAGCCTCTGAAAAGTTGTCATTAACCAATCTGGAATTTTCTTGCTGTCTTAAGCACAAAGGTCCTTCTAATCAAGGGGTGAGACTGATTCATCTATGGTCCTACAGAATCAGGTCCCTTTCAAGACCTGGTTTTGGAGGCTACTAAAGACAATACTAACAGTTTAGTTAAACTTGCTTTTAAAGTGTGAGCATATAAAAATATTTTCTGAAGAAATATTTTAGGAATTCCAGAAATATCTATGATTTTTACCCTTCCAAATCCAAAATGGCATGCTTGCCATTTTGAATTTGAAAGGGTTATTTGCCAAATAAGTGAAAATCCCTAATTCATTTCTCAAGCGTGTTCCTTATCCATCCAAATATTTAGCTTTGCACATTTGTACAATCACTGGGTACTTCTAACAGTTAAGTACTGACTTGACCAGCAGGAACAGGAATTTTCCCATTCCTTGTATCTGTGATTAGCACATGTAATGTAAATGTAACTTTTAAAAAATCTGGTCATTGGCAGTACATCAGCTGTGATGATTTTTTTCTGTATCTACAATTGACATAGAAAATGAGAATTAGCAAAAGATGTGGAGGGTCAATTCTCTTTGTTGTTTAAGCCTAAGGAAAAGGTTTTTTTTAAAAAAAATCAACCACTGAAACCCTAATGAGCACTGGATTGAATTAATAACACTCTCTTCCCCTCTCAAATTAATTCGTGGCTTATGCTGACATGAACTCTTTCTCAAAAATCCCATTTGCATTATATAATGCCCTGACATTATCCCACTGGCAGCAAATGCTTGTCTTTTCCTGAAAAGCCAAAAGGAGTCCATTGTTTTTTAATGTGCATTTTAAAAAAATGGAAGTGAAAATAGATGTATAAATCCAGTTGAATATTCATATGCCGCTTTGTTTGAAGAGCAAATATGAATCAGGCATTAAAGTTCCATCTAATTTTGAAAATGGAGATGGGGGTTTCCTGATGGGACACAGTTCAACTACACATTTAAGCAGTATCATTTTTACCCTTATAGAACTGGAATGTATGTTTAACTTTAAATATATGATTAAAACTGAAAAGGATGGCATTTGGTTGAGTGCAATGCAGATTTTCTGCCACAGAAACCAACCCCCGACTCCCTAACCACATTAGAAACAATCTCTCAAACAGTGTTAGGATTACAGTCTGCTTCAAGTTTAGAGCTGGTGAACTTTAGAACTTCGAGAAAGGATGTAGATGTTACGCTATTATCAAACTCCGGCCAAAGAAAGGAGATCAATCACAGTGGATGTCATAAACATACTCAACTTCCTTATACTTCCAGAACTTGTGTAAACTTCTATACACAAAGCATGGACTTTTCTACCAAAGAAAAGCCCCTCTCATTACAACACAAACATTAACGTGGCCTTATACTGAATTGGTCTATACAGCTCAGTATTGTCCACTCTGCCCAAGAGCAGTGACTCTTCAGGTTCTCAGGCAGGCATCCCTTTAGTGGAGATGCCAGGGACTGAACACAAAGTGGTTTTTTGTATATATACAAAAACCATATACTTTGAATGCCGGCATGGTATAGTAGTTAAGCAGGGTAATCTGGAGAACCAGGTTTAATCACCCACACTTCCACATGAAAGATGGATTCTAATATGGTGGACCAGGTTTGTTTCCCCACTCCGACACATGAAGACTTCTGACTGACTTTGAGCTAGCCACAGTTCTCCCAGAACTCTCTCAGCCCCACCAACCTCACCAGGTGAGTGTCTGTTATGGGGAGAGGAAGGGAAGGAGTTTGTAAGCCACTTGGGACTCCTGATGACTGAAAAAAGCGGGATATAAATCCAAACTCTTCTACTACTACTGAACCATAGCTCCTCCCTTCTGAACCATAGTTTCTTCATATTTGTGCCCTACGCTATCCAACTAGATACATTTCTGTTGTTCATCTGCATAGTTCAGTTTTCACTCTGACAGCCCAGGAGCCAGTTCTGACACACTCATATGACTTTTTTCTTCTGTATATATCCTATCACATTGATATCCCTCCTTTCCAAGACCTTCTGTGCTGTGAACATTAACATTAAACTTATTTCATTCTCACAACATATCTCATAGTTTGTAAGATGATTAGCCAAAGGACACAGGGCTGAGTAATGATTTTGAACTGGTTCAACAGCAACTGCCTGCTGTGTATGATCTGAATCTCAAACAAGTTTGGACAACAAACTGTTGCCCCTGTACCTCTTCCCCCGGAGAATTGTGTCATTTTACACTGTCCATTCTTCTGGCCTAGGAAAGTCAGAGGCTGATGAGTCCATCCCTTAATATCCACACACAGTCTCTAGATTAAAGTGTGTCATTCCTCAGGCACTTTCAAGAGGAAGTAGCTTGGGTGCCATGTAAAACTACAAGGTTGCCTTTCAGAGCTCCTTTGTGTGACCCCCAAAAAACTCTTCACACTCTGGTAATAAGCAATGTCCCATGTTTGCAGAAAAACTATCCCTCTCACAATATCCCTCACAATATAGACTTCTCAGGAAATCTGATCAAGTCCCCAAGAAGGTTATCTATGCAGTGCACCTGCTGGCCATCGTCACCTGCCACTTTTGCAAGTACCCCTCACCGTAGAAGGTTGAATTATCCAAAGACAACTAAGATTGTGATCCTACTTAGATATTGGATCCCAAAGTTCCACTAATCACAATGCAACCCAAAATTTCACCTGTGGACATCTGGATCTTTTTTCAGCCTAGTGCACTTTTTCCCTTGTCTGAGCCCAAGTAAATCCAAGTGTACAAATAGGGTTTGCCAAGACCTCCATGCTTGTAGTTGGTCCTCCTTCCAAGCCTTCTTCCATCACCAGTGACTCTGAAATCACTTGATTTCCTAGAGCAGTGTATGTTTCTTCCTTCTCTGGTTCCTTTTGCTTTCATGAAACTGATTCTCATCTCTTACCATCTCCCCTTCCCTACTGCCAGCCAATTCTTCCCTATAGCATCACCATTTGTATAGCGACTCCTGTCCTTCCTGTTCAGGAAAATCCTTCCCTTCTCATCTTGTGTCATCTTCTGGTCTGCTTGGGGGCAAACCCTAAAGCTGACTCTTGTCTCTGTGTTCATTGCTCTGGTTTAGACAAGTGGGAGGAACACATTTGGAGGTCAAAGGTAACTTTAACTGAGCAGCTTTTGATAATGTCTTCACAGCTTGTGATACCATCAATCATGATATCCTTCTAGATAGCCTTTGGTGACTGGCCCTGGGAGGTACTGTTTTGCTGTGGTTCTGGTCCTGCCTTGGGGGTAGATTTTCCATCCCATAGGAAGTTAGAGGAAGAAAAACATCACAATGCTCTTACATGATATGGGGATTTGCCAGGATGCAAGTAACAATTCTAAGGAGGTCTACTCAGAAGTAAATCCCATTTATTAAAAAAGGTTTACTCCCAGGAAAGTGCTGTTAGAGTTGCAGCCACTGGCTACCATCTGCTAGCAAACTTTTACCTCAAGTTTCTCCCTTTTTTCAGAAACCAGTAAGAGGTCATTTTAATCTTCCAGAACAATCTGTTGCTGACCTAAGAGCAGCAGTTTCCCTACAGAGAAACTTCAAAGGGAGATTGCAAGCTAAAATGAATTAGTATTCATTAACAAGTTCAGAACAATGGACCTCTCCCCCAGGACTGAATAGGGGCACAGGATTCTTATCTTATTATAGATTTTGATTGTGTGCATCTCCCACCTCTCTGCCTATCTCCTAGCTCTAATCAAGCTGATTACATTTTGCTTTATACAGCTGCATCCTGACTCCAACTGGTCCTTCTTTGCAATACGCTTTCCACTATTTGAGCTGAATATAATGGCTGATAGATTTTCATTATTTTTGTATCTGATGAAGTGAGCTTTGACACACGAAAGCTGGTTATACTGGACTCAGTTGCCACTGGACTCAGTTTTTCTCGTAATCAAAATATTATTTTGCTGTACTCAAAAAGTACCTACTGCAAGCATTATTACCATACATTAAAGTAGTACAAACCACTCATAATAAAAACATAATTTAACAGGACATTAGTAGGCAACAGAATGGTGCATTGCTTATAATGACAATGGGTTACTTTTAATTAAAGATTATTCTTTAGTTTCTAGTGCTTTAATAGTACAGAGAAACATTTTACTGCAGGTCTTGAGGAAGTGCCAGCATTTCCTAATTGTTGTTCAGATGGAAATTTAATTTTCATTTTCTAGCAGTGCAATCCAGAGGATACTTTCCAGAGCATAACTGGATAACTTAGGCTCACTTCTGAGTAGATCTATATAGGATCATTCCCTAAGAGGTTGATATCTGTGATAAGATCCATTGGGGGCAATTATTTGCTTGGCTGAAAGTGTCTATTTCCCTTCCTTCATATTTATGTCATTTCAAATTATTGCTTGAAAAAAGGATTATCAAAAAGGTCTAAAATGGTAATTTAAATACCAGATTTTTTCATTTTTTCAAAAAAATCAGGATGCTCTTGGTTGAGACAGCATGCAGTTATTTTACAAGTCTGTGTAAAACCTTTACATGTACTATTTCCTAGTTTTATCAAATGGTTTACCACCAGATTTTAGGCATTCTATGATTATGAAATGGCTCAGAGGAGAGGAAAGGATTCAGGTCTTAACTACTGAGTTTATACTACCATTTCCCTAAGTTTGGTCCACACAAACCATTTTTAACATTTGGGAAATATTTTTAAAAGAACCATTTTCACTTTTTCTGTCTGCATAGTGCAAAGAAATAAACCATTTCAGAGGAATTGACTCTCCTATTGAGCCTTCGTAGCTTCAAAGATACCTCACTGAATATTTAAAAACAGGTAATGACACTTTGCCATAATTGACAGGCCCAACTGAGTTAGTTCATATAGTTCAGTCACTGAAATGGCACCCAGCCATGATGCCAGCAGAGGAAATATCTGTAGGAAAGAATCAGAAAATAGTACGCTGCATGGAGAATCAAACTGAAGTGGCAGAAAATGGTAGACTTAAGTAGCTGAGAAAAAAGAAGTGAAAACTTTACATTTGGGTAAGAAACATGAAATGTTTCCTGTTCTCTGCATAGTAAACAGAAACATTTTAAAAATGGCTTCAGGAAAAAAGTTGCTCATTTAGTGCTTTCAAAATAACCCATTTTGAGCACAAATAAAACGTTTTCCAAATGTTTTGAAGAAAAAAACTATGCAAAACTCTGACCCGAAACACTTTTTTCCCCCTTCCTGAACATTTTCTATTTGTGCTGTGCAGAATGAGCCTCTGATATCAACATCTTTCCCTTAATTCTTCCATCAGTGAAGACTGTAAGTAACCATAATGGTCAGCCAAATTTCCAAACCACATTAGTGTCATACTCCTAATAGGACCAACCAAGTAAATTAATTAGATTCTCTGTTTCCATACAGGAAGCAGAATTATTTCAATGGACCAAAATTTGTCACTTCAAAAGAAAAGAGGTATTCTCCTAGGCTGCAACAAACTACACCAAACTACAAAACACAAGCTGCCAGAGGCATATCAAAAGCTACTGACCCTGAGAATAAAACTATTTATTATTATTATTTTATTCGATTTTTATACCGCCCCATCCCCTGGGGGCTCTGGGCGGTGTACAGCATTTAAAACAATGTATTAAATAGCATTTAAAGCAGCAGTAAAACTCCTAATACATTTACAATTTAAAACCCAAATCTAAGTTTAAGTTAAGGTTCAAAGTGCAGTGTGGCGTCCAGCATCAATAGATAAAAAATAATAAATAAAAACCCTCCCACCCCATGGTGGAGGGGGGCATGGTGAGTCTCAATGATGTAATTACGGCCTAGGTGTCAGAGGCCAAAAATGGGGCACTATTAGCGGCTGGATCCTCCGAAGGCCCGGCGGAACAGCTCCGTCTTGCAGGCCCCGCGGAACTCTCCAAGGTCCCGCAGGGCCCGGACAGCTGGAGGGAGAGCGTTCCACCAGGCCGGGGCCAGGGCTGTAAAAGTCCTGGCCCGCGTGGAGGCCAGCCGCATTGCCGAGGGGCCAGGGACCACCAGTAGGTTGGCCTCCGCTGATCGAAGAGGCCGCCTAGGGACATATGGGGTGATGCGGTCTCGAAGATACGATGGTCCCAAGCCGTGAATGGCCTTAAAGGTCAATACCAGCACCTTGAAGATGATCCGGAACTCTACTGGAAGCCAATGCAGCTGCCGCAGCACAGGTTGAATGTGCTCCCGAAAGGTACTGCCCGTAAGCAGGCGTGCTGCTGCATGGTGAACCAGTTTTAATCGCCGGATCAACCGCAAGGGAAGGCCAGCGTAGAAGCGAGTTACAATAGTCAAGTCTGGAGATGACCGTTGCATGGAGCGCCGAAGCTAGATCCGCTATGGAGAGACAGGGGGCCAGTCGCCGGGCCTGACGGAGGTGGAAAAAGGCAGCCCGGGTTGTATGGGCCACCTGGGTCTCCATTGAGAGAGTTGAATCCAGGTGGACCCCCAGGCTGCGAACGGAGGGGGTCGGTGCCAATATGGCCCCCTCCCATACCGGCGGCTGGAAAGTCCCCTCCCCTCCTTCACGGCCAAGCCAGAGGATCTCCGTCTTCGAAGGGTTCAGTTTCAGCCTGCTCTGACGCAACCAACCAGCTACCGCCTCCAAACAGTGCTGTAGAGCCGCAGGGGCGGCGGCTGCTCCCCCCTCCATCAACAGAATGAGCTGAGTGTCATCAGCATACTGGTGACAAATCAGCCCAAAACTCCGCACCAACTGAGCAAGGGGTCGCATGTAGATGTTAAATAACAGCGGGGACAGTAATGTCCCCTGAGGCACACCACATTGTAGTGGGCACCTCCGGGAAGCCTGGTCCCCGCACCTCACTTGCTGATTCCGGCCCCGGAGGAACGAGGTTATCCACTGAAGGACAGTGCCCCGCACTCCAGAGGCGGCCAGGTGGTGGGTCAAAAGGTCGTGGTCGACCACATCAAACGCTGCGGTGAGATCTAACAACACCAGCAGTGCCGATCCGCCTTGGTCAAGCTGGATGCGGAGTGTGTCTGTGACGGCGACGAGAACAGTCTCCGTCCCATGCCCAGCACGGAAGCCGGACTGGAAGGGGTCAAAAGCCAATGTGTCATCCAGAAAACCTTGAAGCTGCTCCAGCACCACTCTCTCAATTACCTTCCCCAGAAACGAAAGATTCGAAACGGGGCGGTAATTGGCCAGATCTCCTGGATCTAACGATGGTCTTTTTAAGAGTGGGTGGACCACTGCCTCCTTCAACCCATCCGGGAAGGTTCCTTGCTCAAGAGAACCATTGATGATACTCAACAGATGGGGGCAGGTTTTCACAAGCCAGGACGGGCACGGATCCAGAGGACAGGTAGTAGGTCTAACAGCAGCTAAGGCTCTGTCAACAGCGGCTTCAGAGAGCAGGGAGAACTGGGTCAAACAAGGCCCCGAAGACGGCAAGGGAGTCTCCAGTTCGCTAATTGTAGCCAACGTGGATGGAAGGTCGTGGCGGAGCGACGTGATCTTATCCGCAAAAAAGCTCATAAAAGCCTCACAGCTGATATCCAATTGAGAATTTGAAGATCTCTCCGGTACGGAGGTCAATGACCGAATTATACGAAACAATTGCGCTGGGCGTGAGCTGGCGGACGCGAGAGAGGAGGAGAAGAAGGTCCTCTTCGCCTCCTTCGTCGCCATCTCATAGAGCTTTCATAAGGCGTCCTATAAGATGTTCAGCGCCCGGCCGCTGGCGAGATTTCCTCCATACTCGCTCTAGACGTCTAAGCGCCCGCTTCATACGGCGCAACTCCTCCGTATACCATGGAGCGCGCCGAGAGCGGGGGCGTAGAGGACGCCGGGGAGCAACAACATCGATGGCAGCGGAGAGTCGGGAGTTCCAGTCCTCCACTTGCTCATCGAGTGTGCCAGTGGGTTCAGGGTCCCGCAGAGCATTCAGGAAACCAAGTGGATCCATAAGTCTCCGCGGGCGGGCATAAATCAGCCCATCGCCTAGACGGGTTTGGCCCGGCATGTCCACCCGGACCTTCAGGGCAAAACTACAAGATAAGATTAATTAAAACAGTTAAAACACATAATTATTTGCAGAGCATACAGCAACACTCAGAGCCATGGTGAGGGGAAACTCCGCCCAGGACACACATGTGCCCTGCGCCCCTGCCATGCCTCTGCCCCAAAATGCCCCCGCCCCACACCAGAATGCTCCCACCATGCCTCTGCCATGCCCCCACACACCCCTGCAATGGCACGCACCCGGTGTGTCACACCCACCCTGCCCCCTTGGCGCTATGCCACTGCCAGCACCCAGCTCAAGTCAGAAACCAGAAACCCCAACAGGACCAATTGAAACATAGCAAAGTGGTAAACATCTGAGTTCCACAAAATACTTTATCAGACTTGATGTTCAGCACAAAATCAAAAGGAATGGAAGAGTAAACAAACATTATAGGGCATGGTGCAGGAAACTAATATGTAGAATAGTCATCTTGGACATTAGAATCCTCAACACACTTTATCTGGACCAAAAAATCCCAGTCAGGACAATCTGGAGCTCCCTGGTGAACAACATAGCCAATGAATTTAGGTGGAAGAAACGATTTTTGGTAAAACTAATAAACATTTTGGGGAGGGAGATTCAAAGAGCTTAGTACATACCTTCCTGCTACATAGACTGAATGAAATACCAAACAAAAAATTTTACCAGTTGCAGAAATATGTGCCTTTTTTTGGGGGGGGGGGTGTCTTTTCCTATATTCGTGCTGTGAGTCTTTATCATTCAATCAATGTTCATTACTAATGTGATTTATTGATGCACAAACAATGATGAAAAATGTGTTTGGTTTATGAGAAATAAATGGCATTCAGAAATTGACTGTAAATAATGACTTGCAGGTTTGATTCACACAAAGGACAGTAAAATCAATATGGGGATTTTTGAGTTAAACCAAGAGCGTCTGCTTTCACACAGAGGTTTCAGTCACATGACTCTGGGAGGGATTCTGTTTCCACATGACATCATTCTGAATTTGTTCACAAATTGGGAACAGCCCATTTCTCCCTGTTTTACTTTAAACCTACACAAAAAGATGTTTCCTTGGCAGGATGCTATTAACACTAGCAGTGTCTTATAGCTGAAAAGGGGGGAAATCTTGTATTTTAAGGAAGTAAAACACACCCTTTGTTCCCTTTCTTCCTCTACATTTTGTTGGTGAACTGACCTGTGCTTATTGGAAAATTCTCTCACACATACACAACCACCTGACACAAGTGGCACCTATAAAGACTTTTATTTAACTGGAGGAGGGTCAGATCAGAACACTGGCTGATTCCGCATGGGCCAAAAACAGCGTTGTGAAAACTGTGTGAAAACAGTATAAACCCTTTCACACTGGCTCATTCCGCACATGCAGAATAATGCACTTTCAAACTGCTTTCAGTGCTCTTTGAAGCTGTGCGGAATGGTAAAATCCACTTGCAAACAGTTGTGAAAGTGGTTTGAAAATGCATTATTTTGCATGTGCGGAAGGGGCCACTGTCTGGGTCTGTTTGAACACTGCAATGCTGATACTGTTCCAACCTTTCGTGAAATTTGTAGGTATATCGCCTCAATCTATCCTTCATTCTTTGGCTACTGTTTTCTTTTTTGTGAGGAAGAGGAGAGGGGAGATACTACGAAAAAATGCAACTACACAATAAAAATGGCAGGTTGATGTATTTAACCACTGTCAAGTCTTCTTAAAAATGAAAAGTACACAAGAATAGTGCAATTGAAAGACCTCCATGAAGTGCTATCTAGTCAATTACTCTCTTCATTTGTTAATGATTGGGAGGGGAGAGTCCCTTCAGCAATTGCCAAAATCAGCACTTCAGTCTGATCCCCAGCTACTGCTATTTAAAAACAAACTGCCTCCAAATACAAAGGCTCTGTTATGGCTAATAACCATGGACAGACCTATCCTCTTGTGGTGATTCTTTCAATATTTAGTTCCACTTTGCAGTGTCTGTGCAGTGCCATTTCTAAGCTGATGAACTGACTTGCTGAAAAGGATGCTCCCGAATGCACCCCAAAAGTGATAAAGTCAAAGTCACAAATAACCTTCACATTTAGGACAACATTGGAGTCAAGAAACAAACTGTGGCATTTTGCTATGCAGACAGAGGAGAGGGAAATGCCGTTTGAAGTTCTTTGTCAACAATGCACCATCTCCAACTTGACAGACCTGAGACAACAAATGGGGGACACCTTGGTGCCTTTCAAATAAAAATAGATATAAAATGTGTCTGCTTGGCCTCAGGGAAACACACAGTAACATTTATTTAGTTTGAAATAGATTCACTCATAGAAAGCTCTGCACCTTGAGGGTATAAGAAGCAATTTTGTCTTTAGATAGCTGTTAAATAATAAATGAACTCTGAAGAAGCATGGCATCTGTGGAGTATCCTTCTACTTGAAAAACAAGCTCCTTGGATTCTGTTTGTAAACTCTGTAAATAGGTGCCCAAATAGCTTATTTCAGAGTCCATTGCATTTCTAAACTATGAAGTATGAGAGTTTGTCTGAAGCAAACAGAATGCTAGAACATAAGGCTGAGTTGACGGCCCACCTGAGTTTATCCTCTGCAATCATGCTAGATAGTTTCAAAATATAGATGTGTTGGTCTGCAATAGAATACAGTCCAGTAGTGCCTTAGAGACCAACAAGGTTTTCCAGGTATAAGCGTTCAAGAGTCAAAAGTTCTGGGAGCTTTGATTCTCAAAAGCTTATACTCTGAAAATCTTGTTGGTCCCTAAGGTGCTACTGGACTGTAATTTAAGTAACCATGCTAGGGTGATTCAGTGCCTATAGGCCTGTTTGAAAATACTAAAACAGAATGCATATTAAGGGCAGCACAGAAATCTTTTTAAAAAAAATATACCGTAGGTTGTTTCTGAGTGTGTTCTGGAACTATGGAAAAATTTGCAGAGTAAATAAAAAAGACCCAGGCTCGTGCGAAACAAACGAGAATTTTCGCACAGTCTTCACTAGATTTCTTCACAAAGGGAGAAACCGGGATAAAACAGACCCGGATTGTAAGATACTGATTTTAACCCGGTATAATTGTGCCATGCAAAAACGGCCATAGCTACTTTTTAACTGCCCTCCTTAAAAAGTAGCACATTCTCTTTGTATTTTTTTAAAGAGTAGTTGCTCTTTATTTAAATTAGATATCTTTGTAAACCACATTGGATTCCTATGCGGGGAACGTGGGGTAATCAGATGTAAATAAATATATAAGGATTTTTCCTACCATTTCATAGCCTAGGAGCAAATGTTACAAGAGGTGAATAGTTCCCACCTTGCATCTCCTCCTCTTCCACCACTGTTTTTACAACGGCTAGCCTCACAAAATGTGTAGCACTATGCCGCCATGTTGCTGATGTCCCCCTGCCCTCATTCAGCTTTTTTGGCTGCTGTTGCCAACCCTTCACTCTCCTAGCTCCTTGTAGCAGGCTCAGGCAGTCTCCTAACTATGCTGGGCATGTTTTCCTGCCTTTTGTATGACTGAGCTCTTTTGATGTTAGCACAACAGGTGTTTTATGCTTGTCTGCTCAGCCTTAGGAACTCCAGAAAGGTGAAGAAAGCCTTTTTCACCTATGACAAATCCCCTTTTCGAGGCACTAGAGAACTGAAGCAAGTTCAACAAACAAAAGCAAAAATTATTGAACAAACAAGATAGGATCAGGAGATATTTCACTGGATGGAAATCAGGCAGGCATTCATTATGGACAAACATCAGTTTTGGCACAGGCACAGTTCTTAATTCAGGTTTTATAGGTTTCACAGTTGCTTAGATGTTATGAGAGGTTCTTTACTTTAAAATGGTACAGTTAGATGCTACTGGCTAATGGATTCACAATACCTTTGAGTTCTAATAGGCTTGTAACCTTTCATACAGTACACATACAGCCTTGACATTGTTAGCTACCCCCTTCACATAAATCTCCCTCCTGAGAGATCTTCAAGTCAAGTCAGCAGGGATAAGAAATCCAATAGCCACAAGGCAGAAGGGAATGAAATTCCTCCACAGCTACTAGGCAGCTGCAATGCTGTCCGGCATCTGCTTGAGTTGAAGCACATGGCAGCGGGCAAGGACATCCAAGTTTTGGTTCACAAGTGATTATGACTGTTAAAACAATATGTTCTCCTGCTGAAAGACAGTGTGGGAAAGTGTAAATGCACAAAGGGCTTCAGTTTGCAAGTTTATTATACAATACTCAGCTAGGGGTATACCATCCACATCTTTTAAAGTTCTGCTTAATGAAAGTGGTCTAGCATATACACAGCTGTTTGAATTGCCCTGACTATGTAATTCTTGGTGAATTTTCTGCATTTTCAAACCTAACGCCTACAGATTGATACTAAGAATGTAAAGGAGTTTTTGTGAGTGTGCCCACACATTTCCTCCTTAGAGATCTGTGTTTAGATCATTTGTTTCTCAGAAGAAAAAATTCAAAAGTTCAAGGATGCCTCAACAGTGAACAATTTGGTAATGACAACTATTAGAGGAGTTTGATACTGTGGAGGGAAAAAAGAGGTTTGCTTCTAAGTGAGAGCAAAAAAGTTATAGTCATGGGGGGAAAACCCATCTCTTGAAGTTTACTTTGCCTGTCCTCTGTGACTTTGTCACTAAGCAAGTTTGATTAGCTGTGTAATACCCCAACATCATCCCTATATAATCACCAATTAGATGGGATTGCACATAAACGGATACAAATGCTGCTAGGATTCTTAGTTGCCTTGGTTTATACTCCATGAGGTATTCAAACAGCCAAATCCTATTGGCTACCTAGCATTGTGGTGGCATGCCACTCACTGCATGATCTCTGAATGGCTGTCATGATCCATTGATTGATCAGAGAAGAAGATAATGTAGACAAGGCTAGATCAAGGGCCTTGTGCAGCCCAGTCAATCAGAAGGGGTAAGGAAAGACTATTTAGGCCAGCCTCCAACTACAGGCTTTTCACCTTGACTGCAGACTCATCTGTATGCCCTATGGTGGATAATACAAGTTTAGTTGTCAATGTTGGGCTGTGCATGATTTTTCAGTGTTTGTTTCAAATTGCCCTAGATGGGGTTTGCTGTGTTGTTGTTGCCTGCTCTCCATTTTTTGGTAGGCTGGGTGTTGTAATCTTCAGCTATCTACTATAACTCCAAGTTCTGTTTCCTTATCACTCACTACCAGTTCCAACCCAATTAACATACATTTAATTTTAGTTAGCTTTTCCCCCCATTCTCGTGTACATCACCAGTGAGAAAGAATACCAATGAAATAACAAAGTTCAATGAGTGTAATATCATGTGTCACCAATAAAGATGAAGTTTTGAAACAAAAGTGGAGAATGGACATCCCTAATAAAAATTAACAAGCTAAGGAATGCTAAACTATTGTGTTATTACGCTTTAATTAGCATGCAATGAAAACATCCTGCTATGTGTCATGAGCCAACCCCTGAGTACTTACCAGAATACAGAAGACTCTGATGCAGAACCTGACAACCCCGTGCAGCCAGAGTTGGCTGTTCCTGAGGAAGACCAAGCAGCAGAGTCAACTCCCAGCCCTTTCCTGCCTGGACATGCAGGTGGAACAACCTGCAGATCCTCCTAGGGAACCCAGTAATGAGTCAATTGTGCACAGGAGGCAAAAGCAGAGGCAGCTACTGCAGAAGCAAAGGAGGAGTGCTCGTATTGCAGCAAGATATGGGAAGATTGAAGTGTCTGCATCTGATGAGGATTAACTCCTTGCAGAATCCCAACCCCTTAGACAAGGCTCTCTATATAAGCCTTGCTGTGAGTTTCCCTCTGCCTGGGTGCAACAAGTGTGTTTCTTGTTGCTGCCTAGTTCATCGCTGACCCCCAGCCTGTTTATTGGTTCTCCTGTTATCTGATTACGCTTTGAATGCTGCCTGCCTTGGCCCACTGGACTGTGATCTAACTACGTTTCGCCTGCCGCCTGCCTTGACCCACTGGACTGTTATCAGACTATGCTTTTGTCTGCCACCCGTTTGGCCCCGGTAGGCCAGACCTGACCACGCCCTGCCTGCTGACAGCACACTATGTGCTACATTTTTGTCCTACATGTCTTCCATGGAAAGAAGTTAGGGGGGCATGAATGGTTTCCTGTTCCCACACTTTGTCCTCCCAAAAATCCAGTTTGCTTCATGGCTGCTGAGGTTTTGAACCCATGACGTTCTAATCCCAGACCAGCACCAGAACCACTGCACTATATGGACTATAATGCTTTTGTTTTTTAAGATTTCCAAAAGTGACATTCTGAAATCCTTCTGCTTACCTGAGTAGACTGGAGCTCAATGCATACTATCCTAAGCAAAGATCTAATCCAAATTAAATTTTCTGTTGCAAAATCTCAGCCCAAGGAAATCATTGCTTTATGGACTTGTGATAGGAAACAGCTAGCCTAAGACATGTCACCCTGCAAAGGGAAGTAGTGGTCCTGTACCTTTCTTCTGAGGCAGATTTCCTATCTGTAGTAGTGCACTGCCGACCCTTAGCAAGCCCGTGAGTAGAGCGATTGGGTATGCCTTAGCCCATGGGACCTCGCTGACCTTGCCGGTCGCCATATCGCACCCACTCCTCGACTCCCCCATGAGGTCCACGGGTCATTGAACTGTCTGGCTCAATCACGAGGCGCCAGGGACAATGGGTCTTGCTACCCCCCCAGGTGAGGGATTAGGCTCCAGGCCAGCGATGCGGCTCCACACCTCTCCGCCGCGTAGCCAGATGAGATCCTTCTATCACGCATGATGATCCTCCCTCTGACCTCCCGCCTCCCGTTCTCCCGGAACTCCCCGGTCCTCCTCCTACCTGCGCCCCGATAGGAGTAACAATAAAGGTGCCGAGGAACGGCCAGGCCGGGAGACTTCAGCTAGGAGTTCACTGCGGACCTCAGGTCTCCGGCTGCTAAGCGATCTCCACCAGTCTTGCTTATCTCCACAGGCGTCTGCGTCTACCGATTCTTACAGCTGACACGATGGAGTGCGAA
This sequence comes from Sphaerodactylus townsendi, assembly GCF_021028975.2. Lineage (NCBI taxonomy): Eukaryota > Metazoa > Chordata > Lepidosauria > Squamata > Sphaerodactylidae > Sphaerodactylus > Sphaerodactylus townsendi. Next base: position 25,923,610 of record NC_059437.1, on the reverse strand, counting down.
GGCCTTTACAAGCTGGTGCGAAACCCGGGGAATCCTCGAACCTCCACCCTGCTCACCGTCCACCTGGGGAAGGGCCGCGATACCCGAAGTCCCGCTGGATCGGCAGCGTCCAGGGACCACCGTTCCGGTATACCAGCCTGTCCTCCCTGGATCGGCGCGTCAGACCGCTGGCAAATCTACCTAGGACGCTCTGCCCAATCGGCCGGAACACCGGTGAGTATGGGGCTTACAAAAAAGCAGGGGCTTATGACAAAGCGCGTTGGCCGAACTGGCGTTAGCGAAATCACGGCTAGAGGGTCCCCGTAAAGAAGGGAGCTGCGCCGGTGGTTTGAGAGATTGAAGCTCAGTGTCCATGTGGTACCCAGAGAGGGGACATTGAATCTTAAGGACTGGGGAAAACATCGAAAGGCACCTCTTACGCTGGAGCCTCGTAGCGGCCTTGATATTACCATGCTCACTTCCACCAAGCGTGGGGAACAATGCTATGCTTCGCCGTATCCAATACCTGCAGACCTATGGCTCCCCTTGCTGTGCGACGTACCTCCTTCGATCTTTCACCTTCAATTTCAACCCGGAAATTTCTCTATCCACTAAATTGGGCGCCCTGTCCTCCATACTGCCACCCTGGCTCCCTTCACCCAATTCCAAACTCTCCCAGCGGCTCAGCCGCCCCTCCTGCCCATGCCGCTTCATTTTCCGAAGCCGCTGCATCCGTCAGGCAGCCTACATAATGTGGCGGGTTTCCAAACTCTGTAGAGCGTGTTAGCCCGCGATCTGCCAGAAGAAGAAGAAACCTGGCGGAAGGCGATGCCCCGATATCCTTGCATTGTGCCCGTGCACTTCACAGATGCCGTGGGGGAGGATGGCATGGACCCGGCCGGGTTATTCAGTACGCCCTTGAGCTATAATATCCTCGCGGAGCTCCATAAAAGCCCGGTCTGCCGGAATGATGGGAATGCCAGCTATGTGAGAAGCATACTTTCGAGGGAGCGGTAGCGAGGAGTCACCTAATGGTTCGGACGACTGGAAGACCACCTTCCGCGTGCTCCTGAGCCCTGCACCGAATTTGTGATCTGGAAAGCGAGTTCGCCAGCGTGCCATTATGCAGGGCAGCGCCCTCCGGCGGCGCCTGGCCTTCAGCTTCACGGTTTCGATGCTTTTCGTAACCCAGCGATCAGGTTGTCCTGCCACAGGAAGCCGCACCACGGTCGCCTCTGGAGTGCGCCTATAAGGCATTTATCAAAGTCTGGCCAATGCGGCCAGCCAATGCCCAGAGTTTCTCCACCATCCGGCCAAAACCCCAAGGAGCCCTATGCGAGTTTGTAGACAGGCTCCGTAGGAGGCCCTCAAGAGGCGAGGTTGACGAGGAGGCCAAAGTGAACTCGCTTAAACACCCGCAGGGAAGGCAGCGCTCCGCTGGAGTGCCGCCAGCGATCACAGGCCTAGGAAGGAACCCGAGCTGGCAGAGCATACTCAAAAGCTTGCCAGGATCTCGGGTCTTTAAGCCCCATCAAGCCAGCCTTCCTGAGTAGCCGCCCTCTCCGCTGCCATGCAGAGGCAGCCCGAGACGAGGGAATGTTTCAGTTCGCGGCAAGCCAGGACATTTCAGCGGAGGAATGGCAGGCTGCCGGCGGGGGGCCACTACAGCCACGGCGGAGGAGGAGGTCTCTCCCCAGAGGCGAAGCCCCAGGAGATCTAGGGCAGGCTCCCAATGCCAGCTGGGAGGCCAGCGCCGGAGTGTATCTCCAGCCGGAACCAAGATCCCGCACCTCAAACCCTTCCCAGACTCCCCATGAGATCTTAAGCTGCTCCAGCTCAGTATAGTGATCCCATCCCCACGGAGACCATTGGAAGCAGATCTTGCCAAAAGCTTCGCCCGCTGAACAGGGGTTGTTCCATCATCCAGGGGTCATCGACCCCCAGTACCAGAGGAGCCATCCACATCCAAGTATGGACAAACATCCGCCCAGAGAGCTGCCAGAGTTCACCTGAACACCCTGCCTCCTATACTTCTCGCCAGAGTCTAATCTAGGTTCCAGCTAAATCTAAATGCGTTGCTGTCTCCCTACATCTATGCACTTCCCTGCTCCTTGCTAGCCCCTTCTACTTCCAAAGTCACCCATGCACTCCATGAAGTGCCCCAGAATGGCAGCATTTCAAAATCGTCTGCAGAGTCCACAGTCACTGAATTGCAACAGAAGAAAGTGCTGTGAGGAAGAGGGACTGCACCGTTTTGAACCCTCCTCAGGAGAATGCACCCCATAATGAAATCCACGGGACAATGAGGCATGGAAAGGAAGATGCTCACACAATGGCCTTAAAGCCAAAAGAAGTCCTTGATGAAGAAAGAAGCCCCCTTGGCCCTCTCAAGCTGTAAGGTTCAAACCAATCTCATGGCCTCGCCTGTGCAAAGCCAAGCTCAAAGCTCCCAGTGGCAGCAAAATCGTCGAGGTACCTCAAGAGGGAGCAAGATCTCAAATCCAAGGTTGTAATCCTCCTTGCTTTACTTTATATATGTGCTCTGTACATGCCTATGTATGTTCTGTGTAATGCTTGCCCCTCAAAGAGACCCTAAAAGTTTCCCTCATAGGGGAGTTTTCCATTGCTTCAAAGCCATGCTCTTGTGCTTCAATTAAAGGTTTTCTTCTTCACGGTTATGTGTTACTTAAATGCCTTGAAAGGCTTAAGCCCATTCACCAGCATCCGCCTTAAGCGGGACCTGGCTTCGTGCGTGCTCCCCAGGATACCGATGGGACCTGCTTCCAAGCCGCATACCATCTTAGTTTAAACCCTCCAAAACTTTTCTTCAAACCTCTCCTTTGAGAACCTTTTCCTTACGTGCAATCTGAGCCTACACTGCCACATTGGCGTGGCATAGGCAGGATTTACGATATGAAGCCGGAAATCATTTTCATGCTCCCATTTCTCTGCTGGCTCCTGGCTAGTCCTGCAGTGCCAGGGGGGGGGTCTCTCAGCCACCACCCTATCTTACACAGCCTCCGCTGAAGGTGAGGAAAGCGAGCTCAAACAGGCCAAAGTCCCCTTACCCAGGAGGGAAGGTAGAGCTGACTTCCCCCCCCCCTGCCTTCCTTTCTGCACCCTCCCTCTTTCTAATGGGCTGACGCACCCCACCTCTAGATCTAGGACCTGATAAAGGTTTTGCAAACCCCTCTAGGCATTTTGCTCCTGTGATCCAAACCTCAGAGCCCAGGAACTGTTTTTTTTGAATCCTCTTGTTATCTTTCCTATAGGCGCTCTATTACGATATAGACTATAATTGTAGAGATTGTTCAAGAGTTACTTTGCAAAAAACCCACACCTTAGAAGGCGGTGATTGGGATGGATTTTGCAAACAAACATCCACGACCTGGATACTGACCTCTCCCTTCTCCCAGGCCATGCCGAGGGCAATTCCCTGCACCTTGTATCTCTTGCGCCCTGTGAGATGTTTGCAAGTGATGCGTTGTTGGATGGGGCAGCTGCGCCCTAGCGAAAGCTTGGCCAAAACAAGCGAAAAAAGGGGAGTAGTTTCCCCTATTGACCCAATCAAGGTCTCATCCTCTTCTCTAGCAGACCATATCCAAGAGTACTCTTCTCTATTCTCTATCAAAAAATTGCCCGCCCCACTCAGGAGACTCTGAGGCAACTTCCATTGTCATCTATAAGGGATTAACTCAGCCAGCCGCGCATGAAACCCCTAGGGGGGAAAAGCGTTGCTTGTCTTTCTCTCCCATACAGGAGTCCCAGCTCGCATGCATGCCAGACCAGCCCCCATCCCGGGAGATGGAGGCGGGGCCTCCCTGGAGGATCCGACCCCGCCGCCCTGTCGAGAGGGCCCGATTGCCCCCAGCCTGGGCCCGAGATGGGAGGGATTTCTCTGGAGCCGGCACACCCATTCTTCCACAAGGGATCACAGCCCCCGCTGTGCCCACACCCCTGGGAACGGCAGCCTGGGCCAGCTGTGAAGCTCAGAGGTTGATGCAGCGTGTTGCTGCTCCTCATCTACAATCGCTATTCTCTCTCCCTCTCTGCAGCCCCTGGCTGAGGCTTGGAGTTGCAGCCAGGGACATTCCTGAATAGATTAACCCTTGGAGACTCTCCTAAGGCTGTTCTCAGCAGCTTGAATATTGTTGGAACCACGCCTTCTCTCCACAGCAACCTTGCTCGTGAGGAGGAATGCACTGAACCTGCAATGCCTAAAGACTATCAGTAGCTCTCCCTACGTTCTTGAAATCCATGGACTCCTAGCATCATACGGCTCTGCTAGCTTTGGTAGTCAAACAGCAAGAGCCATGCATTGAGACAATTATGCAACCATGGGTTGCCTTCCTTCGATACATCATCCAGCCTATGTATCGTTTAAGCCCATGTTTTATTGTTTGAATTTATTGCATGCCCTAATTTTTTTGAAGTTATGTTATTTTGTTATTGCTGCATTTCCGCCTGTCTCTGTCTGCCCGGGACTCTCCTGCTACCCCAAGCTCCACCCCAGGAGGCCCGGCCGCCGCCCATCGCTCGCTCCGCTCTGCAACTTTGATCCCTCACCTGTGAAGCGGCCCGGTGCGCCCTCTTAAGGCAGAGCCTGTCTCCCTCACAACTTCCCTTGTGGGAGCCCCGGACTTGTTTCCTGTAACCCACCACAAGACTATTGTGCCAGCTGGCCTGTGCCCTTCTTGAAGTCCATCAACTCTACCTCCCACAGCTCTGGATGCCCTGGCCTCCGAGGCAGCAGGAACCGATCAGCGACCCTAGACAATGCGTGCCGCTATTGATTACTTGTTGTTGTTACACCACCAAGGGTTGTGAGAATGTACACATAATATGTGTTGTTTTGAAATCTTTCTGATAATTCCCAGTTGATTCACATAGAAGTGCGTGAGCTGCAAGAAGTTGTATCTAATCTGAAGTATGATGTTTTTTTTGCCCCCCCATTGGTGGTCAGCCCTCTGGAACTGGCTGCCGGGAGGAGATGGGTTGAGTGCTATTGTACAGCTCTGCATTGGTTTAGTTATTGTGCTTGCCTCGATTATCGGATCTTGTTTACGTTCAATGCGTGTCTAATATTAGCCTGTAGCGTGTGTAAGAAACCCCTCGAATTTCCCTTACCCCGCAACCAAGTTCTAATGTTACACAAGCAGCTTGGTCCAGCCGACTCATTAGCGGCAGGAGGAGACAAAGCGTCCCTTTAAATCGCGCCCATAGCATTTATTTGCTTTTCTAAAATGTAAAAAGGAGGAATGTAGTAGTAGTGCACTACCGTACCCAGCTGCGCCGTGGTAGAGCGTTGGGGCGCCAGCGGACTCTGCGGCCTTGCCGGTCGCATCAGCACCCCTCACTCCTCATCCCCCCATGAGTCACGGGTCATGAACTGTCTGAAGCTCAATCACGAGCATGGGACAATGGTCTTGCCCCCAGGTGAGGATTGAAGCTCAGGCAGCGTCTGCTCCTCTCCGCACGTAGCAGATGAGATCATACATCACATGATGATCTCCCGACCTCCCGCCTCCCGTTCTCCCGGAACTCCCCCCGGTCCTCCCTCCTACACGCCCCCGATAGAGTAACAATAAAAGGTGCCAGGAACCGGCAGACGGGAGACTCGCTAGGAACACGGACCTCCGGTCTCCCGCTGCTGGCGATCTCCACCAGATGTTATCTCCGCGTCTCGTCTCGTTCTTACGCTGACCACGTGGGTCGACTACACCTATCAAAGGAAGATATTGATCTAAGATATAGTAGTCTCTCCTTAATTAGATTTTCCTTTTATCTTCACATGATGCGTCAGCATTTCTTTATGGAGTTAGATAACAGAGGAAAATAAAAGAAAAAAGAAACACAGTAGACATGCTTCATAAAGTTAATTACTTTCAGTTAATTAGAATCTTCTTTGTTTTTTGTTTTTTAATCCACTACTGCTTTTCAGGCAATCCTTCTTCACACATAATTTCATTCATTCATTCATTTCTCTGTTTTTAAATGATGGGAAGCTAAACAGGTGAACGAAGCCAAACCTTGGGGAACACCTAAATCAACTCTTTAAAGACTGGTCAAACATCAGAGTTTGTAGCAATAAAATAGAGATTATCATAACATACTGAAGACACTATAACAAGCAAGTAAAGAGTAACCAGGGCAGCACATAAAAACAGGGTGAGATTGAGATCTTTTAGAATGAAAGTAAGAGTCAGGAAGTAGGGAAAGGAATCCTTCCACCCTGGAATGGTCACACACACTGCTATTTACCTCAGAAAGGGGGGAAAGATTAGAATATGTTTTATGGACATCCATTTTTTTCCCTCCTAAGGCCAACGGAAGCACCTGGAAGATGGGTGTCGGTAAAGAAAAAAACTGTGCAGAAATTGGTAGATTAAAACCCCATGTGGCTTAGATCTGTTTTGGAGTATACCTGATTTTTAAAAAAAAAAATGCTAGGAAATCACAAATCACCCAGTATCTGATTTCATCCTGTACCATATGGAGGCCTCAGGCCAATGAAGCTTAAGCCTGAATGCCACCTTGCTGACACAAAGGAGCCAAATGTTTGATAAGAGAAGATGTCTTCTTGTGATGTCTTCTCACCTTGCTTAGACAGCTGATTCAATAATCTCCTCCGTCTGTCTGCAATGGTGGCACAAAACTGCAACCAACAGCTCCCCCATCTGGCAAGTTACCATGATGTATCTGGATTGGACCATGCTGCTCCGAGGCACTGTGGGAATAGGTGGATATAATAGGTAACTATAACAGGTGTAGGATGCAATACAAACCATTTGCGGGGGGGGGGGCCTTTGCACAGATCTCATCCCCAAAATGAGTCTGCCCCATTTTATTTCCCGCAATTCAGGAATTTTGAAAATCGCTAAACCAGGGATCCTTTTGCAAAGTTCCAGGCTGGGGCCGCTCCTGCGCAAACAGACAGGCAGGAGGCGCTTTATTTCCCTCCCTTCCATCACGCCATCCACAGTCAGGGAGACTCCGCCCACCAAATTTCCTATTAAATTTACCCATTCTTTTCACTTTGCATCATTTGTATCTAAGTAACATATAATTTAGTAAAGACATGAAAAGTGTGTAAAACTGACACAAAAGACACAAGGATTATTATAACCAGAAATGCAAAAAAGTGAGATGAATCAGGTTCACAGCAACAAGCTGAACAAATGGAGGCGTCATTAAAAACAACATGGTTTACTGCATTCATATTCTTGAATGATGTGGCCACTGGTCTGCCAATAGCACAACTTTTAATTTTTACAAAGCATATATTTGGACCTGTGACAGCAGTTTTAAGCTTTTTTTTCCATTCAAATTTTTCTCTTCCTCTGGGCTATTGTCTAGAAGGCTGTGAATATGGGAACAAAATACAGTGTGACAGCTTTTCAGAAATCCATATGTTTGATTAATTGTTTTTTTCACATGAAATTTAGATGATTAATATTCCAATCTAATTAATTAAATCCAAGAAGAACTCAGCTAAAACAAATGTTTGCCATTTAACGATACAAAATGAGTTTGCATTAGCTAACTAGAGAATTCAGTAGCAAGAGGTGTAAGCTAAATACAAAATCTAGTATCCACTTATTGGTGGCTTGGAGGGGGAATTTGGCTATGTTTAAAAAGACGTGTTAGGTAGGACAAAAAATTTAATCTTAAATTGCCAGCTAGCCATTTCATGAAGAGATTCTACTATGACAATATTTATCTTTTGGCTTAGAAGATAAAAGTTTCTCCTTGGAATCCTTTGTCACTAGTTTTTTACTCCTGGGAGAAGAAGACAAGAGTGGAGCCAGGGAACCATCTGATCCAGTTTGTTGATCATTGTGGTGACAATGGCCCCTTCCGTGTTTTCAAACCACTTTCACAACTGTTTGCAAGTGGATTTTGCCATTCTGCACAGCTTCAAAGAGCACTGGAAGCAGTTTGAAAGTGCATTATTCTGCATGTGCGGAATGAGCCAGTAAACCAAAGGGGAAGTGGATGAACTATGCATAAACAGAAAATCCACTTAAAAATTAAATATCTAGAAAAAGGATGGCAACAATTGGCCATGCTGGCAGGGGCTGATGGGAATTGTAGTCCATCAACATCTGGAGCACCATCGGTTGGCCACCCCTAATCTAGAAGAAAGGACAATATCAATAACTTTGAGAGCAAAAAAAGAGAGGCTGCTTTTAAACATTATGAAGAAACCTTGATGGAATTCCTTGATGAAATTTATTTATTGTTTTATTTTCTTCATTTATTTGCTACCTTTCTCCCCAATGGAGACAAAGTGGCTGACATTTTTCTGCTTTCCTCCATTTTATTCTCACAGCCACCCTGTGACACAAGTTAGACTGAGAGTGTGAGACTGGCCCAAGATCACCTAGCAAGTTTCCGTGGCAGAGTAGAAATCCAAACCTGGCTATCCTAGATCCTAGTCTGATACTGTAACCATAGTTTTAATTATTTTTATTTATTTTGGGTTTATTTCCCACCCTATCCCCGCAGGGCTCAGGGCGAGTCACAACAGTTAATAAATATAATCCATGAAAACATTTTAAAATAAAACCGTACAAAAATCAAAACAATAGTACAATAATGCTGATAACACTATACACTGCGGAATTATACAAAAGTAGATGGCAAACATAATGCCTTTCAATTCACCCAGTTTCCCCTCCCCCTCATCCCCCAGAGACCAAAAGAAGATTATTATTATTATTATTTATTAGATTTATAGGCTGCCTCACCCCCCAAAGGGCTCGAGGCTGCTCACAATACAACTGTTTCCAATAACAGCACATAAAATACATAACTAAGACTTAACTCCATTAAAACATTAAAACAAATTCCAATAGCAGCAGTTACTTAAAATTTAAATAACAAAGTTAAGAGCAAGTAAAATTTAAAGACAGGCGCCCAATCAAAAAGGCTGATCAAAAAGGCTGGGAGGGGAAAGGCAGGGCCCAAGATGGAATAAAGGCCCTGCTAAGATGGAAAACTGGCAGCCTCAGGGCCAGCCCCGCCAAAGATGACTATAATTTGTTTTGATCCAACTAATTAGCTGGAAAAGGCCTGGTAGAAAAGCCAGGTCTGGCAGGCCCTGTGGAACTGTAAAGGCTCTCACAAGGCCCTGACATTCCCTGGAAGTTTATTCCACCAGGCTGGAGCCAGGGCCAAAAAAACCCTGGCTCTTGTTGAAGCCAGCCACACTTATATAGTCTGTCCTCTATCTACAGATCCTAGAGCTGGAGAAGAGTTCTTCAGGAGCAAGTAGCAGGAAGCACCTGGGAAACAGGCTGAGTCTGTCAAATGGGACTGCCCTGCCAAATAGGAATTGGGGGCGGGTGGTAGGACAAAGGGTAAAGCATGACATCACATTCAGAAAAAAACACTCCAAGCAGGCAAATGGCAGGTCTGTTCCCACACCACACTGGGATTTGTTCAGAAGACTGACAAGCACTAGTGTACCACAAGCTGATCAAAGCAAAAAAAGAGTTAAACTGTCATTGGTGACATTTGAGTCAAAGCCATGGGGCTGCAAAATTTGGTAGCACCTTAATATAGAATGACTGACCCTTGGCTCCCAGTGGTGAATGCAAGAACAAAGCCAGTTAGATTTGAACAGGGGCTTCCTGATTCATAACCTAGCATCTCATCCCCTCTGCTACTATTGGTACTAAGGTTTTGTACCTGGAATTTTAATGAATTACTAGGAATCTATGAAGCTTTCTTACAGGATTTCAGCTATCTAGTTCAATGTGGTCTGATCAGTAGCAACTCTCCAAAGGAGAAGAAAGGAGGGTAGCAGAAAGGATTGGAAAGTGAGTGGCATCACATCAGGGCCAAAAGGTGTGATAGTATGATGACATCACTTCCAGTTTTTCACTAGAAGTGATGATGTTCATTCATGCAATGCTGAAGACCCTATTTTCTTTACCTACACACCTTGTAAAGAAGCAGCAGGAAGCAGGTAGGGCAGAAGTTCTCCCTAACCCAATATCACGGGCCGAGACCCAACCATACCATTTTATACCCTTTTAACTGGAAATGAACCTGAGAAATAAACCTGGGAGTGGACTGATGCTCTCTGCATATAGTGTACATCCTGAGACTCAGCCACAAGAAAGGAAGGTGCCAGTATTTTTAGGTACAAAAATAACTATGAAAATCACAAATTGTGACATCAGCAGGAGAGAAAATACAGAACATTTAACTAGAGATCGAACAAGGTGGATGTCTGTGACAGCACAGTAAGGGATAATCAGTGGAGATTTAAAAATAAGGGATTATGCCTATGAAGGACGAAGGATATAATTTACCTGGATTTTAACCAAAAGCTTTTACACTCATCTGCAAGGTCAGTATGTTACAGAGAGTGAATTACTTGAGCAGATTAAGAACTCATTTTTATGTCAAAAAATAAAATCTCTGAGTGCTTCCTGCTGTTGCAAGTATATTTCAGAATACAGATGTGCGTGTGCATGTTTTCCTGAACCTATCTTTAGCACAAATGTGGGATATTTGTAACTTAAAAAATAGTTGCCAAGCAATCTTGTCCAATTCTGTACTTCATAAGGAAGACTCTTGGGGAGACGGCAGAATGGGCCTTATCCAAATGGAGGACAAAGCATCTCTTTTAACAACATGATACCCAACCTAACAAAAAATGTCGAAATACAACAGTCCCCCACCCCAAGAAGCAAAACAGCTCTACGGGAGTGCATGTGATGATTCATTGGGAGAAATGAAAAGTCTTGAAATAAAAATGTGCAAGTTTGAATTCAAAGAAATAATAATCAGACCCAAATATGCCAGCTGCCTCTTATTTCAAGGGCAAGTTTCATTTTTACAATGCGCACTGAGAAGAAAAAAGCAAATTAAAAAGCTACATTTCCAAAAAATACCAAGTCAATAAAAGTGAGAAGAAATATCTTTTTATATACCGTAGTTGTTTTCTCTTCTCTACTTGAGAATTCATAACATTAAGCAGAGGAGAAAATTTGGTCAGGACCACAAATGGTTCAACAATTCACCAATAAAGTTTGGAGCATGCTTGTAAGACCCCAATTTTTGGAACATGCTTGTAACACCCCAGCAGGGAGCGCTCATGCCCTGGGCACAGTTTCCCCTTGCTCCACCCCTGCATGGAAGTAACCATCCTCCCCATTTGACAGACCAATTGTCCTTCATGAAATTATCTTCTCCCCTTTTGAAGGCATCTAATCTCCATAACATGTCTAATCAAATTCCCTAATTGGCATTGTGTGAACAAGGACTTCTTTTTGTTTCTCTTGTATCACACTCAATGCTAGAATGATGAGTAAGGAATACTTCTCTGGCTCCATCCTCTTGATATCATTTGTAATTTGATAAACTTTTATCATGTATGTGGACCAATAGTTCCTTCCCTTCAATGTTCTACCAAATCACTGCATGCTAGCCAGAAAAAGACTTCTGAATTACTTTATACTTTCCATCTCTTGTTGTAAGTCACTTAAGGCTGTTCTGAAATTCTGTTATCATTTTACTTTATGTTGGAGTCTAAAAATTTGGGGAAAGCATATCCTATGATCTTTCTTGCCCGATACAAATCCTTTCTGAAGTTGGCTTTCTTATCTCTCACTAACACATACCCAAGCAACATTATCAAACTGTCAACATAATTACATTTTTCAATCAAATTCTGTCTCCGGCAGCCTTATTACCATTCTGAAACGATGATTTATTGCGGATCGTGTCAACCACAGATGTAACCTTCAATCTAATAGCTTCCTTCCATTTTCAAAGCTGACTCCAAACCTAATTCATTCTTTAGCTCTGTTTGTGATATTTAGCACTTGGTGTAATAAGGTGTTACAAGCAATTTTTTAAAACAAGAAAAAGAATTCACACTTTATAGTCCATCTGGCATGAAACAATATTGCTTTTGAAAAACCTGCAAATGGTTGTTAAACCAACAGGTTCTGCCACATATTAGGGCATTTTAAACTATTGGTAGATTAATTATCCTAGTCTCTACAGTTTTATCTACAGTTGGCATCATGAACTATTTATATTCTACTCTTTCCCCAAAACAGTGATGTGGGGGAGCGGGTTGCTAGGAGGAAAATATATCAGGCTCTCCCAGTTGACTAAAGCCATCAGATATAAGAGCAGAGAAGATTATTTAGGTGATAAGACACTAACGTTCTGAACTTGTAGCAACAATTTTAATTGGGATCCCAGAATTTGAAAGACCACATGACCCACTCCCATATGAACCTGCCCAAAAGTTCTCCTGCTGTAAGCAGTAGATGGCTACTGAAGACTTGGTCTTCTCTATTGTAGTCAGGTTGGACCAATGATTTTTGGCACCACATGTGACTTACCACTTTGGCTCCCCCTCCATTAAATGTCAAGAAAGAATTGATACATTTATTTATCATGGATGGATGGATGGATGGATGGATGGATGGGTGGGTGGGTGGGTGGGTGGGTGGGGAAACAATTCTAACTTGGTGCCCATAAAGCCTGGCACCTTAAAAGACTGTCTACTTCATATAGACTGTTGAGCTGGCCCTAATGAGTCTTTCCCATGTCTGACATTTTCAAGTTACATGCACCAAGAGAAGATCATTCTATTTTTCTGTGCTTTTAGCAAGAGTTAAGGTAAATGTGTTTCTTCTGCCACCTGCCTTTGATTAGCTGTCAGGGTCTTATGGTTTTTGCTATTTCCTGCTGATTGTTGACTTGTGGTTTTCACTTAGAGTAAGATAAGTACATTGTGGTTTTCACTTAGAGTAAGATAAGGGCATACATTGAAAATGCTGGGGGGAAGAATCAGAACTAATAAAAGGAAACACTTCTTCACGCAACGTGTGATTGGTGTTTGGAATATGCTGCCACAGGAGGTGGTGATGGCCACTAACCTGGATAGCTTTAAAAGAGGCTTGGACAGATTTATGGAGGAGAAGTCGATTTATGGCTACCAATCTTGATCCTCCTTGATCTGAGATTGCAAATGCCTTAACAGACCAGGTGATCGGGAGCAACAGCCTCAGAAGGCCATTGCGTTCACATCCTACATGTGAGCTCCGAAAGGCACCTGGTGGGCCACTGCGAGTAGCAGAGAGCTGGACTAGATGGACTTTGGTCTGATCCAGCTGGCTTGTTCTTATGTTCTTATAACATCCATGCTGTTGCCGGTTCAAATCAAATATTCTTTTTTTCAATTTTGCTTCTCTCTTGTAAGCAGCTAACCTGTGAGTTTTTATTTCTCCACCATCTTTCTCAAGCTGAATTTTGTTCCCATGAGAAGAATGCATTTTTCCGAGTGATTAAGCTCAGATAACGATGAGGTGATGAGTGATCACTGCAGTGAAACATGGTGTGTTTGCCTCAATATTGCCAGAAAGCCAGAGTGATCAAATGGCATGAATGTTGGCCTCGGACCAGGAATGCATTTAAAACCCATCCCAGTCCTGAAGTTCACTGGGTGACCATGGGCTAGCCATCATATCTCTAGCTAACCTGAAAAATGATTACAGGAAAAAAGTGGGATAACACTATAAAGGAAGGGTGATATGTAGTGATAATAACGTGGTGGTGGACAGGGCCATCAAGTCACAGTTGACATGGTAACCCTGTAGGGTTTTCAAGGCAAGAGACATTTGAAGGTGGTTTGCCATCACCTGCCTCTGTGTGGGTTGAAAAAGTCCTGAAAGAACTGTGACTGGCCAAAGGTCACCCAGCAGGTAATATATAGTATGTAGTGATCATGAATAATTATCTAATGGACATATACAAATAAAATGCTGTTCAGAAAACCAAGTTAAGGAGCCAGACCCTACACAGTCTTTTGGTTAACTACTGAGACATTTAATGAAAGAAGCATAGTGGAAAATGATATACAAGCTGAGTTAAATAAAGCAAGTGAAGAGGGATATTTGAATCTAACATTTAAGCATACCAACAGAGGAAGCCAAGTTGGCAAGTACACAACTCTTACCACAGATAATATATGTTGGGTAATGAAATCAGTTTTAATTTTTCTTAGAAGTTAATTGATTGCCAGTAACTCTGTGGGCTTTTCAAGGAAAAAATAACCAGTCAAATGTGTTGGTGATAAAGGATGTGCTTTCCAGATTTTCCATTCTACCTCTTTCCAAAGATCTCTCAGATTTTTTAATAATCCTTCTTCCAGGATTCACGGGGAAATTTATATTGCTTTATGAAACCAGAATAAATGGAATGCAGCCTTGTCCCTTTGCAAGTCGATTTTATCCATCCAAATATGACATTTTGGAGGTATACACACACACACACACACACACACACACACACACACACATATCCATCATGTTGTCTATCTTATCTTAGAAGCTGAAGTGCTGATGATATTCAATCTATCAGAAAAATGAAAATTTTTGCATAAGTAAACCAGAGATGTTTGGGAAAAGACCTGCTGGATCAGATCAAGGTTCTCTCCAGTTCTCACGCTGTTTCCAACAGTAGCCAACCAGATGCTTCCCAGAAACCAGCAGACAGAGCTTGAAAAACAAAACTACACCCACTCAATCACTCGCACACTGTTAGCCCCTCAGCAAACTGCCAGCAAGTCCCATCATGATAAGTTGTGCATTGTATGAAGAAGTACTTCCTTGTATCTGCACTGAACTGAGAAGAAAAAAGAGAGAAGACAAAAGTCCTGCTCAAATGTCCAAACATCATCCCACTCTCTAAACAGCCTGAGTTTTACAAAGGTATACCCATTAATGGCTCCCCTATCTTTTTTTCCTTTAAATAATAAATGCTGAGATAGCTTCATATGCTGCCAGCATGAATTCAAAATGTGAGTAAAACACCACTGAAGAAATAGATGGAGGACAGTAGATCTCAAAAATATGCATCAAGTTTGGGCCTGCATAAAGATCGAGCCAACCCAAATCCAATGTCCTAGGAACAAGAAAACTGAGTACAAGTCATGTAATGGTGTTCAAAATAGCGGTCCCAGCCTCCAGCTTGGGCCTGGAGATCTTCCAGAATCACAGTTGGTCTTCAGACAATTCCCCTAGAGAACATGGCTGTTTTGAATAGTGGTCTGTAGGACATCACACCCTTACTGAGTTTCCTCTCTATCCCAAACCCTTATCCTCCCCAAGTGCCATTCCCAAATCCCCAGGAATTTCCCAAGCTGGAGCTAGCAATCCTGTCAAAAATGTGTGGACAGAAGTGGTATTAAGAAGCAAAAAGTAAGGACCGGGAAAAAGAAAAGTGAGGAAAAAAGAGAAAGCAGTGGAAAGGCACCAATTGTTAAGCAAATTAATAGAACATGCAAAAATTAAATACTATACAGATCCCCTCCCTTGCATGCCACTCTCACTCCCTCCCCTCCCTCACTCCCTTTCCTTTGCATGGCACCCCTCCCCCTCCCTCCGCTAGGGTGGGTGAGCCATGTCCAGAAGCTAGGCCCCTTCCCTCCCCTCCCTTGCATGCCATTCCTCCCCTCCCTCCCTTTCCTTTGCATGGCACCCATCCCTTTCCCCTCCCCCTCCCTCCGCTAAGGTGGGTGGGCCATGTCCAGATGCTGGGCCCCCTCCCTTGCATGCCTCCCCTCCCACTCTCTCTGCTAGGGTGAGTGGGGCAAGTCCAGATGCTGGGTCCCCTCCCCTTCCCTTGCACGCCACCCCTCACTCACAGTGGAGTGGGGAAGGATTATATTAATCCCATCATGATAACTGCACTCAAGGACCTCTGGAATAGACAAATCCACTAGACATAAATAAAATTAGAAACCCCAGCCAGCCCTCCCACAACATGTAACTAATGGCTTTATGATATGCTATTTCATATGCACACAAAATGGAGGAGAGGAGAACAGTACATGTCACATTGAGTTCTTGCAGAAAAAGGCGACGTATAAATGAAATAAGTAAATAAACAGGTGTGTCCATGAATTTTGTGAACTGTTTGATCCAGGAGTTCCGGTGCCAGCCACAGTTGATTCCCATTATGCAGGATAAGACTGCAGTCATACTTTTTTCCAACCATGTATTTATCTATCCCTAGTATTTCATTCTCAATCTCTTCCTTTCCTAACAACAAATCTGTATTTTTGAAACAGCACACTGGTCTGCAATAAGCTTTTTATCAGATACTTTATAAAGATTCTCAATAGTACTCATTCTGGTACAGATCCTTCGGGATTTTTGCTTGGCACCATAGCTCAGCAGCAGACTACATGCTTTGCATGGATAAGGTTCCAGATTCAATGATCACAGGATTCTGCCTGCTGAGTCAGATCATTGGTCAGTCCAGATCAGTATTACCTACTCTGACTGGCAGAGGCTTTCTAGGGTTTCAGGTAGAATTTCTCAGATTACCCACTACTTGATCCTTTTCAAGTAGAGGTAGAACCTGAATCTTTCTGCAGGAAAATCAGATGCTCTGCAACTGAACCACAGCTTGCCAATGGCATCTTCTCAGTAAAGCAATCTCAGATGTGATGCTTAGGAAAGGTCCCTTCCTAAAAGCTTAGAGCGCCACTGATAGTCAAATAGAATCATCAAGTTGTTAGTGTAAGAAAGCCCTACGTTCCACCAAGCAAGCAAAATTTCACGCAAACTTAATGCTGACCATGTAACATGGGAAAGTCATCAGATTTCTGAACATATTTTTAAATCCACAACATTTCCCCAAAGCCTTGCTGAGCTGTTGTTAATCCTGTGAGGAAAAGCATAAGTATAATATTTCTCTTTAATATCTTATCACAGCTTATAGCAACCAGAATGGGCAATTTCGATCAGGAAATGGCACAGAAGGAAAGGATAAAAATAGACCTCCCTAGCAATAGTCCTGATCCCTATTGAGCCTAGGTTTTTAAACAGAGGCTGGATGGCCATATGTCAGGGGTACTTTGATTGACTGCTCCTGCTTGGCAGAGGGTTGGACTTGATGGCTCTTGTGGTCTCTTCCAACTCTGTGGTTCTATGAGCCTTCTCACAGGCATTTTCTAATATTAAAAAAATACATCAGGATATCTGATTATGAGTCCTGCACATAAGATGAAATTTAGCTCTATATTTCTTTGCTGAATTTGGAAGATCTTGCTCACAGAGGCTGATGTTTAGAAAAGTGCAGTATTGAAAGCTCTCTGTTAACTCGGTAACATTATAAACTGGATGTGGGGGTGGGGGAGGTGGATACTCAAAAAAGAAAGAAAATCACCGTAGAAAAACTTAGCTACCTTTTCTGAATTGCAATGTGTTTCTTTACCAGAGCATCATCAAAATGAATCAACATCTATGTAAAGGATTAAATTGCTTCCTTTTTTCATGCCTAACAATGATCAGATAATGAAGGGATGGAAAGTAATTGATGATCAACAGAAAATGGAGCTTAAAAAAACAATTATTGGATTTAATCATAAATCTAGACAATTACTCTGGCATTGCAGGAGTGCAGCTAATAATAAAGCCTTCTATACTAAATACAAATGGCATATTTTCAGACTATAGTGGAGAATGGATGTATTCTTTACCTCCCATTTGGAAAATTTATTATCTGCATTTTTTCATTGTAGAACTCAGCAATATTGAATTGTTTTAAGAAAGCACTGTTGATTTATTGTGCATGTTGGCTCATATCCACTCTTACTCTAAAATTGCTTCATGTCAACACAATAGAGGCCTGATACTGAGCGTAAATAGAGGAAAGTATTAAAATCAATGGGACTTGGTTCCATATAATTGGTCATTCTGAGGTGCACTACAAAGATAAGAACTGCTTTGCTAAATTGTCTTAAAAACCTATTTTATTCACTTTCAATGATGTTCTCCCTGATACCTCTGGAAAATTCTTACATAGGACCTTGCACCGTTCTTATCTGTTTAGAGTCTTGAAATCAATTATTTCCTATAAACACAGAAGTTTCATTTAGCAGCCATGGGTAATAGCCTTTGACTGATCTATCCTCCATGAATTTTTTTCTAATCTTCGGCCATTACCCCATCTTGTGTCAGTATTTGATCACTGAAAAGAAGCAGAAGTCTACTATTGTTGACAACAGAATTATTCTGTAATACAACTTTGAATGGGACATTAAAAACTATGGCCGTTTCCGCACGGCCCATTAACGACGGCCTGGGGGCGGTAAAAACGCCACCCCCAGGCCGCCATTTGCACAGGCGCCGCTGCTGCATTGCAGCAGCGGCGACCTGACTTGGCTTCCCTCCCCCCAGGGCGGTGTCAGGCCGCCCTAAACAACAACCCTTTAAAGGGTTGTTGTTGGGCGAAGCAAGCGTCTTCAGCAGCGGCTGGGTGCAAACCGCTACCGCCAGGGAAGACGCTTGTTATCTCGGAATCTCCGCCCACTCCGCAGGTATGATCCATTAAGTCGTTACAGGGTCGGAGAGGGCAGCGTAAGCGGGCCACAGGTCCGACGCTCCAGCAGGCTTAAGGGAGGGCGGCAATCAAGCGACACTCGGCATGACGAAAAGGTTTAAGCAGCGAAAGGCGAGAAAAGGAGTTCTGCCGACCTCCGCCTTCGCCTGCTGCGCAGACGGCTTGCGTGCAGGCGAATTTACTTGCATTGCCCGTAGAACTCTTGGCGGCGTGGGGGCGACTGGAGGCCGTGCGGAAACGGCCAAAGATAGGGACAAAGCTGGATACAGATTTTTATGCCGCACATTTTTAGTACAGTAAAGTCTTCAGAACTTTTACCAGTGATATATATGACTAAGCTACCAAGGGATGACAGCACTTATCTCAAGATAGCATAGAAATCTGTATGTGCTTAAACAAATGTCTTAACTATGTGATTAAATATTTATTATAGTAAGTTATATTACTTTAAAACTGATGATAAAGACATTGGAATTATTTAAGATTTATTGTTTCTTGGCTCAGTCATCAACCAAAAGGGAAACTGTCAGCAAGAAATCAGAAGGAGAGTAAGACTTTGAAGTGCAGCCATGAAAAAACTAGAAAAGATCCTCAAGTGTAAGGATGCTATTGCTGGTGCCCAGTATCTAGATAATGTGGATGGATACCATGGATGAATACATTGGACCATCAAAAAACAAATAAGTGGGTTCTGGATCAAATCAAGTCTGAACTCTTCTCAGAGAAGCTAAAATGACTAAATGGAGGGTATCGTACTTTGGCCACATTATGGATAAACAAGAGTCACTGAAAAAGACAATCATTCTAGGAAAAGTTGAAGGCAGCAGGGAAATAGAAAGCTCCAGCATGAGATGAATTGATTCTATAAAGGAAGCCATGACCCTTAGTTTCCATGATCTGAGCAAGGCCATTAATGATAGGATGTTTTGGAGGACACTGATTCATATGGTCACCATCATGAGTAGAAAGTGACTTGATAGTACTTAACACACACATAGTACCTCATTACTACATATGATTGTGAAGAAAGCTGAACAGGAAGAAAGTTGATTCATCTGAAATATGGTGTTGGAAGATAATTTTACAAATGCCATGGAGCACCAAAAAAGACAAATAAGTGAGTTGTAGATCAAATCAAGCCCCAACTCTCTCTTCTCTAAAATGACTAAACTGAGGCTATAGAACTTTGGTCACTTTATGAGAAGACAAGACTCACTGGAGAAGACAATAACATCAAGAAAAGTTGGAAGCAGTAGGAAGAGAGGAAGATCCAACATGACATAGATTGACTCAATAAAGGAAGTTACAGCCTTGTGTTTGCAAAGACTTGAGCAAGACCATTAATGATGGGATATTTTGGAGGTCATTCATTCATAAGGTCACTGAAAGTCACAAATGACTTGATAGCACATAATACATGCAAATTACCACTAAACTGTCATATGCATTCTATTGATAGGATTAATAGGCAAGATTCTTAGAAGAAATGTTGGGCTTTGGAGAAGATCATGGCAG
The DNA here is from genome assembly GCF_021028975.2 of Sphaerodactylus townsendi. NCBI lineage: Eukaryota > Metazoa > Chordata > Lepidosauria > Squamata > Sphaerodactylidae > Sphaerodactylus > Sphaerodactylus townsendi. The sequence continues at coordinate 25,903,732 of NC_059437.1, read as the reverse complement.
ACATTATACAAGAATAAGAGCAGGAATACTGTGAGAAATACAAATCCCAGTTTAACCAAGTGTCTGGGACACAGGTTAGATCTATGTTCCAGTCCCCAATGGGCATCCTAGGGTGACAGAAACACCAGTAGTTGTCCAGCCAAGTGAGGCTTCAGCCTCTAACCACAACCTGAGACAGGGTTGTTGGATCACTACTGCATGGCAGAAAGCAACCCACCTATGCCAAGTTGGGTTGCCCAAACCCTATTTGAGTCTTTAGATGGGTGGCAGCAGCCATTGCCTAGTCATGGGATGGCCCCTAAATCCTACCAGTAGGGCAGGACACAGCAAGTTCATTGTGAAAAACTGTGACAGCATAATATGGAGGTCAGTGGCTGCTGCTTGAAAGGCAAACCACAAACACATCCCATAATCAATTTGCACGTGTAAAGTGGAAACTCTGTGGAGTCAACTTTCAGCAGCAGCTGAATGAAGCAGATTATATACCCATGGCAATAGAAACAAAATTCAAATCAAACTGAAACATCATAGCCTAAGGGTTGTAAAGGATTCACTTGCAGACCAAGTACATGAGACATCAATCATTTTAATTATGGACTGGTTTCTAAATGAGAAGCAGGGCAGGGGGAGTTCTGTAGTGTCTGAAATCCTCTAAGACATATACACAGGACAAGAATATCTCTGGAGCCAAGCAGTCTTTGTAGCAGAGAAAAAAGGAGATGTCTACTTGAAAAGGTAGCTAGCAATGTGATCAAACAGTGTTAAGTACAGGATTAATCCCCTGAAAATCTTAATAAACCCATAGATAAAAAGACTCATTAGACATTATTTGTCAGGCCTGTTCTATGAGTTTTGATAAGGACCCTTCAAAGAATTTATCCTAGTAGACAGATGAAAAATAAGAAGTATCACTCTAGTATAGATTAGAATCATGTAAAGATACAGAAAATTGATTGTTGAATTAATACTGAGCAGAGCAAAGTTATGAAATAAGTTTAATGAGTGTGGACAAGCAAGCCTGTAATATGGAGACAATTGTGAGGCCTACTCCACAGCAAATACACTTGCTGAGCAACTATACTTCTTTGACCACCATATTATACACACCCATAACTCATTGAACCAGTTAGCCTCAGCATTACTGAAATGTCAACTACAGCATTACTCAAACACAAACCTGGGCAGCTTTGCAACTTCACGGCAGCATAGGTAGGTAATTTTAATTTCTCTTTGTCTCGGTGAACTGTACAAGAACACACATGCCCAAACTACACTAGATTTGGACCTCCCAGCAGCCAATAAAGGACTCAGTATAATCGAGATAGACACATTGGACAGAACTACTGTATGGTGTAGGCTAGGCTGAGAGGATCTAGCTGAAGGCTGCCCAGCAAGTTTCTAAGCAGAGTGGAGATTTGAACCTGGATTTCTCATACCTTAGGGCTTAAATTGCTGTACAGAGGTATCTAAAATGCTTCATACCGCTCTCTGCAGTCCCTAGACTTCCTCATTGGCGCCATTTTCTTGTTTGGGCTGGCCATCTCGCACCTGCATTGCTGTCATCTTTCTATAGAAGAGGTCAAGTCTACATAGCCATGAAAACATGATCTGATAAGAATTACAGCATCAGGCTTTAAAGTCTTCTAGCATCAAACCTGCACCTTGTTTTAAAAAAGTAAACCACCACAAAATGACAACCAGGAATCATTTTGAGGGGGTGAATGCAGGCAAATGGAGAGTTTTGAAAATGTTTCGAAAACATTTGCAAAACATTTTCAGGGCTAATGCAGAAAAAGTCTTAATCTGACACTCTGACTCTTCCACTACAATGGACATTTTCTGCTCCATGCTGCAGCTGGTGGTTTTGAATGTGTGTTTTACTTTTTTGCTGCAATGATTATAACTGATGCATGAGTGATTTGGAAAATCCTGTTTAATTCGAAAAGTATTCACAAGGGACTCAGTTTTAGCAGGGACGGCAAGGTTAGCTAATTTACTTGTTGAGGAAGGTATGAATTGTGCTTCCACTGTCTCAGATAAGTTGGAGAATATGTTACTAATTGTTTGTATTTCACCTTCTGGCTGTTTTGCAAATGAATCAAGAAACATCGCTGTGATATTCAAATGTAACATTATTTTGAAGGAGTTTGTTTCCAGGGGCATTCCACAGTAGTCAGAAGAGCCTGCTGCTTAATTTAATTGAAAGCAAAGAGGGGAAACAAATTATGCAAATGACGATCATCATCATAAAAATAATTTAATAATTTAAATCAATCATTCCATTTTTGTTCTGTTTACCAAGTTAGATTTCTTTGTGAATACCTACAGACAGGCAGAAAGTGGCTGTCAGTTCTCCTGTGGAACCTGCCAATTTTCAAGAAAGCAGGCGTTTGCTTAATTTTTGGAACAGCAATTACGTTGCTTATGACTAGCATCCTGATTCTGCCAGATTCAATGAAAACTGCTGGTAGCATTTAATAAAGTTAGGGTCGCTTTAACTTACTATTCACCTGCTATTTGTGTATCAAACATTTTCCTCTGCAGCTCTGGTTTCCTGAATGCATTCCTTCCTCATCATGGCAGCCAAGTGAATGAAATTATATACATAAGCAGTGTATGTTTTTGAAATAAAACAGATCCACACATATCACTCCTAAAACCCAACACAGCCTTTGAGCCATGTGTTTTATGTTAATAAAAAATTGTATCCCATTATAGTGTTTTAAAAAATCCATTTAAGTTGCTAACAGTGCAATCCTAAGCAGGGGGTTAAAGTAGGGAGCCAACTTAATGTTACACCACAGTATCTCCAAGTTATGCCAGCATAAGGGCCAGTTACGTTGGTGCAGATCCCCAGCATTGGCATGGCTGTTGGCAGTTCTGGGGGCATGGCTCCATAACCCCTTTCAGTCTGGGAATACTTCTTATCAGAGGTGAAAAGTTATGCCAACAAAACACACAGCATAGATTACAGGTGCCAATTATATTCAAAACTAAAGGGCCCCCTCAGTGCCATGGTCATGCCCATGAGGACTAAAGCAGCTCAGGATGTCAACTATGGGCACAACCAATTGCCTCCCTCCCGGCGGTGGTCAAGCTTCCTCCCCAACACCCATTCCCACCCACCCCCAGCCCTACAAAACCCCTGGCTAGAATGTCACACACATCACCAGATGGGGCACATGGCACAGGACAGTATCTCAAAGGTCCCAGCCATACAAAAACAAACCATTTATGCACATGTTGTCTCCTCTGGAATAAGACTTCATTCCCTTTGGGGAAATCTCCCCATATCATACAGATTTGCCCTCCCCCGCCCCCACACATACTGTGCCTCAAAGGACTGAAGCTCCGTGACTTTGAAATGCTGGGAAAGCTCAACTCTGCCCCCCCCCCACACACACACATACACACATCAAAAGTGAAGGCAAATAGAGTACACTATGCCTTCTGCAGATCTTTTTGCTCTTCCTGCCTGTCCCCACCCACACAAAGCAGGAACTCCAATGGGGAGAGAATCAGGAAGTGGGAGGTGGATCTGCGTGGCTGCTGAGTGCTTTGCTGCTGGAAAATCCCCATTTTCCCAGAAAGTGGCAGGGAAACTCCATTTCGAAGCTCACAGCTGCACTGCAGGAGCTGAGTGAATAATAGCATGAGGGCAAAGCTTTTGGGTGGCAGGAAAAGCACAGTAAGGGCACTTAGCACTACTAGGTGAGCATTTTGTGTCTACACCCAAACAGGAGAGCAAAGTCCATACCCTGTCAGCCGCTGTGGATGGATCATTAGCAGGCACTGAGCACTTAGATACAGTAAATGGATGAGTCATACCCCTAGCAGAGATGGGAGAAATAGAAGGAGGCACCATCCCAAAGTTGCCTGCAAACAAAGGGAGCTATCTTGCTGAGAGGCATGGCCACCAGTGAGCAGAAAACACCTGTGACTTCACAAACTCTCCCTGACATCTCCCTGTGTTCCTTCTGAGGTGAGGGCACCCTGTGCATTGTGTGGGCTGAGAGTCTGCTTGGGGATGGTCTCCATGGGACGCAGATCGTTGGGGCCTTTGCCAACTCTGTCAGCTGCCCAGGGATTTGTGGCAGAACTCAGTCTCTTTAAGGGGATTGGTTGGTGATGTGATCAATTTTGTGCTAGGCTTCCAAGTCTTCTGGCCCCTGAATAGTTCTGCCTGCTTATTCTATCACAGCCCAGTCGTCACAGCACAGCACTTGGATAGGAATCTAGGGCGTGGTTGCTGGGGCTGCTGACATGGTTACAGGCCTCAAAACTCATCTATCTCCATTAAAATAGATGAGGTTCCATCAACTCTGTCCCATCCCTTTGGCTCATTCTGCACATGCAGAATAATGCACTTTCAAACTGCTTTCAGTGCTCTTTGAAGCTGGGCGGAATAGCAAAATCCACTTGCAAACAGTTGTGAAAGTGGTTTGAAAACGCATTATTTTGCGTGAGCGGAAGGGGCCTTTGTTTCTGAGATCTGCAGAAGGAACTTCTGTCTGCTTTTCAGTTGGGTCACAAGTTACAGAGGCCTGATGTCAAACAAGAGATGCACGTTAATAAAAATAAAAACCAAGAGGTACAGTCTATATCAAAGGTGAAGCATTCCACAACTAAGGTAAACTCAAAATAAAGAGGGAGCTGTGAAGTTTCAGCACAACTGGCACAAATATTTCAGTGCAAGTGCCCCTTCAGAATTTGTGGCAATTAAGCGGCAGCTGCATCAAGAAAATACAGAACATTTGCAACTATTCTCTTGCCGCAAGCACTCTGAGTTAAGTAACATTACCATGGCAACAGACCAAGATATTTAAAACCTTTGGAAGATCAGTGTTTCAACTGATAATGCATCCAGAGCTGCCATGTATTTTTTTTTCTCCATTAACCAATGCTGAGTTTTACATAAACACAACCTTTTCTGGTCTTAGAACAGCAAGCCGCTCTCAACACCATTGTAAAAGAAAGACCCTTCCTTCTCCAAAATTCAGCAAAGAAAGGGTTTCTTACTTTTTTAAGGCAAGAATGGTATTTTAAAACAGTAAAACTCCAGGTTTGTGGGGTAACCTTCAAGGACAGTTCCGGTGTGATCTCTTTCAACAGGTCCAGTTCACACATTGAGAAGCCTAGAGGTTAAAAAAACACCTGTACTTTGGCACAGTTGTTAGAAAAGGGCTTTGTTTGTAGGTGGGTAGGCAACTTTTTCAAATATGCCCCCTTCCCTGCAAATCCAGATGGATAGGGTTACGCTGATAATGACCTTTTCAGTTTTTAAAAAAAATCTTATGTTCTCAGTCAGTTTGGGTTCACCTCACTGGGTTCACCTCATTGCATTCTTTGATGAATCTTTTCCTTCTTTGATGCCATTCTATACCACTGAGATCTTATTTTAATGGGATTTATACCTTATTTGCGTTATGTGTACAATGACGCAAAAAAAAACCCCAGCAGTGGCGTAGGAGGTTAAGAGCTCATGTATCTAATCTGGAGGAACCGGGTTTGATTCCCCACTCTGCCACCTGAGCTGTGGAGGCTTATCTGGGGAATTCAGATTAGCCTGTACACTCCCACACTTGCCAGCTGGGTGACCTTGGGCTAGTCACAGCTTCTCGGAGCTCTCTCAGCCCCACCTACCTCACAGGGTGTTTGTTGTGAGGGGGGAAGGGCAAGGAGATTGTAAGCCCCTTTGAGTCTCCTACAGGAGAGAAAGGGGGGATATAAATCCAAACTCCTCCTCTTCTTCTTGTTCAGTCAATCTTTCCTAATTTAGCTGTGCAAATCCTACAATTCCTGGAATTGTTTTGCTGTTTATTTGTTTTGGTAGCCAAAGGGGACCTACTCCTCACTTTTCATGCCAGGAAAAGGGGATAATTTGGTGCAAGGAAAGAAAACTAGTATGAAAATAAAGACTCTCGGGTTCATAATTCTCAGGGTGGATACAGGTTACAGAAGTTGGCAACCCTGTGACTTACACATGCGTAATACTAAACACTTCAGTCCCCTTCAGATGGTAGAAGTGGGTAAAAGTGGGTAAAATGAGGGCATGTGAGATTGTGATGGCACCCAACTTAGGCACATCCAGTGGAATATAGATATGTTTATTTGACTGGGGATCCTGCTTTTTGGGGGGTCCCTAACTACATGGAGAAGAGCCTGCGTATGTACTCTTGTGCACATATAAGCTATATATATATCTGTCCTAGTGAATGTACACAAGCAACTACACTACTCATACCCAGATGCATATTCGTTCTATGTACTTCATGTCTGAAAAGGGGCTTTGGATTCTCTAATCTGAATACAGTACCTTTTATGACTGTCAGCAGATGTTGTGAATTTTCTTGACCAAAAGCCAGTGCAGAGTTCTGCTCAGAGCTACTCTTTGCCTTGCAGGGAAAACAAGGCCAGTCATTTTCTCATTAAGCCACTTTTTTTTGTTTTAAATCTCAGAGACAGCAAGAAGAAATTCTTAAAGCTGGCCTCTTTTGGGGATTTCTCTTGGGATTTCCACCAGGCAGATGAAGCCAGCTGCTCTAATTAGCAACAGAGCAAATAGCAAGTTTGCCTCAAATAAGGAGGAGAAAAAAAATAAGAAATCTTACTGAGGGTGGGCCAAGATTAGGCATGATGGGTGAAAGAAAAATCTGTAACTGGCAGCAGGTCTATAGAAGAGGTCAGATGAGGCTTCAAAAAGAGAAGAAGAGTGGTTTTTATATCCCACTTCTCTGTCTTTAAGGAATCTCAAAGCAGCTTACAATCACCTTCCTTTCTCTTTCCCACAACAGAAATATTGTGAGCTAAGTGAGGCTGAAAGAGTTCTGAGAGAACTGTGACTAGCCCAAGGTCTCCCAGAAAGTTTCATGTGGAGAAGCAGGGAAACAAACCCAGGGGCTTTCTGCACTACAGAAGGGAGCTAAGGTCGACTCGGTTCCCTTCAGTGGGGGGCAATTCCAGGCTGTCTGCACAGCAACTTACTTGGCCCCCTGGAACCGAGCTTAGTGGGCGGGATCATCTTGGTGCCTGTTTCGCTCCTCGATCGTGATTGGAGCTTGTATTACCATGGGAAATGGGAGCATTCTTTTTTTTTCCAGTTTTTACATTTTATAGTTTACAGTTACATGCCCGCCATGACTCTCCTGTTCTGCGCTTGCCACAAAAGCGGCTCCTGATTGGTTGAATGGATGAGGTGTCGTTTCGATGAGTCTGCACTTCAAAGCTTCGAAGCGGTATCGACCTTGTTCCAGCAGAAAGGTGCAGTTCATAACTGCGACAGGGATGTCGCAGTTCTGGGGGGGGGGGGGAACTGAGACAAAACAACGTTGAGCTCAGTTGCAGTGCGGATACACTGAGGTGAACCTAGATAGAAACCAGTACAACTCTGTCAGTGCAGAAAGCCCCCCAGTTCTCCAGGTTAGAGTTCACCCCCCATGTGGAGAAGTGGGGAATCAAACCCAGTTCTTCAGATTAGAGTCCACTGCTCTTAACCACTACACTATGCTGTCTCTCACCTAGCAGTGCTTCTTAACAGGACCAGACTGTCCATTTAAATAAGTGGGAGTGTGCCTGGTGGCCTGCTGTCATGGGGGAACACAGGTTACCAAGAGTAGTCCAAGCCCCAGGTTGGGCCTGGCCAGAACCAATACATAGTCATGCCCATCACTTCCTCCTACACCAGTGCCAGAGATAGCAGTAGTACAAAAAAAGACAACAGTGTAGCCCATGCCTGTCATCAGCATTGCTGCATGTGTTTGTGTTTGTGCTGTCAAGTCAGAACTGACCTATGGTATCCCCTGGTGGGGATTTCAAGGCAAGAGATGTTTGGAGGTGGTTGGCCATTGATTGCCTCCCCATAGGCTGAGAGCGTTCTGAGAGAACTGTAACAGGCCCAAAGCTCAAGCCTAATTTAAGATAGTCCAGTAGTGCTACCTTCACTGCATGCACCACTCCACTTGCTTGTAGACTGTCTTCATAATGGCAACAGTCCTCCTCTGAATTTCTCTCCAGCTTTTGGAGTTCTGAATGACACCATTTTGCTTCTGAACAAGAACTGATGCAGAGATGTGAGAGGGCTCACAAATTCGACCTGCAGACCATCTGCTACGCACCACATCTGCTTTGTACAGACCTGTGCAAAACATGCTGACTGCCTGCATGAGGATGCAGCACACAATGAAGAACCTCCACAGTTGCTCATTGTGTAATTTTGGCCCAGTCACCCATGCTCAGCCTAACCTACCTCAAAAGGTTGTTGTAAGGAGAAAACAGAAAAACTGAGAATGATGAAAGTCACTTTTGGGTCCTCACTGGGTAGAAAAGTGAAATATAAATAAATTAATAGATAAATAAACAAGTAAATAAATAGTTCCATCGATTTAGCTTCCTTTCCTTTATTTAGAGTATCAAACAGCTCAAATCAGCTTGTACCAACCATCTATCTGTCTAGTGGTTTTCCTACTAGGAACATGCGGTGCAATACATATCCCTTCCCTATTTCATTTTATCAGCAGAAACACCTTATGAAGTAAATTTAGTTTAGAGTGAGCAGTTCAAGGTCACCCTGAGCTTCTGGAAATCTGTGAATGACCCAAATCATTGAAACAATTTCATGAAAAACAAAAACCGACTATTTTAACTGTGCTCAGAAACAAGCACAAATATATTAGTGTTAGATTTGTCAAGAGACACTCAAAGGGTCAAAGGCATTGTAGAAGGAGGGCATCAGCTTTCTGAAATTTACTGGAATATATCTGTAGTGCTACAAAGCAGATTCCTCTATATTTGAGTGAATAAATGTGCAGTGTAAGAACTAGTCCAAACATACCAGTGATTCAAAGGACATTATTTCCACGATCTCAAAATTTCCAACTACACACTTGACCTTAAGGAAATTTACATGTAGCTCTAGGCAAATTTACTAGGCATATGTTACAAGAAAAAAAAATCATTATAGTTGCAGATCCAGGATTAGGGGCACCTTTACTGTTATTCCTGACTTTCAAGCAGGATAGTACGGGCTCAGAGCAGCAGCTGCAAGAATTAAAAATTCTTTCTCTGACACTTCTCTAGCGAATGACATCATGGTGTAGCGATAAAGTCTAATCTGGAGAACCAAGTTTGATTCCCTGCTCCTCCACACAAGCAGCTAACTCTCATCTGGTGAACTGGATTTGTTTTCCTCAACTACATTTCGACTGGGTGACCTGGAACTAGTCACAGTTCTCTAAGAAGTCTCTCAGCTCAACCAACCTTACAAGTTGCCTACTGTGGGGGCAGGGAGAGAAGGCAATTGTAAGCAGCTTTGAGACTTCTTTTGGTAACAGGGTATAAAAAACGAACTCGCTCTTATCTCCAATTGTCTGGAAGTACTGTTGAACCTTTGCAAATATCCAATTGGGAGGGAGCAATGCCATGGCACATGAAATTAGGAGATTTTTTTTAAGATGCTGCTGATGCTACGAAACTGAACATGAACAGTATAGAGGTGGGGGAGGGGTTGGGGGGGTTGTAATCAGAGGTGGGATCCAACCAGTTCTCACCACTTCTCTAGAAGTGGTTACTATTTTTTTCTGAGTGTTGAGAAGGGGTTACTAAAGCAACCTCCCTGCCCAATAGGGACTGGAGGTGTGTGTGTACGGCGGCCCCACTGTTTGAATCCCACCACCATCGGAATCTGTTATTAAAATTTTTGGATCCCACCACTGGTTGTAATGTCTAAGAATCCCAGTTTCATATTTTACCATTCTGGAAATTATAGTAATGACAAGAAACAGAGATATTCATGTATAATTTTAGCTTGGGATTTTCAGGATGCACACTTCTAATGTTTACACAGAACTGAACTGAATAGGCCTTACTCTCAGGCAAGTCTATATATGGTGAAAAGCTTATCCTAAGTATTGAGAAATCCATCTGTGAACACTCTTTTTTTCTACCAGCAAGAATACTTGACAGGATCTCATTACAGTGACTTTGAATACCAGCCAGCTCACCTCTTTCTCATTTCCATATTGATTTATCTGGAATTCTTCAATCGGTGCTTGCAAGATTGCAGAGATCTTATGGTTGTTAACAGTGAATCAGCTCCTTCAGCCTGATAAGATGTCTAATTTTATCATTCAGTACATTAAAGGCAAAGAAGATAAGACTTAATAAAAATATATAGGCCATAGATGTTACATGCCCATTGTCTTTGATTTGTTTTCATTCAAAAAAGGGATTGAACATATGAAGCTGTTTATTGTGAGTCAGACTGCCTACTCTGACTGGCAGAAGTTCTCCAGGGTCTCAGAGAGAGGTCTTTCGCATCACCAGATAGTAAATTCTTTTAACAGGAGATGATGGTGATTAAACCTGGGATCTTCTGCATTCAAAACAGATGATCTACCACTATGCCCCCACCCCAATTCAAAGTCCTGTAATCCTAAATCAAACCCCATGCTTCCCCTTGAATCTTCTATTTTTTTCCTGGGCTTGTACATTCAGAAAGCCTGACCTTCACTGTCATTACAGTTCTATGGTATCCAACCCAGCTGAGGTCACTCCCCTTTTCAAACTCCAACATCCAAGTCTCCATTTCTAAATCTTCAAGAATTTCCCAAGCTGGAGTTGGCAGCCCTAGAAATCTTGAAGTATGGAGTTGTAAAATCCTCTTCATCCATTTGGCTAGATGCTACAGGCAACTAGCTTACCAGAAGTACAAGTCCATGGTTGGGGGAGAGTTCCATGGTGGCCTGGGATGATGCCACCAAAGCATAGCTAGTCACTTCTCAAGGGATTTCCAGTGGGTCAGGGAGCATAAAAACTGAAAAACTTCCCGGCTGACCTGAAAGCCCCTATTGCTGTCCAGTGGCCTATGCCACACTAAAATGTGGGGTAAGTCTCTGAACAGCGTAGTGGGGTTCCTAGGCTGAAAGTCTCATGGAAGTCGACTAAAGTTTGCTCCACCCCCCAGGAATGCTCCCCCACAGGTGTATTTATTTACCCCTTGTGCTGGCGGAATGGGCACCCATGTCAGTGCACCTTTGCACTGCTTCCAAGGGTCCTTCCCCCCGCCCTGTGGACTGCACTACCAATGTAACATCTCTCACTTTGATAAGTTAACCCTTAGTAAAGGGTTATTTGTCTTCACTGACTCAGACATACTCTCATTTCACTTTTGTGCAACATCTGAAACCACCCTGCAAACAGATGGACCATTAAATGGCAGCCCACTTGTATTCCATAGTTATCCAATTGGGAGCTGAGAATTATGAACCAGGATTGTGTTCCCCCTGCATCCATTCACTTAACAGTGAAAGGAGATGAATACTGCAGGGCAACAATCAGGTTAATGGAGCAATAAGCTTTTCTTGTCAACATGTGAAGCAGACTTAAGCAACAATATATATGAATGACAGCTGAATTTCCAACATTTAGACATGATAATTATGACAAATATTTAATGCAGTGGCTATAAAACACAGAGGAATGATGGATGGACAGAAAGACAGCTTTAAATTTCCTACAAGAAGCTGTGTGTACTTACAAAAGACATTAAAGACAATTTTACTGCAATATGTTCCTTGGCAATATGTGTGTGTATATACATACATGCAAACATATTGTCAGGAAGAGACAAAAGACAGCAAAATACAATGTGCAATTTGCTTATTTAAGGTGGGAGCTGAGAACTTGCTTTCGAAGATCCCTCGCTAAAGCAAACTATGAAACACATAGGGATCTAAAAGAGCTAAATAAACTCTAAATCTTGCATTTTGCTCACCTTTGTTTTTTCCTATCTATTAGAATGGCCTCGTTTTCTCCTGAATATATTAATGTCATCATGACCCCATCTGTGGATACCTAAATCTGGAGTCTAGAACCAAGAACAGACAAGGTGTACCTTTCTAAAAACATAAATATTCTAGATAAGCAGAGAAATCTGAAATCTACAAGGGAGGGGGGGTTTAAAATTTCCTCAAAATAGTGGTAGCAGCATTTGTACGAAATTAATGCCCTCAGTGGCCATATGAACACAACAGTATCTCCAGACTTCAAGCCTTAGTTTCTGTAGTAAAAGGTGGGAAAGGAAGGAGGGCTTTTCAGGGCTATTTTGGCATTTGAGGCAGGACTCATGGGGCCAGGCCCAGTAGCAACCCTGGGCAGGCCTGGCTGTTTGCTAGTGTTCAATAACAGCCACAGCACAAAAGTCACTGTGGTATAGTGGTTAGAGTGTCAGAATAGGATCAGGGAGACCCAGTTTCTAACCCTCACTCTGTCATGGAATCTTACTTGGTGACATTGGGCCAGTCACACACTCTCAGCTTAACCTAACTCACAGGGTTGTCATGAAGACAACATACATATTACAAGTTCTTTGGATCCTTATGGGACTGGAATGAAGTCAATAATAAATATGGCTGAAGATGGGATAGATGGGAAAGCTGGTTGGTGGATGAGTGGGAAGTAAAGAAGAAAGCAGGGAAATATAAGGATGTGGGAGTTCCCAGAAGGGAGGAAAGAGGAGTGAGTACAGAGAAAAAATAGGTACCCCCAAAAAAGTTTATTGGTTCTCCATTGTAAAAGTGAGTTAGCAACTGGCATCACACATTGGGCCATAGCCTTCGTAGGAGTAGGGAAGGAGGGTAAGTGGAATTGGGGGGGGGGGGCAGGTAAAAATAGATTGGCTGGTGGAGAGAATGGGAAGCAAGGAAAAGGAGAAGCTATGGGGCTGCCATGGAAGAAAATAGTGTTCTTTCCAAAGACTAAATAGTGGGGAGGGAAAGATGAGCCGCTCCCACAAATCCTTGTGGGCCCCCTGCTTGTATGTTATTTGTGTTATTTATTTTATCTATGTTTCAACCTAGATTTTCCCAAGAGATCATGCAAGGTAACATTATCATCCAGAAAACAACAGAGGAAAAAATGAAAGGGGAAAGACTGTGAAATAATGAAAAATTCTATAAATGATTAAGGAATTATAGCTCTTTGCCTAATTTGGAGGTGCTTTGGGTTATAAGATTCATGGAAGCAAGTGTACCAATTGGAATGTGTCTAGAAGTAAAGGTTAAAGTAAAGGTTTTGGGCTGATCTGTCATCAGTACGCTGATGACACTCAGCTCATTCTGTTGATGGAGGGGGGAGCAGCCACTGCCCCTGCGGCTCTACAGCATTGTTTGGAGGCGGTAGCTGGTTGGTTGCGACAGAGCAGGTTGAAACTGAATCCCTCGAAGACGGAGATCCTTTGGCTGGGCCGTGAGGGGGGGGAGGGGCCTTTCCAGCCGCCGGTATGGGAGGGGGTCACACTGGCACCGACCCCCTCCATTCGCAGCCTGGGGGTCCACCTGGACTTATCTCTCTCAATGGAGACCCAGGTGGCCCATACAACCCGGGCTGCCTTTTTCCACCTCCGTCAGGCCCGGCGACTGGCCCTCTTCCTCTCCAGAGCGGATCTAGCCTCGGTGATCCATGCAACGGTCATCTCCAGACTTGACTATTGTAACTCGCTCTATGCGGGCCTTCCCTTGCGTTTGATCCGGCGATTAAAACTGGTTCACCATGCAGCAGCACGTCTGCTTACGGGCAGCACCTTTCGTGAACACATCCAGCCTGTGCTGCGGCAGCTGCATTGGCTTCCAGTAGAGTTCCGGATCATCTTCAAGGTGCTGGTATTGACCTTTAAGGCCATTCACGGCCTGGGACCATCGTATCTTCGAGACCGCATCACCCCATACGTCCCTAGGCGGCCTCTTCGATCCGCGGAGGCCAATCTACTGGTGGTCCCTGGCCCCTCGGCAATGCAGCTGGCCTCCACGCGGGCCAGGACCTTTACTGCCCTGGCCCCGGCCTGGTGGAACGCCCTTCCTCCAGCTGTCCGGGCCCTGCGGAACCTTAAGGAGTTCCGTGGGGCCTGCAAGACGGAGCTGTTCCGCCGGGCCTTTGGAGGACCCAGCCGCCAATAGTGCCCCGTCTTGGCCCTCAACATCTGGGCCACAACTACATCATTGAGACTCGCCATGCCCCCCTCCACCTTGGGGAGGGAGGGTTTTTTACAATATTGGAACGCTGGACGCCACTTTATAACTTTATATCTTTGTATCTTGAATTTTTATCTAAATTTAATCTTGGGCTTTAAATTGAGAATGTATTGGGAGTTTTATCGCTGCTTTTAAATGTTATTTAATTACACTGTTTTAAATACTGTACACCGCCCAGAGCCCCTCGGGGATGGGGCGGTATAAAAATCGAATAAAATAAATAAATAAATAAATAAATAAATAAATAAAGACCACATCAAGCATAATGGAATATCCAATTGAACTCATACACAGATTAAATATTTAGCTGTGAACATCTTTGATACTCGCTATGTAAGAAATAAATAATGCCAGTCTTTTGAAAGATGGAAGGAAGAAAGATTTGGATGAATAGAAGGAACTGAAATTAGATAGAGTAGCCATCCCTACTATTGTTCATATATTCCCTCAATAAAATTGTAACCCTTCTCCTTCAATTCTGATGGATTTCTTTGGGGTACAGACCTCTGTATAAATTGGTGGAGATTCTTTTACCAACTATTCTCACTGCAGCTCTGTTCCCCCAACCCAAAAATGGGAACAGAACAGACCAATTTGGGTAACAACAATTGAGTGAAGGGGAAAAGGTGTCATGATTGGTTCTAATTGAGCTTATGTGGTTTTAATGATTGAGGATCAACTTTTTAATCTTTTTTCAATGCCTCTAGATCCTTAGGGTTATGAAGAAGTGTAACAATATCTCCAATTAATAAATAGAACACTGGCTATTGTGAAGATTTAGGCAGAAAGTCTTTGTCCAGCAGGATCTAGCTCCATGAGTTCACAGTCTGGGATTACACTGCTATCAATCACCTGGAACCAGACACAAGTGTCAGGGTGAAACCAGGCTGGAGATCAAGTTCAGGGCAGCAGCAATCAGAGCTCAAACAGACTGAGGCATATTGAAAACATAAGGGGTCAAGTCCAGTGCAGCAAGCAGGAGCAAGAGGGCAGGAAAAAGATGTTCCAGAGAACATTTTTCCAATATAGGCTCAAGGCAGCTTGCCAATATTCAATGAAAAAAGAGAAACCTAAATAAAAACCATCCCAAACAATAAACACAAGCAAAAACACATGTACAGCCAAGTTAAAACCCAGGAAAACATCACAGCCTTACAGAGTTCAGAAAACTGAAGAAAGGATGCCCTTTCAATTATTTCTGTTCTGTACAGGATCTAGTAGTGGAAGGCAAAAAGGCAGTATTGGTGGGGGGCAGGGGGAGCATAAAGAACCTGACCTGAGGGTCACCAGTAGTTCTAGAGCCGTGGTGGCGAACCTTTGGCACTCCAGATGTTATGGACTACAATTCCCATCAGCCCCTGCCAGCATGGCCAATTGGCCATGCTGGCAGGGGCTGATGGGAATTGTAGTCCATAACGTCTGGAGTGCCAAAGGTTCGCCACCACTGTTCTAGAGTAACAAGTTCTAGGTCAAGAAATGCCTCAAGATTTGAGGAGGAAGTTTGAGGAGGGAGCTCAGTGGGATATGTCATAAAGGCTACCCTACAAAGGAGCCATTTTTCTCCAGGGGAATTGATCTCTGCAATCTGGAGGTCAGTTAGAATTCCAGGAGATCTCCGGGCTCCACCTGGAAGTTGGCAGATTTAACTAGCATACTAGTTGTACAAGAGAGATGGTCCTTCAGATGTGTGATATTCTACCTGTCTTTCCTCTATCACAGAGTTCCCTTACCACCTGAAGGCCTAACTATTTGGAACACTGTTTCCAGGTCCACATTATCCAATTTCATAACCTGCATGTACTTGTGTACATCTATTTGTAAGAAAGAGTAACACATGTCCGCTTTGCAAACAAAATCAAGGACCACTATGGTGTTTTAATCACACATTTAGTTGTGGGTGTGCTTAATGCAACATAGGAAATAGTCAGTGCATGTACAAATAACAAGTGTATATTGCATAGATTGTACGTGCATTCAATATAACTCCCAGACAGGGCTATGGCACTTGTGAAGCACATGTGTGCTGGGAGTACCTTGCTGAAGCTTAATTCTCAGCTGCATGGGGGCCCAATTAAGATCAGGACTGTAGAATGTGGAAGAAATGTTGCTGCATGATGCTTCCCAAGTTGGGCACACAGTAATTCCCCTAGGCCATTCCTGATTGGGAAAGTGCCACAAGGGGAAAATATTTAAACCTTCTATGCACACATCTGCTCTACTGAGCCTGGAACTGACCTAGGGTTGCTAATCTCTATGTGGGAACTAGATAGCCTCCAGAATTACAATTGATTTCCAGATTTCAGAGATTATAGCTGCTTTGGAAAATGGACTGTATGGCATCGTAACCTCCTAAGGTCCTTCTCTTCCTCAAACCCCAACCTCTCATGGCTCCTACTTCAAATCTCCAGGAAATTCCCAACTCAGAGTTGACAACCAGAGACCTGGAAACAGTAAAACATGTAACTAGCCCTTCATGGAGTGAACCTTTTGCGTGCAAAATTTGTTTTTGACAAGTTCAATATGCCTCTAACTCATAGCTTCTATTGGCACCAGAATCATATCATACCAAAGTTGGGACTATTTTATTATAATTGTTGCCAAATATTTTTTTTAAAATCACAACACTGATTAATTTGAGCACAATCTTAACTTCGAAATGCAGTCTACATGGCTCAGTAAGTGAGATAAATCACAGGGAACTTAATTCATTTATTTTCCAATTATCAGTCTTTATTTCCATATTAAAATAGTTAGCTGGGATGTTTCATTTCAAAAGAGGATGCTGCTCCCAAAGACACGCAGCTCAATAATTGTTTAAGCAGGGAATGTATTATTTACAACAAATGAAATTAATGTGTTACAAGGTTACCTTTTGTTAGGCGCTTTAGGAGTCACAGAGATAATTTGGAAACATTCAAATGGAGTTTTCTTCTTCCAGTTATTAATGTGTAATGAAAGACCCATCCGTACCTTGCTGAATTATATTCTCATGATGAATAATGAATACAGTATTTTATTTCAGCATAATTATCATTCCAGTTGGTGCTTGGCTGGTGATTTCAGGAATGTCTATCTCTATACAGCATGTGTTCATTTGGCTAATTCTATATGAATGACACCAAATGTGCAGTAAAGTATGAAGATCTCTACTACTGCTCAGCCATGCTTTCTCTAGTGAAACTCAAACATGCTTCCTTAGTGACATCCACTTACCTCGTATCACTGTCAGCTTTGAACAATCTCTATGCACAGAACACTGAGATGCGAACCCAGTGAGCAGAGACTGGAACATCACCTACTAAATCATCATGGGTTGTGCAGAGACTTCTGCAGGCAAAAAATTATATATTTATTTAATTTATTTATACCCCCCCTTTCTCCCCACTTGGACCCCAAAGTATCTTACATCATTCTCCACTCCTCCATTTTATCCTCACAAAAATTCTTGGCCCCATCCAAAGTGGGGGACCAAATCTGCCATTGGGAGTGGTGCAAGGCCATGTCAATGCATTTGCTCTCCCTGTGGTACTTGCCCTGGTGGAGGGGCGAATCTTCCAGGGCATGGACGCTACAGGGGCATGGCTGGGGGAGGAGCTCCCACCCAGCTGTTGCTTTAGTTGCATCAGTGGCTGGGGCTTAGGACAAGTGCCACCTTTTTGGTGGCATAAGTCCATTAAGCCCAATGGGGACTTCAAAGCAGTGGGAAGGCTGTTTTATGTTTTAAGCCTCTCCATACTGCCAGTAAGCCTCCTTGGGAGCAGCAGGCTGGCACAATTGCAGCGCCGCAGCCAAGCGCCCAACCCATTGGATGGCACTGCCAGGGAAGTAGGTTAGGCTGAGGGAGAGTGAGCAAGCCACGGTTACCCGGTGAGCTTCCAGGGCACAAGTAGGGATTCAGACCCTGGTCTTCCAGATACTAATCTGACACTCTTAATGACTACACCACACTGGCTTTGTGTAGAGATGGGTGGCATTGGTCTCTGTGATTAGCTTGTTTTGTTTCAGTATCAGCATCCAAACATTTGTTACTGTAGGTATGGATTCAGATATTCTGGTTCCCACCGACAGTTGGACTCACATGTGGATACAATAGGCAGGATTCAGAGAGAAGAAGAAGCTGCAGTGCCCAGGTAAAAGAAGACAGTGCAAAGCCTCCAGGGGTCTTTGAAAGGTGACACATCAAGAACCCTCACATGTCCAACGAAAAAAGAACCCTCACATGTCCAGAGATACTCCCCATTGTGATCATGTTTAATAGTGATTTAATGAACTTATGCACTGAACTGAAAATGTTCCAGGCTACAGCCCAATACACAGACTGCAATAAAACTAGCAAAATAAAAATCAAAAGAAATTTTAAAAATTGACTAGGGAACTTAAAAAGCTGCAGACAAAGAATAAAACAGCCTAAAGGCCAAAGAACATCAGGCACAAAATGCTCCTATCAGAGTTGGCATGAACCATTCCCAACTGGAATGAACTGAACTAGATGAATAGTATATATAAATCTGCAGGGGAGGGGGGGGGTAATTATTTTCTGTAATGAGCTTGACATCAAAGTGGGGTCAGTTAGTATTTTGATGGAAGAGCACAAAGAAATTCTGGGTTCGCTCTGCAGAGGAAGGGAATGACAAGCCAGTTTGGTTAGTCTCTTTCAACTCTACAGGATCACCCTCAGTCAGCTGCTTTTCAGCCATCCCAATCAGAACCAAATGTGAATCCCAAATGCAACTGTGAATCCCAAATCAGCAGTTTCTTTGGTTTGCTTGTTTTCTTTTGTTTTATTACTGAGCTTTCTTGCTTCTCTTCTTTGGTTTATGTGGGTACGTGTGAGTGTGTGAGTATTTTTGCCTGTTGATTATAACACTGCATGTATGTGATTTTGAGCCCCATCCAAAAGAGGGGGCAAATCTGCCTATGCGAGCGGCATCATGCTAGCAGATTTGCCGTCACTTGCCTCGGCGGAGGAGTGATTTCACCAGCGTCACTTGGGTCACTTGCCTCGGTGGAGGAGTGATTTCACCAGCGTGCAGCTGGTGCACCCCCTCTCCTGCACTGTGATGCCACACCAGACACAGTGCCAGTGTTTCAACACCTTGGTGCTGCTACCGGTTGGCAAGGGCAAGCCAGGGGTGTGGGGGGGGGGGAACTGATGTTAATCCACTTCCTCCCTGCCAAAAGCCCCGTTATGCCGGTGGTCAGGGCTTTAGACTTACACCACCAAAAAGGTGGCATACATCTATTAATCCCAGTGGGGGCTTCTCAGGGACAGGGAAGCTTTTTCAAGTCTCCCCGCACTACCAGGAGGCCTCTAGGGGAGCAGCAGAGAACCATGGCTGAAGCACCACAGCCGGCTGCCTGTCCCCTCGGATGGGGCTGCCCATCAGCTCTAAGTAACAAAAGCTTTTCCTAGACTACAGTTAAACTTGAAGGTATCACAAGGCAAATTGAGCTGGATCCTACTATACCACTCAACTGTGTTTGGCATCTGCACCTAGTGCAAAAAAACCTTCCTTTGCACAAAGACTAAAGGAAAACTCTACTTACTAAAGAAAGGCTATTTAGTTAGTGGAGTGAAGTGATATAATCCAATTTTGTTGCTGTTGTTGTTGCTTGTTAAACAACAAGAGTCACTCCACATGTTCAGAAAAATAATGTGGTAAATTCCCTGTTGGGCTATTTTGGTAGTCTGGAAAAGCTTGCAGACTGACATCGCATTCTCATGATAGATGAATGACAATTATATATCCTGAATGTCGTTGCTTAGAACTCTCTGCTTCTCCCTCCATTGTATTTCAATGAAGTAATCATCTGAGCAAATGGTGCTAAAGCTATCTTGGCTCGCTCATGATTTCAAGGGTCAGAGAGAGTTCTAGGCCCTCCTGGAATGGAACCATTCATCAGGAGATTTAAATTGCATGCTTTAATTCAAATACTAGTCCTGGAGAGTTGGAACTCTTGGAAGGAGAAGCAAAGCAATTCTGTTTCAAAGACTGTCTGATGCTGGAAGACAGAATGCAATTTCCTTCCTGAAGTAACTAGGGGCCCCAGTGACCATGCTAATGGATCCCATTATGCTTTTGCAGCATATGCTTTCTGCCTTCACTACCAGGAAATCCATGTACACAGACCTCTGGCCAAACAAAGCTGATTTGTTCCTTCATCTGCCTCTTTGCCTTAGTGCATTTAGACATAACTAGGGAATTTGCAGGAAACTTGCATCAAAATTGGAGCAGTCAGGAGCACCCAGCAATGGAACTAGATGTCTTAGTATCTGTGGACCACTACAGTAGGTAGAGTGCTGGGTTGCCAGGGTTCTGATGCCATAAAAGACTGCAAGAAGATTGCCCACTCATAGAACCCAGTGGTTTTCCCTGTCCTGGTACACCTATAAAAACTTGCAAATTGCACTAGGCTTTACCTTGGCAACAGTCTAACAACCACATCTTTGCATATCAAGTTCCACCCAAACACTTACTGATTGGTTCCCCACCCTGGGACATGGACAATATATACCCCAAACATTCCCTTCTCTCTGGACACAGTGTATAGCAGACTTCTGAGAAGATGCTTAGAAGTATTTGTCCATGCATATATGGGATTGTTGGTGCCACAGCTTATTGGCAGAGGACAGTGCCTTATATTGTTTTTTCAGGATAACTGAGCCTTATCTTGGCAATTGCATGACTTGGCTTACTTAGGGTGAATCACTGTTCCTATCCATAGAATAGCAACTGTGCTGCAATCATTGCAGGTGAGAAGTTTTATCTTCCTGTATCCTAAAGGCATAAGATTGTGTGGGTGTATTCAGCTACTGGAGACTGCAGCTTAGTTGATTGCATGGCAATATATATTTGTAGCATATTTTACAAGAAATCAGTGGGAAGGAACACAGATTGTGCCGTGCAATATACAGCCTAATGTTTATTCACCCTGAGACAGCAAGTGATCAGTCCCTACTGAAGCTCAGTAAATAACTCAGTTATTCCAGTGCTCTGTAGTTTGATGCCAAATTTATGAACTGCTTCACCTCCACTGAAAAGTATCATATCTGAACTATTATGAAAGCTCTTTCTGTGAACCTGTGGTGTCTCCTTTGCACACAGTAGTGTTTACTTGATGCTTCAGAGAAAACATTCTTGCAAGAAGCTGTAGGATGGACTGTGTTTTTCATATTTGTAGAAGTGAACAGAATATTTTCTGAATATTTGAAGAAGTGCGCTCATTGAAGCTTTGATTCATGTACTGTATTTTCCCCAACAAGTCTCTGATTAACCATGACTTTAATCGACTTATTTATGTCTTACCTCAGAAATGTTGTTTTTCAGACTGCCATGACTTGTGTGGCCCTTATTTGAACTTGATCAAATCTAACCTCATCCTTTGTGAAGTATGAGCACGGAAGCTGAACACATTTTTCAAAAAAATGAATTCATTGTTCTTACTCTGTCCTTAGAGCCCCAGTCATAAGGCACTCACATATATTTAATTTACATTGGCTAGTGCTAGAATATCAGTACAAAAGGAAACATATGCATCTTGCTTTTACAAAATTGTACACTGGAGTTGAAACTGCCGATTGCTTTCTAATCACATCAGGCAAAAAGTGCATTCCTTTCAATGATTTTTAAGAAAGTCTGCAAAAGGGTCACCTAGAAAGTCCTTTCTCCCTCCCTCTTAATTGGCTTTGTTTGTCCTTGATGACATTACCACATGACCACATCTGATCAGTTACATAGAACGATTCAACCTATTCCTGATTTGCAATCACCCATGTGACTAGGAAAAAGTTGTAGGAAAAAGTAGTAACCAGAAGATAACTTGGCAGTGAATCATCAGCAAATAATGGAAACTGGGAAAGCAACTAGGATCTAGAAAAGCAAGTGTTCTTAGAAATAAAGACTTGAAGAGATAATTGCCCCCCCCCCACACAGACACACACACTAGTTTCAGCTCAAATCTTGTAAACAGAAGCTATCTAGTGCATTGATTGCCATTGTATTTTACTTTTGTCCTGGGAAGCAGATGTTGCTTGGAACAAGATGAAGTCAATAGACACATAAAAAGATACAAGGATTTAAAAGGCATTTCTTTTACCCCCACAAAAAAGGACAAGAAATTTCCCTTAGTTGCCAAGTATAAGCTGCTGTCTTCAGACATTACTTTTACAAAATCAGGGTGCAAGTTGCCGAATTATGGCTTAATTGGAGGCTACAAGGGCCACCAAGCTAGAAGGAAGATATTAGAATGAGATCCATAAGACACAAGTGAAGCAGCAGTGGGCAGATGGAGTAGGTCCAAAAGGAAGGGCCAATCTAAATGGAACAGTATCCTTGTGGACCCCACCAGTAAACGATTGCCATTTTAATGTCATTTTAAAATGTTGCAAGGGCCTGATCCTGATTGGTCCTGCAGCATAGCAGACTGCTGTGCTCTTGTTTCTCACTATGCCATATGAAGTGTTCACGCACACATACACACACCCTGCAGCTGTTTTGAATCCTGAACAGATATGGGTAGGAAACAGCACTGTGCTGTGCACCCAATCAGGATTGGGCCCTAGCATCATTATTAAATACCTTTAAAATGGTGGCAGGTCCTCAAGGCAGCCAGAAGAGCATTGTCACATCTTGATAGGGAAAGTTAAGAGCAAAAATTCAATATGAGATGCAAACTTGAGTCCCTATCCAAGGTGCTGAAATACCCTGAATTGGTTTTAGATAGCATGTTATGTGATGTTTGTGTCCCTTGAAACAATTGCTTCAGAGTTTCATATCATGAACCTTTTTGAGACTGAGTGCCCAAACTGCAACCCAAAACCCACTATTTATTGCAAAGTGCCAACACGGCAATTTAACCTGAATACTGAGGTTTTAGTTTAGGGGAAACTGTTGGCTCCAAAGCACGCGTTACTCAGGAGTAAGCTTCGTGATAATCGGTGGCTTTGCTTTGAAGCAACCGTACAACTCTTTGAACTGGTGAATCACGACCCTAGGAGGGTTTACTCAGAAGCAAGCCCCCCCCCACATGACAAACTCTGTGCGTGCATGCCCACAGAGAGGGCTCTGAGTGCCACCTTGAGTCTCCCAAATCCTGGTAGAACATTCTGACCACTGGGTCACACTGAGTCTTTTCAGCAACAATGTTTTGCCTGCCCAACTGCAAACATACCAAAGCATCCATGGCCTTGCCATTCCTAATTAGAGCGTAATGCTCCAGCGCATTAAAAAATGCCATGCATTTGGAACATTAGAACATTCAGAATATGGTGTGAAGCCATGCACCCATGCATCTAGTCATCCGTTGCTTGGGTTTAGTTTTAATAATCTTGCACAACCCTGTTGACACTTCTGCTTCTTTGAGCAGATGTTCTTCTATAAGTGGAAAGGCATCTTTGGGTCCAACCCATTGTCAACTTTATTCTGTGAAAACAGCTAGAAAAGAGGAAATGGAACTCTATCAGACATCAGGACAGAATACTGCAGATTAAAGGAATACAGTCTTACAGTTTGGCTCCAGAGTAAAAGATTGGGAACCGCTGGCTTACAATTGGAGATAACTAAATTGATTTGTCAGGATTATGTTTTCCTGGCTTTGAAGTTTTTCAGTAAAATCCAACCGTATAATTCTGCTTGGGAAATTAAGGGGGAAAAAACCTTAAGCATGTTAATTCTGACTCCTGCAACCAAAACCACATATTGTGTGCCAGTGATAAAGAAAAGCTCCTTTGCAGGAAATACAATATGTCTGCTCAGCTGTGTCTCCAGCCCTTCGACTAAGATTGAACACTTACCAGTAGGCCTGTTTTAATTAAGCAACTAATGTTATTTTAAAAGGATGGGAGGAACGTCAAGTTCTTCGAGGAACTCTAGGCCTGCCTTGCAATATGTTTCTCTAATTAAGCTATTCAGACACAAATTTAAATGGCTGTCCAAAGCCTCGACAAATTGATTTGTCCCCTAGAGACATCCAGAACTCTTCCAAAACAAAGATTTTTCATGTACTGCTTTGACCTTTCACTTCTGCTGTTTTCACATCATCCAGTATCAGAGAATATATTCCAGACATGTATTAAACAATTCTTTATTTACTTTATTGAGAGCCAGTGTGATGTAGTGGCTAAGAGCAGGTGGGCTCTGATCTGGAGAACCAGGTTTGATTCTCCACTCCTCCATATGAACAGCAGACTCTTATCTGGTGATCCAGATTTGTTTTCCCACTCCTACATTCCTGCTGGGTGACCTAGTCACAGTTTGTTCAGAATTCTCTAAGCTCCACCTTCCTCACAAGGTATCTGTTGTAGGGAAAGGAAGCGAAAGGAGTTTGTAAGCTGCCTTGTGTCTCTTTATAGGAGAGAAAGGCTGGGTATAAAGCCAAACTCCTCCTCTTCCTCCTCCTCCTCCTCCTCCTCTTTTCTGTAGAAGATAGGATGTAATCTTGGCTACAGTCAATGAGAAGTGTTTCTCTCCACGCAATCTGAATATTCAGCAAGAGCTACAACTTTCATAAGCCCCACATGCTTTGGATGCACTGCACATGGGAAAAATATCTGATGCCTTCCTGTAGCATGCTCTCCTTCTGCCCTGGGAGTGACTTTCTCTGCAGCCCTATCTCTAGGTGCAAGAAAAGTGGTTAAGAGTGAGGCAGAATGTTCCTGCTTTACATTTATTTGGCTTATTCTTTCACTGCTTCCCCATAAAATATTATTAATTGAGGGAGCGATAAAAATAATTTCTATCATGCTCTCTTCATCAAGGTGCTAGAGATACTTTATAGAAAGTGTGCTCACTACAGATTTCTTTGGCCCTCATAATCAGGTGACATACCACTGTTTAATTATGAAGTATAAAAAAGGATTGTACATGAACGATTGGAGAGGTGGTAACATGAGAGCAATTTGATTCATATATACATTAATTCAGGGCAAGCATAGTCCATTCAAACCTTAAAGGCAGCTTTAATTGTATGGTTTCTACTATGCAACACTGTTGGATGCTTCTCTTGTTTTCCTTTCTTCCTCTGCTTGGAAATTATACTTAGAAAGTGTTTCTGCTATGAGAAGGCTTATAACTAGTTAAAGCTTCTTGCAGTCCTTTTACTGAATGGAGTTCAGCGTGAATGGGAGCGATTTATTTCCTCAGTTATGTTAATGTTAACTGGTCATGGGAACAGGCCCTCTCCAACTTGTCTCTCACACTCCCATTCCCCAAGACTTGTCATTTGTTCAATGGAAGTTAATAAGTTCCTACTCCCAGGCAGGTGGAGGAGCAAAAAGCAGAGAAGGAGAACAATGTTGTAATGTCACTTGTTGGAAATAATGCCATGACATTCTAGGAATTCACCCCACTTCTATGCTTTTTAACAGAAATGAGCAAATTCCTAGAGTGTTATGTTATTCCAGGTACAAACCAGAAGTGACATTGCAATGTCATGCAACATCACTCGACACTCCCAGAATATTCCCAGTAGATGCCAGTACTTGGCTGGCCGACCTGCTTTCTTCCTATCTTTGCTACATCAAGTTCCAGGAGATCTGCATTCACTTATGAACAATAGCCTGCAAGAAATCTACGTGATCATGACACAAATATGATTGCTCAGATTAGAGCTAGCACCTAGTTTGTGCTTTTTCACTGGAGAAACATATTAACATTCCCTGACAACACAATGTGAATTCCTTTGTTAATTGAGGATTAACTACAGAAGCACAACAGGAGGTGCTAATTTTCAGTTCTTAGATAATAATAAAAACCACCTTCTCAGAGACCAGCAATACCATGTTTTTTAACAACTGGAAAACTGAATATGGCAAATAGCTCCACCTTAGGGATGGGCAAACACATCTTTATTCAAATTGCAGTTTGGTCCCAATTTGCCAACCTCAGCCTTGACAAGTGTGCACTTTTTATCAAATGGTGCGAATAGTTCTGTGTTCTACTGAAACTTACTGCATGCATTCCTTTCCCATGCTTTCTCACAGCTTTCCCTTATTTCACTGACATAATTCACAAGGCAAAAAAAATAGATATTAATTACAGAAACCACTTCCTGGAAAAAGGAGGCTTCTCACGGGGGCGATCAGAGGACATAGAGAGGACCAAGATCATACTTCCCAGTCCTGCCTCCAGACATGCAGAGATAAATGTCTTCAACAAATGCTACACACCTGTAAGTGTATGTGCATGACTGTTGTATGAATTATTAGAATCTTGTGTGTTTGCAAAATTCTTAACTGAGTACAAAGCCAGCCTTGTGTATATACACACATTTATTTATTTATTTATTTATTTATTTATTTATTTATTTATTTATTTATTTATTTATTTCGTGTGTTTGTATCCTACCCTTCCTCTAAGCAGCTCAGCATACGTCCCCTCCACCTTTTTACTCTCACAACACCCCTGTGAGGTAGGTCAGACTGGTCGAAGGACACCCAGTAAGCCCCATGACAGACTGAGGAGTTGAACCTGGGAGTCCCATTATACCAAGATAGCTCTCAGAGGTGTCCTGAAGGTCCCCATATATGTATATAGATGTTCTGGGGGTGAGGCCAGCAGGCTCAATCGTCTCCCTGCTACACATGCATAGTTTGAACAAGGAACAAGGCTTGTGTGATCTAGCCAAAGGTGCATATTATTGCATTCACTTGGTACTACTAAACAACAAGCAATGAACCTCTCTATCTATTTCAGCATTCCTCCCTGGTAACCAATCGTTTATGTTCATAATACCTTTATGTACTCACGGTTTCACTCTCCCAGAATTGTTGAGCTGGTCCCCTGAGCACGTAGCATTTCTGAAATTTCCTGCTGCAGCCTGCATCACACATGGGTTTAGAGATGATTTAACTGACAATGAAACTAAGAAGCTTTCAAGTGGGGAAGATAAAGTCAGCGTTCTTTAAACCATGACCACTTATGTCATATGGAAAATTGAATTAAGGCATCAATCATGAGCTAAAAGCAACGTTTTCTATCTGAATAAACAGTAACAGGATTTTTTAAATAAAAAAAATTGATCAGAAGTTTCAATTTATTAAAGGGGTCTATCCATGATCATTTATGGCTGTCCAGTTGACAAGTATAAATTACTAAGGTCATCTAAGCTCTTGGTCCTCAAAATGTAGGCCACTCACAAATATCTACTTTTGTGACCGCCACAAAATAAAATTCAAGCCACCTCAAATCCAGTACTTTTCTCAACTGAGTCAGCTCCTACACTATAGAAAATGCTACAAGCCAATCTGGCCCCATAGCGTGGATTGCGGGATTGGATTGGATTAAATAAATAAATATTGAACAATCAAGCGAAGAGAAATCAGCAGACCTTCATACACACCTGAACAGGCATGTCATTGCTGCCTTGAAAGAGGGAATACACTTATAGATTTTCATTTTAGTGGGGTGCTGTCTGGTTTCTGGGCTGTATGGCCATGTTCTAGCAGCATTCTCTCCTGACATTTCGCCTGCATCTGTGGCTGGCATCTTCAGAGGATCTGATAGTAGGAATGGAAAGCCAGTGGAGTATATATACTGTGAGGTCAAAAGGTGAGGCCATCTGAATAGAGTAGCCTGGCATGTGAGCCTCACCTTTTGACCTCACAGTATATATACTCCACTGGCTTTCCATTCCTACTATCAGATCCTCTGAAGATGCCAGCTACAGATGCAAGCGAAACATCAGGAGAGAATGCTGCTAGAACACGGTCATACAGCCCTGAAACCAGACAGCACCCCAGTGATTCCAGTCGTGAAAGCCTTCGACAATACATTTTAATTTTAGTTTAACTCTCTTACTGTATTATATAACTTTAGCGAAGATGATACAGCAGGGATTCCATAAAAGGGGTGTGCATTCACATATGCAAACCATTAAAGTTAATTCCCATATACTTTAATGGAGCCCCAAAAATTCAGATATCTGAAAAAAATGCTGAAAAACTCCAGTTACAAGTATGAGTATTCAGCTCCCCGCCCCCCCCCGCACAGCTTTTCTGAAAGTTGTCTGGTCCAACAAACCTGAATCTGAAAAATAACCACAAAAAAAAGTATTCAGATCCCAGGAGGGGTGAAGAACTTTCCTGAAAACCTTTTCTGAAAGCATTTTATTTTCCACTGCCTAGCTTCTTTGACTGCACATGACCAGTCAACTACACACTAGTGGTTAACCGGCCGATCCTTCTTGCTGTAGATGGTGAGACTCCCTCGCTCAATAAGTACATCACAACGACAGGCTGGAAAGGAATGGGCCGCAGCCCGTTTATTAAACAACAAACATATAAACAAGAACTATTTACATCAGAGCTGGGCGGCAAACGGGTCGCACATCACATCCCAATGAATGGGAAACTGGCGGGAAGGGAAGCCCAGAGATCATACTCCTAAATGCTTCCACACTTCCCGCCCCTGCTGAGGAGACGGGCACCGGCTGAGCCCCAAGGCCGCCCCCAGCCCGTCTTCCTCCCGTGCTTGCTGGGGTGTCGGGCACCGGCTAAGCCCATGGCCGCCTGACGGCCCAACCCAACCCCACTCCCTGGGGTGTCGGGCAGCGGCCCAGCCTGCCGGCCTGCCAGCCTGCCCGCCCCACCCCCCGGCCCTCATAGGGCGCAAGCCTGGGAGCCCCAGCCAGAAGGCTCGTTCTCTCCCCAGATGTGCGACACCGTTGCAAACCCGCCAGGACTGCGACAGTAAGGACCCAAAAAATCCCGCCAACCCTAATTTACAGGGAGGGTGGGTGGGCCACGCCTTGCTGGTTCTCGCCGCCGGGAAGGGCGCGGACCGGGGAAGGCATCTAGATATACCCAGGCTCCTCCCGCCTTTTTTGGTGGGAGCCAATCATTGCACCCGGTTCTGCAGCTTGCCGCCAGGCCATGCATGCCCCTTATCTTGCTGCGTTGCTCACCACGGCAGCAATGGCTGCCCCTGGTTATTCAGGTGCATCTTATTTTCTGAAATTACAGATTTTATATTTTCTTTCTTTCTTTCTTTTTGATACCATCTAGTCAATGAAAAGCCATGGGAGATTTCAGTTACTGAGTAACAATGCAGCTGGATTTTGAGTTGCTGTGGGAGGAGGAGGCAGGGAAATATTGCCCCCCCACCCCCTGCCCCCAGCAGAAATCCTTGTGCCCAAAAAATGTTAGTCTGGATCCAAACCACTGGCCAGATCCAGGCCTGCATATAGCAATATTTATATATATACTATGCCCTCTGGCATATACTAGCTTACTTTTTTCCCCACTAATAACACTATGAAAATATTTTATTCCCAGAACTATTAGAGCTAATGGACTAGGAATCTACTAAAGTGTTGTTCTGCCTGCTGAAAAACATAAATTTGCTATCGAGGGAGAATATCCTTCTAGAGCTGTTGTGATGATAAGTTTAAGAAAATTTTCAGAGATGTCATACTTCAAAGCTTTCCTTCTAATGTGATAAATTTGCTATTTTTTCTCCTTCTACATCGCTCATGACCCCAATACCTGCAAATTTGGCTGGTGAAAATGCCCCATCATACAAACGGACATGTTTCTTTTATTTTTCATTAATCCTAATGCATTCTGGCAGTTCCAGTTGATACAGCCATCTCAGTGAAGGGAGACTTAGTGGTTTAATATTACAGGTGCCTTGATTCACATTTTATTACTGAAAGCAGTTTTAAATTTCTTTATGAAAGAAATCTGAAATTACTTCAATAACCTGCCATCTGGTGTCATTGGCAGGAAAACAACAAGGCCCACAGAGGATTCCACATCCTACCGGCAAATAGGATTGTGAAGAAGGCATCCCAGTTTTTGAAACTTAACAGAGGCTGTATCTATGCCAGGTCTTTAGAAGAAAGGAGGTCAAGATGCCATAAGATATAGTGGCTGGAACATCTGGCTAGCAATGGGCAAAACCTGGGTTCAGATTCCATGAAGTCTATCCTGTGACTCCAGAACTGTTCAGTCTTTTTTTAAACTAACTCATACAGGGCTAAACTCCATGTTCAGGATTTTAAAGAGTTCCATCTGGTTCCCTAGACCCAACTCAGATTCCCAGCAAATACATAGCAGCTCCAGGGATATAACTTTTAAAAATAAAGGAAAGCTCAAATGGATTTGGAACACTTCATGAGATAGGAAGAGCTCCCGCCTTCTGCCCAATCCATTTTCCCATTCAGAAACAGTGCCATGCTGGAGGGGGAGTTATTTCCCCTTTCTTGTTGCTCCACGTGAAATTCCACATGGATCAGCAAAACAAGGAAATGAGTTTCCTCGAGTGCTGTTTTTAAAACCAGAAAAATTTCTGTAAAAAGTTGATTATAGCCAATGGGAATCAGCTTCACTCGGCTTTACCAAAAATGTCTTGGGCCGTTTCCGCACGGGCAGAAAATGACAGCCTGGAGACGGTAAAAACGCCGTCTCCAGGCCGCCATTCGCACAGGGGGGCGCAGCTGCAGCGCAGCCGCGCCGCCCTCGCGCCGCCCGGCTAGCCCGCAGCCGGCGTATTCCCAGAACGCTGGGAAGCGCTCTTTTCGGGAATACGCGGCCGTGAAGCCGCTGCCGAGCGGGGCGGCGGGGCTCCGCGGTGCCGGCGTCCCGCCTCCTCCCAGGACCGTCCGTGCAGACGGTCCCAGCGTCTTCGGGTCGGCGCGGAATGCGCCGACCCAGCCGTTTCCGCCGCCGTGCGGAAACGGCCTTGGTTTTAAAAACCTGAACCCAAAATGTACCAAGTACAATTGTTTGTGCTCAATCTTGTGCTGAAACCTGAGTTAATCAACCATTTTGATTTTCTGTTTCCACAACATCCAAGTGATTCACCACTAGGGATAGCAAAAAACAGATTCTGGTGCTGTTCAGTATGACACCCTCCAAAGGCTTAGATAGAATTTTCTACCAAACAATCCACTGCTTTTTGACTAGACTCTCCTCTGCGGGCATGCACATTGTTAAACATTAATTCTTTTTTTTAAAAAAAATTACAGCTATCTGAGTGATGAGCCAAGCAACCAATGCCTAAATTCTCTCCCTCATCACTGAATGTCAAGACTCAAATCCAAATTGTTTTAATCTCCCTTGAAACTCCTAGAGGTGTTTTGCCTAAACAAGCTCCTCTAAATTCATGTCACACTTCACTTTAGCCAAAATTTGGTATCAACTGTGGCAGAAAAAAATGATTCATCAGAAAGGAAAAATGGCCACGATATGTTTTCAGGTGATATGTGGAAATGTAGAATGTTCCATTCATGTCATTCATCTGTGGTCCAGTAATAAGACTCTTGGACTCTGACAGAAAACCTTGGGCCAAACCAAACCATCACTCACCCAATCTCCTGCTATAGGGTCTGAGATCCCTTCTTTATAACCCTGTTTTATGGTAGGATATAGAACCCTGCTATGGGCAAGCAACTGAAGTAATTTCACATCTCTCCTGATTTTTTTTTAAAAAAATGCCTTCAGTAATAAAATGTGAATCAAGGCACCCGTGATATTAAACCATTCAATCTTCCAGCACAGATATGGCTACATCAGCTGGAATTGCCAAAATGCATTAGAGTAAATGAAAAATAGCTGAGATGTCCATATATCCCTGGACTTTGGGGGTCTTAATTTCAGTCAGTAGAATTGGGGGTCAGGAATGGACAGATCACTCTCTGTCCCTTTTAGATATATTATTGGAAGGATGAACTAGGCTAACTCATCTCCTCCTTGAGAATCTGGGAAGATAAATAGTTTATCCTGGAGGGTAGCAATTAAGTCCTGTGTGATTAAAAATGCACCGTGTGAAGTGCATAGCAAAGTCTTATAATGGTTACCATGAAGGAGTCTATCCAATTCTTTATTATTATTGGAGGAGTAGAAATGATATGCAGATTAAAACACAAATGCAGAGACTTATTTCCTGCAAGTCATCAACATAGAATGAAAGGAAATCTTTCTCCTCTCCCATGCATGTAAAACACAGAACTGTGCCATTAAATGGACTGACAGTTGATTCAAGATGGACAAATGAACGAATCTCTTCACAGCAAACATAATAAAGGGGGGAGGTTCACTCCTGCAAGATGAGGGAAAAGCCCGTAACGGAGGAGGAGGAGGAGGAGGAGGAGGAGGAGGAGGAGGAGGAGGAGGAGAAGGAGAAGGAGAAGGAGAAGGAGAAGGAGAAGGAGAAGGAGAAGAAGACGAAGACGAAGAAGACGAAGAAGACGAGGACGAGGACGAGGACGAGGACGAGGAGCAGTAGTTTGGATTTATATCCCCCCTTTCTCTCCTATAGGAGACTCATAAGGACTTACAATCTCCTTGTCCTTCCCCCTCACAACAAACACCCTATGAGGTAGGTGAGGCTGAGAGAGCTCCGAGAAGCTGTGACTAGCCCAAGGTCACCCAGCTGGCATGTGTGGGAGTGTGCAGACTAAACTGAATTCCCCAGATAAGCCTCCACAGCTCAGGCAGCAGAGCGGAGAATCAAACCTGGTTCCTCCAGATTAGATACACGAGCTCTTAACCTCCTATGCCACTGTTGCTCCTTCCCTTAGAAGCTTTCCTAACCTCTTGAGGCAGGGCATTCCATAAGATGGAGACTACAACAGTGAATACAAACATGCAGGCAGTTGTTGATTTTGCCCATTTGCAGAGCAGCACCCACAGAAGACCCTGCTTAGATCAGCAACACTGCTGTGGCAGAGCACAGGGGAAGAAGTGATCCTGCAGATAGAAGGCACCAAAGCCATGAAAGGCCTTGAATGTGATAGTCAGTATTTTGAATGGAACCTGGTACCTGATGAGCAGCCAATTGAGTGACTGCAGATTAGAAGTAACATGTAGCTGCACCTACCTCCTGATAATAACTGAGTTGTGGTGTTGACTTCAAGGGGAGACCTCCAAGATGAATGTGTAAACGGTCTCTATTGAAATGCCCCAGAATTTCATTTTAATCAAGGGATTTTTATCACATGTTTCTATATGGGACCTCCAAGTCATGAAGACTGTGTCAATACAGATGCTACAGTCTTCAACCATGCCATCCTAAGGAAAGTTGCTCAGACTTTGGTAGACCTAGAAGACCCTAACTCTGCTCAGGATTACATTGCAAATGTGATATTGTGTTTGGACCTGGGAGATCTGTGTACAGCTCCCCACACTTCTATGAAGCTAGCTGGGTAACCTTGGGCCCAGTATAGCCTCTCAGCCTAACATTCTTCATAGGGTTGTTGCATGGATAAATGGATAAAAGGAATTCACGCATGCCTTTTGAAGTAAGCCCAGGATAAAAATGTACTAAACAGAAGCAGTACACTTGCAGTATCTTTACCCTTCTCTGACCCATTCCTAACACCAGCCCTTCTATTTTCCCGTATGGAAAGATTTTTACTTCCCTTTTTTCTGCTGTTGCTGTACTTTGTATTCAAATTATTTTAATCCAGCTAGCACCAGGCATCTCTCTTTATTTCCCTCCCCCATTCCCATGCAAATTTATTTTAATTCACACCTCTGTAACATTTATCACGACATATGAGATTCTGGGATAATTATTGCCCAATTGATAAAGTAGTTTTGCAAGAAGGCTCGTTTTCTCGGTATTTTTTTTAAGTAGCCTATTTATATAACAAATCCATTTTCAGTATTCAGGAGAAAGAAGAAATTGGCTCCATTAGTTAATGTAATTAATTGATGATGTCAAAAAACCTAGACAAAGATTTACTCAGCCTAGCATAGCCCACTTGAAACTTCTGATTGGGCCTAGATTTGTAAACAGGTTTTTTTAAAAAAAACCAACAAACCGAAAAGTAATTAGAAAAGAGAACTAACTCATCTAAAGTTGATAGAAACTTACTTGGTGGTATTTAAAACCCTAGGCACGTCTTTTCTTCAATGTTTTGAAATTGTCTCGCAAAATAAAGTTTACAAAATAAAGGTCTGTCTGTTTATCATAAGAATATAAAAAGAGTCCTTCTGGATAACAAACCAAAGATCCATCTCTGCTCCTGTATCTTGTTTCCAGCAGGTTCTAGAAAACTCAGAATCAGGTTATAGGGGCAACAATTGTTTTCTTTGCTCCAGAATCTGGCATTTAGCAGATTCTGAGCCCAGTGATTCCACAGAGCTACTATTCACGGCTGTTAGTGTGGTGTAGTGGTTAAGAGCAGGTGCGCTCTAATCTGGAGAACCGAGTTTGATTTTCTCTCTTCTTCTTCTTCTTCTTCTTCTTCTTCTTCTTCTTCTTCTTCTTCTTCTTCTTCTTCTTCTTCTTCTTCTTCTTCTTCTTCTTCTTCTTCTTCTTCTTCTGCTGCTGCTGCTGCTGCTGCTGCTGCTGCTGCTGCTGCTGCTGCTGCTGCTGCTGCTCCTCCTCCTCCTCCTCTCCTGGCTGTCCACAAACTAGGAAAAACTGAATTATTCAGGAGGAGTTTTTTATATAGGTAATAGGACTGTACAATAACAACATGAATCAGAAAGGGTTATGGACTCTGGATTATACTACTGTGTACAGTACATGATGTCGGTTACTTTAAGTATGATGCACTATATAATTTCTGTATTGTTTAATTTGTCACAATAATGCTTAGGTTCTGTTTCAGCTCAGTTTCAGATTTCGGCTTGGTTTCAGATTTCTGCAACCTAAATCTTATTGCACTGTTTATTGGATGTACTGTTGATGGTATTGACCTACAATGTGTAATCTTCCATGAATTTCAGTAAGAAAGGCAGACTATAAATAACATAAATCAATGAGCAACTGATAGCCAAGTGACAAGAAATCTGACACTTTTGTGTATATGTGAACCTATTAGTTGCTTGGTGCAAGAAAATTCAGACACTGGACTCTTAATTAAACACCTAAAAGATTAAAAAGAAAAAAACCCTTAACATGTTAATGTAATTTATCTCTCTGTAATATACTGCATATGATATATTGTTTTGAGTCTTTTCCATGAAAGGTTACCTAGAAATATTTAAATATGGAAATATAGAAATTCACTGAGCATCCTGATTAAATATGCCAAAAAGTCAAATAATTTTAATAAAGACTCCACAAAACCACCATATGCATTCTCTGTATTTTTATAAACTTTTTAAAAAGTGTACATTTACCTTGTTCACAATAAAAAAAGTGCTAATTACTCATATTTCTTTCTTGTGTAGAGCACGAGGAACAAGAGAATTATTGCTTGTGATTTAAAAAAAATGTTCCCATTTCATTTCAGTTTACAGTAATTTATAGGGGGAGGGTTTCCATCCCTTTTGGTTATCTACTTTTTGCCATTTGTCTTACTGTATATTCCAATTGTTTGGTTTTACTGTGTAATTAATAAGTAGGCTGAATATGAATAATGTACAGTGATGCTTTTTTATGTACAAATGATCTTGAAAGATTTGTACATTTTATGGCAGAAATTCAGTACAGGGAAACAGAAAGCAACCCAAAATTATGTACATATCCAGTTCTCAAAGGAAAAACTGAAATTGTAACAGGAAGTTCCATATCAAAACAGAAGGGTAGAATTAAAAGCCATCTCTGTTTGTTTCTGACTTTGTGCATCATCAAAGGGGTATCTCAGTATCAAATGATTCCTCCTTTGTATATAGCCTATTGGTGGATGCATGAATGTAAACAGAGTAGTAACTGTGTACTTTGGGCAAAAATTAGGAGCAGAGTGGGATTGTTGAAGGCTAATGGAAATCAAGCTTTCTATGGTAGTGAGGTTTTTTCTTAGGTGGATTCCACAAGGGCCCCTACAGCAGCTTCCCACTGGCATATGGCACCAGTGGAGCCCCAGGACCGTTAGCACACTGAGGTGCAAGCGGCCCCAGAGCAGCCGTGGCCTGCGGAGGTTTCTTTCCCCACGCTTACCTTCTCTCTCCCTGCAGAGCTCCACATGGACAGGGAGGCACATCTATGCTGCTCTCCGACCCCCAGGGGTCGAAGGGCAGCGTGGGCGTGCCTCCCCATCCTTGCAAAGCTCTGCAGGGAAAGAAGGTAAGTGTAGGAGAAAATGGAGGCTCCAAAAAGCGGCACCTCCAACCTGGTGCTGTTTGCATAGCAAACTGTTTCCCAAAAGTCTCACTCATTGAGTGAGGCAGGGAAGCAGCTTTTCCACCCCGGGGGGGGGGGGGGGGGACCACGGCACTGCCCCGATGTAGAGGCAGCAGCTGTGTGAACAGTGCCCCTGGAATGGTGTTTTTCCCATTCCAAGGGTGCTGTTTTTGACCCATGCTGACTCCGCCCTGGTGAATCATTCAGTTGTGTAAACCCCCATTTCATCCCATCCATGCCCCTTAAAGACTGCTCCACAGGGACTGGCAGTTTCTAGGCTGACATCTAGGAATGTGGAATGGTATGGTAGAGCCCCATCTTCCCAGATCTTGAAAGCTAAAAAGGGTTGGCTTTCCACGGCATTGCCAGCATGGCATCTAGTACCTGGATGGGAGAATTTGCAGAGGAACATAATGGAAAACCACTTCTGCTTAATCACTTACCCTGAAACTGCTATGGGGTTGCCATAAGTCAGCTACAACCTGACAGCACCTTGCATACACATACACTGGCTGACATTTTATCCTCCAGAAGAGATGAATGCCACAAGATCTTGCAGAATAAATGCCCCATCTACCAGTCAAACAGCCAAAGGGGATAAGTGGGTCAGAGAATGATAAGGAGGAGAAAGACCTGAAGGGAAATTTGTCCCTGCTTCTCCAGATCCCCATGTTTCATCCATCAGTTTCAGAGCCCTAAGACAGATTTTCCTTTCCCTTTTACATATAGTACCAAAGCCACCACCACTATCAGATGCTGAAATGCTGCTCCATAATGTCCAGAGTCTGGTCATAGGACCTATAGTCTTGCTGATTCCCACCTGCTGAAGCCTCAAAGATGGAGGAGCTGGATGGTATTACTGCCACACCTGCATGCATGCTAGCAGCAG
Source organism: Sphaerodactylus townsendi (assembly GCF_021028975.2). Classification (NCBI taxonomy): domain Eukaryota; kingdom Metazoa; phylum Chordata; class Lepidosauria; order Squamata; family Sphaerodactylidae; genus Sphaerodactylus; species Sphaerodactylus townsendi. Next base: position 25,866,803 of record NC_059437.1, on the reverse strand, counting down.
TTCTCTTTTGGTCAAGGCCCTCTCAAACTGATGGCTCTAATCTGTGGGTGTCCCATTTGGATGTTGCCCAGGAATAAGAAGACCACTTTTCCTCCCACTGATCTGCCCCTATCTGTTGCCACTACTAGAGGGTGACCATCAATTTCCATACTTCTGTAACACATTTTCTCTGATTACATCATCTGACTCTGGGAATTGTTTCAGCTTGACAATTTGTATCTTGCATGGCTCACATAAAGACTCCTTTAAGCATCTGAAGATTTGAAACGGAGGGACAATCTATCAAACAGCAAGTGAGGATGAACTACAGTACTCTTCTGCTGGGCTGTTGTATTGGACAAAAGAGACACACGATAGAGAAAAACTGTGCAGAGCAACTTAAAAGCTGCCTTCAGCCTGAACTCCTGCTTTCTCAGTGAGAGCATTTTTAGGTTCCAATCCCCAAAGGGAGCATCTTTGAAAATGTAATATAAACTCTCTGGAGAAGCCTATGCCCCTGCATCTGAGTTTCAAGAGTGGTGAAAATAGCTGTGATGCAGTCATCTAAGAAGAGCTTTTGCAAACAACAATAAAGGACAGAAGGGGCATTTTTCATGTTCTGTAGAAGGAGGTGAGAGGAAGCAGGAGGGAAGCCCACTTCCTTTCTCAAGAGTTCTATTTCTCATGTAACAAAGGAAAAGATTCTTAGCAGTGGCATAGGAGGTTAAGAGCTCGTGTATCTAATCTCGAGGAACCGGGTTTGATTCCCAGCTCTGCTGCCTGAGCTGTGGAGGCTTATCTGGGGAATTCCACACATGCCAGCTGGGTGACCTTGGGCTAGTCACAGCTTCTCGGAGCTCTCTCAGCCCCACCTACCTCACAGGGTTTTGTTGTGAGGGGGGAAGGGCAAGGAGATTGTAAGCCCCTTTAAGTCTCCTGCAGGAGAGAAAGGGGAGATATACATCCAAACTATTATTATTATTATTATACACATAACAACACAGCACAAGTGTTTGGAATTCATCTCTGAATATCGAGTCCTTCCCAAGGACCTAGGATATTAGAGGTATTTGCGTAGAATGTGTGCAGTTCCTAGAAGTGCTGCTTTCTGCAGCATGTGGACTGATGTTCTGTCCAAGTTTAGGCTTTCCAGATGTTTTTCAAGATTTCTTGGGATTCCTCCTAGAGCACTTAGCAGCTACTTCAGTTGGGATTACTGTTGTTCTTTTCTCGCCAAGCAATCGCTCAACTTCAATTCTGTAGGTCCTTGTATTTTGTGATCTTTTCCAGCTCTTTGTCCCTTCTTACTCCTGCTCTGTCAAGCTGGCACAGCAACATCTATATGATCCAAACATAGCTTTTTTTCTCTCTATCACTGTTATGTCTGGGGTGTTGTGTGCCAGGTGTCTGTCTGTTTGTATCTCCTAAAGTCCCAGAGTATTATTTTGCTTCTTTTCATTTTCTGTGGTCTTCTCTGGCTTGCCTGCATCGTACTACAGGTCTTGCTACATGTGGGCAGGCTTTCATACTTTTGCAAAGGTTCCAGGTGCACCATTGCTGCACAGCCTATTGTGACGTTCAAGATAGTCAGTTTGGGCTATTTTCTTACTAACAGCAGATGATGTGCTCCACATTGTGTTTCATCACTCCTCTTTGCAGAGACGGCAAGTAATTTGGGTCATTGTAAGACTTTTCGGGATTCGTGGTTCTTTATTGCATTTGTCCGTAATGCTTGCTCCTGGGCAAGCAAAATCAGGGCCTCTTCAGTTTCCTTCTTTAGAGTTCCCTTCTACAAGGAGCCACTCCCATGTTTTCTTGCTGTCAACCTTCCCTTCCAATGTTCTTAAAGTATTGCTCCATGGAGTGGCTTGTTTAGCCACTGCTCCTTTCGTGTTTTTTAAACTGTTGGACTCCTATACTTCCTTTTGAGTTCTTTTTGGCTTTCAGCATCTCAGCCTTGTAGGACTTCTTTTCTTCAATGCTGGCTCTTGACTTTCTTGGATGTATTCTTTTCGGAGGCCTCTTTTCTCTTCCTCTACTGATTGCTTGGATGTGGAGCAGTCCTCTTCCCTCCCTTCTGACCTTGCTAGGTAGGAGTCTGTCTACATCACTTCTTGGATGCAGTGCTCGGATTGATGGTCATAATTTTCCTTGTTTTTTTCTGTCCAGGATGTCCAATTCGGGCTTGTGTCCAGTTAATTATGCCAGCAGTGTAAGCTGCACGCACAGGCACCGCCTCATGAGTATTACTATTGCAGCTGTTATTGTATTTCCTCCATTTAACTTTTGATTTCAAAATTTTTCTTACCCTTCTAAGATATTCCCTTCCCTAATTGCGCCTTTGACTTCTGCATGCTTGATGTTCTCTGCTTGAGGTATCTCCATGTGTCTGTAGCTTTTATTCACTGGTAAGCTCTTTATTTCTATGTCATTTGGCATATTCACACCTTCGTGCATGTTGCAAGTTTACCTTTTACTGAGTTCCAAAGTTGCACACTTGTCAAGTCCAAAATCACATTGCAATGTCAGTGCTAAAGACTCTCTCTCACTGTGTTCAGTAGTGACTCAATCTCTGTTTTGATTTTCTCCATAGAGCTTTAGGTCATCCAGTAGCTATAGGAAGGTGTGGAAATTTTTTGGTGAGTTTCTTGCTGTCTGATATCCTTGACCTGTTTTCTTCAGAATTATAGAGAGCGGAATCATAGCAATGATGAAGAGTAGTGGGGACAGGGAGTCTCCTTGGAATATTCCCCTTCGGATGTTGATTTCCCCTATTCCTGCTCCATTGACTATTAATTCTGTTTTCCAAGTGTGCATTGCATTCTTGACCAATTTCTTGATGTTTTCACTGACTCCAATTATCTCCAGGCAATGAAGTATCCAACTGTGTGGCAGTGAATCGAATGCTTTCCTGTAATCAATCCAAGCTACATGCAAGTTGGTTTTCCTTCTTTTGCAATTCTCAAGGATCATTTTATCTATGAGCAGTTGATCTTTGTTCCCCTACTGTTTCGTTTGTTTCCTTTTTGTTCGGGGGCAGCAAGTTCTTTTCTTCGAGGTAGTCTTGTTTTGCATCAACTAATATGCTAGTGAAATGCTTAAGGGTTGTTGGTAGGCAAGTGATTGGCCTGTAATTGCTAGGGATTGCTCCCTTTCTTGGTCTTTCATTATCAGAAACGTTTTCCCTGTTGTCATCCATTCTTCAATTTGGCCTGTTTGCAGCACCTGATTCAACTGTTGGGCAATTCTTTCATGCAAGTTGGTCAGTTTCTTCAGCCAGAATCCATGTAGTTCATCACTGCCTGGGGCAGTCCAGTTCTTCACCTTTTTTGCTCGTTTTCCAACCATTTTAGTTGTTATTACCAGGTTGTCCATGTTGTTGCTGCTCAGTTCAGCCTCCACATCTTTGGCCCAACTTGCATTTTGGTTGTAGTTCTTTGGGCTGTCCCAAATGTTTCTCCAGAACTCAATCGTTTGTTCTCTGTCTGGCTCTCCTGTGTTTCGTTTCACATCTCCACTTACATTCTGGTAGAATCATTTCTGGTTGGAGTAGAAAAGTTGATTCTGCTTGAATTGAGCAACCCTTGCTTCAAATCTTGCAATCTTCTTTGAAACTGCCACTATCTGTTGTTTGACCACCTCTATTGCCTCATTGAGTTTCCTCTTGTCCAGGTGGTACCTCTTAACTAGGTCTGCTTTGATTTTGTCATTTTTCAGCTTCTTCTCCTTCATGCTTTTCAGTTTGCTGGCATCCGATCGTAGTTTGCTGATTTTTCTTCCCAGTCTGATTTTCCACTTTGGAGTATCTATTTTCGAGCCTTCTTTCTGGGTGATGAATCTTTACCCCCCTAGCTCTTTAGTAATCACTACTGCAGTGCTGTACATAAGCTGGTTTGTTTCATGCAGTGACATTGTTTGGATTCCAGCAATGACCTTGTTTGCATCCTTCAGTGAATTGAGCAGATCCTTCCTTGGAACAATCTTCAGTGGTGGCAATCTTGTACGTTCGTTTGTATTGCTCATGTGTTCTAGGATCTTCTGCATCAGTTCTTCTTGCTTTTTTGTCAATTGGGAACTTTGGGTTGTTTGGGTTGGCTCCTTTGGAGGTGTGATGATTGTTGTTTCTTCCTCCTCTTCCTCCTCTGTCTCTTGCAGTCCCTTGAATTGTTGCCAATTTTGTTGAATTTCTTTGAGTGTTCCTTGGTATGTTTTCAATACCATTGTCTTGTGTTTTCTGCTGGATTTCTGCTAGCTCTAGTGCACTAAAACTTTGTTCCTTTCAATATATCTTCTTTGATCAGCAAGTCTTTGCTCAGTAATTTCTGTGTCTGGGTGAAGTTCTTTCCAGACTTGGTACATTCGTTTGAGGTATCCTCTTTTTGATGGGTTTGATTTGTAGTAGCAAGCCATAATTTCTCTATTCTCTGCACACGAATATTTTCGACGTTTGTTCGGTACTTCCAGTAGTCCTGCAGTCTTCAGCCCTGGTTGCTCAGCTGAAGATCCTGAGTCCTGTAGCCCATTTTCCGCCAAGTGCCCAGGTACTCCAGCACTAGACGCGGTCCTTGTTGACCCGGGCGACGACCGATCCGGTATAAAGTTTCTTTTTCTTGTCTTCACCATGGTTTTGGGTTTTAGGCACATTTAGTCTGGCTTCTCATCAGAGGCCTCTCTGGTTTGGGTGGCCCTCCAGCACAGCCCTCTGACTCATTGGAGCACAAGCCCCACCACCACACCAAGGTAGTGCCCTTTGGGGGGATGATGATGATGATGATGATGATGATGATGATGATGATGATGATGATGATGATGATGATGATTAATCAGCAGAATACAAAATAAGCCCCCTCCTACACACACACACACACACACACACACACACACACACACACACACCAAAGGGAATGGAAGACTCGCAAAGAAAGTCTGCAAAGTTTTCACCTATCATGGGAGAGCCTCCCTCCTTACTTCTATTCCCATCTTCCCATCTTTGCACAATATTAGGGGCCTAGACCAGCATTTGGTACAGTTGGGCAACTGCCAAACCTTACAGCCTGGCAGAGGATCCCTTTCCAGCTGGAGAAGGGGAATGTGCCTATAGGCAAAGCAAAGGGGTTCCATCTTTTTAGGCAGTTTTTAATTGTCGCCTGGTAGCCAAAGTGGAAGATGGCATGGTACAGCCCAATCTTATCAGATCTCGGAAACTAAGCAGGGTCAGTACTTGGGTGGTAGACAAGTAAGACTCTGCAGAGGAAAGCAATGGCAAACCACCTCTGCTTCTCCTTTGCCTTGAAAGACCCTTGTTGGAGTATATATCTAAGGCCGTTTCTGCACGGCCCTTTAATGGCGCCCTGGGGACGGGAAATACGCCACCCCCAGGGAGCCATTCGCACAGGCAGCACTGCTGCAACGCAGCAGCACCGACCTGGCTGCCCTTCCCCTCCCTCAGGGCGGCGTCAGGCCGCCCTAAAAAACAACCCTTTAAAGGGTTGTTTTTGAGGGAACAGCATCTTCCCGGCGTCGCGGTGCGAACAGCACTGCCGGGAACACGCTGTTTCCCTTCCCCGTCCGATTCACCTTGTCCCCGTCATCGGCCTGCTGGCCGTCGAAGCCCCGCCCACGCTGTCCTCCAACCCCTGGAGGTCGGAGGGCAGCGTGGGCGGGGCTTCGACAGCCAGCAGGCCAACGACGGGGACAAGGTGAGTCGGACGGGGAAGGGGGAAGAGGCGGCTCCATGTGGAGCCGCCTGCCATCTGCCGGCCTCTCCAGAGGCCGTCCGCATGCTTGCATGCGAACAGCCTCCGCCTCCACGCCGGCAGAATTCTTGCCAGCGTGGAGGCGCCTCAACGGCCGTGCAGAAACGGCCTAAGCAATTGGAGAGTGTTTATTTGTAGGAAGAGCCCATGAAGTGGATATGTTACTCCCTTTTCTCAGGTGAGAAGAGGAGGAGGAGGAGGAGGAGTTTATACGCCACCTTTCTCTCCTGTAAGGAGACTCAAGGTGGCCTAAAAGCTCCTTTCCCTTCCACTCCCCACAACAGACACTTTGTGAGGTAAGTAGAGCTGAGAGAATTCTGAAGAACTGTGACAAGCCCAACGTTACCCAGCAGGAACATAGGAGTGCAGAAATACATCTGGTTCACCAGATAAGCCTCTGCCACTCAGGTGGAAAAGTGGGAGCCAAACCCAGTTCTCCAAATTAGAGTCCACCTGCTGTTAACCGCTACACTATGCTGGTTTACTCCTCCTCACCCCTCACCCTCCATTGACCCTTCCTTAATCTCAAAACAGCCAGTTGGGACTCCTAATTTTCAGAAACATAAACGGAGATCCAAATCATGCATTTCTAGTGAAAAGCATAGCTTGGCTTTCAGGTAGCAACATGCAGAAAACACTCAGCTTGAGACAATAGAGACCCACTCCAAATAAAAAAGACCAAACAGATGGACCAATGCTCTGCCTCAGGGAGAAGGCTCCATGTGTTCATATACCCTATATATTTGTTCACATCTTCCAGAACATAGACATGATATTGAACATCTATTTTTGAGGCAGAGCATGGTTTGATCCCTGGCTCAAATTGAGCCTCAACAAGATCATATGTCGACCAGCTATACAAGGTCTCTGTTACAAAGTGGTGGATGAAAAGTGGCACTTTGGTTGTGCAGGATCCACAGAGCTGTAAACAGAGTTTGCTGTTAGTGTATTATTTATGCAAATGTGCATATCTTGCCATCCTGGTGGAGAAAATGACAGCACACAATGATTCAACCTAGCAGCAACTGCACCCCACCAAGTAATTGAAGAGTGATTAATTATTTGTAGGAAAAGCCCACACAGCGGATACACTTCTCCCTTTCCTCAGGTGACCAGTCTCCTGTGGTGATAAAAGGAGCAATCTCATTAGCTTAAATCAGCAGGGGCTCTGTTATACTCAGGCTTGCAATCCCTCATGTTGGCCCACCTATTAAGCCAGAGTGTATTACTTGGAAGGTCAAAACCAAAAGCCCCACACGGGCACGCAATATCATGATCTTTCAATACAAATAGGCACAGCTGGAGTTTGGAGCAAGCTCGGGAGCTGAAGTGTGATACATTATCTACACAGAGAGTTGGGAAATAATTTCCTGAACCAGCCACTGTTCTTTCTCTGCCCTACAGATTACTGCACTGAAGAGAGGCACCGCAGGAGGGAGTCAGGTAGAGTGGTGGCCATGGGGAGATGTCACCTGTGAAGGAGGAATGCTTGGTTTTGATCTCATTTGTTACACATCACTAGCTAAATGCCTGTCTTTATGGCAGGTGGGACACTTGCAAAGGGGAGGCTTGTATATTTTATGGCGTAGAGGGGAGAAAATACCACCGACACAATCCTATCAGTGAGGGGGTGTGGATTCTATTCCAGGGCAATGTTGATCAGTCCTTCACCTGCAGAGGTACAGTTCACTGTGGTTAGGGATGCCAGCCTCCAGGCCAAACCTCTGAAATTACAGCTGACCTCCAGACTACAGAAATCAGTTTCCCTGGAAAAATGGATGCCTTGGAGGATGGACTGTATGGCATTGTACTCCACTGAAGTCCCCATCTTCCTCATCACCACCCTCAAATCCCCAGGAGTTCCCCAACCTGGATCTGGCAGCCCTAACTGTGGTTCAGGAGCACCTGTTTTGCAGGGTTGTTTGAATGCTCACTGCTTCAGCGTGCATCCTTTTCACCTGTCACAAACAGGGACCTGATCTGTTGACAACCAGTTCTATAGTCCACTGATCTGTTGTTAGGTGTTCTACAGGTTGCTTTTCTCTATATCTTTCCAAAACTGTGCAGTACAGCACAATTTACTGTTTGTACTTGTGTGCTTTCACACAAGCTTTGCGATCCCTTGCCTTTGCTGTGGGACTGCGGAGCTCAGCAATCAATTGTTCCGACAGACAATTAGATCAATCACAACTCCTGTAAAATGAGTCATAAATAAATGTGATCCTCCAATAAAATCTGACTCTTCAGTGTCCATCTAAATAGCCTTTGCTCACATTGATGGCCACCAATCAGTCTGGATCAGCAGCATCTTTGTGCATGCGTAGCTTTGTGAATTCCCAATGCAAGCCAGTTTTGCAGGCTTTTGCAGCCGGTTGGCATGAACAAAACACAGTGGGTGAGCAATTCACATCTGATCAACACCTCCAAACGCAGTAAGTTGGTCTGTCAAATGCATGCAGAGTGAAATTTGCAGAAGGTCCCACGTTCCATCCACAGCATCTTCCATTTAAAAAAAAAATAGCCCAGGTGATATGGAAGACCTTTCTTTGAGACCCTGGAGAGCTGCTGCTAGTCTGAGTAGCCAGTGGTGGCGAACCTATGGCACTCCAGATGTTCATGGACTACAATTCCCATCAGCCCCTGCCAGCATGACTAATTGGCCATGGTGGCAGTGGCTGATGGGAATTGTAGTCCATGAACATCTGGAGTGCCATAGGTTTGCCACCATGGGAGTAGACAATAGAAGCCTTGATGATTAAGTTTCAGGCAGCTTCTTAAAATATGTTTTCCACTTTTACAAACATGTTTCATTATTCATTATTCTAAAGCGTGTGTGCATGCCGCACAGATAAACAAGACATGTGTTGTTGAAATCATCAGATAAATATCACCAGGGGACCTACTTCACTAAACTGATTCTTTGGCAACAGCACTGGAATTAAAACGTATATCATGGATGAGAAAGTGAAAGCCATCATTCACATTCAATTAGAAGTCAAAGTTTTTTTTAATTTCTGAAGACCTGGGATTGTTGACATTTTGCTACTGCTAATGTCTTCAATGTTAATGATTCCCCCAGCTCACGGGGATTTCCTAAAGCTCTCAGATCATTTTTCTCATTACCTATACTTCAAACACATGAAAAATACCTTGTACTTAATTTAGAGCAAATGTCAATTTTTCTTCAAAAGTACATATGTTTTTATGAAGAGGGTGAATCCTTACTGAATCCATAACTAAATCCATAATTTCCTTTATGGTGTCTTTCTACATAATCTCAGCTTCAAGTGGCTCATTAAGTTTAACAGCAACACAAAGAATCCCATTATGTCAAAGGCCAGCAAGAGTTACACCTTAATTTATCAGATTTTAGGATATGGGAAATGTAGACTGTCAAGTTGTTGGAGCCACTGATAAGAGCAGCTCATTCAAGAGCAAGCAGCAGTAAATTTCCAGAAGGAAAGGACCAGAAGTAAGTGACTGATGTAGACCAACCAAGGCAGGAGAGGAAATTCCAACAACATCCCTGAAGCATCGCTGAAGGCCAGAAGGACCAGTAGTTGAGGGCACATGGGAGGTCAATTGTGGAAGATTGGAGCAGGTATGTAGCCATGCAGAGTCCTTCAATGAAGCAGGTTGCTCAGAACTTTGGTCTGTTTTCTTTAAGATCTGGTGGAGCCAAACTTGTCCTCTTAGTCAGATGACCAGTGCTAAGTCAGCTTGAATTGAACTCTTGAATGACATAGGTCAGGATGCATGCTCTGTATTGTTACTGTTATTCATCTTTTTATCCCACTCTTCCTCCAGGTATCTTGGGGCAAAGTACATGGTCCTCTCCTCTCTTATCCTCATAACAACACTGTGATGTGAGACTGACTCACCCAGCATTCATCCAGTGATCATCATTACAGAATGTGGATTTACACTCAGATTGCCCCAGTTCTAGCTGACACTCTAACTGCTGCTCTACACTGTCAAATGAGTGCCAAAGAGAACACCAGTTCAAGACAGGTTGGCATTTGACATATTTATGTAGTGATTTATGTAGCAATGGCATTATAATTATGTAACAATGGATTCCCAGTTGCAGGCCTGACCCCTCCTCAGTGGAGTACAAGTTAATTCATTCATATGCATTTGTTGCCCTCAGTCTAAGAACACTGATAATTTATTTCATGCTTAGAGACAGAGGGTAGGACATGATCAGAAATTCTACATTCAACTTCTCCTACTCCCTTTGATGAGAGCTGTTAGAGGCGGATGAGAACAGAGTTTGTCGAAGGCTTTCACGGTCAAATTCAACTGGTTATGGTAGGTTTTCCGGGCTGTGTGGCTGTGGTCTGGTGGATCTTGTTCCTGACGTTTCGCCTGCACTGTGGCTGGCAACTTCAGAGGTGTATAACAGAGGGAAATCTGTTACACACTGTGTCCAGTTACACACTGTTACACACTGGACACAATGTGCAACAGACTTCCCTCTGTGATACACCTCTGAAGATGCCAGCCACAGATGCAGGCGAAACGTCAGGAACAAGATCCACACAGCCACACAGCCCGGAAAACCCACCACAACCAGAGAACAGAGTTGTTCAATTAGTCTCATTTCTGCCTACATTTCAAGGAAGGCTGAAAGAGTGGCAACTGCTTGCAAAGGAATTACCAAAAAATAAAGGACAACAAGAAGAAGACAAAAACCAAACATAAAATTAGTGTTTGTAGTAAAAGCTCTCTAAAAAAAATTCTAGCCATGCTTTATCTCTCTGTCTTTATAAGGCACATTATTATTTAGGAAGAATCCTTTCTTTTGCAGCTAAAGGTGAGTGTGGCCTTGTAGTCATTCACTGTTATGTGTGATCAGTTGACCACATTATGTTGCAGCGGAGCTGTGAGTGTGCCTGGGGAAGCCATGAAAGCTACTGAGGATCAGGAAAGGCACTTGAAAGAGAGAGTGTGTCAAAAAAGGGGCTTGCAGTTTTTATAGAACTAACATTATAGAACTGACACTTATTCAAATTGTGAATCAGTGATAAAGGAACATGCCCAAGAATATCTCTTGATTTTTTAAAAATTGTATAACAGACATTATCTGATCACGTCTTAATAAGTCAGCAATTAATTCTGGTGATAATTAAAAGAGATTATTTTCTTAAATGTTCCACCACATCTTTCATGCTGTCTCGGCTGGCTTTTTTACAGTTCAGAAGACAGAAAGGAGCCAGATAGTTATGTCCCAATGAAAGCACAAAGTGACGCACAACATTATTCCCCCCTCTATTTCAATTCTCACAACAGCAATCCTGTGAAGTAAGTTAGGCAGAGTCAAGGGACGACTGAATCAAACCACCCAGCAAGCTTCCATGCAGACTGGAGAATCAAGCTAATTTTTCCCAGATCCTAGCCAACTTCTCTAACTACAACAAAACACCATTTCTCTAGTGATGTTTTTCACAACAGGTTGACGTTCTTTGGAAGTCCATTGGGACTGATATATTTCCACTGTCCACTTTTTTGCCAACATCACCACCCAGGGAGGCTTACAGTGCTATCAAAATGTTTTAAACAAGAGAATTTCAGTTGTAAAAAAATGTGCCCAAACTGCTAATATTGATCTTTGCAGGTAAGAGAAACTGCAGAGTGCCTGGCAGGTATAGGTCCTCCCACAGAAGCAGCTGCTGAGAAGCAGGCTGATTATACACTGATGCTCTGCCCCACGCTGAAGGGAGAGTCTCTTTGGAGCAGAACTTTTTGTTGCGGATTCCTTCCCCCCCCCCCCTTTCACACTCACTTTGAGGCAGATCCCATGATCTCCGCTGTTTGTGAGAGTGGACAAAGAGCGACCTTTTCCCCTGCTTTGCAGGGAAGACAAAAGAAATGGCCCTGTGTTGTTCTATGCTTTGGGCTTTTTGGCTCCACCCCACCTCCCCTGCTCTACTTCCATCAGGACAGCATGTTAAAACTGTATTTCAACTTCATCCATTTGTACCATATTCATTTTTTTACTATATTAGATCAATCAAAATAATGATATACCTAACACAGGAATATCGAAATAACAAACTTCTCTCTCCTCCCATGGCAGCAGCAGTGGCAGAAAGTGTGTGGGGTGTGTGTGTGTGTTTGTGTGTGAGTGTGTGTGTGTGTGAAGTGGGGGAGAGAATATCAGTTCTAGGACATGGTCCCCTTCTTCAGCAGAGTGTGATCCAGGGAATTGGTTTGCCTTTTTCATTTGGAGGGGATTATTTTTGGAAAGAAGCTACAATATCAATGTAATTTAAATAACAGCAATATTGATATAACAGTAATTTATAGGGCTTTAACAGCGCCAACAATTCTCAGACCAGCAGATGTGATGAGATCTGTGCCTTTAAGAGTGAGTTGACAGATGGAGTTGAGAGAAACAGAAAAATCAGAGACCTGGGAGAGTTTAGCAAAAAGCTGTGCACCAGGCAGTGCGTTGCCTCCTCATGTGTAAACAGAGAACTGCGAGGTAATTCCACTACACCTCACTGAACAGTGAAGAGCCCCAAGGTTAGAGTTCCATGCATAATGGGCCACAGTCACATGGAGTGTGGTGGGAGAGCTTCTCTTCCTAGCCACAGTCCCTCAACTGCTCCTCCTTTTTCTACAGCATGACTGGAAGACCTGGGGGAACAACCTGGTATAGGTCCTCACCCTAAACCTCAGACTGTAGTTACAGATTATCTTTGGAGGCCGCAGAATTCTCAAAAAGAGGATCAAAAATGGCTGACAAGCTTTTCAGGACTGCAATGTCTCATACATCAGTACATCCCCTTCAAAAAGTACCCACAGCAGTTAACTTGTTCCAAATCCAAAATGCCACAATCTTGCAGAACATTAGGAATTGGCAAATTTGTCTCATCTTGAATTAGCGTAAGCACATCCTGATACAAAACATTCATTGTGATCATTCGTATTTTACTGAGCAGCGGGTGCCTCGTTTCCAAGATCTAGAAGTTACCCGTAATATCAATGAAAGGTAAACAACAGAGAGACTAAACAGGGCTGGAAGCCTTTGATTAATCAGTGCAATAAATAGATTAGACCATTAAGTGCAGATTAAAAGGATGACATAACATCTTGACTCAGGCAGCATTTTGTGACAAGATTCTTTTCCCCTCAAAGAAACAATTCGTTTTGCAAACAAGTTAGAGAGAAACTTATCCTGATTAAAAGGCATTCAGAATTCATCCAAGATATTGAATGGTACAACATCAGCCTCTCCAGCTGGCTGGCAGTATGAAGCCTATGGCTGAAGCATAAATAGCAGGAACAAGTGAAGAGGTTCCTTCCAAGATGGCTGGTGCTCGGCATTCAAGCCAGAAGCCACTTCTTGTGCAACCCAGAAGTTCAGAACAGAGCTCATTGTCCTTCACACATGCATCCCCAGTGTAGGTGGGATCACACTGTGGAGGAAGGAGCTCCCATACCATTGCAGGCACGTGTGAATCAGTCTTCCACCCCCATCTGGCTCACAGCAGCAGGCACGTCGACTCATTTCCTGTAACTTACAAAATCACTGTGGTTGACAGAGGAAGCAGCCATCTGGAAGCCTCCTTTGAGAATAGGGAAATGCATTGAACTCTACCTTCTCTTCCTGTTATCATAAAAACAGTGTTATGCAAAATGCCAGCTTTTCTTCTGGATTACTATTCGAGGAACATTTTTTTTTTTGCGATTTGCAAGAGAAAGTTTGATTGGAAGAAGGGGAAAACTGGCAAAGGAATATGTGGGGTTCCCAATGTGCCAGATTTTTCTGGCTTCTCAAATAAAGCTTGGAAAGACAAGAGCTTTTTTATCTCAAAAAAATACACCCTGGGAGAACCACATCAAAACTGGTAGGAGCCTGGCCATTGTTACTCCTGGCAGTCCCCATTCAATCAGAGTTCAGGGAAGAGGTTACATGTCCTACGCAGTTGTCATTTCTTAGAGTTTTTTTCCATTTATCATTAAGCTATAGGTGTCAAACTCACAGCCCTCCAAATGTTATGGACTACAGTTCCCTCATCCCCTGCCAGCATCATGCTGGCAGGGGGTGATGGGAACTGTAGTCCATAATATCTGGAGAGCCGCGAGTTTGACACCTATGAGACTGTATCCTCTATTCTAATGTCTGGTCTGCTGTACTATATGAGAATTAACTGGAGGAGGAGGAACTATGTGAAAAGCTGCTTTGAGCCTGCGATCAAGGAGAAAAGCAAGATATAAAGCAAAAATGAACACGAATAAGCACTGTTCTCCATGAGGTTGGTATCAGTACTCATGCAGGGAGAGTCAGTGATGTTCCAGGCTCTCAATGGCATCCAATTTAGTGATTTCATTTTTTTCCAGATGTACTTTAGCTTCTTTTGTGACACCCAGTTGAGAATCGTTATAACAGATCAATGGGTTAATGGATGAGGTGACATGTTTTCTGAAAGCTCCCATTTTGTTTGCTGTGGGAATGGATCTAAATGTGTTTCAAAAATCACGGGAGCGCCCTGAATTTGTAAGAAGTATGCCTGTTTGTGGAATGCAGCTGCCATGGAGGACAAGGTCTTGCTGTTTCAAAGAAAGTCCATCACTTTGCAATGGCTCCAAAATTAGCTATGTACCTGGGCTAAGCCAGCTTCTTGCCTCCAGCAGGTTCCCGTCAGCCACAGATGGCAATAGTAACAAAACACAAATCAAAGCTGAAAACATTCCAGCGAATTTTGCCATCTGGGTCTTTTCACAGTGCACAAAGCTACAGAAGGTTTTCCCTGGTAATTAGATTAGAGCCAGCATGAGGGGATTCTTCTAAGGAATTGTAAGAAAACCTGTTAAGGTGTATGTGAATACAACATAATCACCTAGGGCAGAAGAAGACTTTGCCAGGACAACAGATGCAAAACCTGCAGACACAACTCTGTAGTAGTAATTATCAGCTCCTCTCACAAAGTAAAAACAGCTTAAATGGTATGAGACTTTAACTTGCTCAACACAGTATGAGCTCAGCATAATCCATTTCATATTGAACATGATCGAGGAGGCTCCAAAGCCTAGTGGTTGAGCTCGTGTGTTAAGGAATGTCAACAAACATTCCAATGGTCTGGAAGAAAGGTGCCAACAATGACAGCTACAGAATTCAGCTGCTGTGAGAAGGAAGCGCGAGTCAATTTGGTAGGTTTTAAAGTTTGCATGGACCCTCTGGAAGGAAGAATCCAAACTGGAAACCTCAGAATCCTAGAAAAATGAAGGGCCTGAGAACCAGGTGGCTGAAGGAAAAAGATAGAGTAAGAGTACTGGAGAAAAACAGAATAGCTCTAGGATACAGAGGCGTATCTAGGGAAAATGTAGCCCAGTGCAAAATCTGAGTTTTACACACACACACACACACACACACACACACACACACACACACACACACACACACACACACACACACACACACACCATATTGGTGACCACCCTCCCCCACCATGAGCAGACAACTTTTTTTGTACCAGGTCATCACAAAGTCACTTGTCTTGAAGTCAAGTGCATGGACCTGGGGGGAAGGAGGAGGGGCATGAGGGGCGTGAGGGGCGTGACTAAACGGCCGCACCCGGGGGACATTTGACCCCATATGTTTCCCTGGATGGTACACCCCCGCTAGGATATAAGAAGGTATGAAAGGAACAGGAATAAAGGCTGTGAATTAAGGATCCAGTGGAACAGTAGATTCTGAGAGGGCTTCTATACCCTTAAAACTAGATAGAAGGGAAATTTTTGCAAGCTGTAGCTTCCACAATCCCAATTTTGCAAGCTGTGGATTCTGCAATGGTGCGATGGGATGGGGATGAATCTTTGCAACATTGATTTCATGCAGCCAGTCCTTTTGACTGCAGGCCTGTAGGATTATGCAATGTATTTATACATGCACACACAGCCCAGAAAACCCACAACAGCCAGTTGATTCTCACTATGAAAGCCTTTGACAATACACACAGAGAACACTTTACCCGCAGAGGACCACATGATCAGTCCCTCCAATTGCAGTTAAGCAGGTATTGGGAAAGACCTTCCCCTTACCAATACTGAGCTGGATGGTCCAACTAGCTCTGGGGCAGTTTCATATGAGATTCAAATCTAGTTACATTTAATCAACGAGTCAATTTAAGGACAGATGATTGATCTGCTAAAGATTCTTTAACCAGGCAACAGCCAGCTTAGGAGACATGTGCTTATTTCCCAGGGGCAGTATGAATGGGGTTGATTTCTAAACAAATGATAAAGAGGTGATCTCTAAAGTAAGCAGAACAGATGGGACTGTTCATTTCATGTGATTTACCTGGCCCAGCAAACTCATCACGCTACGATTAAAACAATCCAATTGTAAAATAATCCATCTTTTCAGCTGTAGATAATGCCTCATAAAAAGGAAACCAAGGCAGTCCATTTTTTAATACAAGGCCTTAACTTTTAAGTAGCAACTTTCCCAGACTGATTTACAGCCCTCAATAAATGTGTCAATGTTTCCCCTCATTCCAGCCTTAGAGAAAGATGTGTGGGTTTTGTTTTGTTTTTTCTATTTTTCATTTTGTCAAGATAATAACATAAAAGATGAGAAGGGATTTTGTGAGAGGCTTTTTTCTGATAATATTGATTTCTGTTAGAGACAGATGATCAGTCAATCAACTTTTCGATAACGTCATGGTGTTTTTCTTTGAATAGCACTGAGGGAGGGGGAAACCCTAAAACCAGTGCCTATTATCCAACTTCCTGGTTTCTATAGAGCTGAATCTATGCAAAAATAGAATAAATGCTTTTCCCCGACAAAGAAACCAGATAAAGGCATGCTTCTTTTATAGATTGCTCTTTGGGCCCACATTGCTTGGGACTCTTAATGTAAAATGGTTTCCTGTCGACACATGGAGGGAACAAAAATAACTTGTTTCACTTAAATGACAGCATGCAACATCTCCAATTCAAAACACGACACATATTTTTTTTAAAAAAAGCATATACATTGTGTATTCTCTTTTAATGAGATGAAAACATTCAGTTCCCCTCCCTCCAGTTTGTCTCTGATGTGTATGCAGTCAAAAACCCAGTATGGTGTGAAGGTTAACTGGACAGTTTTACAACATTCGGCTACTTGCATGAAAGACTTACTACTTGTGTGAAATATTTCTACTGACGTGAAATAAGTACGACTCACTGCTAATAATTACTACTGAAATGAAACAAAGGCAAATGTGTATTGCCACAAGATTTCTTGTTTGGCGTATTTCCGCAAGCCCCGATTTCACTTTTTATTTTCCCTAGGGCAAGCGAGACAACTTTTAGTATGAATTTAATTTTGCTTTGCAGCCAAAGAGGGCAGAGTTGCCAGTGAGCACAGCTTTGCCCTGGACCTCTTCCCTCCATCCTCAGCCAGTCCATCTAGTCTCACTCCACCCCCAATCCCGCAGGCTGCTTTGCATGCTTCCCCCTCCATTTCTCTAAATGCTGGTATCGATACATCAATAGGAACAATGCAAGCACCGGGATCTGCACTGTGTTACTGAAGTTAAGGTGGAGCAATCACTCCATGGCTGCCTCCTCCTCTTGCAGCAGCCATTTTGTGGCAGCCATCCTGCTCGTGTGCCCACCATGCCATATCAGAATGCCAAATGTGCCCACAGGTTCAAAAAGGTTGGGGAGCCCTGGAAAAGATCATTGACCTTGTAATATTGATACCTGAATTCAGGTGTAACTACGTGTATTCAGGTTGGATGGAGAGGGATATGCTCTGTAGTTCTCCTTGCATTTCACAGGCACATATGGGACCAATTCAAGCATGTGGAGACAAAGGTTTAGACTTTCCCTCATCCTAACTGACCAACATGAAGTGGTCACAGGGGAGTGCTATTTGCCCCAAAGGGGCTGCTTGCATACTGATGGCTAAACTTTGCATTTCCGCATTGAGGCAAAGAACTGTGGAGACATCCTAAGCAAAATTTCACCATTTTAGATTCATTGAATTTAGTGAACTTATAAAGTCATAATTTTGAGAAGACTTCTTGGACTCTCTAAAATGCATAAGACTGGAGGACAACAAGCTGGATATGAAATAAAGGAAACTGGTTCCTTCTTTTCCTCACAGTGCTTTTTTTCCTAAATGTACTTGATTAAGATTTGGAATGGCCTGCAAGGGACGGATAAAGTTACTTATATGTCCAGATTCAGACCAAAGTCTATAACTTGATCACCACTAGTTTAACAAATGAACCTCCAAAGTAACTTAGCTTCCTGAGCAGAAATTTTTTTCATATTTTAAAGAGCAAGGTTAAAAGTCCAAACCATTCCACAGAACACCAGACAGTGGGGCCCAGAGAGGTAACATTTGTTATGATGGTTCGCCAGGTCTCTGTAGGTTTAGCCCATAATCTTAGGAAAAGGTCACATCTCACCTCCAGCTCAGCTAAGAGCCATTATGAAGCAAATGTTTGAGATTAATCAGAAATAAACTGTGAGGAAATAATAAATGAACTACAGATTATCTGTCCCACTAATTGGGCTGAGCAATTAGATTTCATTAATGAAGATTAAGGCATTAAACATCTCACAGTGAGCCATTTCCAATTCCACCTTGGGCACAAATTTGAACACCCAGGAAACAGTGTTATATAGATGGGCTCAAACTTTATCGTTTGCTTTTCACATTAACCTGCTGAGGAGGTGGGAATGTGTTAGTCAAAATACAGCTATTTGGAGTCAAATTATTGTCCGGCAATTTACATTTGAGGTGTGTGGAAGAGCAGAGGAAGATGCGTTTCCCTTTGGTTGTGTGTCTTTAACATCAGACAGTGTAGAACTTAGTACTGCACAAAACAAGTGGAAGCGTGGACTACATAACCAAAACAGAAGAATTGTACTCACATGCCCACAGATATAAAAGCAAAAAAAAATCAGCATTTCTTGATGAGAAGACTTTTGAAGAGAACATGTTCACTTCATAACAAGTGTGTACTGCTTTACCAAGACAGAGCATCACTAACGTCTCTGACATCTGAATGCTATGGCTGGTGTTAGAGACAGTGATTGTTATACACGCCCTAACACCCACTCACAGTCATCACCATACCTCACTAGGGATGAGTCTCCATTTCATTTTTTTCTATATATTTTTCAGTGATTGAGTCCGCGTGGGATAGCAGTTAGGAGCTTCTGACTCTTATCTGGAAAGCCTGATTCGATTCTCCACTTCTCCACATGAAGCCTGCTGGGTGACAATGGGCTAGTCACAGTTCTCTCAGAACTCTCTAAGCCCACGCAGAGGCAATCAATGGCAATCTACCTTTCAGAGTCTCTTGCCCTGAAAACCCCACAGGGTCACCATAAGTCAGCTGTGACTTGATAGCACTTTACAGACACACACATGCAATGATTTTGGTTCCCCACTTTTCATTGCCTGTTTAGTACATTTGTTTTCCTTGCCTGCACTTGCAGGAGGGATTTTATATGCAACATATGCCACGTTTAAATGTATAAATTACAGATGGTGGGAAAATGGAAAGATTTAACAGAAAATGGCATGAAAATCATGACATAATTGAGCTGCACAAGAGGGGGGGGGACTGAAATGAAGTTAAAACACGTGTGGGAAACTTAAAAGCACCGATAGTCCTGACCAGACACTTCACAGAATCTTGACACTGAAGTGCAGCTTCAAGGCAGCCCCGCTTTTCAAATGAAGCCTGAGCTACAATTGGGTCATTCAGACTAGCCAATGGCAAGAAGGGTTAATGCGGCTACTTAGGCCAGTGTCACCTCCTCTCAGTGCTTGTCACCCATCTGTTATCTCTAATGAATAATATGGAGATAGCTGAGTGTCTTTTATAAGTCACAAGTGATTTGTTTTTTAGGCTCTTGTCAGGCTGGGTGAGAGGTCATGGCCTAGTGGTAGAACACCTGCTTGGCAATCTGAAGGTTGCAGATTCAATTCCAGCATCTTCAATTTAAAGGATGAGGTGCTAAGTGATGTGAATGATCTCTGTCAGAAACCCTGCAGAACCACTGCCAGTCTAAGAAGACACTGATGGACCAGTGGTCTGATTCAGTATTAAGCAGCTTCATGTGTCGATCAGACAAGCACAGAAGAATCCTCCTCCCCCACCCCCGCCAACTACCCGTATTTCACATTGTTGTTTGCTCACCTGAACAGGTCTTCCTCAGAAATGGGTAAGATCAGTAATTACCTGTTCAGGTAGATTCCTCTTTAGTGGCTCCCCTTTCTGGAAGGCCTGCCTGAGGATGTCAGGAAAGTCCTCATGGGACTATCATTCCACAAAATGTCGGTCGGTCGGTCGGTCGGTCGGTCGGTCGGTCGGTCGGTCGGTCGGTCGGTCGGTCGGTCGGTCGGTCGGTCGGTTGGTTGGTACACCAGTGGTCTGTACACACTCTCCACAGCCCCACACACCAAGCCAACATAGTCAGTGCTGGAGATCATTGGGATGGGGATTGACTTAAAAGACAAAGCCTCCTGAATGAGTATTGCAACTTGCCCCCCCCCCCCACACACACACACACACGACCCTTTGTCTGGAATTGATGGAGGGTCAAGAATCCTGGCGGGATTCTTTCAGAGCTACAGTTTTGCCCTCCCAAATCCAGGTCTCGGTCACACTTGCCAGGTCCACTTCATGAGCTGCAAAATAATTTTGCAGTGTAGCGGTCTTATTATGAATGGACTTGGTGTTACACAACTTCAGTGTCAGAGAAGGACAATGGAACTGATCTATAGTGAGAAAGAACAGTCCAGAGGGGCTGCATCATATAGAAAAAAAACTTGTGTTCCGCTGCATTTAATATTGCTGGTATCATTTATTATTTTATTCCCCCTCTTTTACTGCATTTTACTGCATTACTTTTACTTACATATATCCTGTAATTCCATATTCTGCATTGCTCACACAATACCTCTGCCTTAGGAAGTTTGGTGCTCTCGTTGTTCACCCCCTAGCGGCATAAGGGAGAGTCAGACTTCTAATTTGCCTTTCCACTTCCTTCCCACTCAACTATGCCAATTCCAGCAGCTATTGTCATTCAAATCAGCCCTGGCATGAGGAGCATCACACCTTCAGGCTATCAGATGTCAACTGCCAATACCCCATGATTAATGTCACGCACAGAGTCTGCCAGACCGAGGGGTAAGCAGTCTCTCTTTGGAAAGTGCCACTGTCTGTGTTTATGACTCTTCCAACCAGCTGTCCCTGAATCAAACACTTCCAATAAAGTTAAAACAGCTTGTTTAAACAGCAGCTTAACGCATGCTTTGTAGCCAACATAAAACAGATTGAAAAATCAACTGCTACTGTGTTTGCACATCCTTGTTTTTTCCTGAGCTTTCAGGGCTTGAAACTTATTCCAGTAGCTGTTAAATCCACTCTCTGTATATGATAAAACTTGTATTGCATCCCAATTAGCACTGCACTGATAATGGGTTACATCTTGGCACAGAATGTAATTTTCCCCCCTAAGCAAATAATTCCAGAGCCTGTATCTTTGCAAACAGGCTTGTATGTGTGGCACGATACCCCAACATATGGCTCCAGACATTTCTAAATCAGTAGGAGACTCCAAAACCATGATGATGGGGGGTGGGAATTTCTCCTTGGAATGACTCAAGAAGCAGCCAACAAACACAGGATTTTTACTGCTGATGAAGAAGATCTCCTTCATGGTAGTAATATCTGAATCCTTCAATCCTAGGGAAGTTATTTGGTCTACATCTTCAGACTTGTGAGCTACTCCCCCTGGATGGTGCCATGATGGGCAGTGCTCCCTGTCTCCTTGTACAGCACCCTGTTTTGTGAATCAGCCTCAGAGGAGTAGCTGGAGGTAGCCTCTTCACACCTGTCAGTTTTATTCCCCAGTACTATGGGATTATAGCCATATTGCTTGGGTCTCTAACCCTTGAGAGGCTACCAGAGCTGTCCATCCATCCTTAGCCACTCTCCATCTAAAACCTGCTGGTGGTCCCTCCCTCTGGATCACTGCAGATGCTCAAGCCTGCAGATCTGGTGACTGCTCCACTTTGGGGGCATATTTTGCACACACACCCCACTCTGCCCCAGTCAGGAATACCCCATTCAGATGTGAACTTGAAGGCCAGTGAGTAAAGCTTGCCCCATTCACAATCTTCATGTGGAAATTGCAAACAGGCCAGCCAGGCTCACCTGCCCCCATCTCCACATGGAGGTCAGGTATGCCAGTGCCACACCCAATTTCTACATAGAAGCAGCAAGGGCCCATTTGGGCCTGGCTGAGGTCAGGCTTGGACCCAGCTCTAAACTACAGCCTGCAGATCCAAGGTTAGCCTCAGCTGAGCTCAGACTGAAACTGCTCTCCATCTCTTTAGCTTTATACTGTTGGCTCACACACACACACACACACACACACACGCTCCACTTGGTCAGTATACAGTTATAGGCTTCAGTCCAAGTGTGGCTGAGGCCAGGCTGGATCCAGTGATAAACCTGCAGCTTAGAGCTGGATCCAAGCCTGGTCCCCTCCAGGTTTGAACAGGCCCCTGCTGCTATCCCCCATTTGAAAATCAAGTCCACCCAATCTCCATGTGGAGAAGGGGTGGGGCGAGCCAGCTAGCCCAATGCCTGACATCCATGTGGAGGGGGATGGAGCGAGCTGGGCTTCAGCTGTGGAGGTTGCAAATGAGGATAAGCCTCGCTCGCCGGGCTTCAACTGTGCACTGCCTGTCATGGGTGGGGTACAGCTGCAGGGAGGGCATGGCACCTGGGCTTGCCTCAGGTGCCATTGTAGGTAGATATGCCCCTGCTGGGCACACAGATTTTTTGACCTGCCTGGGCCTGTCTGCCTGCCATGCCACAAGGCCCAGGGCAGTGATGCTGTTGCTGCCAATGCAGCTGTGTCATCTGAGTCCACCTGGCCCTGTCAGTCTCCACTGCTCCACCAGCCACTGGGTGAGCGTTGCTCCCAAAGTCTGAAGGTGTCTTGGGAGGGCATGCAGCGACCTCTTGGGGGGCAGCACAGGTGCTACTGTCAACTCCCAGGCAGCTGGTGGGGCATCTGCCACCGTGCTGGGACCCCTAAATCTTCAGGAATTTCCTCAGATCTGGAGATGATGAAGGAGACGTCCAAGTGGATCCATCATCCTTCACAGAGCCTCCACCTTTGAGGAAGGAGCCAATTAAGTTTAGAAGATAAGCTCCTTAAGCTAAAAACAAGACTTCAAACTTTTCTCAGCGGAGTGTTAGGATAAAAGTGATGTGATGGTTAGAGTGCCAGGCTCGGATCTGAGAGGGAAGGAAGTGGGGAAGATGCCGCTAGCTTGCTAGGAGCAGCTGAGTTCCCTCTGGTCTGAGTTTGTTTTCTTTTCTGCTTGCAGGTACTTAAGCCTGGGCATCGCCAAAGGCACAAGATGAAGGAAAAGAACCAAAGAGCTTTTTGCCCTTTTCCCCATGGCTTACAGCATGGGGCTCACAACAGCTAGTAACACGTAATGTGTTTATTTTCTTTGTTTTTAGTTAATTTTAAATTATATCATTTAAATGCATTATTTTGGACATTTCTGCAAATGCCTTTATAGAGAAAAGTGGCAAAAAGATGGCCAAATAAATCAATGGATAACCCAGCATTAAGCTGCCATACTGAGCTGGAGCTCACAATGTCACCTGGGACCAGTTATCTCTGTATATCCTAACTCAAGTGGTTATTGGAAGGATAACACAGGCAAGAACAATCTAAACTGTCCTGAGCTTCTTGGAGGAAGATGGGAATAAAATGTACTCTGTATTGATAGGCCTGCTCTGATCTATCCAGTAGGGGGGAAACCTTGAAAAAACATAGCAGTAGCACAGGCCATTTTGTTGTAGTACTGAAAAGCACCTTTCTTCTATGGACTATGAGATGGTGCTGCCATATGATATTCTGCCTTCTAGCAGAATAGGAGGGAAGTTGTATGGAAGAAGTGAATCACAGGCCTGCAGTTAGAGGCAAGAACAGGATTTCTTAGTTGTTCAGGCCACTAAGTCACAAGCTTATACAGGAATGTCAACCCTTTGGACCATCCTATAAAGAAACTTGCCTTTGAGTTTCCTCCTTTGGTCAGAGGGGATGAGCAGGTCGAATGCTGCTTGATATCCTTCAAGCCCCGATTTCCGGGTTTATATTCTAGAATCCTCTGCATATTTCTGGGGTTCCATGGCAGGTGGGGCAAGTTTCCGTGGCAATTTGAAAAAGTTCCCTGAAGATACTAGTTGTTGAGGGCTTCCTTTCTTGATCTCTGAATTTGTCTTGAATACGTTTTCTTCCTGCAAATATATCTTGTAGTTGTTTTTAAGGAGAGCAACACAGAAAATACTATGTGATCTTAGCAATAATCTTTGGATTTAAACCTTGGTTGAAGCTATTAAAAAAATAAACAGAAAGAGAAAAGCATATCCCTGTTTTCTCCCTACTCCATTTTCCATGGGGAAACTTTAAGGTTTCCTGTCACTGAGAAAAATATGACTCAATTAATGTAGTTGTTTCAGCCTGACTTAGGGAGGGGAAAAAACCCCAATGCAATCTGACTTTGCAGAGAGTATAGTTTATGAATTAAAAACTGACTGGAAATCCCCGAGCAGGATATTTGCTAGGACTAGAAAACATCAAATCTTCTTGGAAAGAGCTAACATGGTACAGAGCCAGTAATACAAAGACAGAGCTTTTCTTTAATACTGCCCATCTCTTTCTCTCTAGAACCACTCATGTACGTGGTGTTTCACAAAATAATATTTATTTGCTTCTTTGCTTAGAGTGTTTACTCCATGTCTTTCCACCAATAATGCCACCCCAAAAGCTCTGAAACTAGACAAATGAATTACACTCCATCCAAAGTGGAGAGAGAGAGAGAGAGATCCTTGCGCCAAGGAGATTAATATCCACGGTTAGTTCTAGGCATTTTTTTCCTCCCACAAAAGTGGTTGGTGCAGTACCAGCCACCCCCCATTTAATGAGTGCACACATTTTTCTAATCAAAAGGGCAGGGGGATGAGATTGTATCCAGTATACAATTCTATTATACCATTTCATTTTAGTGCACTGGATATTTTCTTCTGCAACCGCATTTAAGGTGTATTATGTCCATGAGAACTCAGTATGGTGGGCATGCGATTAAACAATTGGAAAATTACCCCCCTCAGCCCCTTCTCTCAGACCTTCCTTTCTGGGATACTATTCACCCTTATTGAGTTTGGCAGATCAGTTTCCTCATCATCTTCTGTTTCTCTTTTGTTTTCCTCCTTCAACCAATCCTTAAATATTTTGAGTCTTCTAGAGGACTATAAACATGTTTTGTCCTCATCAGGCCATTAGCTTGTGGGAGGAGCAGTATTATTCAAAAATGGACAAAATTGGATTTTTCAGGGTATCTGGGAAGTGCTCCAAGAAAAGAAAACACACGTTCCTCTAGGTTCAGGGCTGCTAACTGCAAAGCAACAAGTGGCAAAGACACAAAACATAGGAGTCTGTTAAAATAAAATGCAATGCACCAACTGGAAAAAAGCAGCACACCAGCTGAAGTCCACCATATCCCCCAAACACCCTCAGAAACAGAACTTGTCTTGCATGCCTTCCCAAATGCAGCCAGCAAAGATGCCATCCACACCTACTCCAGCAGGCCATTCCAGAAGACAGGACCTACCACAGAAAAGGTCTGTGACTAGCTGCTGCCATATAGACAGTCCTAAGAGAGGGCATCACAAGGAGATGGCTGACTGAATCACTGTGCATGGGAGTACACTGGGATATGTATAGGGTCATCAACCTTCAGGTGGCACCTGAAGATCTCCTTCTATTACAATTGATCTCCAGACAACCAAGATCAGTTCCTCTGGAGAAAATGGCTCCTTTGGAGGGCTGTATTGTTACCTAAATTGATCTGATCTGTTCCCTTGATTGGTTGGGGGAATTGGTGGAAAAGTACCAGCAAAGGTGAGAAGGGGATCTCCACCAAATTATACAGAGGTCAGTGCCCCAAAGAAATCCACTTAAAACCAGGATTAAAAGGAAAAGGGTTGCAATTTTATTGAGGGATTACAAATATTAAAAATGCACTCACAAGTTGCATACACACAGAGATAAGTTTAAGCAGCCTAAGAAATAGAGAGATGATAGATAGCAAAGATTGAGGAGTTTGTTGAATGGAGGCTGATTTTTACCATTCCAGAAGTGAAGAGGTTCAAGGAGAGAGCACTTCTCACATGTAGATGAAGGAAAATCCAAGTGCACTTTTCGATTGATCTGGGGGTCTTGTTATAGGGAAACTTGACCCTCTGGCAATGATAAGAGGGGCAATCTTCCTGGAACAAAGCAAAATTCCATTCCCAGTCTTTGGGAAAATGATCAGATTGGATTAAAACCTGGGAGAACCCATGACTTGAGTTTTGGGCAATGCTGATGAAATCAAATCAAAACAGGGGCATTCCAAGTCTTGATGAGCTTGGATTGTTATAACAAAGACACTCTGGAGGTTTGATGACCCTTACTAGTTAGACAGGAGGTTTAAATGTTTGAGAGAAAAGGATGCAGGGCAATCCAGCTGGTTCGCTGATGAAATTAGGGTGTGGAAGTTTTCAAGTGGATGATCCCAAGACTGCACTGTTGTGAACCAGGTTCAAGTGGTTCAAGTGCCCTCAGAAGGGGCACTGTCTGCAGCTATGCATTCTTAATTCAGGAAGGGAGAGAATGATGTCATGTGTCAGGCACAGAGGCGTAGCTCCAAGGGGATGGGGGGGGCGTGATGCGTCAGGCACACGCCCCTGTAGGGGTGTGGTGAGGGCGTTCCGATGGCATGGCAAGGGCATTCCAGGGCAGGGCGGGGTGGGGGTGGAGGGTGCCCTGGTGCACCGGGCGCTTTCCCCCCTTGTTACGCCCCTGGTCAGGCAGATCCTCTTGATATCAAAGCCCTTGAATTAAGATTGGTTTCTATCTTACCCTTGCTCTGCTCCATGTGTCTGGGTCATGTATGCTATCAGGATTATGAATGGTAGGGAACACAGCTGGTCCCCACAGAAATGGTGCCCCTTTCTGACTAAGGTTTGTCTGGACATCAGTATGGCATTATATTCTGCTGAGATCCCTTCTCTCCCCAAACCTCACCATATCGAGATTGCATCCTCAAAATTTCCAAGTATTCTCAACCGAGAGCTGGAAATCTTAGAGAGGTGTTTAAATAAATAAGAAAATCCCAGGCCATTTGTTTCTTTTATAAATGTCACGAGTTACCCATTTGCCCATCGGGTACAGTAATATTGATATTTCAGAATTTCTGAAGTTGTTACTGGATTACATGCTAATTCGTAAAGGCTGGTGTCACTCTGGCACACTAACATAAGCCAAGGATTTTTACTGCGGTAGTAAAGCTGCATCTCAATTGCTATTTATTTTATGTATTTACATTATTTATAGTCTGTCTTTCTCACTGGGACACAGAGTGAGTCAATATGATCAACAGGATGGCACATGCAATAAACAATTAAATAGGATTGGTGTTGTAGAACCAACTAGAAATCTAGAAAGCAGAACTGAAGCAAAGCATAAATGCTAACATCACATAGAATGAGGCAAAACTACATAGTAGGGCCCAACTTACAGCAAACTACACAGAGTAGTATAGATCACAGTCCCTAATAATTTGTCCAACTAATTTCATGAATCATTTTGTACAGTGTTACCCTGTGTAGGCAATGCTGTGCCTGTGTAGAAAAGTCCTCGTGAATAATTCAGTTTTGTATAGTTCACAGAAAGCCAGGAGAGATAAGTTGGGATACAATGGCAGCGGAAGCTGAGATGATGGACTCCTCCCCCATGGGGGACAAATGACTACTATACATAGAAAACTGACATGTCAAGGGAAAAGCTACCTAAGAACCCTTCTCTTTTTTTGTGCAGCCCAGACACAGGTTTACCATCTCAGGCTGAAATATGCCATCAGATGACAACTAATGTGGTGTAGTGGTTAAAGTGCCAGGCTCTTTAAGGAGACCAGGATTCAAATTTCTACTCAGCTGGATGAATCCTAAACTGAGTGACATCCTTCTGAGACAATTGGAGGTAATGGGCTTAGATGGGTATAAGTCTTGTTGGTTTTGTACTATGCATGACCATGGGCCAGTTACTTTCTCTCAGTCTAGACTTCCTTACAGGGTTCCCATGAGAGTAACATGGAAGAAGAAGAACCATGTCTGCTACCCTGGACTCTCTGGAGGATGGGGGGAATAAAATGTGGAGGGCTGATATAGATTCATGATGCAAATAATGAGCGGATGGAGGGAGGGAGGAAGTACCTGCAAGAGCTCAGGGTAGAGGATTTCCCATCTCTCCCTGGGTGGCTGACAAGCCTACTGGATTTAAACACCCACAGATTTTTTTGACAAATTGAGATACATCAATGGAACAGAAGGCAGCTGCTGACTACCAAGCCAGGGCTGAAACTTTTCCTGTCTCATTTTCTGTTTCCTCCCCCCAAATAATACCCAGTGTCTCTAAAAATGGTCTGTGGCTGTGCTACAAACTGCCTCCAGGTAACTTATATAAATACTGTTAGCTAATGTTATTGCCCAGCCTTCCATAGATGGAAGAGAAGGGCACAGAACTAATAAGATGGAAATGTACAATCCTTTTATAGGCCTTAGTGGGCTTATAAAATTTACAGTCCATGTAGCTCCCTAGCTGCAGCTTCCAAACACCCAGAACACCAATGTGGTCTCTTCTTTTGCATTTTACTAGCAGAAAAATCATTTCAAAGCAAAATTTTATTGATACCCATTAATAGTGGTGTTCTCTAGGGACTGATTCAGATGCAATATATCTATTGCCCTCTCAGCCATCTCAGCTCTGGGAACAGAAATTCTCTCAGGCTTTGATGTTCCAATTCAAATATATTCCATTTTTGTATTAGACAAATTCATGATGGATAATCTGGATAATCTAGCCATGATACAGAAATTCAGCTTCCATGTTCAGAAGAAATGTACCTCTGAATAGAAGATGTTGGAAACCAACAAGGAAGGGACACCATCACATTAATGCCCTTCCTGAAAGCCCCCAGAGTCATCTGGGTGGTCATTGGTCACAGCAGTGCTAAACTAGATGGTGCTTTGGTCTATTTAATCAGGTAATTCTGATTATTATAGGAATTTTTTCCATATACAAATATAGATGGCTTTAAAAAGACACAATGTCCAGAATCCAAGGAGACTATACAACTAGTTCTGTGTACCCAATAGACTGCGGGGTTTGTGCTTCTCATAACCAGTCCCCAGCTCCACCACAGTGCCATATTGTTTTTGAAAGAGTGGGGACATTTCAAACAGTTTCTCTCATAAAAGAACATGTGAGATTATGCTGTTCAAAGAAAAAAAGAGTCACAAATTCTCTAAAGCTCATAAAGCCCTTGGGGGAAAGGAAAGGTAAAGCAGCCGGGAACTTGCATTTTATTGGAAAAATAATTAGGGGGGAATAGCCTTGTATTTTCTAAGTTTTTAAAAAAATGAGCTGTTTCACTTATGCAAGCATCTGAATAATGTTGGAGACAGGTGGAAATCGACTTTTATGATGGCTGGTTCCTTGCTTCTCACCTGAAGTCTTGCTAGTCTTGGTTTGAAATAACGAAATTTGATAGTTTCAGGTAAGTTGGCTTGTTAAGTTTGTTGCAGCTGAACAAAATTTGGGTTTAATAGCACCTTAGAGACCAACAATATTTTCCAGGGTATAACCATTCATGAGACAAAGCACACTTTATCAGGTACAAGTAAGAATGATGATCTGTCAGCTTCCATTTCACGATCAGAAGATCGGAGGGAAGATTACCAAGAAGAGCCATGCAAAGCTTGATTAGAGCAAGGACATACGCAAGTGGGAAGTGCAGAAAATAAGCATCTGTAATAATATAAGAATCCTACGTTCAGGGGAATCCTATAAGAATCCTACGAATCCATGTTCAGGGGAAAGGGGGATTCTGAACTTGTTGGTAATGAAAAGTACCCCCCAGTTGAAGCCAACTTATGGTGATCCCCATAGGGTTTTCAAGGCAAGAGTGGTGGATTGCCCTTTCCTTCCTCTGTGTAGCTACCCTAGACTTCATTGGCAGTCCCCCATCAGAGCACTAACCAGAGTCGACCCTGCTTAGCTTCTAAGATCTGAGGAGATCCAGCTAATCTAAGCCATCTAGGTCAGGGTATTTAATCTTGTTAATGAATTCTAATTCAGCAATCTCACTTTGTAAAGATTTGAAGAGTCCTTTTGAAGAGTCTCCATAGGAGAACTGCCACTTTTAGCCGCCTAATTGAATTCCTGGAAAGTTAAAATGCTCTCCCACTGCTTTCTGAGTATTGTGGTTTTTTAATGTCCATTTAGTGTGATTTCTCATGTTCATTTGTTCCTTTGCTGTCTCGCTTGTTTGATGTAGACAATAGAAGAGCACTGTTGACACTTGATGGTGCAGATAACATTGGAAGAGGGAGATGTATAAGAATTCGAAACAATTTTTTTCCCTGAGAGATAAGTAGGCCCTGGGGGAGAAAGCTTGATAGATCGAACAACTGCAAGGCTGCAGACATGACCTTGCCAAAAATCAAATATATAGCCTAAGACCTTGGTAGACTTCCTGTGAGAAGTGTAGATTTAGTCTATATAAAGCTTACTTACAGCTATCACCAACATAACTGGCCCTTCGCATAAGTGGAGCAGCTCAAGAATGTCAGTGCTGTGTATGGCAACAAAGGTCTCCCACAATATTGGAGGTGACTAAGGCATGAATATGATTCTATATCTGCCTCTCCCCATAGGAGAATAGGCTGCAATTCAAGAGGTGTAGCTCAGGATCAAGCTGTTTTGTGCCATAGCTGATCTTTGGGCCTGCCAGTCACCTCACTGGAATGGTTGCAACTGTCTCCTCAGCCTTGGTCCATCTTCCCTTAATAGAGGTCTCTTTCAGACTCAGCAACTAGTGTCTGCCTCTTTCTTACTTTCCGTCTGCAACAGAATTCTTCCTTTTGCTCTACGTTCAGCCATCTCACCCTCTTGTTGCCATTCCACAATGAAAATCAGCTACGAGATGGCCTCATTCTGTTATTCCTCAGAGACTCTTGTAACGTTCCCCGGCTTATTGACACAGAATGAAAAATTAGCTGATGGCATTCAACTATACTTAGCACTGAATTAAGAAATCCCAGGAAGGATTTAAACAATTGTTTCCTCTATTGTGTGTATGTTCCTTTTGCATTTTCATACTTATTCATCCACTAATTGCTTTGAGATTTGAGCAGTTTGCAACAGTTATTGCACTATAATTTACAACTGAACATTTTCCACCCACCCCACTTTATCTGCATCTGTTTTGACACATGGATAAGGAAGTCAAAAATGTCAAATATCTGGAACAGCAATCAAATGTTACCAAAATGTGGGTCTTGCAGTTATCTGCTATTGAACTGTACAGTTCTCCCCCAACTGTGCTAACTTTCCAGTTAGCCTCTATAACCATGCTTTTAGTGGCAGGAAACATGGTGTGAAAAGTGTTGCTCTCTACAACTTCCAACATGCCAAGATGCTGTTAAGGGCAGAGTATCACAGGCTCATTGAGAAGCTATTTCCGGGGAAATATTCCTCTTGGCCTTTCACAGAGGCCTTTTCTCCCCTTTCCCTGTTGTCCCTCAGCATTCACGTTGCTCATGGTATTAGAAGGTATAGCACACATACCAAGAACCTGATAAAGAATGAGATGCTGGAGGACCGCATGTGAAACTCATGGCACTTTTTTCACACTGAATACCTTATCCCAGGCTTTATCCCAGTGATGGCAAGCCTGTTTTGCTCAGTGTGGCAAAATTTTCAGAAAATTCCTAACCTGACATATTGGTTTCCCCACCCCCACCTCCCACAAAAACAGAGAAACAATTCTTTACATATTCATTTATTTTTAAAAATACAGTCCAATCATGTGTGGTGCAATGTATTATACACAGAAACGTCAAATAATTTTAAAAACGACTTTAAACAGAAAGAATGGTTGTTGTCAGGTGTTGGTAAATGCCGGAGCACTACCCAAAACATTGTGGCATGTCTCCTTCGGCATTCATATAATAGCTTCACCATCACTGCCTTATCATCTAGAGTTCTGCAAGGGAGGTATTTTAAAATGCCCTATTCTGGTAGAGTATGTGACTGCAATGCTGGTAGAGTAGATACTACATGAATTTTGAATGCAACTATTTTATTGAATCTAGAAATCTTTTATTTTTTTTCCTTTGCTCCAAAATATAGATCAAGTGGAGACATTACCTCTTTTATTAGAATATAATAAAAGTAGACCCATCACTCTTTCAATTGCAAAATTCTATCCCTTTGTGACTGATTTTTGCAGCTGTTCTGATTTGATCAAGTTTTTTTTTGAAAAAAGACTGCAGTAATCTGCTTAAAATTAATCAGTTAAGAAGCAGAGGTAGAGAGAGAGTATTGGATACAGTAATCCTGGCTGTACACCTGTAAGGAGGGACAGAGAGGAGAAGCCCCAGTATACACTGGATCCCCTTTCTTCATGCAGACTCTGTCCATAGGAACAGAAGAATCATTCTATAAATGAAGAAGAGTTTATTTTTATACCCCGCTTTTTTCTACCTTGAAGGAAACTCAAACAGCTTACAATCACTTTCTTTCCCCCCTTCTCACAGCAGATATCTTGTGAGATAGGCAGGGCTAGGAGAGTTCTGAGACAACTGTGACAAGCCCAAGATCACCCAGCAGGCTTCATGTAGAGAAGTGGAGAATCAAACGCCATTCTCAAGATCAGAGTCTGTTGCTGGTTTTCATGGTGTTCTATATCCTTTCTTTTTTATACCCAAGAAAAGCTGAATTAGGGCTACTTGGGTTTACATTCTTCAAGGCATGCAACAAAACAAGACAGTATAAAGCCAGAGTTACTGTCTGCAAAAAAACAAACAAACACCAATTTAACTGGAAAGATGCATGGACAAACATCATTTAGTGTAATGTAAGTTCCAAAAAGATAAGTATACAGTGTACCCAAGAAGGTGCATGGCCTTCTGTTTGGCGTTGTTTCTTTGAAGTTCCGTTTAGAAAGGAAATCAACATTGCAGAGCTTGGATTTTAACACCCTGTAGTTAAATTCTATCGAAAACAAACACCTTGATTTCTCCCCCCTAAAGCAGATTATTATCCCCACCATACATTCTGCTATTTTATCTTCCTCTCTTATTTTTCCAGCAATGTTTCTCTCCACAGAGTAATCAGTCAATGATATTCTGCTTGTAAAAAAGCAACTATTGCTGAGCACTCTGCTCTTGAATGACAACATTATCCATCATATTTACTTCACTGCAAGTGGTCTGCATCTCAACAGTGCCTGAGCTGGCTTCCTTGCACGCACACCCTTTTAAAACAATCCTTGAATCTATCTGTCACCTTGATGGAGGTAGGATGCTATTACCATAATGCATCAGTGGGCAATTATTATTTCCCCTTCACCTATTAGGAATTCATTATTAAACCATGGGCTTATTTTGTGTGCACAAAATTTTACATGATTTTTGCACTGTTCATGTAAACATGGTAATATCTATTAAATGGTGCACAGAACTTAATGATGCTTTATGGTGAGTTCTTACATGTATGTAAATTGCTCAGCAACTTTTGAGTTTCAAAGGATGGCATGCAATTGTGAAGTAACTATCATGGATCAGAGACAGATTTTTTCTGTGTCAACTGGACATCACCTCAATGAGGAATCAGAATTTTCCCTTTATTTACACTAACCGCAGGCTTGCCTGATCTTGATAGATCTCAGAAGTAAAGCAGTGTCAGCCCTGGTTAGTATTTGGATGGGCAATTTCCAAGGAACACCAGGGTTATGATGTGGAGGCCACCATAAGTCAGCTGTGACTTGATGACACAAAAAAGGGGTGAATGCATATATCTCAAGAAGTGTGTTCCGATTTATGAAAATGTTTTTTTTAATTTTCCAAAATGCTTTATTGACAAACAAATACATTTACAGAACATCAAAGACCACATATATATCATATTAATCTACATAAATACTTAATTTACCACCAAATGAAGATAACTACATAGAGAGGACAACCACCACCAACAACGTATGTCGATTTATGAAAATGTATACTGCAGTAAATTCATGGTGGTTCCACAAGACTTGCTATGGTTTGCTTCTTGAGAAGAATGTCAACAATTCATTCTGAAGTTAGAGCATTCACAATTTGAACCAGCTTTTGGTTCCCTAAATTCCTCTTCCTCTACTCAAGCAATGTATGTATGTCCAACTTCTTTCTTTCTTTCTTTCTTTCTTTCTTTCTTTCTTTCTTTCTTTCTTTCTTTCTTTCTTTCTTTCTTTCTTTCTTTCTTTCTTTCTTTCTATTTATGCCTCACACTTTCCCAGTCAGGCCAGGTTCAGGATGATTTCCAACAATAATGGTTTAAATATATTACGATATAAATATAGGATTTAACTCACTTCTAGTTTAACATAAATTTTATTTAGACTAAATACAGATCTTTGGCTCTTAGCTGTTGACTGGGAGTCTGTTCTGGATGATTTACTGCTGTTTGCCTTTTTATTGGATTTGTCAGCCTCCTTTGGATGAAAGGTAGGATCAAAATGTTTCCAGAAGTGCCCAATGAGAGAAAAGCAGGGAATAAAGATCTAAAAAAAAGTCAAAAATGTAGTCTTGATGTGTTATCATATATGATTGCATCTGAATCCTTTTGTGGGGACAGTGTTTTACTTGTGCACAATAGTAGTGTAAAGAACTACTTAATTAAAAGAACTCGGAGAGAAATAAGCTGCTTATGCACCTTTTTCTTTACCAAACATCCACATTAAAAAAAACACACACAAACAAACTGGTAAAGAAATCTTTATGTATTGATTCCCTTTCAGAAACAAGTCCAGTTAATTTTCAATCACAGAATATGAGAAGTTTAGACCAGAATTTTGGAAGCATGTCTACTCCTCAGCTACAATTCTGCAGATGCAAATCTCATATTCAGCTGAGATGTTTCAATCCAATGAACATTCATGTGTGAACCAACTCATAGATCTGCAAAACTCTCAGAGTCTTTTTGATTTCAAAGTGGAAGCAAGACATCAAACAGTGCTGTTCAGGACCTGGGACAGCTCCTAATTAGTACAGCTATTGACTGGTCTAACAAGAGCCAAACCTCAAGTGAACTCTTGTTCCGAAGCAGACCTTATTACTGTCCAAGCTGTGCTTTTTATCTGTCAGTTGGAAGGATCCGAAAATGTCAAAATACACTGTAATGATTTCACTGAATACACTCTAAGTGTATCTTCTGGTGTTCAGACTTACAGAGAAGTGAGGAGCTTTCACTGGTTGTTACAGAAGGAGTCAAAGGATTTATAGTAGATGTTTGGGTGGTCCAATGTACTACTCCTGGGACGAGGCTCAGAAATTCAATTATCTTCTTTAGCATAACCTACAAATATTGCACCATCAGAGTGTGTTTTGGGCAAGTATGAGGACACAAGGCTTCCAAGGAAAGGTCTTTTCTTTGTGGCCACTGTAAAAGAGCCTAACTACAGTGCTGTTCACCAGTTATACTTGAGTGTACATAAAATCTTTGTACCATGAACACTCAGTTTTACTTTACACAGATGTAGAGTAGTCCCCTGTTAGATTTAATGCATGTTAGATTTAGTGGGAGTTTGAAACCATACATTTACCCCAAGTACTGGTACCAGGCCTCACTTGTCAGGTGAACATGTGTTGCTTCTTACAAACAGATATATGCACACACATGCAGGATGTACATGAATTTACTGCTACCTGTGAACACGGCTTATATGTCCTATTCTACAGATGAGGAGCTCTTCCTGTTAAAAACTCTGAAGATTCTCTATCAAAGGACAAAGAAAGATGGTCTGGACCACAGAAGAAATGAAAAATTCTCCACCCAGGAAATGAAAAATATCAGCTGGCTTCCTCCATCTACTGTTTATTTGCTTTTCTACTTAGCAACTACTTCCCCCTGCTCCTTTCCTTTCTGACAGTTGGAAAAAATTACTCTGAATCTCTCTTTTGGGCTGGTGCCCACAATGCAGTCTAGCAAAACTTGTCAAGAGTCTAAAATAATTCACAGGGGAGCAGGATCACAGGCAGATCACTGGGCACTTAATGGCTGATACAAGCAGACTAGCAAAGAGCTCTTCATGTTGCTCCAGCTGTCATCTCAAGGGTTAAAGTAGTGCTGCAGGGGATTAGTGCCTCATGCTCCAACTCCCTGGAGGAAACTGCTGCTATTAGAGAAGCAGAGCTAAATTCTGGAGGTGTGTTCTCTGCCAGGGCTGGATTTTTTCCCAGTGCACCAAAACTTGGTATGAGAACAATGTATCCTTCTCCTGAGCAATGAATAGTTCATTGGAGTCAGAGAATGAGAGAAGAGCTAACTCTTCAGAAGTAATACACTGGCATCTTTGTCCTTTCATGTCCTTCAGTTCCTCCATAGGAATCTGAAGTGGTTTGGCAACCTCTGGAGATGGAGTCTGATCCCAAGTCTCCCAGGCCTGTATGTCTCCAGATCAGACTCTTCTTCTGAGAGGTCAGAATCTTGGACCATGATATGAACATAAGAGCATAGCTGAAGAAAATCATCACTTGTGAGCAAAGAGACATTGATTTACAAAAACCAAGCTAAAAAAGCTGCCCAATGTCACCTATTTCCCTGTGAGCTTCACAGTGATCCCCTCAAGCTGTCTTTGTCTATTGGTAGACAATAGACAACTTTCAAAGTTCTTCACAAGTAAAACTGTACTGCTGCTCACTTTCTTTTGGCTGTAATGGACTGTATAATATATAAAGTGCACTGAACCTACAAGAAGACATGATCTAAACTTTTAAATTAATAAATATAACCATGAGCTTAATGTGCAGACCAGGTGTAATATAGTCAATCATCTATGAAAGTCTAATGGGCATCTTCATACATTATCTGGAAACACCAACAATTGAGACAACATTTTGTTTTGGGGCTTAGTTCTGAAATGTCTTAATCATGATCTCCTGCTTGCTCATAGTGTTCTAGTCCAGTGATGAAAACAGGCTTAGGAGATGTTTGTCTGAAGTCAGAAATATTCTTGGATGCCTTCACAGGCATCCTCTTTTTAATCATTGGCCTTCTGATGCAATTTATCTAAATCTCCCCTTCTGTTTGCTGCAGCTGCTCAGAGGAAGTTGGTGCTACTTCATGTAGAAGTTCCCCTTGAAAGCTTAAAAATTCCCTGTCATGCAGTAATACGCAGGTGTGGCCAT
Source organism: Sphaerodactylus townsendi (assembly GCF_021028975.2). Classification (NCBI taxonomy): domain Eukaryota; kingdom Metazoa; phylum Chordata; class Lepidosauria; order Squamata; family Sphaerodactylidae; genus Sphaerodactylus; species Sphaerodactylus townsendi. Next base: position 25,829,740 of record NC_059437.1, on the reverse strand, counting down.
GAGCATAAAAGAACATAAATTGCTTGACTGAATGGCCAAGCACTGAAACCTTGAGAGCCTGTGCCTGTCTTCACTGTTATGAAAAGAAAGATAGGCTGCTAAGGGCTATGATTTAAAACTGCTGTTCCTCTTGAGATTATTTATTGCTTGTTAATGGTAGTGTTTAGTATTGAACAACTTAAGGTCAGAAAAGTCCATTTCACAAAACACATCAGAATCATAATTGTTGGTAGAGGTGCAGTGAGCTGAGTAGCCCACAATGATCCTCCTTCGGAATTTGCTAGCCCGATGATACTCAGACGGTCAACTGGGAGCCATATGTGGCTTGTTGACATGGCACTTACGGCTCTTCTGAGCTCTGTTCCCCAATGTGTCGTATTTTCAGAGAAGTGGACAAGGCCTTTGCCAGGTAGTGCTTGTAGTTAGCAGGTGGTTTCCTCCTTGAAACAGCTGCCAGCCACCCAAGGAACCGGTAAACTGCACACTTCCCTGAAATGTAGACCTCATGCCAGGGGTGCAAGTAAATGTGGATCTGTTGGTTGGCTGATGATAATCGCAGCTATGGCTCTCAGTGATCTACAGAGCAAGTGCCACAATGATCTACAGAGCAAGCCTGTTCACTCTGAGAAAGGACAATGAAAAAACTATCTATACTTGATGTTGTAACCCAAATTAGTGGTCTTCATCCCATTGCAGAGAACATTCCTCCCATCTGACAGGTCAGGGGTACACATCCTGGAGAACTCTGGATCTTGCTTCTAGTTCTGCACACAATCCAAAGAATTAGTTTATCGGTGACAAAGAAAAGAAAAATGGTGACAAGAAAATTTGTGAAGCCTCCCCTATTTTCTGATTGGCCAGTGGAAAACTTCTTCCTCATCTGAAATCAAGTTTTGCAAGAAGAGGACCTTTTCCAGTTTCCATCCATGAACCTTGGACAATTTGGCCCATCTCACAGAAGAAATGGGGCTGCTAGAGTATCCCAGTAAGTTCTGAGTTCGCTAAAAACTATAATTTAATTTTGTTTCTGAGTTCTGTGTCTCCACTTCCCAGTCCTCTGATGTGTCTATTTGTAAGTGATTAGAATACATTTTTAGAAACTGGCTCTTAATCTTGAGACTTTCTAGGCTTCTTCCCCTACAGCCAACTGCTTAGTGGACACTACTCCGCATATGGGAAAAGCTGAAAAGGGTGAGGCAGTTGCTCTGCAAAGACAAGGGGGCTGCCTGGCTTTTTCCTAGGACAAAGATGAGACTTTCTCTGTCCTGCACATGCAGTAGGACAAAGATAAGACTTTCCCTATCCTATTGCAGCCACCATTTTTAACATCCTGTTTTCTTGTTTCTCATATGACTATCATAGAGCTGGCCAGCTTGTAAGGGAAAGTACTTCACTATCAACTGTGAATTTAGACTTCACAAGAAACCACAGTTAGCATAAATGGTATGGGAGCAGCAGTGGCATAGGAGGTATGGGAGCAGCAGTGGCATAGGAGGTTAAGAGCTCGTGTATCTAATCTGGAGGAACGGGGTTTGATTCCCTGCTCTGCCGCCTGAGCTGTGGAGGCTTATCTGGGGAATTCAGATTAGTCTGTACACTCCCACACACGCCAGCTGGGTAACCTTGGGCTAGTCACAGTTCTTCTGAGCTCTCTCAGCCCCACCCACCTCACAGGGTGTTTGTTGTGAGGGGGGAAGGGCAAGGAGATTGTCAGCCCCTTTGAGTCTCCTGCAGGAGAGAAAGGAGGGATATAAATCCAAACTTTTCTTCTTCTTCTAAACAAATGAACTGCAAACCCTTCTTTGATGTCCCAGTTTGGTGCCAAATAACAAGCCTCAGATTATTGGACTGTGTACATTTAGACACCATTACCCACAAGGGCCAACTAATCAGGGATCAAAAAAAGATGCATTGTGATATGTGATTGCAACCCAAAATGACCCAAGCACTTATTTTAGTCTCCACTCCTGCAAAAAAAAAAAAAAAAGCACATTCCAGGAACAACCCACGCACACATGCACACACACACACACACACACACACACACACACACACACACACACACACACACACACACAAACACACAGCTATTGCATAGCATGACCATCTTTTTCAAAATCCCTAGTATATCCAATTCAGCAAAACACTAGCATCTCACCCATTTGTGGGAATCAAACTGCAATCCTGCAACAATATTGGGTATTATTTGTACACCTTACTCTGCTGTCTGTTGCTTCTTTGCAGGAATATAATTATCGTTAGTAATTATCCTTTGCCCTGAGAAATAATTTAGCCTAAGAAATCAAACACTACCACTCAACAGCTTGACAGCTAACTTTCCAGAGAGATCTTTTGTTGAGAAAGCTTTGCAGGCCTATCTTTTGTTTCAATCGATTCCATAGTTTACAAAGGCTTAGAGCTGCTTGAAACATTTTCAGCAGTCACAGAAGAATCGGCTTTTAAGGGAAATAACCCCCCTCCCAATCTTCCTCACTATATTTGAAAAAGAGAGGGGAGCACCTGTCAGTCTGCCACTATGAAAAGAGCACAGGCAGATGTAATCAAGGACAAACGCATTGCTCTTCCTCTGCTGAATTCTGCTTGCAGATCATGGGCGAATGTGTGGGTTTTTCAAACTGTGAATTGTCAGTGTCTGAAGAGAATACTAAATGACTTGTGATCAAAGGAGAACTTCTAGGATAAATAACTGGAAGCTATGACTGATCCCTTTTTTCTCCCTTTGTTCTTACAGTCAACCACATATATCAGTCTAATTAAAGTGGTAATCTGTTCGGAGAATATTCATAAAATGGCATTGAACCTCACCTTTTTCAGCATTACTGCCTTAATAATTACAGATTAATGCTTCGATCAGTTAGAAACATTGTTACTAAGAGCCAGGTAATCAGTATACAGTGGAACTTGGACCAAAATTCTTGGGAATTACTGCCTACGATGGCTATGGGAAGAACTTGCAAAGAAATAAGTCACAGTGGAGTCTTTGCAGTCAATCTTTGATTGACTAAGAGTAGAACCATGACATCTTCGATGCACAAGTATTCTACACATAACAATAGGGATATCTGAAAGGGATGCAACATAACTGATCATCAGCTAGCTGGTTTGAAACTCGCAATTGGTATGTGATTTACATTTTCTCCTTTTCTGTCACTATTTGATTTTCATCTTCTCTTCAGATTATGTCATTCATTTATTTAATATGTCTATTGGCTCTCTCTGTTTTAAAAAAAGCTCAAAGCTGCTCACAGTATTTATATACTACATACCATAAAATGCTAATAATGAAACATAAAAACAATGCAAAAGTATAATGCCTACATAGGGATGGATGAACCAGGAAGGGGTGGAGCCTCTAGAGGTGGAAGGATGCAGAAATTATTCTTTCTTCAATTTATTTGGTAATGCTCTGCATAAATTGCTTCAATGAACCTGAGAAACCTTAGGATGATTTTGCCTTCAATTTCTGTATAATAGGATCCCTTCCCCTTCAAAGCCATGAGTTTGTAGCAACATTTGTATATTCTTCAACTATCTCAAAATTTGGTGAAATTTTAAAATCACTCATAGGGCCTTTCATTTCAGTCAGTCAAGAAAGATGCAGCCAAGCAGGCAGACAGTTGCTCAGTGATTTATGGGAGGAAGGTTATCATCCTGACTCAAATAGATAAAAGTTTATTCATTAAACAAAAGTGTAGATTCTGCAAAAACAGGGAAGTCTATCCTCTTTGATGGGTTTATTTTTTTATTCAATTTTTTTCTCTGCATTGGAACTTATATATCATCGTATTTATTGAACCATCCTTCTTTATTAATGTTTAAAGGCATTGCATAGTCTGCATGTACTCAAAGCAAGCACAAAACATTTATCACTTGGTTGAAATAGGGACAGAGAATTGTTTTTCTCATCTCGTATCCCCCACCCGCATAATTTCCACATTTGTAAAAACACATAAAAATGCCTGATTCTATCACTGGTTCTCCTAGTCTAGTATTGTCTGCTCTGAGTGGTAGCTGTTCTCAGTTAAAGGAGTATTGCTTCATCTCATTTCTTGAACAACTGTTTCTTGGGCCAGCTCAAGTCACCAAAAAGAGATGAATCCTTCAGGCCTATTATTTTTAAAAACAAAAACACCACAACAAACAAGAAAATAATTGATTTCCTCCTTGCTCCCCACCACTCCCTGTTTCATGTGACCCTTTCATAGGGATACAATTGGCTAAGGCAATTATGAATCCTTTATGAATCCTACACATTATGAATCCTTTGTGATTGCTGGGGAACAAAACAAGGACTTTGCCTCACTCATAGAAACATATGTACAGTTGGAAGGTACCTCCAAAGCCATCCAGTCCAACCCCTTGCAAAATGCAGGAAATTAATGTAATAAAGGGTCACAGGAGCCAAACACCTCCCTGTCATCCTTCTCATAATCTGCCTCAATCCACAGAATCAGCTGGGCTGACAGATGGCCATGTAGCCTTTGCTTGAAAACTTCCAGAGAAGGAAAACCCCTACCTCCTGTGGTATCCTGTTCCACTGAGAACTTCTCTAACTTTCAAGATGTTCTTCCTAATGTTTAGCCAAAACCTCTTTTGATTTCTTTTCAAACCATCAGTTCTGGTCCAACATTCTGAGGCAACAGAAAACAACTCCACACCATCCTCTATACAACAGCCCTTCAAGTCTTTATTGTGTCACCTCTCAGTAGTCTCCTCTCCAGGCCAAAGATACCAAGTTCCTTCAGCCTTTCCTCATACAACATGGTCTCCAGGCGCCTCGCTATCTTTGGATGAATAACATGGGGTTTACTTCTGAGTAGACCAAATTAGGATTGTTACCTTCATTGCCCTCCTCTGCACAAATTTGTCTACATCCTTCTTAAATTGTGGTGCCCAAAAGTGAACACAGTACTCTATTGGTGAAGTCTAACCAAAGCAAAGTGATAGCATCACTTCACATGATCTGGACCAGGGGTCTTCAAATTATGGCCCTCCTGATGTTCATTGACTACAATTCCCATCAGCCCCTGCCAGCATGGCCAAGTGGCAGGGCTGATCGGAATTGTAGTTCATGAACATCTGGGGGGCCATAGTTTGAAGACCCCTGATCTGGACAGTATACTTCTTTTGATACAGCTCAAATTCACATTTGCCTTTTTAGCTACCACATCGCTCTGTTGATTCATGTGATGGGTGTTTTGTGCCTCCCATCTGCACCCACCAACTTCTTCCTGTTTGTCACCAAAGCAAACAGGGAGAAACAACTTTACTCTCTTCCACATCTGAAAATCACCCCTTGGAGCTGCTATTAACTCTGTTGTAAAAAATCACATCACTTATGTGCCTACAAACATGTTTTACGATGGAGCCAGTAATGATTTTACAGGGCAATTTGCAAATATGAAAACAGCCGAGAAGAAGTTAAAACTGTGTTTCCTTGCTTAATATTTGCCACAAACAGGAGACAGTCTGTGTCTAAGAGGCACAAAACTCACATTGCACATTTGATGCAAAGTTCTTGTGGTGTTCCCCAACATTTTTCCAATGCTGGATTTTAATTAATATCTGTCAGGCTGGAGCCTGGCAACCAGCAGAGCAGCATCAGGAGGGAGGAGGGGAGCTCCACAGAGCTGGCCAAATAACTTTAATTTTCCTGAGAAGTTCTCAAAGCTAACAAGTTTATCTCCTGACCCTGGGTTCATCTAACATTCCTGCTCTTCGTGCCTTCTGTAGTGGGGATAGTATTATGGGATAGGGAGGGGGAGGAACGGGGTTTGGTATACTGGGCAGATTTGAAGGTTCTATTTGAAGGTTCTGGCAGAACCAGCTATTTTCCCTCTTACCCATGTATCTACCAATAAAGGTTTCTTAACCTTCAAGTTACAGAGTCTGATTTCGATAATAGATCCATGGTTTGACAGTATAATTTTAATGTTCTGCTTTTATTGCTTTTATTTCATAAGTCACCTCAGGACAGTTCATCAAGAGGCAGAAATTCAAAATAAATAAATACAGGACTTTGAAATGAATAGAGTCTAAGTAGCAACACTGAGCTGGTGATTGAGTGACTGATTGGCTGATTGACTGATTGATGGGCTGGGCTGCCTATCCTGACAACCTGTTCTAGCACACTTGAAAAGCTTCTCTGTAAAGGCAGCACATAAATGAAAAAAATTCAATAATAAAGTGAGGAAAACACCAAAAGCAATAACCAAATCCACTGTCACAATCCAGAATATGAGCGTATAATGGAGCTTCATTCCGTCCTGCTCAGTGATATCTATTTATACTGGCTAAGCCTCGCTAGGCTCTCTGACAGAGGAGGATCCCCACCCCCCCCGCCCAGCATCTGATGCTTGAGACCTTTTAATGGAATAGATCCACGTGGTGAGAGCCAGTTTGATGTAGCAGTTAATTATTATTATTATTATTATTATTATTATTATTATTATTATTATTATTATTATTATTATTATTATTATTATTATTATATTTCTAAACCGCCCTCCCCCGAAGGGCTTAAGAGAAGTGGACTCTCATTTGGAAAACCTCATTCCTCCACATGAGCAGCAGACTCTAATCTGATGAACCAAGTTTGTTTCCCCAGATCTTGGGCTACTCATGGTTCTGTCAGAACTCTCCCAGCCCCACCCACCTCACAAGGGGTCTGTTGTGGGGAGAAGAAGGGAAAGAGTTTATAAGTGAGACTCCTTATGGTTGAGAAGGTAGGATATACATTCGAATTCTTCTTTTCTTCTTAAAGTAGACCTCTGTCTCTTTGAGCATTGATTTCCATATGTAGTTCATTTTCCAATTGATGTTCAGCTCTCCCCAGCCATTGATGAGTGGTAAACTAGCTCATCTTTGAGAAATGCAGTGGAAAAATCTGCCATCAGATATTTGTAACCTTTGATGCCAGAGAATGGCATTGAGCATAAAGGCCAGACTCATAAGTAGGTCAGTAAGTATTACAGAGCTAGCAGCCCCAAGTCCAAAGTGCCTATTAATATGTATGCCCTTTTAAGAAAGAAAAAAAATGTGAGCTTTCAATTGAATAAGCTTTTAGTTATACATGCACCTTAAAAACAACAACTGAAGCTACTCTTTGCTTTAAGCAAAATTGCTAAAACATGGAGAAAATGTATGCACTCAACTACTATATCCTGATTTTGCAACAATCTACCTTAGAATCTCTGACCCATCAGTCTCCATCCATCTATTCACTGTAATCCTGCTTCTACCTGCCACAATCTACTTATTAATGTGTTTGCTTTATACATTTAGATTTTTTCCTCTAAACGGCAGTTTCATCTTCATAAAATCCCTGAGAGGTAGGCTGCGCTAACCTAGCTGAAAGAGAAAGTCTCAAGATCATCTAGAAAACTTCCATGGCAACCTGGACATTGGAACATTCTAGCCCAATACTCTCAGTGGTGTAGCAAAGGAGGGCACAGGTGGACTTGAGCTCTAGGTGCCCCTTCATCAGGGGCACATTGCAGGGCTGTGACTGCTCTCACAACTGTGTCCCACTCCAAACTCCCCATGGAGTCTAAGGCAGCGGCACAGTTGAATGTCAGAAAATGGAGCTCGCCCCACCTCCCAAACTCCATGTGGAGATCAGCATTGGAGCCAGTCAGCTCACCTCGCCCCCCTCCATGGGCCTGTTTGATGCTGGCCTCAGCTCGCCCATGTCCAGCTTCAAACTCAGCTCACCCAGGTCCAACTTAAACCTTGATCCAAGCCTGGTTGAGGCCAGCATCAGACTGAGCACAAAGAGCTGGCCAGCTCTAGCTTTATACTGTTGACTCTTCTCCCCCACCCCTCCCCTCCCCTCCTCTCCTCAGCTCCACCTCTAGTCAGGCTTCCAACCTGCAGTTTAAAGCTGGGCAGAGATGAGATGAGGCCAGCATCACATAGGCCTGTGCTATTCCTGATCTCCATATGGAGATTGGGGGTGGGATGAGCCAACCTGCCCTACTCCTGGTCTCCACATGAAGGCGGGATAAGCTGAGCCCCATCCTGAACTCCATAAAGAGTTTGGGGCCAGGACACAGCTATGGTTGGGGGAATAGTGCCCACAGGGAGCCCCAAGTGCTGTTTTATAATGCTTCTAACCAATGGCTCTGCTGGTCTTATGAGGGTATAACTCTGCTTAGAATGCACAGTTAAAATTCAGCATGGCCTGTGGTAAGATACGCCTGGGCTGCTTCTTGGTTGGAATAGGCCTTGGGAGTCAAGAGTCAAAGAGCCAAAGCTGTGCCTTGCCCACTGAGTGACTGAAAAGACTGGCACAAATTTTAAAAAAACATCTTTGTTCTGCCTTAATTTTACCCTGGTCCAACCTACCCCCACAGAACAGCATTTCCCCTTACTTTTGAGAGGCAAAGTTTCTCTCAGTAAGAAAAAAAATGTTAATGTTGTTAAAAATGGGTATTTAAATGCAGCTAGATTACTTTTGTGATGTTTTTCAAGCTAAAAAATGAAGAAGGGCTTTTTTTTTCTCTGTTTTGTTTACCAGATTCAGTATTCACTTCAACATCATTCCCATGGAACATAATTACTTGAGTATTATTTGCATGTTTTCCAAGAACACCCATAAAGCATCTGTCATTAACGTATAATCCTATGCGCTGTCATTCCTTTTCTGACTGCATTATTGAGGTTTTTCAATGATAGAAGGGGCAAGCTAGAATAACAATGACTCTGGCTGCAGCAATGCATTATACTGTCAGTTACCAATATGGATCCCTGTAAGAACCAGCAATCAGAATTCATTAAACATCCCCACCCGCCCCTTTTCCCAAAATCAATTTCAAAAGAAAAGTCAAAAGAAAACAAAACTGGAGAACCCAAGCGGCTTCAGAATTTGCTGGCAGCAGCTGGCAAGCCCATAAATGCAAACTACTTTATGGTATATGCAGTATATGCATATGGGTTGCCAACCTCAGGTAGAGGTTGAAGTTGCCCTAGATGTACAAGTGGTGTCTGTGCTACAGAGATCACTTCCCATGGAGAAAATGGCAGCACCGGAGGATGGATTTATGACTGCCTGCTTCCCCTCTGGGTGGCAGGAGGAAATGCCTGGTCAAAATGGGAGGGGCACTACCTGGAAATGATGTTATCATGCTGGGTGATACTCTAGCATCTGCTCAAAACTTTATGGTTAAACCATAGAGTTTGAGACAAATACTAAAGTATCACCCTGGTGCAATGATGTCACTTCCAAGTCCTTCCATTCTTTTCACATTCCCTGTTGCTCCCACTGCAATGCATTATCAGTACTTCATCATGATTCCAACCCTCATCTCACGTCCCTTTTTCAAATCCAATTTTCCTAAGCCATATGTAGGATCGGTTTATCCAGTGACAAACAAAGATTCTTCTAATGCCCACTCACCTGAATGAGGCAGTCTGCTCAGCCAATCACTCCCAAAAGCTATATCATATTATTTTGAAAGTCAGGATAGATTTCCTGTTTCATTTTGTTTAATTTACCCCCTCCGTATTATGCATCTGAAAAAGTGAGTTATGACGCATATATGTTGGAATAAACTTGGTTTGCCTTAAAGCTGCCACTTGATTTCCATTTTACTTCATTGCTAATAATGCTATCCTATGCAGAGCTAGGACTTACGTAGAGTAACTCTGCACAGGATTAGTCACTAGCATATTATAATATATGATTGTCCATCTCTTTTCCCAGCTCTTTAGAAAACTGTGAACATGTCTGCCCTAAGGACAGAAAACAATTTAAAACACATTCCTAGGAAAATAGAAGTCATTTTCTGGGGCAAGGGGAGAAGAAAGTTCTTACAGAATGAGATTAATGTGTAATGTTCAAAAACACATATTACTATACAGTGGGTGACATTATAAATGCACCATTAGCTTCTCACAATGGCAGAAGTATTTTGGCATCATCATCACTTTTAGATATAAAGGAAGATAAGAGAAGCAGTTCAAGGTGATTGATAGGGCTTTTCGATGGCTTACGAATATATGGTTTTAAAAATGTTTATGAGTTTTATAAAATACATGCACCACTATAAAACACAGGCACTCAGAAAACCCACAGCGTCCTAGAGGGCAACATTGTTTCCCTGTGAGCAGTGTTGCTCTGCCTTCCTCAGACCTCTTCTATACCTTGTCTCACCAAAAGCTAGAAGCTCAGTTGTGACCAATACCCCTCTTCTTCTGGTGGAATGCTCCATTTGTAGGTCTGCTCCTAAAGAGTCACACCCACAGCAGAGCATTATCCGCCATGTGGAGGTGCCTCCATGGGCCACAGTCGCTCTGGGGTTGCTCGCACCTAAGCATGTGAATGGCCCCGGGATCACACTGGCATCATATATGCAGCTGCTGCGAGTGCCTGTGTGGAACGGGCCTTGTCTGTCTATTTGCAGCTTGTCCATGTATTTTTAAAAATTATTTTTATTATTTTAATAACATTGTAAACGTTCTCCTTACTTCTGGTTTTTGTGCAGATTTCTATGGGGAGTGAATTCTGTATACATAGGTGCAGACAGTGGCATTTCTGCCTAGGGACAGGGGGTACCCTATGTCCCCGGGCGCCCCCCATTTGGTCACGTGGGGGGGCACCAACATTTCAGGGTCGTTTGTGTGTTTTTAAATTTTTAAAGTGTTTTTTCACGTTCTGGCCTGCAGGGGGCGCATTTTTAAGGCTAGCTGCACCAAAATTTCAGGGTACCATCCAGAGACTGTCCTGATGATACCACCCGAATTTGGTGATGTTTGGGTCAGGGGGAGCAAAGTTATGGACCCCCAAAGGGGGTGCCCCATCCCCATTGTTTTCAATGGGGGAGATGGGGGCTACCCATTTGAGGGACCATAACTTTGGTCCCCCTGAACATAACTTCACCAAACTTGGGTGGCATCATAAGAATAGTTAACAGATGAAACCCTGAAAATTTGGTGTCACTAGATTTAAAAATGCATCCCTTCCAGGCACCCCAAGAAATTTGCCCAAGATTCTTTGTTTTGCAGTGACTTTGCTCCATTGTAGCCAATGGGGAATTTCTGAGTGTGTAGGCAGGCTGCACATTTTTGAAGATAGAGGCACCAGAATTTCAGTGTGGCTCCAGGAGGGCCTCCTGGTAATAGCATCCAGGTTTGGAGACCTTTGCTTCTGGGGGTTCAATTTTATGGGCCCCCAAAAGGCTTATTTTGTTTCCCCGCTCCTGCACATGAAAGCCTGTGGGCTGAGTTCTTTCAGAACTCTCTCAACCCCCCCCCCCCACCCAGAAGCAAAGCTCACCAAGATTGGATGCTATTACTCAAGGCCTCTTGGAGTCACCTTGAAAGTTTGGCGCCTCTTTCTTCAAAAATGTGCAGCCTGCCTCAGAAATTCCTCATTAGCTACAATGGAGCAAAGTCACTGCAAAACAAAGAATCTTGGGCAAATTTCTTGGGGTGCCTGGAAGGGATGTATTTTTAAAGCTAGTGACACCAAAGTTTCAGGGTATCATCTGTTAACTATTCTTATGATGCCATCCAAGTTTGGTGAAGTTATGTTCAGGGGGACCAAAGTTATGGTCCTTCAAATGGGTAGCCCCCATCTCAGGTTAGCTCCCATTGAAAACAGTGGGGACGGGGGCATTCCATTTGGGTGTCCATAACTTTGCTGCCCCTGAACCAAACATCGCCAAACTCAGGTAGTATCATCAGGGCAGTCTCTGGATGATGCCCTGAAATCATGGTGCCGCTAGCTTTAAAAATGCGCTCCCTGCAGGCCGAAAAAACACCAAAAATACCCCCCCCCCAAAAAAAAAAACCCAAATACCTTGCATTCGCATTTGTTCATGTTTGGGCAGGACATAATCAGACAATTTTTGTCTGAATGTGCCCAAATTTGCCCAGATTCCAGCCGAATCTGCTATTTGTTTCATCTGAATCTCCAACCCTCAAAAGTGATACTGTTTCAGGGTGGGGGAGAATCCACCCCAAAACAGCATCACTTTCAATTTTGTTTGACCCCAGATTCTCCCTTTAAGGTAGATTTAAAAGAAGAACCTGAGCTCCCTAGTTTAAACACCATTGAAAGTGATGCTGTTTGGGGGTGGATTCCACTGGAGGTGTTTTGTGAGAGATGATGTGACATTTGTTTGGTAAATGTTTTGCTGGGGGTGATTTGTGAAATTTATATGCTTAATACCCACTTGCACTGGCTTGGAGTTGTTTCTCAGGCTAACAACCTACCTCATAGGGTTGTTGTGATCAGGAAATTAGGAAAAGAGTTGGTGGGTAGAGAGCCATGTATGTTTTGATGGGAATGGGAGGTGTTTTGTGAGCTGATACAAAAAATTATTGTTTGGTCATGGTGGGGGAGGGTGGCAGCCCATACGCCAGGCCGGGGGGGGGGGGGCGCCAAATGCAGGTTTTGTCCCCGGGCGCCAGTTTGCCTAGGTACGCCCCTGGGTGCAGATCTCATTATCCAGCTTCTTGCAACACAAGTCTGTATCCCAGCTAATTTCCCAACCAAAAAGGGAACAGACCAGACTAATTAGGGTAATAATGGAAGTAGTCCTGTCTCAAATCGGTAGACTTTCATTGAGTTGCTCTTGGAGACTGCTCCCTCTGCTTCCCATGTATGGCAACTCCTCCACCACTTTTCAAGCTGAGAAGTCTCCCAAAGCAACCCTCTTCCCATTGACAGTAACCCCATGTCACATCTGGCCTAGTTGTGCCCACTTTGGCCAGGTTGAAAGAGCTGCCTCGTTGTAGATCTTGCCCCTGCAGGGCCATTGCTTGTTCTCAATCCAACATTATCTATTGCATATAAAAACTGTAAAGGATGTTGGCATAATACAAAGAAATCTACAAAAGCAACAGGCAAGCAATGAGCTAAAACCACTGATGAGATTATAAACTAATATGTAAAAGAAATTAAATAAAGAATATTTGCTCATCACCTGTTGCCAAACCCATATATGCGAGCGAAAAGAAAGTAGCTATAAGGTGAGGTCCAAAGGCAATCAAATACAAGGGGGACTGAATGATTATTCAATGCATGTATAACAGAGTTTTTATAACCACTGCGACAGCAGCCCAAAGCCCCAGCCCTGCTAGAATAAGCTCTATAAGCATAACATATCATACCATTTTATACTGCTATCATTCATCAAGAGCAGCCTTATCTAGAATGATTACATTGATCACACGTGTCACATTGTTGGTTGAAACAACATCCTAGTTATTTACTTTATGTTTCACCAATGAAGAGCAAAACCCTTTGCTGTGAAACAAAAATTGGCTGAAGGTTCATTCTGGTGAAAATCTTATCTTTAAAAGCTTGTACATGGCTTAGCCCTATAGGGAGAGATGTATATCAGTACAGTATTCAGGAAGGGGAAAATATATCAAACAGCAATCATGATGCTACTTTGGTTGCCTGCCAGGGAATCTGCATCTGGAACAAGATTCTGCAGATCCAACCAGATAGGAACAGCACTATTGCATTTAGTAACGTATCACCTCTCTGATTTTAGGGGCTGAAAGCTGAGAAACAACTTCGGGGAAAACTGAATGGAGCTTTCATCTCACGTCAGCAACAGCCAGCTGTTTGCTCACCCCTTTCCCCTTAAGTTTTACATTCTGGCCTGGAAAATCTTTTTTAAGTCATTTCTCACACTCCTGCAAAACAGTGGGTAGAACAGTGATTACCTGTCTCAGTTTTGCAGCATCCCTGTGTATCACTAGTTATCTCTGAGGGGAGCAGCGACATGATGTGAGCAGTTTGATCAATGTAAATATTGATACAGGTGTGTTTGCTCCGGAGGTTGCGTTTAGTCCATTTTAACTCTAGGAAAATCTGCAATATAGACTTGTTACTGTTCAAGAACTTGTAGAATGCTTTTATTTTTATCTGCCTTTTGTAGTGCAGTGGTTAAGAGCAGGCGGACTCTAATCTGGAGAACCAGGTTTGATTCCCCAATCCTCCACATGAGCACAGAGTCTTATCTGATGAACCAGATTTGATGCACCACTCCTAGCTGATTCCGCATGGGCCAAAAACAGCAGTGTGAAAACGGTGTAAAAATGGTGTAAAAGGGTTTAAAACGGTGTAAAGGGGTTTATACTGTTTTCACACCGTTTTCACACTGCTGTTTTTGGCCCATGCAGAATCAGCCCTACATTCCTGTTTCCCCACTCCTACATTCCTGCTGGGTGACCTTGGGCTAGTCACAGTTTCTTCAGAACTTTCTCAGCCCCACCTACTTCATAAAGTGTCTGCAGTGGAGAGAGGGAGTAGAAGGAGTTTGTAAACCCCTTTGAGTCTCCTTACAGGAGAAAAAGAGGGATATAAATCCAAATTCCTCTTTTTGTGCTTCTCCTCTGCCCCTAAGTAATATAGCCTGAAGCTCCTCTGTGCTAATGGCAGGCCTACAGTAGTTAACTTATTTTAAAACAAAAACCTATGGTAGTAAACTTTATAGAATGCAGCTTAGCTCCACATGTATGGAACTCATATACTTGGTAACAATCTGGAAAATCATGACATTCTTTTAAATTTCTCAAGCCCAAACTAACTTTTTCTCAAATTAATCAAATCCAAACTAATTTTAATTCATGGGAATTAAAAACTTCAACACTGTAAATACATTAGCTTGGATCTTCAGGATTCTGTCTGCTGTTCAAGTTAGGCTTACCAAGTTGCCTGCCGTGGGTTCTGACCCCTTACACTGACTTCCTTTGAACATGGAGGTTCCCTTTAGTTGCCGTGGGTAATAGCCACTGATAGTCTTATCGTGTCTATCACTACATCCTCTGGCAGCAAATTCCACATTTTAATCACTCTGTGTAAAGAAGTATTTTCTTTTGACAATCTGGAATTCACTGGATGCCCTCAAATTCTAATATTTTGGGAGAGGGAGAAAAAGTTTATTTATTTATTTATTTATTAACCTTTAATAGGCATAGGGGAGAAAAAGTTGTCTTTCTTTTTTTCAATTCTCCAACTCGTGCACAAACCTCTAACATGTCCTCTCTTGTCTCTTTTCTAAACTGAAAAATCCCAGACTCTTCAATCTTCCCTCATAGAGAAATCCCCTGATCATCTTGGTTGCCCTCTTCTGTACTTTTTTCCCAGTTTCATGATGTCCTTTTTGAGATATAGTAACCAGAACTATATCGAAACTGAAATACATTTGTTTAAAATAAAACCTTGGGTCATGATAGTGTATTTACTGGCCAAGTCGGAAAGGGCTATCAAACATACCTTCTACACTTGTTTTCATTCACAGTTATTGAAGCAAGAACAAAAGAAGATGGACAACTAAAGGTCAGAAAGATGTTCAAGCAAGAATCAGGCCACCTCTCTGCAGACAGGCCCAAACTGCTAGAAATCCAAATCCCACCTACCCACCCACACATATATAGGGTTCCCAACTGTCTGCTAATGGCAGGCAATTCTCCATCCGTTTATGCTACTACCTGCTGACACTTGGTTGTCTCCTGTCTAGCTAACATCACAAATTATAATCTCAGAGTGATCCTTTTCAAATCATGACAATGGCAATATTATTTGGGTGCTACTCTCAAATGCCACGAGACCAGTGGTGGGATTCAGCAGGTTCGCACCACTTCGGCAGAACCAGTTGATAAAATGGTGCTTGTAAACAACCAGTTGTTAAATTATTTCAATCTTACCACTTCACGAGACCAATGTGTCTATATTTGCAGCTCTACAGCTTTGGAGGATTTACTTCACTATATTCTATTTTGTCCACTGTATACTGATTCTAGGGCTAAGTTTTGGTGGGAATATTACCAACTATAAGCTTGTGTATCTAATCTGGAGGAACCGGGTTTGATTCCCAGCTCTGCCGCCTGAGCTGTGGAGGCTTATCGGGGGAATTCAGATTAGCCTGTACACTCCTACACACGCCAGCTGGGTGACCTTGGGCTAGTCACAGCTTCTCCGAGCTCTCTCAGCCCCACCCACCTCACAGGGTGTTTGTTGTGAGGGGGGAAGGGCAAGGAGATTGCAAGCCCCTTTGAGTCTCCTGCAGGAGAGAAATGGGGGGATATAAATCCAAACTCTTCTTCTTCTTCTATAAGTTCATCCTTGGATGTTGAGAAAATCATATTTTTGCTGTCTGATTCTGACATGTAGCAAAGAAAATCAGGAACAAAGTGGTACTATTGAAGGGAGAAGCCCATTTAGTTTTCTAAGCTGAACTGTTTTAAGTTGTTCTGTTAGCTTTAATGCCCTATTTGTCAATGTACAGTACTTGTATTAGTATAGCACATTTGTTTTGTATCTGTGTGATGGCCCATGGCTATTTACAATAAATTTCGCTTCCCCTGTGAGCCAGGCACCTAGCCTACCTCAGAGGATGGTTGTGAGGAGGAAAATGTCTCACAGTCACCCAGCAAGCTTCATGGCGGACTGAGGACTTGCACCCCGCCTCAGCTGTAGTCCAGTACTAGAAGCACTGATGCACACTGGCTCAAAAATACTGACCAAATGATTACGACTGACTGACTGACTGACTGACTGACTGACTGACTGACTGACTGACTGACTGACCAAACCAGGGGTAGGGAACCTGCGGCTCTCCAGATGTTCAGGAACTACAATTCCCATCAGCCCCTGTCAGCATGGCCAATTGGCCATGCTGGCAGGGGCTGATGGGAATTGTAGTTCCTGAACATCTGGAGAGCCGCAGGTTCCCTACCCCTGGACCAAACGGTTAAAGTAAAAAGGTAAAGTTTCCCCTTCAGTTGTGACTGACCCTGGGGTACCACTGCAAGCAGTGATTTCATAGGCAAGCCTCTTTTGTGGGGTAGTTTGCCATTGCTTTCCCCAGCTATTCTTTACCCCCTAGCTATGAGCTAGGTACTCATTTACCAACCAAGGAATGGATGGATGGCTGCGTTGCCCATGAGCCAGCTGCCAGGATATCTGACCCACAGGGGGCTCGAACTCCTGACTGTGTGAGTGGCAGTGCAAGTGGCAGTACCCCATGCGGCTCTTAACCAAATGGTTAATACTGACCAAATGATTAAACCTGCATATGGACATGTTTAAAATAATTGTCCTAGTTGCACTTAAATGGTGTTCGGTTGTGTGTTTTGGAAGAGGCGTTCGCTCTTCTTGAAGAGAGCAAGGAAGGATATATCGTCTAAGAAAGCATCTACTTCTCAAGCTTGCTGTGCATTGCTCTTATAAGAAATAATTCACTATATAGAAAATTAATTAGATGAATATCTGCAACTGATTAAAGGACTTTTTTTAAAAAAAATTATGAATTTAACCAATTAATCTACTGAACACTGCAACCCTGTTGAAAACTAATGAGCTTTTAAGAATTTCCACAATGACTATTAAACCACCTGGAGTTTGGTCACCTTTTAGAAAAAATGAGCCTGTTCTGAAAATTGAAAGTATTATGAATGTACTCCATAGGTAGTTGAACATCAGGTTAATGATGCTAAATAAACCAACCACCTTTTTGTGTCCTTTTATGTGGAAAAGAGGATCACAGTGTACACATCCTGCCTCTTACTTATGTATTTGCTTTACATTTTAATCAGCTGCCTTTGAGAAAAGCTATCCCTATTAAAGATAGAGCCTTATTCTGTCTGTGCCTGAGGGCACAATTTAGTATGTATGGTTGTACATGAGTCTAGAAAGAGCATCTCGGCAATGCAGACTTATATTAAAATGCTGCAGAGTTCCATCTTCAAGCTCCAGATTCTAGTTTAAAACCACACAGCTGTAAATAATCCACGATTTGGGGGTGGGGTGGGAAGGAAGAGAGAAAATACAGCCAACATAATTAGAGATGAAATGCCTTTTAAGACAAGGGTCCATACTGGCAGTTAAGAAAGCAGTATAAACATTACTCCCTCTAGAGAGTTTTGTACAGGGGGAAGAAAAACATAATTGGCAATAAGGGTGCATGTGTGGCGGGGAGGATGTTATGAGTGCTGGTGTGCTTATTTTAAAGGTATTTCTCACTGTGTAGGGAAAGTTAAGGGAAATTAAGCAATGTGAGATTCTCTTTCATTAACTTTGGAGGAGAAAAGTGTTAAAATTATGGTGTTTCAGGGATTGGCAATTGAACAGTACCCCTAAGATCATGCTTTACAGCTGACTGGGAAAAACTAGTGCAGACAACCGGCCCCTTGTGGTTCTTCATCCTTCTATGGTTTTGCTATGCCCTACATCCTCCCTAGGAGGTTTTTTAAAATTCCAGAATTGGAGCATGCATATTTTGGCATGCCTTTCAAAACCTTTAGGTTTTATGCCTCTTTCCCCTTTTCCCTCTGTGTTATAGGATGTCGCCAACCCTTCACCCTCTTAATTATTTGTGGCAGGCTCAGGCTGCCTCCTAATATGCTGGGCAGATTTTCCTGCCCTTTTCTATGACTGAGCTATTTTGATGGTAGTGCATGTGGTGTTTTATGCTTGTCTGCTCAGCCTTAGGAGCTCCAGAAAGGTGATGAGAGCCTCTTTCCCTGATGGCAAATCCCCCTTTTCAAGGCACCAGAGAACTAAGGCAAGTTCAATGAACAAAAGTAAAAATTATTGAACAAACTAGATGGGCTCAGGAGATATTTCACTGGAAGAAGATCAGGCAGGCACTAACTATAAACATTGATTTTGGCACAGGCACAGTTCTTAATTCAAGCTTTATAAGTTTCTTCAGTTGCTTAGATGTTATGAAAGGTTCTTTAAGATGGTCCAGTTAGATGTTACTGGCTGGCACCCTTTCACTCAGTACACATACAGCCTTGATACTGTTAGCTACCCACTACACATAAGTCTGAAGTAATTATAGAAGAACACTAATACATCAGACTGGGAATTCACCTGTGTGTGTAATTCCTGTTCTAACTATCTTAGGAATTCTTCTTCTATACCCAGAAGATAGATTCCCTTCCCTGTTATTTATAGTCACCTGTGGAAAGTCTCACTACTATTCCACCTTCAGCCTTGACCACTAAATAAAACTCCCAGGTTTTTTTAAAATGAGTATTTTCTACTTTGAGCACACACTGACCCTTGGTATATTTCAAGTCAGATCCACACACACAATTTTGGGACTTGATGTTAACTTGCAGGAAAACACCCAAACCATTTCCTCTCAGAGAGATACCTCCTCCCTCTCTGAGTCAGCTGGTTGCTCCATCAATCAGAGTTCAGGTCAGTTTACCCAATCCAGGTGCTTTCCCATTTCTATGAATTTTTTTCCCTCTACTTGTGAATAGTAAGGTGATAGGATCTTTTTCCACAGACAGTCTTGCACTTTTAAACTTCTATTGTACTGTGCAGTCCAACACAAGGGGTTTTATTTAAATGATACTTGTGAGACCTGAAAGTTTCGGATGATGTCAAGAAGTGTCCTTACATCCCTCCTTGGCTCTGGTAGAGTGACATCATCACGTCGCTGTCCTAGTGGCACCACTTCCAGTTGCTGATGATCTATCCACTTGAATTGGCATGGCTGGTGCAGGTTCTGTGGTTTCTTACCCTACCAATCACAGCAGGATGAAAATGTAATAATAGTAAAATAAATTACAATTACAGAATTATTATCAGGATAGTAACCTTGAGTTAAAGCACAGGAAGGTTGCTAGCACTAATCTGTAATTCTGCCTTCATGCCAGTTTCCCTCATGGGTTCCTGCCTTTTCCTTTAATGAATCAGGAGAGACCCAGAAAGATGTGCATTGCAAATTTGTTAAATATTCAGCATATTCTGTTAAGTGAATCTCAATCAGAAGAAAGCTTGGAAGCGACTGCATGATAACGCTCCATTCAATGACCATTAAAAAAAACCACTTATCTGGAAAGCAAGATTTAAACTTAATAACCATATTCTCCCATTAGCATCTATTCTGACCTAAAGACTAATTTTGAAGCCTGTAGGGGAAAAGTTCTCTTACTAATTAGTCCTTCTTGGTTGTAGTCCAGAGAAATGACAAATTTCACCTTGTTTCAGATGCCTCTTGATAATCGTTTAAGCCAACAGAGGAAATCTGGGTAATTTTAACAGGCATATTTATTTTTCCCACATTGCGGGTTGCACTAAGATTTGTAGCCAACCATTCTCTTCCATTTCTCTTTTAATTCAGATCACCTTCTTGACAGTTTTGACCTGGAGAAGAAGGGAGATTGCTTTCTTGCTTCCTTTGGAAGATGGCTGGAATGGTAACATCAATTAAAAGAGTTGCTTAAGCTAGAAATGCGTTTGGTGAAGACAGGGAACAGTTAATATTCCCTTTTTGTTACTTGTTTATATTCATTCATAGTTCTGTAATAATTCGGTTCTCTGCTCTTTGCTGTTGTGTTGTAAAATTGTGTGCATTTTGAATGCATGAACAATTGTGCAAATTTCATGAACAATGTATATGGTATTTAGATGTATACTATACACTACTTGTGTTCTGATTTATAAATCTGATTTATTAATACACAAGAAACACTGGGAAATGTGTACTTTTTACAGGGAAAACTCCATATCAGGAAATGAAAAATGGGTGAAGGGAAGAGGTCCAGGGAAAAACTGTATCCACTGGTAAATCTGTCCTGCTCTGGTAGCAAATCAAAATAAATTTCATGCTAAAAGTTAGTGGTTCTCAACCTTTCTAATGCCGTGACCCTTTAATACAGTTCCTCATGTTGTGGTGACCCCCAACCCTAACATTTATCCATTTTACAGATGGAGAACAGTGATGCAGAGAGTCTTAGGAAACCTCTGTGAAAGGGTCGCTCGACCACCCAAAGGGGTCCCGACCCCCAGGTTGAGAACCACTGCTATAAGTGGATTCACTTGCCCTGGAGAGAGTGGAAAGTGAAAGTGGGGCCAAAGGAAATACATTTGTACAGGAAATCTTGCAATAGTGGGCATTTACCTCCACCATGCAGCAAACAGTTGGTGCATAATCAGCCATAAATAAAACTCTTGTTGGTAGGATGACCCTCACCCCATCCTATGAATGGGGCACATTTTCCTTTTCCTCACTTCTTCAGTGTCTGGGGGGGAGGGTTGATCCTTTTAGCTTTTCTGATGATGCAAGTGGAAGTTGGAAGTCCTTTTACCCTCAAACGGTTGTGCCTGAAATCATAGAAGCCATACAAATAAAAATCCTGATGGGATGAATTTTTTCTACCTTCTTGAACCAGCAGAAGAACTGGTAGGATCCAACCTAGAATTTATCCTGCTGAGACAAGCTCCTTGAAGTTGTTAGTCCTGAGGATGGGAGCTAGTGAGCAAATAATGCACATTGTGCATTGATAAGAACAAGAGGAGGATTTGGAGGAGGAGGAAGAGTTTGGATTTATACCCCACCTTTCTCTCCAGTAAGGAGACTCGAAGCAGCTTACAAACTCTTCCTGTCTCCACAATAAAAACATTGTGAGGTAGGTAGGACTGAGAGAGAGTTCCAAGAAACTGTGACTAACCCAAGGTCCCCCAACAGGCATCATGTGTAGGAATGGGGAAGCAAACCCAGTTCACCAGATTAGAGACTACCACTCATGTGGAGGAGGGAGGAATCATACCTGGTTCTCCAGGTTAGAGTGAACCAGCTTTTAACAACAACAACTACAACTCTTCATTGAACACGGAGTGGGAGTCCTGAGACTGAATCCCGGTCAGATCACCAAGGGCTCACAGGGACAACAGCCAATCTCTCCTGGGGGAAACAAGTGGAGAATTCCACTTATCGATGCCGCTCTGAGATTGCTGGATAAAAAGTGGACTGTAGAGAAATTGATTAAGCCTAACTTTGATCTCCTCATTTTCACTCTTCCTGGGGAAAAGGGTGTTACTAAACTGATTGTGGGGAGTGGGGGGGATAGATGGATTAGGTAGTAGTGATTGGCAGCAAATGCACAAATGACAAAATGTATTTGACTCCTCCAATAGGCAATATAGCAAGTTAAGTACATGTAAGTGGATTTGGATTGGCCTTTCCAGCACAAAAAGATTGGTGGAGTCATCAGGGGGCTCTGTTAAACTTTCATCTCAGTTGGAAAGCTGTGAGTATAGTGTCTGATCAGGCTTTTAAAAAAAATCACTTATAGTTATTCCTAAAAGCCCCTTAGGTGCTGCTCCTTCTATGAAATTTACAAATTATCATCACTTTGTTTTACAAAAGATGCTCTGCTATTTTGCCCATCCAGTCTCTCTCCGATCCCTTCCTGCTGTCTTGAGATATCTGAGGGGTGTTTACAACCTTTTTATACCTGGACTTCTTTTCATTTTAGGATTTCACATTTGTCACTGTCTTGCTTTTTCGCATTCTCTTTTCAGATGTCTGTATGTCTATTTGCAAAACCAGTTAATAGTTGAGGGCACTGACAGAGATCACAGAGAGACAAAAAGAAGCATTGCATTAAAGAGCAGAACACAGACATTTGTAGAGCAGAGGGGGAGGTGTATCCCAGATCAAATAAAATTGACAAAATAAACAACATTCTAACGCAGACTGCAGTCCTTGCTACTCCTATGGTTATTGGCTGTTAAAAGCTGTGGTTTCAGTACAGGCATTCTCTGGTTCCTAGCCAAGCATTCAACAGGTGAGGCGATACAGAATGTTTAATAACATTCCATTTACACAGAAGATTAAAAAGAATGGTCCGCAAAACAAACTGTTGGTGGGAAGGTCCGTGGGAGATGCTGTGGCACAGGGCAAGAGCCTCTGCTTTGCACACAGAAGGTCCCCGTTTCAGTCTGCAGCACCTCCAGTAAGTGATGTGAAGGACCTCAGCCTGAGACGCTGGAGAGCTGCTCCTCGTCTGAATAGATTGACCAATGGTCTGATTTAGTACAAGGCAGCTTCATATGTGTTCATGTGAGGGAAAGGGTTCAGTAGAGAAGCGACTGAACAGTCATACTGAAGTGTTGGTCAAATGGTGAGCTGTATTTGCATGACCAGTGTGTGTGCGTGCATGCATGCGTGCACCACCAAGTCACAGCTGATTTATGGTGACCCTATAGCATTTTCAAGGCCAGGGATATTCGGAGGTGTTTTGTCATTGCCTGCCTCTGTGTGGTCTTAAAGAGTTCTGAGAGAACTGTGTCTGGCCCAAGGTCTGGCCCATCAGGCATCAGGAGGAGGAGTGAGGAATCAAACTCAGTTTTCCAGATTAGATTGCACTGCTCGTAACAACTTTATCACACTGGCTCCTAATTTGTGCGTTTGTATAAGTATGTCATATTTGATTAGTATCGGTAATATAATTATAGCATCTGAGTGCTGTGAACAGATGTAGCGTAAAAATGAATAAAGGGGAATGGGTTCTGAGAAGCACTGCAGAGACATGTTTAAATGTACACAATTCTCCAGTTGTGCTATACGAAGTCAAAGATGTCGATGGTTTCAAAAATATTGTCGAAGGCTTTCATGGCCGGAATCACTGGGCCACTCCAATTCAGATGCCCTCATCTATTGACCTTTACTCGCAGGTATATATACTCCACTTGCTTTCCATTCCAACTATCAGATCCTCTGAAGATGCCAGCCACAGATGCAGGCGAAATGTCAGGAGAGATTGCTGCTAGAACACGGCCATACAGCCCGGAAACCACACAGCACCCCGGTTTCAAAAATGCTAGCTGTTTCGGTGATGTTGGCACTAACAAAAGAAAATCTTAAAACTCCTCAACCATTCTCATTTTCAACATTTTAAATGGCATTAGGTGGAGTCCACCAAGCCTTTTGGATATATTCATCAGGAGTGGAGCCAAATTAGTTATTTGCAGCAAGAAAACTGCTGAACAAATGCAGTCCTTCTTTTTCACATTTCTAACAGGCTCATTTCTTGTCACATAATTTATTCAACAAATTAACTTTTCTTCCAAGGTTCTATCTTGATTAGTGTTTATTATATGCAGTTGTCCACAAAGCCTGAAATATCACTTCCATTTTTTAACGTTGAGAATACAAAGAACAGCTGAGATTGCAATTAAATTATAGGAGGGGAGATGTTTTAGAAAGGACACTAGCCTATTTAAGGCAATAACGAGTTTGCTGTCACCCAGTTTGGGGGGAAAGGAGGATTAAAAAAAACCAAGTAGTCTGCTTCTACTGTGCAACAGGAAAGAAATTCTTAGGGTTGAATTCTGCCAGTTTTTCTATTGGCACAACAGGGATGAGTCCATTTGACCCTGAACAGGTTATGCTGTGGATAGTGGGATCTCTGTGTTGAAAAAAAAGCATATGACTCTTAGGGTTGCAGGGTAAGCCATCAACAAGCGAGGAAGGGTACTTATGGTTTCTGAAAAGAAATAGAATTTTGGCCAAGAATACATGAGGAGACCCCTTCATGGCAATCTTAAGCAATGGTGAAACCACAGAGTTTCAGTGGCATCAGAGAACGACTCCACCTCGATGTGATGATGTCACTTCCAGGTTTGTGCCAGAAATGACACCGACTCATCAGAGTTACAGTATTTACATCTCCCCAGCTTTCAAGCCTACAACCATTTGGTAGTACTTGGTGGCAATCTAAGGGAAGACAATCTGTGAATGGGATGCCGCCACTGAAAAAGGCCTATTAACCCATGCTGCCTCAAATGCAGAGACAAGAGTGCTTGGAATTAAGATCTTCATTGTCGGGGAAGGAGTGTGAGTGTAAGACAATAGAGGAGGCTCCTGGACCAAAATGCATCTAATCCCTACTGGAGTGAAGATACCTGAAGGAGATAGGCCCTTAATATGATGCAGCAGGGGAGAACTGCCTTCTTGGTACTTCATGCATAGTTATAAGAACTGAGAACTATGAAAAGGAAGCAAAAGGAAGAAATGGCAAGTTTCTCCTTTTGTAGCCAGCAAAGTGTTTCGTTTTTTTGAAACTGCAACCACAACCCATGGTGCAAAAGTAAAGAGAGTCCTACTGTGCTGGGGTCATCCTCTGTGTACTTTGGATTTCCAAGGTCATCATCTGAAATAACAAGCTTGAGATACAGACACAAAACTTACAAAAGAAGGCACACCGAAAAGTTGGAGCATCTCTTTCTTTGAAATCCAGATATCAAAAACTAAAGAAACAGAGTGCCAGTCTTGTTAGCACGCCTAGACCTGCTGGGACGGGAAGCCTTCAAGTTTTACTTCCAGAGTTGTCTTGGAAATGTGGAAGGGGAACTCGTTTTTCAAATCCTGGAGGATGGGGCGGTATAAAAGTTTAATAAATAAATAAATAAATAAAAATAAATCTCTGGATTGATTCCATTCGTTTTTTCCGTGAACAGGTTAACATAATTTTAAGAAATGCAGATCCACTGAACAGACCTTCTGCTCTTCTGCTTCTTCCCAGGGTGGCCACGCCCCAAAGGAGACAGGGATCCTACAATTATGAATAACTGTACAGAACAAAGATTATTTGGAAAATTTTTGCCATAGGCTGCTGACTACATCATAGGAGCACATCAGTGCACATGACAGATTAGACA
The DNA here is from genome assembly GCF_021028975.2 of Sphaerodactylus townsendi. Classification (NCBI taxonomy): domain Eukaryota; kingdom Metazoa; phylum Chordata; class Lepidosauria; order Squamata; family Sphaerodactylidae; genus Sphaerodactylus; species Sphaerodactylus townsendi. The sequence continues at coordinate 25,804,293 of NC_059437.1, read as the reverse complement.
GGCCTAGGATCTGACTCAGAAAGTAGATCTTTAACTGATATCAAAGGATGTAGAGTAGTATGATATAGTCAGTCTTACCAGACCACAGAAGCTAAACAGGGTCAGCAAAGGAAGATGTTGCAAAGGAAGGCAAAGGCAAACCACCTCTTGAAAGTTGGTTTCTGGAGTCACCATGAGTTGGTTGCAACCTGACAGTATTGAGTATATTTAAACTGTTGCTTATTGAAAACACTTTCTGCTTTCCCACCAAAATTAGCATTCAAGGCTCTTGCATTGAGCCTAAACTGTTTCTTTTCCTTTCTGGGATGCTATCAGAGGACTGCCCTGATCTGGGTAGCCCAGATCTGATCTCATCAGATCTCAGAAGCTAAGTAGGGTCAACCTTGGCAAATATTTGGATGGGAGATCTCCAGGGAATACTAGGGTCACGATGTGAGAGGCAGGCAATGGAAAAGCACCTCTGAACATCATTTGCCTTGAAAACCCTATGGGGTCACCATAAGTCAGATGTGACTTGACAAAAAACCCAAGAGAACTGGGGTAGGGTCTGACAATAATCCTGACTACAGCCTCCAGATTGTCCTGGCAGTCCCATTTCTCTGAAGGTTGCAAAAATTCCAGAGAATATAGCTCCTCTCCAAAACTGTACATTACATTCATTTTAATTTGGTTCAAAGAGGAACCCTAAACAGAAGCCCCTAAGTGACTGGAGCAGCTATGAATTCTGGGAAAAGCTATTGCTCACATAGAACCCATTTCCAGCTCTCTTTCTTCATATCCATCCACCTGCTCATTTGTCTTCCAATAATGCTTGGATCCTCATTGCACTAATAGAAAGGAACATAGAAGTTGCCACACTTACACAGTGTGTGTGTGTGTGCATTCCAGCAGGTGGGCACAGGGGCTAACCCCTTAGGGGGACATAGGAGGTCATATGTCCTCAGGCTGCGGCCATTTAGTCGTGGGGGGGCGGAAAATCTCCCCCACACCGCTCACTGCCAGAAAAAAAGTTGTTTGGTCATGGTGAGGAAGAGCGGCCGGGGGAGGTGGGGGGACTCAGATTTTGCACCAGGCTACATTTTCCCTAGATATGCCTCTGGGTGAGCAGAGGATGGGACTCAAGCAGCTGTAGCAGTGTCTGAACTGAAGGCTACAATAGTCATCCAGAGGCTTCTCGCCATATGGAGTCTCTGCTTAGCCCTCCTGTGTGAGCTGAATATTACTGTAACATATAGAAAGTCAAACCAGAACCTGCTCAGATTCATAAGAAGCCATCTGATGTTTTCCATTGTCATCACAGGGCAATCACATTAGTAAGACAATGGGTGATCAAAATGGCAGCAAGTCGGAGATAGTCACCAGATACTACTTACGACTGTGCGAAGGATGTGGCATGTGAATTCAAGGGGAATGTGCTGATGACGATACCTCCTTTTGCATTTGGTGTCATGTCATCTGCTGAACAGAACAGCTACTGTTGAATAATGCAGAGGGAAGTCAGCAAGGTTATTTGTGACAATCACTCCATAGGTGCCATTTTTGAATATGCTCACCTCTTTAAAAAAAAGAAAGTGGAAATGCTAATAGCCTCACATTCAGATCTCAGCAGAGAATTTTCAAGCAAAACAGAGTTAGTTTTTTTTGGGGGGGGGATTGCACATCTGTATTGCTCCTTCCTGTTTTACTGGCCAACATGAACATTATGGAAACTGGTGGCATGCGCTTGCACGGTAGTTCTGACCCACACCAGCATTAGCCCAGTTTCCAGAAGGCTGGTGCTGGCATGAGGAACAGACACTGTGTGAGCAACTTCCATTTGGGCTAGGGTTTATCAAGTTGCCCTGATGTCCCAGCAAGAAAGAGGAATGATGCAGGGGTCTTTACATTTGCCATGATAAGCCAAACTTCAGACCAAAATTCACGTCTAGTGGATTTGTCTATTCAGAGGTCCTTGAGTCCAGATATCATGATGGGATTAGTATCATTCTTCCCTACTCCACTGTGAGCTGTCTGTAAGACCATGTCCAGCATGGGCCCTTGAACATACTGCAAAAGTTCTCAGTAGACCAGGGGTGGAGCAAGGGGGAACTGCGCCTGGGGCATGCCTGTGCACCCCGCCATGCCCCAGAACACCCCCGCCACACCCCCACATCTGCACATGCCCAATGCATTGCACCCCACTCTGTCCCCTTGGCGCTATGCCACTGCAATGCACTGTTTTTCCCTGTTTTGTATAAGTGCTCCCGGTTTTTTTCAAGACATTGTTTGTCTACACCCTAAGTCACAACAAAATTAACAGTTGCAGGAAAATCAAGATGCCCTTGAAAAAATCCAATGGTCTGAGTCAGACAGGTACATTTCACGGCCAGACCTCCTTTTGTGTTGTTAACAGAATATCATGTACTATTGGAGCATTTATTGGTATTGATGTTTCTTGCGCACCAGCCACCAAAACTGCCTTTTCTTTCATAGTGGTCAGACCCCTCATCCTCCAGCAGAGCACACCTGTCCACCCCAACACAAGTGTACCAAGGAAAAATTGTTCTTTTCGGCACAGACAAAACTGAAATGATTCCCAGACCTACCGTCAGATACAAAGACTGTTCGCATTCACCAAAGGATGCTCTATTAAGCTAAGTGCTCTGTACCTAGCAATCTTCTCTCTCCTTTTTTTTCCTGCACGTAATCTCATGAAAGGGCCAAGGTAATATATATTTCTCATCTTCCCACAGTCACAGTGTGTGACTCTGATTTCAGTTCAGCTTGAAACAGAGCGTGCATAAGCTTTGTTATTTTTAAGATGCTGGAAGAAGCAACAACAGTGGCAGCTCCAGTGACCCTAAAGGGCAGAAGTTTAGAAAACAAAAGTCACTTCCAAGATGCATTTAGAAGTCAAATGCAGTTTTCCTGTTTGCCTTCCACAATCAAATTTGTGTCCTGTGCAAAAGACAGATGGGGCTCTCAGCCTTGGACGTGTATTCATCTCTTGATGACTGCAGTGATAATTTGCACGTGCAAATGAAAAGTCACAGACTTCGCCACAGCAGGAACAATTTCAGGATCACGTCACATGCAATCCTTTTCAGGAATTAAATCCACAAATCCAACAGGTTGATGGACACATACATGTTAGCCCCAAAATGTTGGGGAACTGGAATCACGTGAAGTAGCCCTGGGAGGGAAAGGTTGGTACAGATTATACCTACCACACCAGGAAATCCCTCTAGACTTCTTTAAATTTAAACCAGTCGAAGAGGGAGCATTTCTAGCTATTTTTAGCCCACCTTTCCTCCAAAGAGTTCAGAGTGGGGTGCATGGCTCTTTCCACCATGACGACTTTGTGAAATAGATTTGGCAGAGAGAGAGAGAGAGAGAGAGAGAGAGAGAGAGAGAGAGAGATTGGCTCAAGGTCACAACAAACTGACAAAAAATAACCCAGAGGTTACAACTCTATGAAATTGCAGTGCCCTATATTAAAGGAGAGTATCCAAATACAATATTATAAAAAATGCAAAAATACAATATATGGTACAAAAACCCAGTGTCATCATATGTAACATGGCCAAAGTTTACACCATGAATACTATAGCAACTGAAGCTTTGCACCCAGGTCTCTTCATGCAACAAGCTAACCATTACATCACACTGCGAAAATAGTTAACCCCTCCTTCCTTTGGACTACAGCCCCTGCTCATGTTCCTTTCTTGGGATTGCTAACCTACAGGTGGTGGTTGGAGATGTCTTGCAATTACAACTGATCTCCAGACAACAGAATCAGTTCCCCTAGAAAACATGGCTGCTTTGGAGGGTGGACTGTATGACTTCATACCCCCCTGAAGTCCCGTCCCTCCCCAAACTCTGTCCTTCTCAGCTCTTCCCCCCCCCCCCCCCAAAAAAAGAAACTGCAGGTATTTCCCAACCCAGAGCTGGTAACACTATTGTCTCTCCCACAGCTGCATATGTTGCAACTAAAATGCACATCTGGGGATTCAGTTTCCACTGTGGGTTGGCCTCAGCTCACTAGATCACTGCAACATTGAGCAACAGCAGTAAGAATGATCACAGAAAAAAACACCACAAGGACAACAAACAGTGCTTTTGCAATGGAGTCAGCTCACACATTCATTTGCTAGTCATCACATGTATGGCAATCAAGAGCAAGAGAAATCAAGTCATGTGCCATGTGCATAAGAGCAAAGGGAAAACACTGCCCCCCCCCCACCCCGCTATTGGTTGATTTCCCTCCATGCTGGCTGATGCTGCTTCTTGTCCTTTGATTGTGTGGGGGGAAGATGGGCTGGAAGGGTCAGGCAATGGTTCCTTAGCATGATTGGTCTTGAGATGGAAGTGACATTGATGACACTGTGGGTGAAGCAGCCGCATCCCAGTCACTTTGGGGGTCCATAAAAGCTCCAAGCCAGCATCCAGCAGGGGCTCGGTAGGAAGCTTGATGTTGACCCAGACTGTAGACACAGCCCCGAAGCCACTGTTTGGGAGGCACTCTGCAGGAGATACCTGGATTCAGGAGAAGGAATGCTTACCTACGGAGGCATGCTGGAGGGAAGCGCTTAGGGGAAGGGGGAGAAAAGTAAAGAACATTAATAAAGGAATAGAAGAAATGCTGTCTTCTCCTGTGACACCAAAACCCTTCTTCTACATTCTGTAAGCCCTTGGGGACTGCAGCAGGCAATTTCCCGCTCTCCCCTGCATTTCAACTGACTCTCAATTGCTCTCATCATTTCATGCCTCCTTGAACATTCTTAGTTCTCATTAGGCTATTTAGGAACGGTTTCTTTTCTGGTTAATTTACAATGGCACATTTTTTTTCTGCATCCCCTGAGTGCTGCTCTCCACACATGTAGAAATCTTTAGTCCCGTGACTATGGCTTTTATGGTCATCATCAGCCACTCAATATACTCTTAAATACAGCACTTGGTACATCATGCAACTTGGACTATGAGAGGGTTGCTTTGGCGGTGGTTGTTGTTTTTCTTTCAGTATTCCTTTTGATGCATTTTGCAAAATTCATACCCGACTGAAGTGCAGAGAGAAGAGCATCTATTTGCTTGTTTGTTTTGCAAAGAAAAAAAATATGAGCTCAACCAAGGTCACAGGCAACTTTGAACATAAAGGCAGTGGCAAAGGGGACTGGGAAACGATCTGGCTCTCAGCAGAAGCTCCCTGCTTTCAACATCTAGCCCAGCATCAGGATCAGATGTCACACTGCATGACAATTAATCACACTGGACCCAAGCTCTAACAGCAGTGCAGCGCTAAGTGCTTTTGATGACGAAAGACACCTTTTTTTATTAGTGCACCATTCAGGGCTTAAGTGATAAAATGCTAGCGAGTGCCGAATGCCGCTGGAACTCATTAAAGTGCTTCAACACACCTGTGTAAATAATAGTAATAATAATAATTCACACCAGGGCCCAAAATTATGGCAGAGATTTAACAGCACTCAAGAAAATTGTTTCTTTCAAGTGCTCATATTCAGGCTCCTGAGCAAATTCATAACCTGATTTCTTTTGCCTGTTTCACTGAAATCACCCACATCCCAGTCTTTATTTTTTTTTGAACCCTACAAAGGGGGAGGTTACAAAATGGCTGCCAATGGGGGAGCCATCCTTGGGTGGAGAGAGCTGGAGTTTTCCCAAAATTACGACTGAATACCAGACTACAGGTAACAGTCTCTCTGGGGGAAATGGTAGCTTTGGAGGGTAGACTTATGGAATAACAACCCTGTTGATTTCCTCCCCCCCCCCCCCCATCCCCATCCCCAAACTTCATCCTCCGCGGGCTCACTTTTAATCTTCAGGATTTTCCCACCAGAGTTGGCAACTCCAGCTGACTGCACTCCTTGAGCTTCCCCATGGCTGCATATGAATCAAGATGAATCAAGCTGGAGCTTGAAAGCGTGGCAGGGGTTGGTAATTTGTCTTTCAAGATAGTGGACATAGAGAATTCTCCCCTCTGCCACAATACTGGCAGCAGCACACAGGCGGCAGCGCACAGGCAGCTGCAGCCTGCAAGAGCTCCACTTTGCAGCTCTGCGCCACGTGCCACCTCCAAGCCCTATGTGGGGCCCAGAGGTAGTGGCAGGGGAGTTCTGCACCAGTCTGACCAGTTAGCAAGTAAGTAAGGTAGAGAGGAGGGAAGAAAGGAGAGATTGAGAGAGAATCCACCCCCCCCTCCCCAGTCTTTTTAAAATTGGAGTGGGACTTAAGCAGCCTAAATCATGCCAGAAATAAACTGGGGTTTTTTTTTGGGGGGGGGGGGGAGTCAGTTCAGCTTTGCCAAATGCACACTCCTAGTGGTCACTGGCTTAGATGGCTTTTTAAGGGGATGAGACAAATGTTATGAGTAAAGGTGTGCATTTAGATATCCCTGCTCCAACATTAAATCCAGACTTAGCTGTTCTGTGTTAGGCCCTTTCCCCACTTACCTTAAGCCCCGCGCTACTCTCCTCAAGTAGCGCGGGGTCCAGCTGCCCTCCCCACTTCAGGGGCAGGGAGAACGCAGCCGCCCCGACACTGCCTCTCTCGCGCCCCCTCGATGCGTGTAATTCCTGGAGCCTTTTGAAATGGCACCTTTTAACGACCCCGTGCAGAGCGTGGGTCGTGGGGAAACCAGGGCGCACACCAGGAATTGCGCGCGCCGGGAATTGCCCGCAGCAACCCTTGGGCAAAGGTGAGTGGGGAAAGGGCCTAAGGCATCTGAAATGTTCAGGGACATCTGAAATTACCTCAAATACGGTTGAAATTCTGGGAGTAATGAACATTTATCTCCCAGAATTTGGGGGATATCTCACTTTGAGGGAAGAGAAGGAATGGGGAGGGAGAAAGAGGAAGTTGGCCCATCAAACAGCTGCTAGTTGGTGTCTTTGTCCCTTTAAATGAATTTGAAGCTCCACCTACAACCTGATGCCACTTAACAGCTGCCAATCTGGAACTGGTAAACGGGTATCAAGTTCTGGGGAGTTGAAAAAGTACTCCCCAAAATTGTAACAAGGGTCTGGAAATGTTAAGAAAATCAGTTCACACACACACACGCGCGCGCGCGCGCGCGCGCACAAAGATTGAAATGTGCACCCCTAGCTTTGAGGACAGCTCCACTGAAACATCTGTACTCACAGGCAGCTGTCGGGGGGTATGAGAAACTGCATAGTGGCAATGTATCTAGAGTTTCATGGTTCAAATCTCATCTCTGCCATAAGTACACTGAATCAGATTTCTCTTGGTACCTTCAAGACTAACAAAAATTTATTGTTGCATAAACTTTTGTATGCCGGCACTCACTTCATCAGATGCATGACGCGCATGGTGCAACCTGTCCCAATCAATTAAGTGCATGGTGCAACCTGTCCCAGTCAGAAGAAAAGAAGGAATGGAAATAGTAAAAGAAATACACCCCTTTCTTCACATGACAACAGTCTGAGAAAAGGGACACTGGACAGATTGGTATCTATCTTGCCATTCTTCTCAGCAAACCCTGAAACCTTCCTCCAGCCTAAAGAGTGACTGAGGTCTTCTTCCAACTTAAGACCTAAGGCCAGTACAAAATGTGTTGGAAGCAGTTGCCCGAATGTCTTTTCCTTCAACGGCCCCTAGAGGAGCATCAAAGAGGCAATTCTCCTGCTTGGGGGATCCAAATGGACAGAAAGTCATGCAGCATGGGTAGCGGTCACAAGGAGAAAGGCAGGGACAAAGGCCTTGTGCTTTATGCCAGTGAAGCCTCCTCCATTTGAGCAGGCCTCAAGTGTTGGAGTGTGGCTTCTTGAGACAGAGGAATGGATTCATAGGATCCCATGCATTAGCATAAATTGAAATCCTCTTGATTCCTATGAGTGCACTGAAAGCTTACTTGATGGTATAAAATGTGCTCAGTGGTGTGGAGGGAACAAGTCATCTGCCAAAAACAATCTTGAGGGTTGGCTCCAGAAAGCAGAGGGAGCACATTCTAGCACAAAAAACTAGAGGTCTAGAAAGCTGCATTATGCAAGGCCACAGGAAAGGAATTGTATGCATTCCTATAGTTACAACCTGCTAAATTTTACCTCTTCCTTGTTTCCCAGGTGACAATTGTGGCAAGAAAAACCTTTGCCCATCTGTAACAAAAAAGGAATTTATGGACCAAAGCTTTAAAAAATGATGCCGGCCGACAAGCATTAATCAGACTCATGTTTTCTGTATTTGATCATTATTCAAAACCATTCCAGATATCCACTGTGAACATTGCTCAGCCCATGGTTCATTATAACTCCATCCAACTATTGACTGCTCAAGCTGCGTGGATTGTTCACCTAAAATGTATTGCTTCCCTCCCCCTTTTTTCCCCTGATGAGATGGCACGGATTATTAACAGGCACAAAGCTTTATAAATCATTCCCAATATTCATCCAAACATGGGTCAATATAAGAGGAATGATTAGCCTTCTTGCCTCAAACATGCCTCCCAACAGAATATATGGGATTTGTGTACAGGAAATGGAACTTCCCTCTAATGGGGATGGGGATTATATATTTTCAAGACAAAATGTTGAGGGGGCTAGAACTTTTTTATGACTACCAAATTATCTGGTCACCCTAGAGAATGACCTTCGCTAGGAGCTAGATGGAGAAATGCATCTCTGTTGGTTCTGATGAACCTCTCAGCAGCTTTCAATACCATCAACCATGGTATTCTTCTGAGCTGCCTGGCTGGATCAGGTCTTGGAGGCATGGCATTACAGTGGTTCCAATCATTTCTGGCAGGCCATTCTCAGAGGGTTGTGCTGGGGGATGCCTGTTTGACACCTTGGCCTTTAACATGTGGTGTCTCTCAGAGTCCCATTCTATACTCCATGCTGATTAACATCTATATGAGACCACTGGGAGAAATTATCTGGAGGCAGGGGATGCCGTGTCACCAATGTGAAAACATTCAGTTCTACCTCTTATTTTTATCAAAAGCTAGGGAGGCTGTGGAATCCCTAAACCAGTGCTGGGAATTGGTAATGGGCTGGAAAAGAGACAACAAGCTGAAGTTTAATCCAGACAAGACAGAGGTGTTACTCGTTCACCATAGGACAAACCAAGGAATGGAAGGGGGTTGCACTCCCCTTGAAGGCTCAGGTTCATAGTTTAGGGAGCTCCTGGATCTGTTGCTAAGCATGGAGAATCAGGTCTTGGTAGTGGCCAACTTCCTGGAATTCTCAGTTCTGACCACGTAACACATGGCTTAGTCATGTCTCGTCTGGATATTGTAATGTGCTCAGCTGCCTCTGAAAAGTGTTTGGAAGCTTCAACTGGTACAAAGACAACAGCTAGACTGCTGATAGGAGCCAGATACAGGGACAATATGTTCTCTTTGCTACAACAACTGCACTGTCTACCAGTACTCTTCCAAGCCCAATTCAAAGTATTACTTATTGCCTATAAAGCCCTTCACAGTATTGAAGCAAGTTACCTGAAGGATGACCTATTTGGCAGTGGGTAGGTGGAAGGCAGGTAGTGGGTAAGCAGGTGGCGGGTAGGCACATGGTGGGTGATGGGTGGCAAGAGGCTGGTGTCCTCCATGTGACATTCACAAGTGGCACCTGGGGCATTGGCCCTCTCTGTTTCCCCTAGGTAAGCCACTGCTCTGTATGCCACTGTATATCACTGTATGCCACTGTATACCACTAGGTAAGCCACTGCTCTATCATGTTCAAGCTATATGCATTTTGCCTGCCTGTACTGATTTATTTTACTTCATTTATACATTGCCTTCCTCTCCAATGAGGACCCAAAATGACCTGAATTATAACTTGGATTTTAACCTCACAACAACCCTGTGAGGTAGATAATAAGGTTGAGAGAATGTGACCAGCGCAACACGGACAATATACCACACTAAACTTTCCCTTCTCACTTAGACACAGTGTGAAACAGACTTCCCTCTGTGATACACCTCTGAAGATGCCAGCCACAGATGCAGGCGAAACGTTAGGAACAAAATCCACCAGACCACGGCCACACAGCCCAGAAAACCCACCAGAACGATTTGTGCATCATTCCACCATTGTGCAGGGAACTATAATTTAAACCAGTAAAGTTCTGAGCATCCACCAACCTAATCAGCCCTGCCTAGTCCACTGATTGTTGCCACCAACTGTGCAGGTACAAAAGCACCACATGCAGGGAAAATGTAGTTAATTTTAAATTATGCCCATTACAGCCCTAGTCATCCTAGCAAACCAGCAAATTTTGAGCATGTGCCAACAGCAGCTATCCAACCAGCACAATGCTAAATGCACTGATTCTGCAGAGGTGAAACCGAAAACCAACTCCCCCCCCCCCCAACACACACACACACACTCACACACAAAACATTGCTCCTGTTAAAATCATGGAAAAAATCATCCGTACCATCACACAGAGCGCTTGACTTCAGAGCAGCAAGATAAATGAGATTTTCAGACGCCCTATTTGCAAAAACCAAATCAGCACTCATCAAAGGCTGTAACTTCCACTGTAACTGTTGTGTGTTCTTTTTGGGGGGCTTGGGCGCACACAAATAGAATAAATCAGTAATAATATATTGCACAGAAAATCTTCTGAGGCAGCTCCATGCTCCTATAGATTTACCACTATACATTTGTTTTTGAAAGCAGGCCTGGGGTTTACTACTTTACAATGTACATTTGCTAAGCCTTCATGCCCTGTAGGGTGAATTCAGTTGTTTGGAGAATCTGCTTTTGAAAGTGTGAAATTTCTGCAGATGTATTAATGGTGCAATGGCAATGAAAATCATTGGAAAGGGCATCTCTTTCCTTTGCAAAATGATCCAGGCTGGGAGACCTAGCTGTGCCCCCCTCCCCACTCTCCCTGTTCTCTTTTTGTTCCACTTCCAAGATTATTATTGATAGCTCTCTGAGCAACAAAAAAGGAATAATTGATTAATGGAAGAGAAGGCTGGGGATCACCTCCAGGTCATCAAGCCAGCCTTTTCAGTTAGCGAAGGTTTTCATTTTTGCAGTACAGTAATTCCATTAAGAGTTTCAAAAAGCCTTTTCCTCTTGGCAATAATATATCACCTGCCTCCTGTAGCGAAGTCAACGTTGCTTTCTCAAAGATTTTGATGTAGTTGTTGTTACATGGCAAGGAGGACTGTGAATAAAATCATGAGCAATGTTCTTCCACCTCAGGGGTATTCTTCGAGATTCTTGGATGCTGGGGAAAAGTCAAGGATGTGGCTCCTCATGCCTCCGTTGTTCCCACTCAATCTACTTTGAATAAGAATGATCTCTGTCACTTGGAGATCGGTTGTAATAGCAGGAGATCTCCAGCCACCGCCTGGAAGTTGTCAGCCCCCCTTGGCAAACACCTAAGCCTTTCTGAAAGGGACTCCTCAGGGGTTCCATTGCTCTGCACAAGCTGCAGTGAAAAAGGCCCTGTCTCTGGTCATTGACAAACAGGCCATTCTAAGTGGTGGGATAATCAGTGTATGGCTGCTTGATTACCGTAGTTGGTGCACAGGGTCATATGCAAAGAGTATGTTAATTGACATTTTTACATTTTACTTCCCACAAACACACACACACACACACACACACACACACACACACACACACACACACATTTAAGTGTCTGAAAACAAAAAGCACCATAGGCCAATACAAGCACAAAATGACTTAAAAAAACAAAATAAAATCATTAAAACAACCCATCACTCCATCCATCCTCTCCCCGCCCTGCCCCCCCAGTAACTATGGATAATAAAGCTTCACCTCCATCAAAATCCTTTCTAAATTGCTGTGCCTGTGGTACCAGAAGGTGCCCAGGGCTCCAGAATCACTAAGGCTGCCCCTGTTCTATACAAGGCAAGTACCTACAGTACCATCTTTGGGGGCCTATCGGGACAGTGACAATTTAGGTTTTCAATGGCTAGAAATTATGGGATTCTTCCTTCCTCCCTCAACCCCACTTTCCAGCTGCCAATGGCTAGTGACGGTGCGCCGTATCATTCACTTCTCAGATCACAAGGGCTTCCCCACAGGGCTCACTCTGCTCTTCAGCAAGAAATAGGTGTGGGGATGTTCATTTAAATGCTCACCTTCCTCTCACTCTTTTCAATACCCAAGGCTGCTACCAAATTATTAAAATATATATCAATCACTTTTAAAAGCCATCTTTTAAACATGTAGTGGCAGGCTGCCAAAACAAAGTGGAAAACATCGACCAAAGCAAATAAAAGCAGGAGAGAGGTTAAAAAAAATTATCAGTGTGAAGAGCAGAGAGGAGAGAAAAGGAAGAGAAATATATACAGATCAATGAAATGGTATGGAATACAGCAACATTGTCTTGACCTGGATAGCCTAGGCTCATCAGATCACAGAAGCAAAGTAGAGTCAATGTTACTTGGTGGGAGACCACCAAGGAAGTCTAGGGTTGTTATGCAGAGACAAGTCACCTCCAAACATCCCTTACCTTGAAATCTCTATGTGGTTGCCATGAGTTGGCTATAACTTGATGGCAAAAGAAAAAAAAATCAAGGTTTTCATTGGGCACAGTATGCAAGGAATATATCAAGGTTTTCAACTAAGCTCAACACATTTGTTGTTAGGTGAATCCCTGTTGGGAGGAACTTCCAAAACCAGAGCGTCACAACACAGAAGACTGTGTTTCTGGTCACCACTCACCTTACATCTGAAGGCAGTGACACACTAGGTCAGGACTTCTGGAGAGTATGTCTTCCAGAAGTCATGTTCTTTAGAGAACAAGCAACACTTCAAAAACACTTAAGACTTTAAAGCTACGATCTTGAACTCTAAATTGGGCTTGAAAATAAACTGGCAGTCAACTAAATTGTTTTCAAAATTGATGAGACACAGCCTCTATCATCTTAGGCAATTGCAATGCTGCATTTTGAAGGAGCTATAGATATTAGGGAGTTTTCACCAACTCAGAACTTGGGTGGAGGGCACTCCTGGGAATATAACCTCCCCTCCAGTGGCTAGAGTGATATATCAAAGAATCCTAAAATGTTAGCATTTAAGTATACAACAGAAAGATAGATACAGTGTCAGTCACACAGATGTGAGCCATTTTAAAGCAGTAATTGAAATTAATTTTGTTGCATGCAGTGTCTGGCTTATGGATGATCTATTTCACTGTTAGTATTGGATGCCATCCCATATACTCTACTTAGTTTGGAATCAAGTCCAATCCCATACAAAAGTTAAACAATAATTACATTAGACCAAAGGGATTTTTTATCAGGCATACACTTCTATTACTCCATGGGTAGAACTGAGGACACTGCATTGGGTCCCCTTTACTTTAAACATTTATATTTTCCCTTGAAATATTTATGCATTTGTCATTTAAAATAGTTTTGCCACCATACAATTCGTGCTTTTTTATAGATGACTTAGGGAATTTTTATAATGCAAAATAAATTATATATTGTGTATTTACCATACCCTGTAAATATTTTATTAAACGCTATAGTTCGTGCAGTGTGAAGAGAGCATGTAGAGAACAGAAACCTCGTTCATAAAGTGATGAAAGCCTTCTTGTCCCAGCAAAGCGCGGCTTTGAAAAAGAGAGTTTTTAGGGCCAGGAAGGGAAATATTTTAAAGAGGTTTTTGGATTGCTCAGGGAGGATCAAAATGTATGATATGCTGGATTTGATGAGAACATGGAGGAAGCATGCAATACCATGCGTCTCTTGCTGATCCCCATTTTTCACCCTTCCTCTGTCCTGGAAATGTCCCAATTACAGATTTATTGAAATAAAACAGACCTGTTGAATGAGGGCAGGAGACTATAACTAAGTGGTGGAACATCCGTTTTGCAGGTTCAGTTCTTGACATCTCTAGTTAAAAGGCTCCCAGGCAGCAGCTGTTTGGAAGAGCTTCCTCTGCCTGAAACTCTGGAAAGCTGTTGTCAAACTGGGCAAAATGAAATGGCTCAGAATGACAACATAGGAAATAAGTACAAAAATAGGGTACATTCATACATCCCTGTTAGAATCACGGAAGAGACCACAAGGGCCATCACGACCAATGCAGGAATGCACAATCAAAATACCCTTGTCAGATGGCCATCCAGCCTCTGCCTAAAAACCTTCCACGGTCAAACATCCCTTACTGTCAGGAAGTTCTTCCTAATGTTTAGGTGGAATCTCTTTTCCCACACCTTGAATCTATTACTCCTTGTCCTAGTCTCTGGAGCAGACGATAAACTTGCTTCATCTGTTGGCCATTAGCCACGTGGTTCCTTGGTCCATTACCAGACTCTGAGAGAATATTGTCACAAGGAAGGGGGTGAGTGGGTTCTCTCTTGCTGGAGGGCTGCAAATAGAGAGTGGACAATGGGAGCATTTAGAGCACAGGTGTCAAACTTGTGGGCCTCCAGATGTTATGGACTACAGTTCCCATCATCCCCTGCCAGCACGATGCTGGCAGGGGATGATGGGAACTGTAGTCCATAACATCTGGAGGCCCACGAGTGATGGGCCTCCAGTGATTTAGAGGGTGGGGAAATGTTGTTGGTGTCACACCATTGCAGTTGGGCAATGCTTTATGTTTCACCTAAAACACTATGGCAAACCATAATGCTTTGGGTGAATCTTAGAGTGCCATGGTGATGTGATGTTTTCACGTCTACTTTTATTCTAGTAAGGACATTGTGTGTCAGCATAACACTGAAAAGTCCCACTACCACCACTTTTCCCCCACCAGCTAGTTAAGTGGTGGTGGGAAACAGGAGGTTGGCTTTCCTACTAAATCGCTATTGATTGAAAATGTTCCACTTTTGGATTTTTTGCATTGAACAGTGAGTTGGAATGCTTTTTAAGGACTCTTTGAACTCTAAGATGTGTGATTAAGAATCTTCCTTTCCACAAGGGTAACCCAAGAATCAGTTGTGTGTATGCATATGTAAATGATGGAAGTAAGAAAATGGACAATGGGGGGTGTTGGTTGTAGTGAGTTTTCCGGGCTGTGTGGCCGTGGTCTGGTGGATCTTGTTCCTAACGTTTCGCCTGCATCTGTGGCTGGCATCTTCAGACATGTATCACAGAGGGAAGTCTGTTACACACCGTGTCCAGTGAGAAGGGAATGTTTTAGTGGGGCATAAATTTTCATGTCCCCGTGTGGGGAACCAATCAGTAAGTGTTTAGGTGGAACTTGCTATACAAATTTGTGGTTGATAGACAGTATTGCGGGTGAGGTTTTTCAGTCCAGGGTGTGATTCACATTAGCATTCCCTGCAGCAGCAATATTGGTGAATGAAAATCCTGTGTTTGGGTGGAGTCCATTTTCCTTGAAGTTAGCATGCCCTTGGCCTTTGCTCCTGGTGTTTTTAAGTACTGATAGCCAAGCTTTATTAATTTTCAAAATCTCTTCTTTCTTGTTGAAGTTGTCTTGGTGTTTATGAATTTCAATGACCTCCTTGTGCAGTCTGACATGGTAACTTTCTGAATCGTCCAGAATTTCAGTATTTTCAAATAAAATATTATGTCCAGTTTTGTTTAAGATATGTTCTGAAACTGCAGATTTTTCAGGATGGTTAAGCCGACAGTGTCTTTCATGCTCCTTAATGCGAGTCTGAATGCTGCGTTTTGTGGTTCCTTTGTGGTTCCTGTCTTGTATTCCTTTCTGTAGAGCTCTGGGTAGTGTGAGATGGAGGTGTGGAATTGGGAGGAGGAGAGACCAAGGTTTACATATATATATATATATGTGGGTTATTCAAAGCAGTTCTCAGAACTGGCTTCTTCTTTCTTGC
Source organism: Sphaerodactylus townsendi (assembly GCF_021028975.2). Lineage (NCBI taxonomy): Eukaryota > Metazoa > Chordata > Lepidosauria > Squamata > Sphaerodactylidae > Sphaerodactylus > Sphaerodactylus townsendi. Next base: position 25,788,540 of record NC_059437.1, on the reverse strand, counting down.
CAACCACTGTCTATTAATAAACCAAGAGTTGCAGAGTCTGATTTGGTCCATAGAACTGGGATTTGACAGAGTGTAGCTAAATTTCTGCAGGAGGTCATTAAGGTCCATATTCCAAAGAAAGGGTGCTAATTTTTATTCTGGTCCTTTTTATGGTTGTATTAATTCTTTTCTTTTTAATTCCATGCAATGTGGTATTGTATTATGTCTTTTATCTATTTTAAATATCTGTATATTTTAAATGTTTGTATATTGTGCATTATTTTATAACCTAGATGCCAATAAAGTGATTGGATTGTTTTGGATTGGATCGGATTGGAGTGGAGTGCATAATCAAGAATCCAACGTGATGGGAATGTTTACTCCAGGCAAGGCAGACCACAAGTGCACAAAACGTCCCTGACTCAGAAGGTTTATCTTCTTGATAAAGAGGAAGAGACACTAGGCCCTTCACATGGGATACCCTGAAAGCTCCATGACTATAGAGGCCAGGAGGCAAAACATCAGCTAAGGACACTGAGAGAGAAATCCTAAGCAGATCTACCCAGAATCCTCTTTCCTAAACTTTCCTGTCTCCCAGGAAAATGTCCTTAACCATGCACTGTAATTTATCTAGGAGGTGACACCCATGGATCCACCCCAGCCTTTCTTCTAACTTGAGCTCAAGGTTTACCTCCTGTTCCACAGCCCTGATCTGGCCCTGACATTGTTGTAAGTTACTCTTGGTATCTATGGCACAGACAGGGCTTTCGAGATGCTCTTTAAGGAGTTTTATCTTGTGAGTTGAGAAGCGTATGAATATTACTGACACATTCCCTTCTCTTTGTTGACAGCTTTATCCATCTCCTCATAACTCTGCTTTAAAATGAAAGGAAGATTAAGCAAGTGGTGTAGAACAAAACATGCATGCAGTTCCACATTCAGCAGATCCAACACATCCTTTAAGTCAAGGGATGTCTAACAAAGCTGTTCCTTTTTCTGCTTTGAAAGCGGACAGGTGACTGATCACTATGTGAAGCCCAGCACAAAAAGCATGCCAGAGTGTTGCAAAATTAAACTTTTAATTAAATTATGGATGACATGTAAAATGTTTTTTTGGTGAGGAGGGGCTCTGGCACCACAATTTTTCAATAAAATCTTCTACCTGCTCAGAAATCCATTGCTAAATCAATCATGCTTTGAAACTGTTCTTTTCAGGCTAAGTGTATTATTCATAAGGCAATAGATTTGCAAAGAGTCCATGGAATGCAAGAAGTCTAAAGTCTCAAATGTTCCAGGACACCAGCTTCCAATTTTTGGGCATTCATGCAGAAGTAAACGCATCAGGGGCACAAAGAATATCAATGGCTCTTACTGCAGCCTAATGAGAGTAACTTCTAAAGTAGCTCGAAGGTTACCAAAATGAAATTCATATGACCAATTCTTCTACAGAAAAGAAGGATTGCTTCACATTTCAGGTGAATATGGGGCAGCTCATCCATTCTGAGGAAACGAAGAAGCACATATTTTTCCTTTGAGAAACTGATCAAGGTTTCACATAACTAAGATACCAACTGATTGTGCCTGCAGAGAAATTTGAAGAGGACAGTCTTCCTGTGCAAAAATGTATACGGAAATTCTGAGGAAAGATAGAAGATTGGCAAAAGTCTCTCAGAAGGATTTTATACCCTGACCTGGATGGTCTAAGCTAGCCTGAGCTTATCAGATCTCAGAAGCTAAGCAGGGCTAGGAATCAGTGGTTAATCATCATCATCATGAAATACCATGATTTGAAAATCTAGATTCCGCGATTATGAAACAAACCAGCTGAGGTCGTCCCAATGGTAATCGGCACCCTGAGTGCCATTCCAAAAACACTAGGGTGACATTTGAAACATCTTCAAATTGACAAGATCAACATCTGTCAGATTCAGAAGGCAGCCCTGCTGGGATCTGCATGAATACTACGCTGATACATTACAACATTCTAAGACCTCTGGGTGAGGCTAGCTAAAAATTGGCAGGTGTGATATTAAACAAAATTAAATAATATTAATAATAATAGCACTTGGGAGACCATGTGAAAGACCAGGGTGGTTAGGAAGAGGCAGGCGATGGCAAACAGCCTCTGAATGTCTCTTGCCTTGAAACCCCCATGAGTGGTCAACCTAAGTCAGCTGCAATTTGACAGTGCTTTAAACACACACACCTTTCCAAATGGACAATTGGTAGATTTCCCTCACCTTTAAGTTTAGCTAATATGTACACAGATTAAATGATATCCTTGTTCTTTGTTAAAATAGCTGAGAGCAATCTAGGTGACAGTGGTAGAAGAGGAGGAGGATACCCCAGCCCAGCAACAACAGTCAAAACATGCTTTGCTGATGGAAGCTGATGGACCATCAGGTTCAGCTTCCTGTTTCTTACAGTAGCCAATCTGATGCCACAGAACATGCGCAATAGGGGCAGAGACTTCAAAGGAGCATGCTGCAATTCCTCATTCAGAAGAATCACTTGGCATTCAGAAGGGTACTACCTCCGAACATGGATACTTCATTCAACCATCATGGAGGGCCTCATAATTAGCCATCATGAATTTTTATAATCTCCATTTAAATTAGCAGCCATCACCTCATCCCTTGGCAGTGAGACCAGAAGATAATTACAGAATCTACTGCCTATCAGTTTCCCTGGATGCCTCTAAGTTCTCTCTATCTACTCTCCCCATACATAATTTGATAATCCTCTATTATGTCGTTCATTAATTGCAATCATTTTTTTAAAAAAATGAAAAGCTTTAAAGTCTTTAACCAGTTCTCCTAGAGAATTGAACCCAACCTGATTGTTTTGGTTGCGCTATTCCACATCTTTTCCAGCTGTATAATATCTTTTAGAGATAGTCTGACCAAAATTGTACACTGCATTCTAAATGCAGTGCACCACAGAGATATATATGGGCATTACAATAACAACAGTTTTATTTTCAGTCCTTTTTCTCATCAACCCTAACACAGAATTTGCTTCTTTTCATTGCTGCTGAACACAGAGTCGATATTTTAGCTGATCTATCCACCATGACTCTGAGATTTCACTCCTAATCAGTCATGATCAGTTGAGACCCTGTCAATGTATATGTAAATTAAGATTTTCTGCCCCATTGTGCATCATTTTATGCTTACTTACAATTAGGCAAGCTGAGAGCTCAGCGCCAAACATGTTTGCTAGGCAAACACTCCTCCTTTGACAGCTGAGCCTTACCTGCGAGTCATACCTCAAATCACTCCATCTTGGCCCAAGCATCGTTCACTTAAGTTGAGCCCCAAGTTGGACAGCTGCACAGCTGCACAATAGCTGTGGGTGACAGGCTTTGTTTCTTTGTGCTTCCTTTAACACCTACACAGCAGGGGGGAATCTGTTTCTCACCAGGTTATAGTTAGCACAGGAAATTCTAACACAGAGATCACTTGGTTTGCCTTGTTTTTGCCCCCAACACAGTAGGAATTGCCATTTAAATGAAAAGCTTGCTATTGTTATCTATGGCATTGTCAAGACCTATCACTAAACTTGTCATCTAGGGACATTACCAGGTCCTGAGCCTTTGTATAAGGAGGCTACCTGAACAACACCAAACCAATCATTTCAAAAGAATACAAACCAATTAGTTTAAAACAAAGTACATTCAGAATGACAGAACCACAGAGTTGAAAGGGGCCATATAGGCCATCTAGTCCTACCCCCTGTACATGCAGGATCAGCCAAGAGTATCCCTGACAAATGCTAGTCTAGCCACTGCTTGAAGACTGCAAGAAAGGAGCTCACCACATCCCTAGGCTGCCAATTCCACTGCTGGACTATTCTTAGTGTAAAAGAAATCTTCCTAATTTCTAGCTGATACCTTTCTATTCATAATTTATACCCATTATTATCCTATTTTCTGCTGCCAACTGGAACAGCTCCCTGCCCTCCTCTAAGTGACAACCTTTCAAATACTTAAATAGACCAATCATGTTCCCCCTCAGACCAATCTTCCCTCCTCTGACAACCTTTCAAATACTTAGAGACCAATCATGTTCAACCTTTCAAATACTTAAACAGACCAATCATGTTCCTCTTCTCCAGTTTCCTCTTACGGCTTGGTCTCCGGGCCCCTGATCATCCTCGCTGCTCTCCTCTCACTCCGTTCTATCCACATCCTTCTAGAAGTGAGACCCCCAGAACTGCACACAGTACTCTCGGTGCAGCCTGACCAATGCAGTGTACAGCAGGACTATGACTAGGGCTGTTACACCATTGTTTTGATATATTTCAGGTTTAGGTTTTAAAAAGCTGGAAATCTTTAAAAAATCTGGGAGGGAAGCCAAGCCCCCACATCCACATGGGTTTTCTTCCCTGGCCTTTTTCAGATTTTGAGAAATTTTGGATGTTTTTTAAACTTGATCCCAAAAATTCCGAGCTGCCCTCAAAGTCCACATGGGTCTCAGATGCAACAGTGGCACAGAGCCAAATGCTGGACTATATTGAGCTAAGTTCAGCTTTCAGTTCTGCGCTCCCTACTGCCTCTGAGCAGAGGTGTTCCTCCCATTGGGCAAAGTGGGCAGTTGCCCTGGGCGCCGCCTTGTGTGGGGGGTGCAAAAACTACAGGTTCATCTGTTGGATTTTTGGCCTGCAGATGGCGCAGTTTTTAGGCTAGCAGCACCAAAATTTCAGGGATTTTTCGGGAGACTATCCAGATGATATCACCCAGGTTTGGTGAGGTTTGGTTCAGGGAGTCCAAAGTTATGGACTCCCAAAGGGAGTGCCTCATCCCCCATTGTTTCCAATGGGAGCTAATAGGAGATGGGGGCTACACCTTTGAGGGTCGATAACTTTGGACCCCCTGAACCAAACTTCACCAAACCTGGGTGGTATCATGAGTAGGGTCTCATGAAGATACTTGGACATTTTGGTGCTGCTATCTTAATAATTTCACCCCTGACAGCAGGCACCCCCTGACAGCAGGCATTTCCCCAGATTTTCCTTTTAAATCCAACCCCTTCCTGCCAATGCTTGTTTTCTTTATTTATTTTATTCTCTCAATGCCTAATAAAGGTTATTATTACTATTTTGAAAGCATTTTGAAAATGTTTTCAAAAATATTTCTGCTGTGTTCAGATTTGTGAGTAGGGGCATGTTCTATAATGTTCTATAATGTGATAGTGACTTTGAAACGACCTGGTGGAAAAAATTTGGTCATGTTTGGTCATGGTGGGGGAGGGTGGCTGCCCATGGGGGGCATCAAACTCAGGTTTTGCCCAGGGCTCCAGTTTGCCTAGGTACGCCACTGCCTCTGAGGCCCACATGAACTTTGGAGGTGGCAGAGCAGAGTCAATGATGGGCTCAGCTCTGCTAGCCCAGCATTCAGCTCTGCTTCATCACTACCTCCAATGTCCATGTGGACCTTTGCAGCTGGGGGAGCTGGGAAATGAGGGAAGAGAGATTGGGTTCTTACCCCTGGTCCCTGGCTGCTTGGCAACAGGGCAACTGGCACTGACTTCAAAGAGGATCAAGCCAAGTGTGTAAGTTGGGAGAGGCCTCCAGGTTGACCTGAAGGCAGATTTTTACTGAGGTCTGCTTTTATAGAAGCAAGAGATGGGTGATAGTTTATGTCTTGTGGCAGTTTGAGCACCAGACTAGATCAATTTGGGGGTGGGGAGCTGAGACTGTGTGCCTGATTCCCTTGCTCTGGGGACCCACATAAAGGGATTTGGTGGGTTTAGACCACCCTGCAGCAAGCCTACCTCAGGAGCTGTCACCTTGCCCTCAGGTAGCAAGGGAACCACTCAAATGGCACACACCCAAGTTGAACATCACAGTGGCTTGCACCCATGTCTTGCCATGCCACATGGTTTCCCTGAGCAGGAGGACAGAGGTGAGGGTTGGTGTCATTGGCTGGCAGGCAGGTTGATCAATGCTAGATCTGGGCCTAACACTGCTCCCAAGGCTCCTGTGATTGAACTCAACAAAAGCTGTGGCCATTTTGCCCAACAAATGTCTGTGGTCTATCTTTCCTGCACCTTTGCTGCCTTCCTCTCCCCTGAGGTTGCAAACACAGGTTGATCAAGTCTGCCAACTTCCATTGTATTTCATTTGTCATGCAATTACTTGTGCCCCCCATTTGAAGAGATCCTTGTGGAGTTCTGCTTTCATTTCCACCATCTTGAATAAAATGGTGTCACCTGCAAATTTACCAGCTACCATCTGCTGGTCCATATTGGCTTACATTACAACAGGCACACTGCATCCTCCTCCTATGCCCCATGCTTAGAAAATGGCCCTTCAGACCACATCACTGACTGATTAAGAATGAGGGATCCAGCTTTCGTTAATGGAAAAAAGAAGGTTTATATGAATGCAGACCAAAACATTTTCTAGGGTGGCTGAATTCTGTCAATGAGCAAATTGACTTTTTTAGCTAGGCTGATGAGGACAAACGTTGACCTTGCCTTCCAAGTCCCCAAGTGCCAGCAGTCGAATATTTTTCACAAGCTCTTCTCTCATTTTCATACATGCAGTCCCCCTACCCAGTTGTCTAATTTTATTGCCCACTTATAGCAAGATTATTACAATGAATGATGTACCAGAGCAAGATCAATATGTCCATAAGGGGAGGTAGCTTATATTAATCTTTGGCCATGCAGGATGTTCATCTGCCTTGTCAAAATCCTCCTGCTATCAACATGATTGCTGTCCCCTTTGGCTGGTATTTATCATGACTAACCAAACTGACACAAAAATTCTTTTGGTCCTAATAAAAAGGTATTACATGGATTTTGTTACTGTTTTGAGATTTGTTTGTGGACCAATAGGGCTGTTTGCAACTTTTTGAATTTATCATGCTTGATCACTTACTAACTTGATCATGGCACCCCTGGGCTGGTTTACAATGGTTAGGGTTGCCAATGTCCAGGTGGCACCTGGAGATCTGCCGCTATTACAGATAAACTAAAGGTGACAGAGATCAGTTCCCAGAGCCAGTGTGGTGTAGTGGTTAAGAGCAGGTGCACTCTAATCTAGAGAACCAGGTTTGATTCCCCATTCAGCAACTGGAGCTGTGGAGGCTTATCTGGTGAACCAGATTAGCTTGTGCACTCCAACACATGCCAGCTGGGTGACCTTGGGATAGTCACAGTTCTTCGGAGCTCTCTCAACCCCACCCCCCTCACACGGTGTTTGTTGTTGGGGAGAGGAGGGAAAGGAGACTGTAAGCCCCTTTGAGTCTAATTACAGGAGGAAAAGGGGGGATATAAATCCAAACTCTTCTTCTTCTTCTCTTTGGTGAAAACGGCTACTTTGGAGGATGGAGAAAGGCACCTCCCCAAACTCCTCCCCTACTCTCTCCTGGCTTCACTCCAAAATCTCTTTATGTTTAAAGATAAGCTTGAAGTTATGCAAGATCAACTTGTTGCACAACTTTAGGCATATATCTAAACATTTTATCACTGCATCATTGCTTGGGTTGCCAGTTCTGGTTTGGGAAACGCATGGAGATTTTAGGGGTGGAACCTGAAGAGGGTAGGGTTTAGGAAGGGGAGAGGTTTGGGGAGGTGCCTTCCTCTATTCTCCAAAACAGCTATTTTCACCAAGGGAACTGATCTCTGTCATCTGGAGATCAATGGTAATAGCAGGAGATCTCCAGGCATCACCTGGACATTGGCAACCTTAACCATTGCAAACCTGGCCTCCCTGAGCACATCTACATGAAAACTATGGGGAGTGGCTCAGATATTTCTGTACATTGTACCACCATAAGTCTACAGCTGCATCTTGTATGGCAGCTCTTTGCCCAATAGCAGGAACATCTGCAAGACCAAGTGGAGACCATGAAGCATGGATGTCCTACTAGGAAAGTTGTTTAGCAGCCTTTTCCACACATGTTTTGTGGGTTCCCCTAATAACATCCTGCCCCCCCCCCCCACACACACACACTTTCATTTATTCTAGACGGAGCAAATGAAACACAACTTTTTTTGGACTGCTTTGCCTCTCTTCAGTGCTATGGAGGCTAAAAGTGATACAAAAGATATGGAGCTGCCACCAGGCATCACTTTTATTCAGAGATCTCCTATTTCTAGGTGGGAAGGCACAGAGGTTAGGAACAGCTGGAATCAAGACAGATTTAATGTTACTAAACTGAAGGGGAGCCTGGAGTTCAACTGACCTCCAGTTCCACTGGAGGAAAAGGCTACTTTGGAGGTAGACTCTATGGCTTCATATCCCTGAGCTCTTTCCTTCCCCAGACATTGCCAGATATCCAGGAATTTCCCAAGCCAGAGTTGGTACGCTACTCTGATTAGACTAGTTCGCATGGATAGGAACATCTCTTGTACAACTATGTAAAGATGGGGAAAGCAGTTTTAAAATTGTGTGCACATAAATGGTCTAAAGGAGTCATAACTGACAATGGTCAAGTATTCTAGCAGGGGCCTGATGAAACTGCCAAATCCATACGAGCACAAGATGGAAGATGAGAACTTAGAACCCAGCATGGCACATACAGGTTGTGCATTAGCCACACTTGAACCCCGGCACTTTTAATTTCACAAAGCAATTAAACCAGCCTTGCTAAGAGCTTTAAAAAATGAGACATGCATGCAGGAAAGACAGTCTCTTTCCTTCCTTCCCTCCACTACTCCGGTCTGTGCATTGTGGAGCCTTTATCAGTGCCCCATTTACAATGCGCCATTCATCATCTGGGCAGCCTTAGCTGCAGCTGGTCTGTTCTATTACAGAAACTCATGGACGCAGCTGACGAAGCCAAGCGCCCTCTGGGCTTCCCTGGAAAAACCTGCCGTCATCTGAACTCTTCTGTCAGTCTGCCACACTATTTCTACCACTAGTGTGATGCTGCTTGGCATGTGGGCAAAGGCCTTGCCATCTGTGCTCAACTTCTTTGTCATGTAGACTTTGCTTCCGGTCATTCGTGCATCTCTCTCGTTCTCCGTTTCCCACAGGCGAGTGGAGGAACACATCTTCTCACATCTTAAGCTTGCAAATCCACAGCTGCAACCTCGGTTCATCCTTCTCATCCATCTTCCAGAGATTCGCCACCCACAATAGATATTGCAACTGTGGCACCAGCTAAGCTGCACTGTTGTGCTAGGTGGCACAATTATCTTCTCACTTTGGGGGGGGCATATAATTGGGAGAACATGCTCTAGGACTAAATATTTCTCACCTAAAGGACCCCTATGCCCTAAATTGCCGGCAGTTATCAGTGCAGTCTTAACCAGAATTACATTCATCGACTCTCATTGGCTTGAATGCCTTTAGAAGAGTGTGACTAAGATTACGTTGTAAAACTCTTACTTGCAGAACTGGCACAGAGAATTGCTTAGCAACCCGTGTAGTGGGCACAAGTAATATATAAGTAGGGGTCCTTGTGTATGTGTTCACCTGTTGATCTGTCAAGCAGGATAGGTGAATTCTAATTTTAAACAAAAATGGGGCTGTTTTTAAATAATTTTAAGAAATTGTGTGATCTCAGACTATTAGTTATCACTAACCTTCCATGCAACATCAGTCTGGCTCTGTTTTTATGCCTTGCTATGTCAGTGATTGCAGCCCATAGACAAGGTACAGGAGATATTGCCTATTACCAGAGAGAAGGGCCATATGTGGCTTTTGCCTCCACCTCAACCTGTCTGTAGCACTGACTATAGGTCTCCTGTGCCACCAAAACGTTTGCCTCCACGGCTCAAAAATACAGCTCAAGGAAGAATAGACTAGCAAGCAAACAACATCCTTAGCACTTATAGAGAATCAAATCAAACCACCAATGTGGTTGATGCAAACAATGCTTTGGAAAAATAAACCTATCAGCACAGTCTTCTTCGATGACAACCTGTGTCTGTAACTTTGCTGATTGGTTAATGCACCTGTCATTTACATATCTGCTGAGTCTCTTGCTATTTTACTTTGTTCTTTCTGGAATTCTAAGGTGGATAATTTCAAGATAACAGCTGAGAATGTTTCCAAATCTCACTAACCATCAAACATTTTTCCAATTTGGATAAACTGTGATGACACTACTGAAGAATGGCATGTGTTGGATTTGATCTTGGATTGGTTGCTGTTTGAGCATACATCCCCAGTTTTCATTACAAGGATTAATAATGACAGCTATTTTAATTTATCAGCTAGGGAGTCCAGCATAAGAAACGAGAAATATTATTAAAAATTAAAACATGATAGCCTGGTGATGGCGAACCTATAGCACGGGTGCCAGAGGTGGCACTTGGAGCCCTCTCTGTGGGCATGCGCACACAGAGTTCGTCATGTGGGGGTGGAAAATCACACACACACCCACACACACACCTAGGCTGGCCTGGGCCACTGAGTACAATGTGCGTGCACCGTGGTGAGGAGGGCTCGGCTGGCAGGTCTGGTGCCTGTGCTCTGGGTGGCTGCTGCCCGAGGGGGGGCGCAGAGGAGGCAGAGATGCTAGAGAGGCACAGAGCGGTGCGCGTGGGACTTGCTGGAGGCTAGAGCAGGCTAGCCCCTCCTCTAGTGGATGGGGCGGAGGAAGGAGCCAACCAGTTTTTTCTAAACTAAAACCTCAGCATTCAGGTTAAATTGCCGGGTTGGCACTTTGTGATAAATAAGTGGGGATTGGGTTGCAATTTGGGCACTCAGTCTCAAAAAGGTTCACCATCACTGTGATAGCCTAATGGACCAACAACATCAGGAGGGATTTTGACGTGACTTGAACAGACTTTACAATGCAAGATCCTTCCTCATTGATTGACCCCAAAATTGGGATTTATTTGAAGAATAAATGTTGAGTACTGAATCACTATTGGCAACTTCTGGCCCTTCCATGAAACTAAGCCACTACCTCATGTACTATGAAAAAAAACAATTTCCTGATTTGATATTCAGACTCTTGACCACATGTGTGCATTTTAGTGTGTTTTAAGGTCCACACCTTCAAACTGATCAGCAAGTCCCTCTAGAGCTGCCAATTTTGCTGTCTTTTGGAAGGACCCAATTTAACTAAGCATGTGGCATGGTTCTATTTCCCTCTGCCTGTCACAAGATTCTACTGTTTTATACTTGTTGCTCAGTGGGTCCTAGCTGGATACCATTGGCGTAACTCAACTATGAATTTAGGAAAAGCAAGGTGAAAATGTTTGAGAAAAAAACATTCATGTTGATACCACAGTTTTGGGTAGCAGGGCTTATGCTTGGTGCCGGATCACTTCCAATAAACAATGCCAAGGTTTACTCTTCTGTTTGACAGCTGCCTAGAAACAGGCTACAACAATGAAAGGCAGAAGTACTGGGACCATGCAGGGTTCCCATATTTCCCATATCATATTTTGATGACATAGTCACTGACATCACTATTGGCCCACCTCTTACACATCTCTGCGTGTTACACCCCTTACATTCCTGTCTCTGAGACACATGTAACTGGGAACACAGTTAAATTTCTCTAGGGATGTGAAATTTAAGATTCAAACATTGGTCACGCTCTGCCTCTTACCATAAGATGTCCTGCGAGTACTTCCACCAGCTGGCCTGGCCAAGCTTTTCTACCTTGCATTCCCAGACAGCTACTCCCCAGCTCCTCTGACCTTGCTTAATGAGGAAAGGTTTGTTCTAGTATTTTTCACCACTGCAGGTATTTTCTCGAGCTGCAGCTTACAGTGTAAAGACACAAATCAGGAAAGATAATTATCTCTTTTCAGCTTGCTCCCATGACTTATCTGTATTTGTCCACAGAGATTCATCCCACATATTAAATCAATATGCCATGGATATTCAGCATGCACTTTACCAATATACTGTTTGATCATTCTGATGTGCTCTTTTAGTACAGGTTTATTTTCTGGTGGCAGCATCTGTGTCTCTGCTGGAATGCACAGCGATATCAGGGCAGTCAACTTGTTAATGAAACCTGTAGGGATTCTAAACTCTCAGCTGACAAAAACATTAATTCTGAGAATGTAAATGTAATGTTCTTCGAAGGCGAAGAGAGATAGACAGTCAACAGTATTGAGCTGATCCTTCAGCAGGTCACACTGCAGTAAACAAGGACTCTTCTCTCCAAAGCACTTTTCAAAAGGAAAATATCTAGGAAATAAATCAACTTGGTGGCATAATAGAGTCTGACCTACTTCCTAAATAGGACACCAATGATTGCAGCCACTTCTGTGCAAAGCATTTGCATATAAAGTTCTGCAATTAATGACAATTAGGGAAGAGGCTTTTCAAATATCATGGACCAACCTCACTGTGTTAATGAAGTCTGTGGCATTGTTAGAAAAAGGTGGCAGAATTTAGATGAAGCCTCTACAGAGGGGTCTTTGCTGGAAAAAAAAATTGAAGAATCATGTGAATGATTGAGAGAGCATTTTCACAATGTGCTCCAATGGTTCTTTTTGGGGAGTATCAAAATGGGAACATAGGAAGAGCCTCCAAGTTCCCCAAAGAATTGACCCCAAAGAACTCAACTAGTCTGCATAGTTTATATAGGGCTTCCAGCTGCAGATGCCAATCCCTTGAGAGGGACCAGAAGAAGAATGGGTGAGATGGTGTCAAGCTGGCACACAATGCAATTTATCACAAAACCCAGATGTGGTGTCATTAAAACAAAGGGGGCAATGCTTTACGATATGTTAAACAATCATTTTGGGCAGATGCTACAGTGCCTTCCTTTCACCACCTCCCCCAAGTTTTGTCAATGGTGATATGGTGCACTGGTGTAGCTCTCAATCCCCCCCCCCCCATTTTTTTGTGCTGACAAAGGCAGCACTGACAGGAAGCAGTTGTAAGCAGCAGGAGATGCTATAGCAGGAGATCTGGTTATACACAGCTTGCTTTGGACCTAGAGGTCCTGCCTTAGGATTGTCAGCAATAGATCAGGAAGGCATAGACAGAGGGTGGCTCTTGGCCAAAGCTGCTGCTACTGTTAAAATGGCTGAATAACTGCTTACCACTGGAAACACCAGCTGGGGACTCCCTGCTCCACCAATGGGATGGAAATTGTGCCTTCGCAGCAGTAATTCCAGTAGCCATCTCAACAACAGCAACAATAGCATCTTCCCAGAAACCACCAGGAGGCAGAAGAATCTTTCCTCCAAACATTGCCTCTTTTTTTAGCTATCTGTATAATCCCTTGTAAGTCTTTTCCCCCAGGGAGCAATTGTGTGGATATTTGATGTGTATGAGATAGGGTTGTCAACATCCAGGTAGTGGCTGGAGATGTTCCAGTATTACAACTGATCGCCAGGTGACAGAGATTGGTTCACCTGGAGAAAAGGGTCATTTTAGATGGTGGATTCAATGGCATTATACCCTGCCGAAGTCCTTCTGTCTTCAAAGCTTGCCCTCCTCAGGTTTCACCTTTAAATCCTCTGGATATTTCCCAAGCCAGAGCTGGCAACCCTAGCATGAGAGCCACTTTAAGCATTCTCTACAATCTGGGACTCTACTCATTTGCAATCTCAGATCAAGGAGGATCATGGCTACCAATCTTGATCCTCCTTGATCTGAGATTGCAAAAGCCTTAACAGACCAGGTGATGGGGAGCAACAGCCGCAGAAGGCCATTGTGTCCACATCCTACATGTGAGTTCCCAAAGGCACCTGGTGGGCCACTGCGAGTAGCAGAGAGCTGGACTAGATGGACTTTGGTCTGATCCAGCTGGCTTGTTCTTATGTTCTTATGTTCATTTTCATATGGTAAGACTGTCAGTACAAACGCTGTGCAATGTGTGGGTTTGTAACGGTATGAGAGGAGACTGTCTTTCCTAGTAAGGCTACCTAGTAAATTCCCAATGAGGCTAAATTTTCCAGTTTCCCTGAGAATCCCCACATCTCCCTTGTAGCCACTGTGCTATGTCAGATCAAAATCTTGAGTATTTTGCCTGGAAAGACACAAGTTTTTATACAATTTGAATGTGAAATTCCACTCCATAACAGGCCCATGCCATGAGTTATGCTGTGCGTGGACTGATGCATCACGCCACATCACAAACCATTTCTAAATAAGGAACTCTTGACATTTAAGTCGTTGCATTGCTATTAAGCAAAAGCGTTACATTGAAAAGCCATCGCTATGGTAACAAATTGTCCCTTTTCTCTTTTGAAAGGGACTTCCATTGATTTTTTTTGTTTGGATATAGAACTGTCTTCAGGCTCATAAAGCAGACGAGGGAAAAGGTAGTACTTAAAGACATTAAGCATCCTTCTGTTTGGTATTTTTTGCTATTGCTAGGGTTTTTTTAAAAAACAAGCAGTCCAATTTAATGTAGCAGTTTTGCCCACAAACTCCTGCATGGTGGTGCTCTTCCAATCCCCCCCCCCCCAGACACACACAAATGGTGGTTTATCAAGAGTATTCACTGTCAAGGTCTACAGAGCCTCCTTCCACCCATGCAGAATAATGCACTTTCAGTTCATTTCCAATCTCTTTGCAGCTGGATTTTGTTGTGCGGAATAGCAAAATCCACTTGAAAAGAATTGTGGAAGTGGATTGAAAGTGCATTATTCTGCATGTGCAGAAGAGCCAGACAGTTGCAAGGTCAGCAGACCAAAAGAGGAAAAATACATTTGTCAAATGAGGAAATTTACAAATATTGTTTGGTTTAGAGTCTAGGTGGGCACTGAGTAGGCAAGCTTTGCCCTAGACCAGAAGGGTACCATAATATTTACAGACTGTGCCCTCCAGCTGGGATGCAGAACATTTAGGATCTTGTGTTTACTTGGAAATGGAATTATATTTTCACTGGTCAATAGGGAGGTCAACCCACAGATGGTGGCTGGAGATCTCCCACTATTACAACTGATTGCCAGGCAACAGAGATCAGGTAACCTGCAGAAAATGGCCACTTTGGAAGGCAATTATATTCCACTGACGTTCCTCCTTTTTCAAACCCTAAAATCTCCAATTATCTCCCAACCCAGAGATGACAACCCTACTGGTAAAATACAGTCCATCTTGGGGTTCATACTTTCAGGGAAGTTGGTAACCATTGACTGATCAAGAAATGAGGATAGCAGACTTTTAAGTATCAAATGGTTTTTGATCTTTGTATTCCAGTGGGGTTTTTTTTCTGATTATCTACATGCAAGCATTCTATCCTGCTGGCCTTCTGCTTTTTGATTTCTCCCTGCATATGCCCTCCCTCCCACAACACCCTGCATAACATGTGCATTTTTGTATTGCTAATAGTTATGACAACTCCGATGTGTTTGGCTAAATGAACAGAGAAGTCATAAACTGTTCCCCAAGGTTATGTAAGTGTCTCTGTGTGTTGGGGCTTGTTTAGGGTAGGAGGGAATGGGAAACACAAAACACAAGTCTTTGATCAGCTGCAGCTTTCTAAGCTGTGCAACCATAGAGGATTCCAGCATTATATTTGGCAAGAGCCCCTCAAGCAATATTAAATAGCGATTTCACAGGTGGAAAAAACAAGGAGAGAGGGAGGAAAGAAAAGGTGTATATGTGTGCATGAAGTGCAGTGGCGACTTTGGCAAGAGGGGCTGTCAAGGCAAGTGAGAAACAGAGGTAAATGGGTCAGTTTGCTGTGTTGTGTCAGGGAATGGCCAGATTGAATGTGGTAGAAAATGTAATGAGAAAGCCTGATAAAGACTGAGAACATAGGGTTATCGTGAGTCCACTCCACATCCACATCTCTGTCCTTAAGAGAGGTAAAGGGGGATAGAGATAACTTTCCTCCTTTTCCCATATTACTAGAGCTCTGGAGCACTGAATGAACCCAATGCACAGTAGATTCAGGAAGAATTTAAAAAGTACTTTGTAATGCAAAGGAAGATTAATTTGTGGGATTTGCTGTTGTGGTGGTGATGTTTGCTTTAAATAAGTTGGCCTTAAAGAAAATGAGACATATTCATGATGGACAGGTCAGTCAATGGTTACCAACCACAACAACTAAATGGAACATTTGAGTTGGCTACAGTATAAAACAGGATACTGGTCTAGATGAGCCACTGGCCTGACCCAGCAGGGCTGTGCTTCTGTTTTTATCTACCAACACTTCTGCTTACATTTTTCTTCCCATCCCTCCAAAACAACTACATTCCAAGTTCCAAATTCTACAAAAAGAAAGCAAACCCTAAAACAAATTATGCAACTCTGCAAAGTGCTAAAGTGTTCTAATTAAGCATTGGCAAATCCACCCAATGGGTATAATTCATGTAATGGTTTGGTGGTGGCAAAGATAAGATTGCAAAGCAAAACTCCAGAGGCTCCTAAATGTACAGAGTCCATGTATAGAAGCAAGCGTGTTCTGACTGCCAGATGCTAGGAACAAACAACAGGGGAAAGACTGTCACCTGCGTGCCCAGCTTGTCAAGTCCCTGAGGCATCTGGCTGACCATACAGAAAGCCAAGCTAGACGTGATGCCAGGAAGCCTGTGAACAAATCTTTCTAGCACTTTTAAAGGAAGAGCCTTGGCTCAGGGAGAGAAAAGATTTAACTTCCTACAGTTTTGCCAGTTGAAACTGGCCCCTAGGCAATGCATATGTATGTATGCATGTATGCATGTATGCATGTATGCATGTATTTATGCCGGTAGAAAGACACCGTTTTTGAAAAAACTCGCTCAGGGAGCGAGTTTCAAAAGCGCCATTTTCACGCAAGTTGTGGGGGGCGAGCTGCTGCGATGTATTATCTATTCTGTCGGCACTGCTGTGATGTATTATCTATTCTGGCTGGCATTGGCTGCATCAGGAACTCAGGCTGAAAGAGGTCTTTCCCTACCCAAAATTCCTTAAAGGGGGATGCCAACAGCTGGGACTGGGACTTAAAGCAAAAGTCATGCTCCTCTCCCATGTTTTTCAGTTTCCCTGTACATCCACCAGGGGGAGACATTTACAACCTCTTCCAAGCATCACAGGTAGCTTTGAAGCAGAATGCTGGACAAGAAGGACCTTGGCCTGACCAACAAAACTATTCTTGTTTGTATTTTGACAACTTTTTCCGAAAACCACACAACTCAGCTCTGGCCATGCAGCCCAATAGATGACTTGCTTCCCATCCCCCCACCTCCACCCCCTACACACACACTCACCCTTTACAGCTCACAAAACTATTTTCTTCCTCTATTGCCTTTTAGCAGAGAGCCCAGTCCTAATCCGAAGTGACATCTGCAGTGATAGCAACTGACTGCCGATTGTCTCTGCAGCTCTTCATTTCGGGGGATGCTGTGTTTAATTAGTTCAACAATATTTAGAGCAGCTAACGGGTCACCTTTATGTCTGATCTCCAGTAGTCAGCTTGTCTCCCTCCGCCTGTATCTCTTTAAATTCCTTCTCCCTCCACATTTTTCTTTTGTTCGGCATTCAGCAAGTAAGGTCATTGGTGTCAGCCCCCTCTTGTGTGATTCGTTGGCAGATAGCTGAACTCCGGCAAAAGAAAGAAAAAAACGGAACAGGAATGGCAGCCTCTAATTTATGTGTCACAGGAATGCAAGGGCTACAGTGGTTTGCATTTGGAATTAGTATCACAAGTAATAATATTTGTGGAAGAAGAAAATTCTTTTTGTATTTTTCATTAATAACAAGTAGAAACATCTATGTGAAATAATATGACACAAGAATAAGAATAATAAGAACAGAGACTGTATCTAAGCTTCATTATAGTTCTGGAAACTTAAAAGCCAACATCATTATAAAAATGATATTCTATAAAAAAATGAGATAATCAGCGGGAAGATAACAATTTTAAGTATGAGTCTAGAATTACTGTTATTACTGTTACTATTTTCTAGTTATTTTTGAAGAAGAAAATTCTGGAGCATTCTAATGGTGATCAGCGGTCAGTGCCAGAATCATTAGGGACCCAATCCATAGAAGGGTTCAGAAACTACACTTTCTTTTACTATGGGAGATATAACCATCATATCTCCACCCACAGCCCCATCTATTCGCATCCTGGATGCTCAACTGTTAAGCTCCAGGGGTCATTTCCAAACATTTATAATAGTGCCATCTATCCAACTACACACAAATGGCCCTAAGGACACTAAGGCCAATTACGCGGAGGCCAATTATGGCACGCTGGCAACTGAGCCCCGGCATGGCAAACTTCCATGTACTGATATACAAGGAAGTTGCCACACAGGGGGAGAAGAAGTGGCATATGGCAAACTTCCTTATACTAACGTACAAGGAAGTTGCTGCGTGCCTCCTGCACATGCTCTCGGCTTTCCCTGTGGAAAGCAAGAGCACTTCAGGCACATGCCTGATGCCGCAGCGGGGCCGAGAGGAGGTAAGCTCCCCCATCTGTAATTGGCCTAGGTTGGCCTTAACCAGAACTGGAGCTTTCTCGGCCCTGGCTCCAGCCTGGTGAAACTCTCTGCCAGCTGACATCAAGGCCCTGCAGGATCTTAGTCAGTTCCACAGGGAACTGCAGGATCTTAGTCAGTTCCACAGGGTCTGTAAAACAGGGGTGTTCCTCTGGGCATTTGATTAAGGCCACCCACTGTCCCTGTACCATCTTGCTGGCCTCCCAACCACCAACCATTGACCATCAATTATTAATACTAGTGTTATATATTCTAAGTGCTCTCCCCCTTCTCGCTTACTTTATTGTCAACTGGCGCCAGTGGTCTCTCTTAGCACTGGGATAAAGATTAATGTAACATTGGGAATGTTGAATACAGGCTGAGGAAAAGGACTATGATTTTTGCCATCTATTGATATATATCTTGATTTTAGCATTGTTAGTTACCTTAGTATTATATTTTTATACGTGCTATTTATATATATATAAACCTTTATTAGGCATAGAATCCATATAACAGCCAACATTGTCCAAACAAGTATCCCATACATGAGGACCATCGCAGGTAATCATTTCAAAGTTTCCATAAGGAACCTAGCTACAGAAGTTAAAATCTCGGAGGCAGAATTGTTTAATAGGAACGTAATCTTCCCCACAGGCGAGTATTCATTACAGATTACAAGAAAAAGAGCAAAAAGTCTGGTCCTAGATCCCTCGTATTTGGGGCAGTCGAGCAATATATGTTCCATGGTTTGAATCGCCGTGGTACAATAGGGACATTTCCGCTCTTGCAGGTCGATTTTTCGGAACCTTCCTTGTAGCATGGAGAGAGCAAGGAAGAGGGAGTTACATCGAGCCCTAGTGATTATCCACATCTATGCTTGGGCTCTGAGAGTAAGAGAAACTCAAATAATCTGCCATGTGATTGATTTTAAATTTGATATTAAAAAAAGAGGGGAGAGCAATTGCTTCTCGCCTTGTCCTGCAGAACTTGAAACTCTTGATCTAATAGTCGCCTTTTTAATTGAGAGAAGATTTCAGGAGCAGGCAGCATTTGCAAGGCTTCCCTATTTTATATGTGTGTAAATCGCCTCATGCCTGACCATGGTCAGGAATGGGTGGGGTATAAATGTAATAAAATAAACAACTAGAGGGTGCACCTGGTTTTTCCATGCTTCTCTGTATTTTGGCAGCCCATTCCCACCCCTGGAAAGATCAGTCTGTAGCCACAGGAACTGCATAGTAGAATAGACTGGGTCATTGCAGTGAGGAAGGGGAAGGATGGGAAATCTTGTCTCTTCCGTGGAAAACGTGGCTGTGGCAGCTCTTCTCTCCCTTCCCTCCTTCAGGGGTCAGAACCAGTGGTGGGATTCAGCAGGTTCGCACCACTTCGGCAGAACCGGTTGTTAAAATGGTGCTTGTAAACAACCAGTTGTTAAATTATTTGAATCCCACCACTGGTCAGGACTGTAGGTGATTGTAGCCTCTCCCAGTATGGGGCCCAGGTCAGTTGCCCCTGTCACCTACTGGCTAATGTTGCCCCTGTTCACCCTTATTCCCTCTCCTCACTGCAGCCCCTTGACCTGGATGGCTATTGCTTTGGGCCAGCCACTCACCCTCAGTATAATCTACCTCAGTATAATCTACCTTGTTGTGAGGATGAAATGGAGGAGTGGAGAAGAATGTAAGCTGCCTTGCATACCCATTGAGGAGAAAAGTGGGCTATAACTATCCAAAGAAATAAATATCCCTCTGTGAGGGCCTCCTGACTCCAGTACTGATCTTTCCTGGGGATGGAAGGAGCTGCCGGAAAAAAAGAGGAACATGAGGAAATCAGTGTTCTGCACACGCATGGTTGGATATAGGCCGACATTAACAACACTCTCTCCATTTTGTCTAGAGCAGGGGTAGGGAACCTGTGGCTCAAGAGCCGCATGCGGCTCTTCTGCCCTTGCACTGCGGCTCCATGAGCCGAGCTGCCGGCTTCATCCTTGCCTGCCCTGCAAGCAGCAGGGCGAGGCGCTAATTAACTGCTCAGCGGACGGCTGGGCAGCGCTGCGGGCTTCCCCTCTCACCCGCCCCATCTCAACGGGGCAGGCGCTTTCCCAGCGGACAGCGAGGCCGAGCTGCCGGCTTCATCCTTGCCCACCCAGCAAGCAGCAGGGCGGGCGCATCCATGCGCTTCTCAGAATGAGTGGAGTAAAAGGTAAAAAAACCCCAATATATACAGTGTTATCTTTATTTTAAATGTCAAAAATTTATTTGCGGCTCCAAGTGTTTTCTTTTCCTGTGGAAAACGGGTCCAAATGGCTCTTTGAGTGTTAAAGGTTCTGTAGTAATGCAATCAGCTGGACCCAGTAGCACCGTGCAGAATCGCTATACACCAGCGACCTACTGCCTTCTGGTCTATTCAAGCACTCCCACTCCTCATCCCCCCTATGAGTCAGGGGTTATGAACTGTCTGGCTCAGTCACCGGGCGCAGGGACAATGGTCTTGCCCCCAGGTGAGGATTAGGCTCAGACGCTTACGCCTCCTCAAGACGTGTAGGCCAGGTGAGATCATGCATCACATGATGACTTCCAGGTCTCCCCGGTCTCCCCGCCTTCATCTCCCCACCCACCTCCTTTACACGCCTGTACAATGAAACCCTAATAAAAGGTGCCAGAGACCACAGGGAGAGTTGTCAGATCACAAACTCGCTTCCTGTTGCTGACGCTTCCACCAGATGAACCTCCTCCGCTCGCCTATTCTTAATGGTAATTTAATTCCCAAGTGGGATGAATTGCCAAGCTGGTGCCAAAAACCCGGGAATCTCCGAACCTCCCACCCTGCTCACCGGTCGGCTTCTGGGAGTGCCACAACAAGTCCGCTGGATCGGCGATCCAGGGGACCACCGTTGTATCGCCTGTCCTCTGATCGGCGCAGATCCAGAGACTGGCCCTAGGACACTCTCTCGCCCCGGACGGAACACCGTGAGTATGGGGAGCTTGCAAAAGCAGGGCTTATGACAAGCACGCTAACGAACTAAAAGTAGCTTAAATGCGGTAGGGTCTCCATAAGAGAGGGGAGCTGCGAATTGGTTGAGAGATTGAAGCCAATGTCCATGGTACCCCGAGGTGGGGGACATCGAATCTTAAGGGATTGGGAAACATCGGGCGACTCTTTTCGCATACACAGAGCCTCGCCAGCCGTGTCACTGCTACTGAATGGAGACAATGTTATGTCGCCATCAGCCTGCAGACCTATATTCTTTGCTGTAGGTCACCTCCTTCGACATCTTTTCACCTTCAATTTCACCTCGAATTTTCTATCCACCACTTGGACGCTTGTCCTCCTTCTGCTCCTCACTTGTTTCTCGCCTTTTCCCAAACTCTCCTCACAGACTTCCCAAGCGTCTGCCGCTTCCTCCTCTCGGGCTTCTCTCCGCCTTCCGCTCGCCTTCTCCTCATTTCTGAGCTACTGCACTCTCATTACTTAATGTATCGGCTGCTGGTTTAAATCCTCTGGTAGAGCGATAACCACGCATTCAAGTGGAGGAAGAAACCCTGACGGAAGATGATGCCTACCTCCTCGCTGTGTCCACGCCTGCCTTTCCTCCGGGTCCCTCCTGCCTCTATGCCTTCACTTGAATCTAATCTAAGCTCAGCTGATCTAGTCTCGCTGCCTCGCCCTCCTCTGCTTTCCACTTTCCAGCTCTGCTCGCTCTGCTATTTCTGAAATCACCATGCCTCCGCTAAAGCACAGAATGGCGCCAGACAAAATCCCTGCAAAACCACTGGACTGCAGCCGGAAGGAATGCTGACGGAAGAAAACACCAACATCTTGGCACTATGCCCCGCCCTCAGTCTCTACTCAACTAAGAGGGACTGCCTGCTTTGAACCCTCCTCAGAATGTCACATACAGGACAATGAGGGCATGGAGAGGGAAAGACGTTTCTCAAGACGATGGCCTTAAGCCTAGAGTTCCTTCATAAAGAGGAAGCCCCTTGGCCCCTCCAGCCGTAAGGTTCAAGCCAGATCATAGCCTCTGAGCACGCAGCAGGGCCCTAAGCTCAAAGCACCCAGTAACAGCAAAATTAAGCCAGTACCTCAGAAGGAGCAGGATCCAGCTCATGGAGGAGCCTAGACCCAGATGGTGGCTCTCTGAGTTTGGGTGCAGCTACTCCCTTATAGAGATTCAACACTGCCTGCCTCTAGGGACCCTGTTTGAGCCAGTTTGGAACCACGCCATAGAGGGACAAAGGCTTAATTCCCCCATCGACCCCACCCATCTTTCCACAGCAACACGTAGGAACTGCCGACCCCACGGGGTCTGGATGTTTAACCCATGTTATTTCCCTCTAGGTTTGTCTTCAATTGTCTGTTCAATGAAATGATCCAGTTTGGAAACACTTCCTATGGAATTAAGACAAGACTAACCCCCACTTTTCTACACCCTCGCCATATTGGATAAAAATGCTCACAGAAATCCCAAACTATGATTGAGTCAGCCTTGTTTAAAATGCTCACAAGAAAACCATCTTCAGTGTGCAAGAGAGAGAGAGAGCAAGATCTTGAGTCAAAGTTGCAACTCCCATTACATTATATATGCCTGCTGCATGCTTATGTATGTTCTGTGTGTCTTGCCCTTTAAAAAAGGGACTCTAAGGTTCTTCCCCCAGGAATTTTCCATTGCCTCTAAGCAAGCCATGCTCATATGCTTCAATTCCTTAAAGTTTCTCTTTGATTATATGTGCCAATGCCTTGTGCTGGGTGTCACCCATTCTGCCTCAAGCCACTTCCATTTTAGTTTTAACCCCCAAAATTCTTCAAGCCTTTCTTGAGAACCTTTTCTTGTCTACCTGAGCCTACACTGCCATACATTTCATGTAGGGGCATTGGCTTGTATATGTGGAGCCAGAATTATTTCCCGCAGTTCTACATTTTCTGCTGAGTGCCTCCCATTAGTCACAGTGCCTGGGCTCTTCAGGCCACACACTCTACCTTACAGCCTCCATGAAGGTAGGAAGCAAGTTCAAACCGCCAGAGTTCCCAGGAGGGGAAGGTAGAGTTAACTCCAACCCCCCCCCCCCCTTTCTCTTTCTAATGCACTCCTTTGCATTCTCAAATGGGCTGACTCACCACCTCAACACCTAGGATTTGAAAAGTATTTCAAGTTGCTCGCGGTGATCAAAACCAAGCCCTAGGAACTGTTTCTTTGCATCTTCTACATCTTTCCTATAGATGCTATATTAATATGACTATAATTGTGAATTGTTTGGGTTGCTTTTGTAAAACCCACACCTTAGACGGTGATTGGGATTGTTTTACAAACAAACATCCCAATCTGATATGACCTCCCTTCTCCTAAGCCTTCGGCAATTCCCGTCTTGTATCTCTTAACTTTGAATGTTGCAAGTGATCGTTGTCGGAATGGGCCAACCGCGCCTAACGAAAAGCTTGGCCAAAACAACGAAGAAAGGGGAGTAGTCCCCCCCCTATCGACCTAACTGTCCCATCCAGCAGACCATATCCAAAGTATCGCTCTCTATCAATCATTCAAAAATTGCTCGCCCCACTCAGGGCTCAGGTCCCTATTGTCATCTACTAACCCAGCTACAGCGCCAAAACCCCCAGTGTTGTTGTTTTTTCTCTTTCCATGAGTCCAGCCACATGCCAGGCCAGCCCCATCCCGAAATGGAGCTGGCTCTGGAGGATCCAACCCAGCTGCTCCTGTCGAGAGGCCCGATTGCCCTTGTGCCTGGGCCGAGATGGGAGGGATCTCTGGAGCCGCACACCCATTCTTCCATTGGCATCACAGCCCCCCGCTAGCCACCCTGGGGAACGGGCAGCCTGGGCTAGCTGTGGCTCAGAGGTTGATGCCAAGCTGCTGCTCCTCATCTACAATCGCTATTCTCTCCCTCTACTCTGGCTGAAGCTTGGAGTTGCAGCCAGGGACATTCCCAGATAGATTAACCCTTGGAACTCTCCGCTGTTCTCAGCCGCTTTGAATATTGTTGGTAACACGCCTTCACAACCTTTGCTCGTGGAGAATCACTGAACCTGCAATGTTAAAGACTATCAGTAGCTCCCTCCTACCTTTGAGAAATCCATGACCCCCAACGCCATCGCTCTGTAGCTTTGGTAGTCAAACAGCATTTCATGCCTTGGACAATTATGCAACCATCGGCTGCCTTCCTCCGCATATCATCCAGCCTATGTATCGCTTTAGCCATGTTTCTATTGCTTACTGTGAACCAACTATTGCTGAAGTTATTGTACGCCTTAATTTTAGAAGTTATGTTATTTGTTGTTGCTGCATTTCACTTGGCAAGTGTCTGCCGGAACTCTCTGCTACCGCCTCACCATCGTTTCTGCCCTTGTACAGCCTTCACCCCGAAGCCTAAGCACAGCCACCGCCTCCGCTTCTTCTAATTCCCCTTGCCGGATGCGACGCCGGGCGGCTCTAGCCAAGGGCGGAGTGTGTTTCGCAACTTCCTTTGTGGGAGTCCCGGACTTGTTTCCTGTAACACCAAGACTATTACCGTAGGCTGGACTGTGCCCCATTAAGGAAGTCCATCAACTCCATCTCCATTGCTCTGATGCCCTGGCTCCTCCGAAAGCAGCAGTGGAACTTCGCCAAGCCGAATTTTAGATAATCGTGTCAGCCATTGATTTATTTGTTGTTGTATTGTAATCTACCAGGGTTGTGAGAAATGTACATAGTATGTGTTGCTTCTTAATCTCCTCTGATAATTCCCAGTTGATTCATATGAAAAGCGTGGAGTTGCAAGAAGTTGTATCCAATCTGAAATAATGCATGTATTGCTCCCATTGCGGTCAGCCCTCTGGAGCTGGCTGTCGGAGGATGGCTGGAGTGCTATCGCACAGCTCTGCATTGGTTTGATTGTATGCCTCATCAGCCGGGTCTTGTTTTGTTCAATGTGTAGTCTAATATTGCCTGTAACGCGGTGTAAGAAGCCCCTCGACTTTCCCCTGCCCCGCAAGAACCAAGTTCTAACGCTGTACGCTAAAGTGCCCGGCCAACCTCTAATTAAACAGCTGAGGGGACAAGCACCCCCCAAATCACTTCTCAGCATTTCTCGCCTCCTTCTAAAATGTAAAAAAGGGGAGGAGATAGTACGCAACTGCTGACCCAGCAGCACCGGGTAGAACGCTGGCACACCAGCTGACTCCACGGCCTTCTGGTCAGGCCTCAGCACCCCCCACCTCATCCCCCCCCCAAGGGAGCCACTGGTCATGAACTGTCTGGCCTGGGGCCACTGGCTTAGGGACAATGGTCTTGCTCCCCAGGTGATGATTAGCCTCAGACGCCACGCCCTCTCCTCGCGACGTAGCCAGGTGAGATCATGCATCACATGATGATCGCCAGGCCTCGCGGGCTCCCGACCATCTCTCAACCCACCTCCGTTACACGCCCACAATGAAAACCCCAATAAAAGTGTGCCAGAGACCAGTTAATAGGAGAGTTGTCAGGATCACTTAAACTCAAGGCTTCCGTTACTGCTGACGCTCTCCACCAGATGAAACCTCCTCCGCGTCTCGCCTATTCCTTAGCGACGACCCTGCGGGGATGACTACAGGTTCCCTACCCCTGGTCTAGAGGAAATGGAACTTTTGAGGCATTACTACTCAGGCAGGTTCCTTTTGAAGGAGATAACACTGGAGACATAAGTAGGAATGCCACAATTTCATTGTTTTCCTGTTCTGACTTTTTAAAAAAGCAACTTCATTTTAGCTGCTTCTATCTTGAGTGAATGCAACCACTGAGTCTTTTTTCTGTAATTCTGTTTCCTCACATCAGATTTTCCCTCATTAAACTGATGGTGTTGGATATTAGTTTTGCATCAGTGACATATAAACTGTATTCAAACTGCATATAACAGAAATGGCATAAAATAAATGAACCAATCAGGAACTCTAGCAGCAAAAATGGGCAGAGCAAAGTGACGTCATAACAGTGGTGTATCTGCCTAGTGACAAGGAGTACCCCTTCTCCCTGGTGCCACTCTTCTGGTCATGTGGGGGGGCCCAAAATCGGCCCCCCCACATGACCAGGAAGTCCTGCTGTCTCATCGTTTTCGCGTGCCTCGACCCCGCCCGAAGCACTCAAAAACGATGAGACAGCATGACTTGCTGCTGCCTCCAAGCACCCTCAATCCCACCCTGGACTCCCCCTCCCTTCCCCCTGCCGGCTGGGCTGCCAACCTACAGCTGGCAGTCTCTTCTGACCTCTTCTCTGGGCAGGCCAGAAGAGACTACAGTCCCAGCCTCGGAGACTTGCTTTTATAAGCACTGAGGCCAGGAGTGGGGCTTGGGGAGCAGGAAGTTCCACCCCTTCCTGCTCCCCAAGCCCCACCCCGCAGCCTCAGTGCTTAAAAAGAAGGTCTCCGAGGCCAGGACTGCAGTCTCTTCTGGCCTGCCTAGAGGGGCTGCCAGTTGGGAGCCCAGCTGGCAGGCGGAGTCTGGGGGAGAGGAGGTGGGCACCCTAGACCTTGCCCATGTTGATGGTGACATGGGTGGGGTCTAGGGCATCAGGGGTGGAGCCTGGGGGCATCAGGGGGCAGACCCTGGGGGGCGTCCTGGAGACAATTTGTTTCCAGGCGCCATTTACCCCTGGTACGGCTCTGCATCATAATGATATGGTATGAAAACCTAGAGGAATAAAAAGGGCTTCTTCATGCTTTTGATATGCCATTTGCTATATTTATTTAGTGTACAAAAAATAAAGCAGCAGCGGAAGCAAAAAGCACTCCTGCAAGATCCACTATCCCGCATAAGATGACCTGAGAGAGACCCAAGATGTGAAGCCATTCACAGGTTTTGTTTTTTGTTCCATATCTATCTATTCCAAATTCAGTTCTCCTGCTTCTTTGCAAATATGCACAGCTGCCTGCCCTCAGCTGGGAAGAGACACCATCTCCAAACTCTGATGGGCATTTGAATAAAGCCCACAGGCAACCTTTGCCCAGCACCCATCGTTAGAACACATTGTCAACCAGTAGCTATGACAGCATGATATAAAAGATCTGCATAAAATCACTTGATAACATCCACCAGCAGCAGCAAAAGGCCAAAACAGAAATTATGTAGATGATCAAAACATGATCAAAATAGCCAGATAAGAGGGGGAAAGGCAAATGATACACAGAATGATTATCATGATCGATGGGACAGAGTCAACAAAAGGCATGGAGAAAAAACACATATTTAACAGGAACTGAACACTTTTCCTCATCAGGTGACTGGAGGAAGGGAACACTGGTGCTTAGATGAGGTGATAGAGAAAGACCATACCCTTTATTTATTTATTTTTATTTATTTATTTTTTAAGCTTTTATACCGCCCCATCCCCGGAGGGCTCTGGGCGGTGTACAGCAGAAGGAAAACAATATAAGTAATTAAAACATTTAAAAGCAGCGACAACCATAAAAACATTCCTAATAAATATAATAAATTACAGTAAAATAGATGGCGTTCAATCGTCTACGATTGTAATTTCCTCCCCTCCCTCACCTTGCTCTAAAGACAGGGGCACAGGGAGCCTCCATAGTTGATCTTAGCTGACAGGCAGCTTCCTATGTTCCAAATTGTTTAGCTCATGGAATGTATGAATCAGCATTCTGAATGTGCCCAAAGGTAAATCAGCAGTCAGTCTAGATTCCTACATTGTTACCCAGAAAGAGTGAGTTTTGAAAATTAAGCTGTTGTGGATGATTCATCATCGACCAGTTCAGCTCAGGTCGTACTCACATGGGAGCCGACCATTTGCTGAGCTGTTTGGATGCGTATATTAACATAGTTCCACATTCTCACAGCTATCGCCTCCCCTTCTGCCACCACCTCCAATTGTTACAAGGCAAGGCACATAATTAAAAGAAAAAGAAATCTGTGTTGTTACCTGAATTAGTGAGATCTGATTCCTTTTGGTAGGGGAATTAACTGGAACAGACCCAGCAAGGTGAGGGGCCGAGTTTTGGGAATCTCTCCACCAGCTTATATGGGGGTTTTCCCTTCAGAAATCCACAGAAAACCAGAATTTATGTGAAATTTGACAATTTTATTAACGAACAAATATAGTAAAAGGTACACACTCCGTTTGTTAAAACACACAGAGAGAGCTTCAATGAGTGTGAGATTTAGACAAAGGTGAAATATAGGTTTGGAATAGTAGAGGTCATTGCAAGAAGGGCAATATTTACCAGTTCTAGAAGAAGGTCTGAGAATGCAGAGTCCAATGCCTGCATTGGATGCAGAGAGGGATGACACTGGGCACATTGGAATCAAACCAAAGGCTGCTCAGGGCCCAAAGGGTGAGGAATCCTCATAGATATAGTAAAATTTGGCCCTCTGGCAGAGCAGAGAGACACCCTTCCTACAGAAAACAGAGTTCCATTCTCAGGAGAGAACACTACAGTAGATAATGGTTCACATTTAAAGGATGTATTCAACTACCCAAGTACAAACCATGAGCAATGTACCCAAAGTAATTTAAAGGGTGTATCCAATGTCCTAAAGAAGATAAAATACACGTGACTTGGTGCTTGATAAGTAGACTACTTGAAAGATCTAACCCTAACCCAAATCTTGTTCATTTTAATGTTTTCAGTAGCTAACCAGTATCCACCAATCTTGGTTTCTTGGAGTAAGGCAACCTTTGAGCATTGATTCCCCCATCCTGTCTCTCTACCATCATACTGACCATGACATAAGCACATAGGAGAACATAAGGCTATACCACTTGGTCCAGGCTAGCCTGATTTTATCAGATCTCAGAAGTTGAAAAGAAGGTCAGCCCTAGTTAGTACTTGGATAGGAGACCACCAGGACATTCCAGAGTCACTATGAAATGGAAGAAAATGGAAACTACTCTGTCACCTTGACAACTCTATGGGGTCACTATGAGTCAGCTGAACATTTGGCAGCACTTCACACACACACAGTTTGTCTTGGGGCAGCTTTTACTATAGTTTACAGGCACATGGAAATCCAAGAAGCATCACTATTGCTCAGAAAGTATGAGCCCATCCCAGAGACTAAACTATCTGAGGGGTAGCAAAATTAACTAAGCCATTGCTCAATTGCAAAAATAATGTCTGCTCATTATTCTGGTAGCTGATAGAGCTACCTATCATAAGCCAGTACATTGTAATGGTCAGAGCATTGAACTAGGGCATGGAAAACCTAGGCTTATACACAGCAGTATGTCTACAGAAAATGGCACCCAGGGCAAGCATTGAAATTGGGGTCCAGCCAAAAAAAATGATACATCTTCCCTATTTTGATAGATCACCTCTCTGGCAGCCAGGTCACCCACTGCTTTCAACCACAAGTAGACCAGTTCTCGAAGTGGTGGCAGGAGGCAGAGGCTGACAGAGTGCAGCCTGGAAGAAGAGGCATGTTGGCTTCCTGCCTTGCAAAGGAGTAGCCAGGATGCCTCCAGGCAAGTGTTGCCCTAGGCACACTTCCCTGACTTGCCCCACCCTAAATATACTAGTGCTTATCCACCCACTTTGCTGAGGCACTCTCCTGAACCTGACCTACTTCATAGGGTGGCTGTAAGGGTAAGATGGGGCAGCCCTAAACTTGGCCCTGAGCTGCTTGGAGGAACAGTGGGATACAAGTAGAGAAACAAGTAAATAAATAAAAAGATACGGTTTGACAGTGAAATGCGCTACCAGTTTTGATTCAGAAAAAAATCCTATGCCTCACATATCGAAATTGTAGGAAATATTAATCCTGCAATACTATTTTTGAATGCATTAGTGAAAGGCTGGCCTTTGCTTTCCCCCAATCCTGTATACACTCTCCTTTTAATGTCTGTCTTTCATGTCCCATTATTATCATTATCACTTCTAGTGCTCCTAAAGGAACATGCAAATGAAAATAAGACACAAGCCCCTGCCCTCAGGCTTACAAACTGAGAAAACAAGATGCACAAGAAAGGGCACAACTGAGGGGGAAAGATAGAGGAAGATCAGTCTGACAATGTCAGAGCAAAGTGAGCATCTGCGATTGAACCAGTTGCAGCCAGCTGGACTTTCCCTCAAAGCTGTTCTGGTGGGGTTGGAGGTGATGCAGTTCCCCAGTGATCCTCAGTCCTCTGGCCTTCCCCTCCTTTACAAAGTCACAGGACAACTGACAACTGTAGACATCTTCATGCCAGCAGGGGAGAGCCTCCAGGCTCCTTCTGTGGCCAAGCTGGTCTTTACATGGCCAAGCTGTAGAGTGTTTGCTCTCACTTAAAGCTGAAGTGTTACTCAGAGTGTGACATTTCCTCCTCTTTAAGCAGAGTGTTTACAACTAAGTACAAGCGCACAGCCAACCCAAGCTTTCACTTACAAAAGCTTTCAGTTGCATAAATACTTGCACATGGAACCACAGGGCATGAAGCAATTCATCCGTAATACTTAAAAATACTTTGTGAGCACAGCAGGGAAAGTGTCATCGCTTACATCATCCCATCTTTGCGAGTTAGAGACTACTAGCCAAGCTTTGATGCCAGTGTATTAAAGCAGATAGCCAGTATTTTATTGCCCATAAATCTGTAATTGTTATTGCCAGAAGAAGCCCAGTGTCTTCTGAGGAAATTAAGTACAACATGGCCTCAAGAAAAGAAACCTAAAACAGCTAGCTTCTCCATTCATTTTATAATCTAAAAATATTTCAGGAGAACGTGCCAACAGCAATCAATTAAAAGTTACTGACTTGCAGCAACTGAGAATCTGGCGCACGTACAGCTTGACTTGGAAAATCTGGTGATTACAGAAGAGCTCAGATACACAAGTAAAAACTCTTTCAAGGACGGCTGTTCCATGCATGTTGGCTGCCTGGCCCTGAAAGCAGTAGGGAAGCCCCAGTTCTTCTGGCACATCATATCTGCATCAACAGCACCCACCCTCAACCTAGGATTGCTACATCTGTGTATCACTGCATAAAAGAAAACCAAGCATTCCCAGCAGTGAGTGCCCATTACCTGCATAGACACAACCTAGACCTCTTTTTTTAACAGGGTGTGAACAGTTCTGCCAGTTCATCAGCGATAAGATAAACTTTAACAGTGAAAGACAGCTAGAAAATCAAGGCAGAAAAGAAACTGAACCAAACACACCAGGAGAGTGGAAGGGGGCAGGGATGAAATTTTGGAATAAGGCAAATGTTTGGAAAAGCCTAGCAAAATAACGCTCCCAGCCCTGACAGAGATTTATCTTTAAAAGATTGCTGATAAAGCAAGAGCTTCTGGATGAATGAGCGAATAATTGGAAACACTCTACGGATGAACAGATGCCATATCGTACTGGCTTTGGGTCGGCTGTACATCAAACAGTGCTGTCTTCCTTTTGAAAGAGGGTACTGAAATGGTTCAGAAAAAAATGAATAAATCAATGGTCCCTGGTAAGCAATAGAAAGTGCTAGTTTATAACACAGTCACAGAGTTCAGCACCATTCCTATCAGCTCCAATCTGAACGGTTGGGTGTGGGATCAATAACCAGGGATAATCTCTTCCCCTTGAGTTCTGATTTGTAATTGAGCTGGACTCCACATATCCACCCAGATGACCCCTGGATGAACTGTAGTGACTGTTGCAAATTCAAGAATGGTCATAGCTAAACTGCCCTGGCATCTTCAGCTTAGAAGAGGTAAAGTAGCAGAGCTGGGAAAGTGCTCCTGAGATATTACAGAGTCACCTCCAGTTGACGCTCCGATGGTCTGATTCTGTATGGCAGCCCCATATGGTCAAAAGGAAGGATTTCCAATGGATGCAGCACCTACTGTATGACTGGGGAAAAAAATGCCAGGTTATACAGAGTCAGTTTGTTTCTGTATTTATATATTTAGAACATTTCTTTTTCATAATAACATTTTTATTTTCACACATAAAAAGACAACACACACAAAACATATATATACACAGACACCTATATGTGTGGCTGTTTCATATATATAGATATATATGAAACAAAACACAACCCGTTACACATTGTACAGTGACTTCAAGCTATCTCATCTTTAACTACAGATTAACTCTAAGTTCAATGCATATAATTAACATGTTGATTCAATAATTCTTTCTTAGATATCTTCTGGTAATTACAGCTTTCTTTAAGTTTCAGACCCTGATACTACTTCTCTATTTGAATAGTTTTTCAAAAGGTATTCTGTAAAAAGTTTCCAGTGTTGAGAAAAACTGTCCAAACTGTTATCTCTTAATAATGCTGTCAGCTTCACCATTTCTGCATATTCTGTAACTTTTAGATTCCAGTCATCTTTTGTCGGTATCTTATTGTCTATCAATTTTTGCATGTAAAGTCCTTGCTGCAGTTGTCCCATACATAAACGAAGGTCTGTATTGCTTAGGGAAATCTTCACCATTATTCCCAACTGAAAGGTCTCAGTTTTTTTCAAAATAGTTATTTTCAAAATGTTTTGCAATTCCTTAAGTATCATATCCCAAAAGGTCATAGCCTCTTTACATGTCTAACATATATTCTAAAAGATCTCTCTTGCTGTTGACACTTCCAGCATCTATTTGACACACATTTATACATCTTTGCCAAAAAAAAATTCGTCGGGGGTGGGCGGTATAGAAGTCGAATAAACAAACAAACAAACAAACAAACAAATAACCATCTATGGATCATTTTATAACAATTTTCTTTCAAATTATGACATACTATACATTTTAAACCATTCTTTCACAGTTTCTCTCACTGTTCCACCAAGATGTCGTGGCCAGCATTTCTAGACTATTTAATCATTACAGATTTAACCACCTCATCTATTCCATCGCAACAAATCTTTATTCTTGCCTTACTTTTACATAATTGTTTTGATAGAACATACAATTCTTGTTAGTCATCCACACTCCAAGGTATTTTATTTTTTTCACAACCATAAACCCAAATATCTGAGTCAAACACAATTGTGATTTTTTGATCCATGTTTTTTGG
The DNA here is from genome assembly GCF_021028975.2 of Sphaerodactylus townsendi. Taxonomy (NCBI): domain Eukaryota; kingdom Metazoa; phylum Chordata; class Lepidosauria; order Squamata; family Sphaerodactylidae; genus Sphaerodactylus; species Sphaerodactylus townsendi. Next base: position 25,755,319 of record NC_059437.1, on the reverse strand, counting down.
TTTTTCCTTATTCAATTACAATCCAGTCAACTCTCCAAATTCCCTTATTTAACAATCTTTCCACATTTTTAATAGGGTCTTCCAATGTAATCACCACATCATCTACAAATGCACTCAATTTATGTGACTGTTTTCCAGTTTTTAATCCTCTAATCTGGTAATCATTTCTTATATCCCTGTTAAGTATCTGTGAAATCAATATAAACAGTTACAGTGAAAGAGGGCATCCCTGTGTAGTTCCCTTTTGTATCTCATATTTTTTTCAGACATTTCACCATTCACAATTATTTTAGCATACTGTTTAGTATAGATTGCCCCTTCACTTTTCATAATGTTGTTTCCAAACCCCATTTTTCTAATCCTCTTATTAACAACCAAGAAACATTATCAAATGTCTTCTCAGCATCTAGAAAATAATCAAGGCTAATCGTTGGTCATTATGTTTTTCATAGCACTCCAACACATCCAAAACTGATCTTTCATTATGTCTCAGTTGTCTTTTGGGCAAAAAGCCACTCTAGCCTTCATGCATAAAAGATCTTAAAATCTTGTTTAACATTCTTACCAGTATCAGTGCAAATAACTTATAGTCATTTTTCCAGAGAGAGATTGGTCTTTCATTCTTGACTTCACTTAAATCTTGTCCTTCTTTTGGAATCAAGCTTATATTGACTTCTCTCCATGAGTCTGGCAGTTTCCCTTTTTGTAAAATCTCATTCATTGTTTCATCAATATGCCTGCATACTTTTTTATAATATAGCTCTGGTGGACCATTTGGTCCAGGTGCCTTGTTTAATTTCACTTGCTTTATAGTGTCAATTAATTCCATTGTCGAGATTGGATTCTTCATTATGTCTTTTTGCCTTTCAGATAACTGAAGTAAGTTTTGTTTGTTCAAGTACTCTTCAGTATTGTTCTCTCCTGCCTTATTGATTTTTACTATTTTCATACCATTACAAATAGCATTTATAAAATGCATTATATTTTTCTTATCTGACACCATATTGCCCTTCCATCATATTTTAGTGATACATCTATTTTCTTTTGCCTTTCTTAATTTGGCTGCTAGCATCTTCCCAGGTTTGTTGGCAAATTCAAAAGTATTTTGTTCTGCAAAATTCAGATTCAATTCCATCTCTTTTAATATCAGCATTGTTGTAAAATCTTAATGCTTTGCACAATCTCTTTCTTATTGGGGTATTCTTTTTTTCAATTCCTGTTCCTTCATTGCTATCACGTCTGGTATATCTTGTAATTTCTGTTGTGACAACTTTTTATTTAATACATTCTGTTGTATTTGGAACCCCCTCATAAATGCTTTACTGGCAACCCACATCACATTTAAATCTGTTCCTTTTTCCAAGTTTAACTCAAAAAATTCCTACAGTTTTTGCTTTCCCTTTTTAACAATCTCTGACCATGTGGAGGTGCTGCCGCGGGCCGCAACAGTGCTGGGACTGCTGGCACACAAGTGTGTGAAAGGCCCCAGGCTGGCGCCAGTGTCGTGTAAACTGGCGCCCCACCACTCACAGGGCCTGTGCAGGATCTGCCAGAGTCCTGCTCAAGGCAGCTTACAAATAAAACCCATAACCTTCAAACACAAGCCACTCAAACACAAGCAAATAAACCATCAAATCAACCATCTGATCCAGATGTTCACTATTCCCTGCAATGAAGTAAGATGGGGAGTGGAAGAGAGGACTACCAAAATAAGAACACAAGGAAGCATCACAGAGAGCTACCTGAGGCTGTATCATCCATTTCTACAGCCATCTTTTTTCTTATGTTTGGCATTTCCCAACATTCTACACTAAAGTTGTCCCAACGCCTGGGTGGTTCACAGGACAGAATGTGCCTCCATACCCCCCTCCCTCCAAAAAAGGAGAAAGAGAAAGAGAAGAGAGAGTTGTATTTCCTAATACTTTCTTGCTACCATCTCTTAAGTGAAGGTGAAGGACCTGGGATCTTCCACACAATGTGATTTATCTTTGCTTCACCCACCTGAACTTCCCAAGAGATAAATCTGATACCTTTGCAACTGAATAAAATGTCCAGTTCTTTGGATCTGTTAAGGATTTTTAAAGATTGCATCCATATACTGACATTGCCGCAATTCCTCCACATGTCCATAAACAACATGCAAGGAATTGTAGGTTTGGTAGTCAAGTGATAATTTGTATGGAGAATACTGAGATGGGGAAAACTGTATGTCATGAGCCAGTGTGGGAGTGGGAAGAGCATATTTGCAATTACCAACAACCACAAGAGCTGCACGACAGTTGCATATTCTGTGTACCACTGCACCAGACATGCACGCACACACACACACACACACACATACAATCATATAAGATTTAACAATGTTAAATATTTAACAATAACTTTTTACTTCTGAGCAGAGTGCTTACAACGTGTCTCTCTGCATTACCGGTGAACCTTAGCCAGTCCTTGAAAAGGCTTGCAAGTCAGACTTATGACACAAAACAGTGTGCAAGCTTTTAAGTTCTCTAGAACTCTTTCCTAGGCTGGATTTTTTAAAAAAATGCTTTCCTACATTAAAAGTTCCCTTCAAGCTGAACTCCAGCATTGCAGGAGATGTGGAGGTTAGGACCTTTCCCTCTGCTTTTTACTTGTAAATGGTCCTATCTTGCCCATTTTCCTGAAACATGGTCACACGTTTGCTCAGAAGAACCACAGGAAGCATATCAAAGAGCCACATGTGGCTCCTAAGCCACTGAAGAAGAGTTGGATTTATATCCCCCTTTCTCTCCTGTAAGGAGACTCAAAGGGGCTGACAATCTTCCCCCCTCCCCCACAACAAACACCTGGACCGTTTCCGCATGGCCAAAAAACAGCACCCTAGGGACAGAAAAACACCGCCCCTGGGGTACTGTTCGCAGCAGCACCGTCCTCGCGCCCCCGCCCCCGCCCCCCCCCCGAACGGCATGAAAACACTTTCAAACTTCACTCGGGGAACGAGGTTTTTGGAATATGCCGGCTTCTACCTGTTGCCAAGTGAACAGCAGCAGTTGATAGCCAGCATATTCCCTGTGCCGCTCCCAAATGGCTTCTTACCTTCTCCTGACTTCTGTCACTCTGAGGCGGCCAGGGGACTCTGTCGCTGCAACTGTCTGTCACTGCAGCCGTCACTCTGGCCATGGGGGCATGTCCCCTGGCCTCCTCAGAGCGGCGGAAGCCAGGAGAAGATAAGAAGCCGTTAGGGGGGCTGCGTGGCTGTGCGGAGCCTGCTCCTCCAGCTGCGCAGCCCATGGGGCTGTTCGTGCAAACGGCCCCACAGCTTGCATCAGCATGAATCATGCCGATGCAGCCTTGCAATTCTGGCTGTGCGGAAACAGCCCCTGTGAGGTAGGTAAGGCTGAGAGAGCTCAGAAGAACTGTGACTAGCCCAAGGTCACCCAGCTGGTGTGTGTTGGAGGGCACAGGCTAATCTGAATTCCCCAGATAAGCCTCCACAGCTCAAGTGGCAGAGTGGGGAATCAACCCAGGTTCCTCCAGATTAAAGTGCCCCTGTTCTTAACCATTACGCCACTGCTGCTCTCTGAGTGAGTATCACTGGGTTAAAGTGTTGGGCAGAAAACCAGGGAGACCTATATTTAAGTCCACATTTGGCTATGAATGTCACTGCATGATGCTGGGTCTAACTTCAGGGTTGTTGTGTGAGTAAACTGGAGGAGGGAAGATCCATATGCAGTGTCCTCAGCTCCTTGGAAACAAGGGTGGGATTAGAATGATAGATAGATGCAGCACCATCTACCCCTCTGCCCAAATTTAAATTATGTTGTTGGAACAGGGCAATGCTCCTCCTGTGGGTTCACTTGGTGGTTCTGGCAGAAGACTGCATTACTTTGAGCCTATCATTGCTTCCACACTAAGTAGACTTTTAAACTGCACAAAGGAAAACTCTCCCATTTAGAAAATGATCAGAAATCTGTCCTCTACAAAATGTCATTTTGCAAATTGTCAGTGGCACCAATAATGGGCTGGCTTTCAAAGAATGTTTTAGCTCGTCTCTGTATATCATTTGCCCACATTTGACATTGAGGGATTTTATACTGTGAAGGATGTGCTTTCTATGGATCAGCTTGCTCTTCTGTCTCAGTTAATAACTGTCCTCCTTTTGATATCACTGATTATACCAACTTGCTTGCAGCTCCACATTTTACTCAAATGCTTTTGGTAAGTGGCGCTGCTCACCTACGCTTGCTTTATACATATGTGCCGCTCTCTGTCCTTGGCAACCATTTTGAAGAAAAGAGCCGGCAGTAGCATTTTTATAGGAAGAATAAGCAAACGTTCCCTATTTTGTGTCTTGCGGCCTCCATTTATATTTTTCTCAACTGTTTCAGTTTGTCAATTGTTTCAGTTTTCTGCTGACCTGTCCAGGTCTTGCTTTACATATCCTGGGGAATGAGGCAATGGAGCAGGTGTCTACTATGTAGGGCTCTAGAAATGTTATGTGACTCAGTATGGAACCAAACATAGCACTTTTTAAAAAAACAGGAAACCTTTAAGTTAAGGAATATTGGAGGTGTAAGTGAAGGGAATGGCAGACAAATATGTTTGTAGGGCTTCTTAAAGATGCTTCACAGGAAGAGAAATGATAGAAGTATACACATGCATTTACAGTTTTAATATATTATATCCTTTTAATTGTATCTTATGTACCTTATGCTAGTCCATGCTAGTCTGTGACCATAATAAAGGTTGATTGATTGAATGACAGAGGTAACAAGTACCTGTAATCCAAGGGCAAACCATACACAGATTGATGCCAGTGAATCAAAATAATCATGCAAGATAGTTCTAGGTATATTCATTCGTATTTGTAAGATCTTGTATGTTCGATAAAGGACTTGCAAACCACCAGTGTTTGGGCTACAGAAACTTTATGTGTTATTAGTCAACATGTGAATTATCAGTAGTATTAAGTTGTACATTTTCAGTTATGCATATAGACTCCTTTGTAGTAGTTCTTTGTTGATCTCTTACTCTAAATTTTGAAATTTTGTTAAGACTCTTTCCTAGCCATGATACTACAGCTTCCAGGATTTTTTGTTTGGGAACAATGACTATGAAGTAAACTACTAAGAAGTAGTTTTAAAACACACATTTATTTATGGCAACTTTTGTTCACCCAAGGCATCCATCGAATGTCATGCTGCATCTCAGCGCCAGTATCAGCTACATACTGAGGCTCCTCTACTGAATATGTCTAGCTGACCCTCCACATGAAACTGGGAGTATTTCTGCAAATGTTAGTTGAGAGTTCTGGAGTCTAACATCCTACTTTAGCAGCCCAAATTAAGCTTCCAAGACATTTCCAAATGTAATTAATATCAATGTGCACCATGGCTGGTGACTCTTTTGCCGTACTATCTACTAACCCAGGGGTAGGGAACCTGCGGCTCTCCAGATGTTCAGGAACTACAATTCCCATCAGCCCCTACCAGCATGGCTGATGGGAATTGTAGTTCCTGAACATCTGGAGAGCCACAGGTTCCCTACCCCTGTACTAACCTGTCAACAAAGGACAGGACATCTGCAACCAGGCAAGCAAGTCACTGTGCAATTATCACAGACTATTCAGGTATCAAATCACACACTCCTGGGATGCCCCCTCTCTCAGGAGGGCTATCCTCAGTGGGAGAGGCTATCTATCCACCAAGGAAGAAATTCCTTCTGAAAGATCATCTCTCGGTCACTCAGTATGATACCCTCCTCCCTTGACATAATCAGGCTGTAATCCAAAATCAGGCTGTAATCCCTAGCTGGCATTAGTGCCACCAGTACCACCAAAGAAACATGGACTCTGGCACAGCGACACATAGGCACATAGGCTAGCGCAGGGAGCAGCATGGCATTGGCTCCGCAGTACCGGAATCTGAAAGTTCCTCCCTTGCCATCACTTCTGCGCTGCAGAAGCCATACCAGTGTTCTGGGAGGTGTTCCCAGGACCAGAGTCAGCTCGCAAAGGAGTTTCAGACAGGGAATGTCCCCCTCCAGTGGTCCAAACTTTTGCCACCAAAAACAGTGACATAAGTCATAAGCTTCTATGGGCTTTCCTGGGAGAGAAAGGAATTTCTCCTTCTCCTCCAACACCCATACTGCCAATTGCCCCTTTCGGAGGCAGTGCTGTGGTGCCATCCATGGCAGCCGCTCTACCAAACACACCCCTTTCGACAGGGTTGCCCTTCTCCAATAACAGCTATTAGTATAGGAGTGGGGTTTCTTAAGCAAACCCCATCATGGTCTTGTCCACAAACCTCTCTGGCAGTCTCCATGCTTCCAGGTCAGCCATCTTGACAGGGAGTGAGAGCCAGGAGCTCATAGCATTAAGGACCAAGGACTTCAAGCCAGCCATCTGTTAGCCATATTTATGGCACTCCATTACCTTAACCTCTCATTTTAGTTGTACACCTAAAACCTGTAATGTGTGCTGTGGTCCCAAGGAGACTGCTTGTTTCACTTGCCAGTTATTTACCCTTGAATGCAAGTAAGTCATTTAATTGTTTCTCCTATTGCTTGCTGGAGATTATTATTAACAGTACTCTACAAATGCTTATGGGACAACACACAATTTTGGAGTGGACATTTCTAAGGACATTTACAAAAGCAATTAAGAATTGTGCTGTCATTGAAATGATGTGGTTTTCATTAAACATTCGTGCTGGGGGTGGGGGGAGGAACCATTCCCTGGTTCCTCCCCAACTACATTGTCTTTATAAACGCTGACAATCTGTGAAACATGCAGCTTATTTTTTCTTTTAGCCTAGCAGACGACTCTCATAAGCGCCCTTACCATTAAGCATCACAGAACCTGCCAGCTTCCATTTACAATTTGCAAGCAATAAAAACATTAAGGCAAAGTGGGGCTTCAGATGCTCTGAGTGATTGTTTCATTGAAATATTTTTCTCATAAACAGACTCTGGGAACTTGTGAAATCTCTGGGCTATAGTACATAAAGTTTATTTTTGTGCTCTTGCTGTGTGTCTATTGGACTTCTGTCTCTGTGATTAAATTCCAAAGATTGGCCTCTGCTTCTTCTCCATGCCCTGCTGTACACTTCAAAAATATACAATTAAAATCAATTCATCCTCAAACATGTCATAACGGCAGGCTTCGTGGATCAGACCAGTGATCCATCTAGCTCAACATCCTCTTTCACAAACGGTCTAGCGCAGATGCTGACCGGGAAACCTAGAAGAAGCCTGCAAAGTGTGGTGTAGTGGTTAAAAGTGTGGTGTAGTGTAATGGTGTAGTGGACTCTAATCTGGAGAGACAGGTTTGATTTCACACTCCCCCATAGGAAGCCGCATGACCATGAGCAGGAGGCAGTGGTGGGATCCAAAAATTTTAATAACAGGTTCCGATGGTGGTGGGATTCAAACAGTGGCGCCACCGCACACACGCACCTCCAGTCCCTATTGGGCAGGGAGGTTGCTTTAGTAACCCCTTCTCGGCACTCAGAAAAAATTAGTAACCACTTCTAGAGAAGTGGTGAGAACTGGTTGGATCCCACCTCTGGCAGGAGGTGCAATAAAATCCCTTGCCCCAAAGTCTCAGAAACAGAGCTACACCATATCTTGCAGTCCAAACTATTAATCTGGAGAAAAAGTTTAGCTAATGAGGGGGCCCACCAATCTGCAAACTGCTTGAACATTTCTGGGGGAACCTGGTCCGGACCAGAGGCCTTATATGGCTTCAGTTGGTCAATCAAGAATTTGATATCGGCCTCAGTACATGGTGGCCAGGGAGGATCACTTACAAGACAACTGGTGTCAGGGGGACCTTGCAGTCAATGACTTGGCTCTAGCAGAAAGATTTCCATCAGTTCCTCCCTCCCATGATAGACCACTGCCTCCCCACTCTCCAAGGTGTTCCTAATGGTCCCCATAAGCAGGATCTGGGGGACAGTCTGGGCAACAACTTGAATTGGATAAGTCTCACTTCATGGGTCAAAAATTCCATCTCTGATAGATCCAAGCAAATTTTTGCACCACTAACAATCAATGAACCTCTCTCTTTAAAAATGTTTTTAAAAGTATCAAGGAATAGAAATGTAACTTCTTTTTTAAAAACCCCTAAGCTGTCCTAACACTTTGTTGATCTTTTACTCACAGCAGTGCTCTAGCTTCCACAAGCATCTACTGTCTGCTTAGAAGAACAAGTCATGCAGGATCAGGCCAATAGTCTATCAAAAGCAGCATCTTTTCACACTGAAGCGCACTTGGTGCCCCCCCCACCACCACCACACCACAGAAAGGGAATTATGGGCTCCCCTAGCAACGGGCATTCAAAGCTATACTGTGTCCAAACATGGCTAATAGTTATTGATGAAACTTTTCAAATTGCATTGTAAAGTCATCAAAGCAATGTGATTATCACCACAGCTCATGGAAGTAAGTTCTATGTGTGTTCTAGATATTATTTGTCCAGTACGCTTTTTTGTCTGTTCTGCTTTTTCACAGGTGGTCCAAGTTCTGGTATTTGGAGAGAAAAGTTTCTCTTTATCCACTTTTGCCACATTAGCCATCATTTTATGCACCTTTATGATATCTCCAAGACCCCATTAGCCACCTTTTTCCAAAACTGAAAAGCCCTAGACTGTTTAGCCTTTCCTTGCTGAGAAGGTGTCTCAGCTCCATAGTCACATTGCATATCCCTCTCTGAACTTTATTGTGGTAAAGGAAGTCCATTCTTCTACTGCATATTATGGCAGCCATTCTCTGCAAAGATAGAATAGGAGATATTGGCAGTTGTCAGATTGCAACCAGACACTCCATTAGTAAAATGTTTTATGGCCAAAACAAAAAAGAATAAATTAGAAACAGGAATAACAGAAGATGCTAAAGAATTCATGGTAGCTTAAAATGATGTAATATTCAAAGATACTTAATTTTCCAGCATCTTGTCATCGACAATCTAAGGAAAAGGAGTAATACAAAAGAAGCAAATAACATGTAATTTTCAAGCTAATTATGCTGGGTGCATTTATCTCTTTATCGCCTTTATATTTTAAAGACAGAACATAAAGCTAAAGAGGCAATAGTATTAAAATGAACAGTTTAAATCTTAACTTTTTCCCTTTGGTACTTGTTCTGTAATCTGCATGGCATAGCAGTTCCCAGACAACAATTAGAGTTTAGATACATTTCAAATGTTAGCAGACAAAAGAAGCCAGTGCCCTTGGTATCTCAGGGTGGTGATAATAAAAAGAGATGTCTAAAGTATCTGTCTACACAAGAGAATAAAGGGGATACAAAACAGACATTATAAAATAAAAGTTTAAGAAACCTTTGGGGGAACATTTCAGGCTTTCGTTGCACAAGACTGACAAAGCTCTGATCAGGGTTCCCTGGCTCAATTCACAGTCAGACGTTCAACAGGGAAAAATTAGTGAGAGGGGTGACGTTGCTGGGAGCAGCAGAGTGCCACTAGAAGGGGCTTTAATCTTCCCTGTCGTGCCATTTTTGGCTGTGAAAATGGCCACAAAGTAGGCCTGTTTGTCAGCTGCCAGGGACCATGTGTCCTGAATTGCACAGTCCCAGGACATGTGGTCCCAATCGCAAGACAAACATTGTGCAGGAGAGAAGGCTGAAACCTCTTCTCACTCTGCACCATCACTCTAAACAAAATGTTTGCTCACCAATACCTTTTACAGTGAGTCCCTGTTGGACTTTGAAGTCGAAGCAATGCAGATAGTAAGATATGACATCTAATAACGTGACCAGAACTACAGACCTTTGAAACAAAGCAAAAACTATTAGCATGATATATTGAACAGTACAGTAAATGATATTACGTAAAGCAATGTAGTATGAGCAGGATAATGCATACAGGATAGCACAACAGATAGTACATACTATGGCAGTTTCTGCACGGCCTCACAAGTGGAGGGGCATCGGCATAGTTGATGCCAGTGCACCCCCCAGGGCCATTCGCATGGTGCCCTGCAAACAGCCCCAGTGCCCCAACAGCCCACAGGGCTGCGTTCAGATGGGCACACCAGTGCAGATCCCTCTTGCCTTGTCTCCTGGCCGCTGTTGCACTGGAAAGGCCAGGGGACATGCCCCCAGAGGCCAAGAGGCATGTCCCCTGGCCTCTCCAGAGCGACATGATTGGGAGACAAGGTAAGAGGGATCTGCACCGGCATGGGGAAAATGCTGGCTTCCATCCAGTGCCGCTCGCTCAGCACCGAATGGAAGCCAGCGTTTTCCAAAAGACTCGCTCACTGAGTTAATCTGAAAAATGCGGTTGTGGGGGAAAACACTGCTGCTACTGTGCTGCAGCAGCAGTAGTTGTGCAATCCCCCCCCCCCCCCGGTATTTTTATCAGCCCCATGCCAATCTAAATGACCCGTGCAGAAGTGTCCTATATGTAGTGGTCTGGTTGAGTTTCCTTCTTTGTAAAAAGCACTTTCTTGAACCATTGCATTATAATATTGCTCTTTTACCTTTCTAGAAATGCCCTCCTGAACAAAAGTCTCGACAGGGATACTGGAAGAACTGTCTCCCCTGAAATGAACCTATATCACAGCTGTGTTCTTCATAATACGATCACCTTACAATCCCCTTGCTGGGGATGACCTAGGACCATGCCTTTTCTGTAGCTGCCCTACTGCTGTAGAACAGCCTACTGGAAGGGGTGAGGCAGGTTCCTATCCTTGGGGACTTCCAGTGAAGGTGTAACACAAGACTATTTCTAAAAGCTTACAGGCAGCTTGAATGGACTCTGGTTTCTTTTAGCCAGCTGTTTACTTGTTATAATTATGTGCATTAATTTAATAGAGGGCTAATTTTGTATTATTATTGCCACATGCCTTAGGTCCTTTGTTGTGGAAAAGGTGGAACATATAAATGGTTTAAGTAAATAAACAAATACAAAAGGTAGTTATAGGTTTATTTATAGTATTCAGAGTCATCCTGGTTTGCCAACTGAATCAGTCCACTCAATGAAGATCTTGTCTTCAACTCTGCTTTTCAAATGTGAATGAATAAATTTATTGTGCTGAAGCCATAGGCTGTAACATTACAGTCATAACACACAGTGAAAAAATACAATATGAAGTAAAACTTTAAGAGTCACAATGCAGCATTAAAACCATCCCTATGACCTACAATCAATGCAGAAAAATAAAATACATGGTATAAAATCTATAGTAGGGTAAAATAATAGATTAAAAGATAGACTATTAATTTACTGCTTCCTCATGGTTATCTGAAATGAATTTCCCCTTAACTTGATTGACAAATGTAACAAACCTAAGTTCTGGGAAACTGTGCTTCCTGGCCTCTCTTTGTAGTAGCTCCATTCATTGCCACACTGAATGCATCTGATGAAGTCAGATTTGGGGGTCATTGGTTTTCGGTTGACAAAAATGGAAGTGATACACTGTAAAAGTGAGACACTGACAAGTACTAGGGAGCACTGGGGCAGAACAGCACCACTCTCACTTGCAGGCCCTGTTCCATCCTGTTTTCCAAGGTGTCTGGCCACCAATGACCCTCCAAGGTCTATGCTTGGCAAGTGCTACCCATCTGGGTTTCCCACCACCTGGAAGGGCTTTTATCTCCCTCTCTACCACCACCTGGCCTTTGCAAGAACTACCAGTTGAGAAGACCAGGGCTCCCAGCTTCCCTTCCTGGTGTTGCCATTCTAAGGTCAAGTCTTGTGTTTGTGTCTTCCATTATCTAGCATCTGGTTACCACAGGGGTTGCTTACTGTACTTGTGCACCACTGAAGGAGTAGCCGCCTCCCAGCTGGCTGCTCCTGCCTTTCTCCTTTGACTCCTTTCATAAGAATGTGTCTGAAATGTGATCTATGTGGCACCGAAAACTGCTACCCTGTTTCCCCGAAAATTAGACCTACCCCAAAAATAAGCCCTAGCATGATTTTTCGGGATTTTTGGAGGATGCGTGAAATATAAGCCCTACTCCAAAAATAAGCCCTAGTTACATATTCCCTGGCGCAGCTGATCTGGTCACATGAGGGGTGCAAAAATAAGACATCCCCTGAAAATAAGTCCTAACGCATCTTTTGGAGCAAAAAATTAATATAAGACCTGTATTGTCGAAGGCTTCCACGGCCGGAATCACTGAGGTGCTGTCTGGTTTCCGGGCTGCATGGCCATGTTCTAGCAGCATTCTCTCCTGATGTTTCACCTGCATCTGTGGCTGGCATCTTCAGAGGATCTGATGATCATCAGTAGTAGTCATCAGATCCTCTGAAGATGCCAGCCACAGATGCAGGTGGAACATCAGGAGAGAATGCTGCTAGAACACGGCCATACAGCCCAGAAATCAGACAGCACTCCAATATAAGATCTGTTTCCCTGGAACAGGGGTACCAGCATTAAGCTTATACAACATATATTAAAAAGAAAATGCCTTCATGCATACCATCAGCACAGCAACAGATTGAGAAAGGGATCCAAAAGAAAAGTGTAAAATGCCATTCCTCCAGTTCTTCCCCCAAATATCCCTTAGTCGAGTTAACCTAAGGCAGGCTCTTTAACTTAAAAGTTACAGTGGGTCTAAAGGATGTCTACATGAGGCCTCTGCTGAGACCTGCAATCCTGCACACAGAAATGGCCACCCAGCAGACCCCAGGTGACAGCTCTGCCTGCCTCAACAGAATCAGCACAAAAGACCCCCTCCCTCCTCACAGCAAGGACCTTTTACATCTCTGTTTGCCTACCGATCCTGGACAGGGCATGTCAAAGAAGCTTTACCTGAAGTAAAGACTTCAAGAAGTCTCCAAAAAGCATCTTAAGGCTTCCAAATCTCTATTCCCTGCTGGGTATTACTCTTCCAGATGGAGAAGCATACGGGGTTTGGCAGTTAAGAACAGTGGTGTAGTAGTCAAGTGGTTAAGAGTGGTGGATTCTAATATGGAAAATCGGGTTTGTTTCCCCACTTCTACACATGAGCCTGTTGTGGTGAGAGGAAGGGAAGGGTTTTGTAAGCTGCTTTGAGACTCTTTACTGTTGAGCAAAGAGGGATATACATCCATACTCTTCTTCTTCTTGATTTTCTCATTAAATCCAGCCAGGTTTTCCATTTGCATTTCTAAAACCTGGTTGAGATGAACAACTGACTTCCCCCACCCACACCCACACCTGTACTCTGTCAAGAAAGAAAAAATCATTTTAAAACTCAAGGTGAAGATTTTGTTCAGTTCAGCTTTAAAGCAAAATGCATTTCTTCACAAGGACATTTCCCTTTATTGAGATGTTTACGTCCCACTTCTCCAAATATTATTTACGCACAGAAGCTCACAACAAAACAACTTATCTGTCCAATAATAATACACTGATGAAAGTACACTAGATTGAATTTGTTGGCCTCCTTCTTATATTCCCTTCTGTTAAACTGGATCTAACTACACCCTGTCTGGCACCTAAAAGGCCTGGCAGAGGGCCTTCTGGGTCATGGTACCAAAACTCTGGAATTCTGTCTCCAGGTAGATTTGTCTGTCCTTTTTTGTTACCATCTTCCACCAGCAAGTGAAGGCTTCTTTGTTTTGATTGTGGTGGGTTTTCTGGGTTGTGAGGCCGTGGGCTGGTGGATCTTGTTCCTAACATTTCGCCTGTGTCCAGACTTCCCTCTGTAATACACCTTTGAAGATGCCAGCCACAGATTCAGGTGAAACGTTAGGAACAAGATCCACCAGACCACAGCCACACAGTCCGGAAAACCCACCACAACCAGTTGAATCCGGCCATGAAAGCCTTCGACAATACTTCTTTGTTTTGTTCAGTGATCTCTCCTTACTACTCAATGTTTTAATTCTTAAATAATTTTCATGCCTTTGTGTGATTTTAGCTCTAGTTTTAATTGTTGTGATGATGTGTTGTTGTCGATGTTGTCATTCTAATGGTTTAAAAATATGATTTTACTAGATTTGTTTTAATTTGTTAGTCACCTGGATAGCTCTCATAAGAGCAGAAAGGCAGGACATACATTTTGTAAAACAAAACAAAATAGATAAAATAAAACACAGAAAATTTGGAGCTAGGCAAATAATTGCTGTGAGGGAGTTCCAAAGTAAAAAGATAAAGGTCCCCTGTGCAAGCGCTGGGTCATTACTTACCCATGGAGTGATGTCACATGTTACTAGGCAGACTATTCTATGGGTTGATTTGCCATTACCTTTTCCAGTCATTTACCCCCATCAAGCCAGGTATTCATTTTACTGACCTCAGAAAGTTAGAAGGCTGAGTAGACCTTGAGCCAGCTGCCTGAAACCGACTTCTGTCAGGATCAAACTCATGTCATCAGCAGAGCTTGGGCTGCAGTACTGTGGCTTATCACTGTGCGCCAAGGAGCTCCAGAGTAAAGGCACCACAAAAGGTAGAAAAAGTTAGTGGGTGGAGTCTGGATCATATTTATGATATCCATTGCTGCATCGTGTTTAAGCAAAATGAGTGCACAGTTCTGGTTGGCACACAGTAAGCAGCAGTATGCTTCCTTGCAGATACCATGCACTGCCAAAGAGTAAACTGCCAGACTCAAACACAACTGAATTCATTTCATTCCTTTTTGTTTTACACACCTGAGGAAGAGCACGAGATCATTTCTCTCTCAAAAGTATTTCATAATTCAAATAGTTCAGACCCTCTTGTTATTTATTTATTTGGAAGGATTGATTAAAAGTGCCCATCATGCCTCTCCCACACCCAGTGCATTTGCCAAAATATGAAATCACATGCAATTTAAATGAAACAGACATGGTGTCCAATTTGAGAACTCCCTCCAGGGAAAGCCACCTTCCCAACCTCCTCTAAAAAAGAGACAGACATGCCTCCCAGCCAGAATAAAATAGTTGTTTAAAACTCCCAAGCCTTTTTGATACACTCCACTGCTGTCAGAACTAGAGGAAAAGTAAATCAAGATTGCAGCACCTTCGCATTAAAAAACAAACAACGTTAGACTGTTGCTTCTGCAATCTAAATCCGTTTGCTGAAATGCAGCATGGCTCTGTGGTATCTGAAGTACTTTCTGTTCCTGTATGAAGGTGCTCTGTTCCTGTAGGAAGGTGAGTTCTGAGACAAAGGCTGCTGATGCATGCCCCATGGCTGTTTGCTTTGCAGTGGGGTTTCCCCCCATTTTATTGTTCATGCCAGGGGCTGCCATTTTGACCATGCCCTGCTTCCTTATTGTGTCTGCAGCCTCTATTTGGGTTGCTCCATTTGCCTTACAAAAACCCCAGCATTTAAAATAAAAACTAGGAAGCCCCTCCAAACTTTCCGAAATGCTGGCCTGAAGAGTGGGTGAATCTGTTGCTGCAGTGTAGGTGTGGGAAGGTGGGGAGGAGTGGGAAAACTCAAAGCAGGCTGAATGTACTGTTTTCCTCCACTTTCCCTGTGCAGATAGGGAAAATGTCACACTTTACCCACTTTCAGAAACCTTGGGGATTCTCTGATCTGTGGCACGGTAAGTTCAGGAGTGTGGAAAACATGTGCACAGCTGAGAATCTGAGCTGAAGGATATGTACTCTCACTGCAGAGCAGCCCACAAGTGCATAAATGGCCAAAGAGTGGGACAAAATGTAATAAATAATGTGATAGACATCCTTTCACCAGCAAATATTATTT
Source organism: Sphaerodactylus townsendi (assembly GCF_021028975.2). Classification (NCBI taxonomy): domain Eukaryota; kingdom Metazoa; phylum Chordata; class Lepidosauria; order Squamata; family Sphaerodactylidae; genus Sphaerodactylus; species Sphaerodactylus townsendi. The sequence goes on along the minus strand of NC_059437.1, from coordinate 25,739,702 downwards.
TTCAGTGGTCCACTGAATAGGACTTCTGAATCCACAAGGATTTAGCCATGGCTAATAGCCATTTGACTATCTCGTGACCTAACTTACATCATGGTGTGGTTGTAACAATAAATGGAGGAGGGAAGGCTACTGAATGCTATACTGAAGTCCTTGGCGGAAGCTTGACTATAAATAGGAATCTGACTATAATTTAAAATCTCTCATCAGAAGACCACTGTCCTCAGGGATTAGGCAAGCAGAATCTAAAGACAGAGCCTTATTGGTGGTGGCAGGCAGGATGTGAACTATTTTCTTCAGAGATACTTGACTAGCAACTGCTTTATCAGCTGTGCTGCACCAGATGAAGACAAATTGATTCTCCCAGTCTTGCAATTAATTTATTATTATCAGCGCAGCATACATAGTTCCCCTCCCATAGTTCCCCTCCCAACTGAACACATTTTTATTCTTCTAGACATTTGGGATTTAACTACTAGTGTAATTTTATTGTTCAGCTATGCTTGGATTTTTATTATTAAAGTGTCTTCTCATTAATATATACTACATGTTTAAGTTGTTTTCTCTTATGCAAATTGTCTTGAGAACATTTGTGTTAAATGGTGTCAAAGGAATACAGTAAATGTATATGATGATACAATAAATAATCTCACTGCTGTTTTCTCTTCTGGTTAGGGGATTAAGTCCAAGTGTGTCTGGTAAGTCCAAAGCTCGATGAGTTTGTTTTGTGCTGAATTCTACTCCAATTTCAGTTGAACCAGGATAATTTCTTAAACTAATCCTGGAAATGCAACATGCACTATTGGACACAGCTTTCCAATTCCATCTGTTTATTTGCTTCTTCTACCCTTATATATACAAATCCACGGATGTAACACAGCAAATCTTGTGCAACTGCATCAACATTACATATACAACCATAAGAAAATATCCAAGCCGAAGATATACATGGAAATTGCTGCCTCGTCCTGATATTCTGGAATATTATTAAGAATTTGGAATTCTCAGTGAAACAAACCTTTCCTCCCACAATAAATCCAGGGGACCAGATTTCAACTATGGTTTAATTCCATGCTACCAAGACAGAAATGTGCTCATGAGTCATGTCATTCCTTAATTCTGCTCTGGAACTGGAATGAAAGCCCCCAGAGTGGAATAGTGGTCCTTGGAGGTAGCCTGATTGTTCTGCAAATGGAATGATGACTCCCAAAGTTGAATGATGGCCCCTGGAACAGGACTTAGTAGACTATAACTGGAATGTCAGCCCAGAGACCATCATTTCACTCTGGGGGCTGGCATTCCAGGTTCAGGGCAGGTTTCTTGTTCCACATTTTCATTGCAACTTTTGTGTGGTATAATATATTTCAGTGGAGCCGATGTATGTCAACCTTCATTCTGGGGTCCAATTATGACCAATGGGCCTTCTGGCCTCTCCCTTTGTTTCAAATTGGCATCCTTACCATTCATGTTAGTACATCATGCCAACAAACAAAAAGGGATGAAGGAGGTGGAGATCTGCAATGAAATATGTAGCAAAGCGTGTCTGCACAGTGCCCTGTGCAAAATCAAGAGGGAGAGGGTTACAAGGGACACTGGAGAATTCATACCTGATCATTTTCACTTCAGAAAGAAAGCCAAATTCAGAGATAAATTTAGATGATAATTTTGGAAGCATCCCTCATAGAAGAGCCCTAGTAGTTTCAAGAAACATCTGTGGGCTCTTTATGTTGGCTGTGCTCTTCCTCCTGTCCCTGAAGAAGACCATCCAAAATCCCACTCTAGATATCTCTCAGGAAATCCACACATGGCTGCATGATATACTGTTGTAATCATTCTCCTCCTGGATTTTTCTGCCCAGAGACAATAGCCAGTGATATAAACAAACAAACAAACATGTGGATTTCCCCTTTATTCCCAACTTTTGTCTTACAGTCACAATTCACAACAAATGTTAAATTATGTATCTGTCTTCTTCCCCAGCTGTCTTCTGTGCTGAGACAGTAGTTCATTTTTGGCTTGCTCATCTCACTGGTGATCTACAAGCAGATGTTGCAAATGAAATCGGAAACCCGCTGCCTTTGACATGTATTATCCCCATGCCAGATGGCAGGGGAAGGCTGACACTACCTGCCGTGAGAAGGGGATTGTGTTTGACACATCCAGCGTTTCAATGAGCAACATGGCACTTCTGGCCAAACTTCTCATCTGGTCCATCAAATGGCATTTGACAGGGCTAGTCATCTGACTGCTAGACTAGGTAAGTGTCTGGCTACATTTACATGACATAATGAGAAGAAATATGGCTTTGCCGAGTGAGCAAAAAGGCAAGAAGCCAGTGCTGAAAACAGCATGGTGGAAAAAAAGTCATTTTGATTATTCACCAGGTTCCACACTGTTTTAGTCCTAGCTTTTGTTATCAGTCTTCTCAGAGACCACAGTGTAAATTTCTTACATTGAATGACCACAATGTTTTTTACTGGGAAAATGTTCATCATTAGGTTGGGTGGAAAAATGGCAAATATAAGGCAAGAGTTCTTTCATGGACTTTTACAGCAGAGGGTACATTAATATATGAACAGGTCTGTCAGGATATTGAAAATTGCAAGGTGGTCATATGCTGGTCTAGAATGACTGGAATGTAACAGTCAGCAGAATTGTAAAGGTCGGAGCCTCTCTGTCTGGGTCTGCAGTGATTGGCATGTAACAGTCAGCAGAATTGTAAAGGTCGGAGCCTCTCTGTCTGGGTCTGCAGTGATTGGCATGTAACAGTCAGCAGAAGTGAAAAGGTCACAGGCCAGGATGATTAGATCATCTAGCTAATGATTTGCTGGACAAAACTATATAAGAAGACTGCATACCCAATTCAGTACCTCTCCTTCACCTTCAGGTTCGGGCTCAGATTGTTGTCAGAGTAGAGAGTGGATAGTTATTGTTATTTTTGTTCCTTTGAGAAACAAGAGATAAAGTATTCCTGTTGGGACTAAATCTACTGTCTGAGTGTTTCTTTTTCTTATACTGCAAGCAGTTACCTCCTGTTCTAGCAAGGGTGAGTTGGCACCTAGTCCTTCCGCTGTGCACTAGGCCAACAAGGTCTTCATGGGGCCTTTCCCCCTCACAAATTATTCAAGAATTGTAATATATATGAAGTGATTAAAATATGAGTTGTCAATGATAGTTACTGATGATTATGTCCGATGCTGAGGTAAATTATAGATCAGGGAGAACAAGTTCTGGTTTTTGAGGTAAAATCTTCCTCCCCCTTCTCCCTACCCCCAGAACTCACAGAGACATCTTTAATTTACTTTAAAAAAGTTTATTGTCACTTTCAAAGAAGGGTAAACATTTAGTTAGGTTGTCAGATATAAACTTCATTTAAATACATCCCCAACATTTGATGCTAGGTTTCTTTTAGAGTGTTACTGTATCACAATATAAACTCACAAACAGGCTACTTGGATCTGGTGAAAGAAAATTTTGCTTTTTAGGCTCAGTAAGATCTGTTCCTTTTACTGCAGCCACTAGCCAAAGAGATGAACACTGGCAGAGCTGTCCAATTTACATTAGGGCCCCCACCCTGGAGACAAGGTTAGCTTATCTCTTAGCCTGATCCAATACTTAAAGCCTAACCTCCTTAAGGCCTAACCTAATGCCAGGAAACACTGAAGACAGCAGGAAAAGAGGAAGACTCAATATGAAATAGATTAATTCAATAAAGGAATCCACAGCTCTCATTTTTCAAGACTTGAGCAAAACTGACAACAATAAGATGTTTTTGGAGGTTATTAATTCATAGGGTCAGAAGCCACTGGAAGGCACTTATCCACACAACCTCCTGTCTCCCTAAAATAGCTTCCATTGCCTAACATCCTTTCCTTATTCAACTCCTCTCCATCCCCCTCCTTCAGTTATTCCGCAGCCTCCCATTGGTTGATGTTGCTGGGGTGTAGCATACTCCCCCTATTGGCAAGGATGTGTCATGAGCAGCAGAACTAAAGGCCATCCATCAGAGAGTGTCATTCAGTAAGTGATCCAGATTCCAGGCTAGCCAGGATCCATTCATGTACCAAGCTTGGTACATTTCTATACCAAGCTTGGTACATTTCTATACCGCCCGATCCTTCGGGGATCGGGCAGTATAGAAATCCAAGAAATAAATAAAATAAATAAATAAAATAATGTAACACTTGGGAGGTGAACATCAGAGGAAAAAACAGGAAGCAGGCAGGCACCCTTCCACTCTGCCGGATAGAGCATTAGCTTCTCATTCAGGTGGTCCCAGATTCAACCTACAGTGGCTCCTTTTTTTTAAAGGGGCAGGTAGTAGGTGATGTTGAAAGACCTTTGCCTGAAACCCTGAAAAGCCACTGAAATTGACAAGCCAATGGTCTGACTCAGCATAAGGCCCCTTCATATGTGTTCATCCATTGCAGATCTTCCATCCCTTCATCCAAGAAGCAGTTCAATTGAATTTTAATTACCATTTGTAAGGGGTTTGATTTGTGACAGCAGCTCTAAAAGACAAATTTAGCTGAAAAGCAGAATTTTTAAATCCATAAATTCCTGGAAATAAGATGAAGGACCCTATGGGCCACAATCTGATTCAGTACCACATATCTTATTTCCTTTCATCAGTATTGACCAAGTCCTACAGCAGCCATTAACAGCTTTAAAAAAGGGGGAAAGATTATGATTAGATTCAAAAGGTGCACCACCACCAAAAATAAACTGTGGCAATTAAATATTGCCTTCATTAAAAATGCAGCTGTTAATCCAGTTAAATTCCAGGGAGAATGTTAATGCTTAGTTTGCTTCTCCAAAAATGTCAATTTCTTTAAAAATACAGTGGAAATACATCAGCACACAAGAGACAATCATTGATTTTTCCAAATAAAAAGAATTTGTGCAATTCAGAATGGTATTCTAAGGACATTTGAATCACAAGAAGTTTTCGGATGCAGCAAAGGCGATACATTCATGTACATTTGTAAGCATCTCCACTTTCAATTCTCACTTTTCTGCAGCATGAAAGGAGTTGGGAAAAGGGGTAACATTATAATTCTCTTGTTGTTAGATCTGATGCTGCATCGGTCTGACAGGAGTTAATTTCCATCCTTTTCACACTATCTGTAAATATACAGGATGAAAACACAAGTAAAGATGACATTATACCAGCAAGAGAAAGGGCAATAAATAAAAGGCACCACAAACCAACAGCCGCTTCATTTCTGACAACCATTAAATATGAGGCAAAGCTGCAAGGGACATTTCAGCAAGTACTGGATTTGCAAGAATCTGATTTTCTTTTTAACCCTCTGGACATGACCTCAGGAGAGGGCGCTTCAAATGTATCTAGACCAAACTTCGTCCTATTTACAGATTTTTCTAGTCACCAGGGCATTGCATGTACCATATCTCAGTTTCCTGTGTGCTGTGGAAATACCTCAGTAGTCCTGAGATGAGACCCCATCAGTTACTGAATCAGGGGAGTCCAAGCATATTTCACGTGACATTAGAGAAACTAAGGCCGTTTCCACATGGCCCCCCTTTCAGGCTTCCCATCACGCCCGGCAAGAATTCTTGCCGGGCGTGGGGCGTGACTAGCCGGGCGGATTCTATGGTGGCGCGCTCCCGCGATGGAGCTGCTCTCTGCCCCACCTTTATCTCTGCATCGTTCAGATGCTGTCGAGCCTGCTGGCCTCCAAAGCCCCGCCCACGCTGCCCTCCGACCTCCAGGGGTCGGAGGACAGTGAGGGAGGGGCTTCGGAAGCCAGCAGGCCGACAACGGGGACAAGGTAAGTGGGAAAGGGAAGGGAAACAGCATGTTCCCGGCGGTGCTGTTCACACCGCGCCACTGGGAACACGCTGTTGGGGCAAAAACAACCCTTTAAAGGGTTGTTTTTTAGGGCGGCCTGACGCCGCCCTGGGGGAGGGGGAGCGAAGCCAGGTCGGCACTGCTGCGTTGCAGCAGCGCTGCCTGTGTGAATGGCTCCCTGGGAACGGCGTTTTTGCCGTCCCCAGGGCGCCATAAAATGGCCGTGCGGAAACGGCCTCACAAAATGTTCATAGCTTTTGAGGGTCTGGCCCCTCCCGCACATGCAGAATAACACACTTTCAATCCACTTTCACTGTTGATGGCAAATGGATTTTGCTATTCTGCACTGCTGGAATGTGCATTGAAAGTGGATTGAAAGTGCATTATTCTTCATGTGCGCAAGGGGCCAAAGATGAGATGTTTGTGGGGAAAGAATCTGTATACCATGTGTGCACACTCCATGGGAGCGCTGATAGAGGCCAGACTGTTTTCCAATGAATAGTGTTAGCCTTGCCCTTGACACCCCAATATATATTATTTCATAATATTTTCCTATTAAACTACGTAGGCAAAAGCCACCTCTCATATTTTTGTGTGGTTAGCAGAGTGTCCAAGCTGAAAGCAGGTCCCAGGCAAAAGGTCTGTTTGCAAGATTAAATCAATGGATGAGTTACTCCTGCATAACCTGGAGGTCTCATTTTGTTTGTGGGCATGATCTTGATTACCACACCTTGCAAAGAAACTGTTAAAAGACAAAGAATATGGAAAGCCAACTTGCTATCAAACACTGCACTTCCTATCTCTTCTGGGAACCCAGGTCAGCAACAAATAGTTGTTCCTTTGCATTTCCTTCCCTTTGTCATGACTCTCCTAAAACCACTTACCTTATCCTGATCTAATGTCTCTGTCAAATCTGAATATCCTGGGCAGTGACTCTCAAGAGTTAATCTGCATGGAAGCCTTTCAGCGTTTCCTCGTTTAGCTTAACAAAGCAATTTTGGCCCCATTGTCCCGGGTTTAGCAGTAGCTGAGCTGACTAATTACCTCAGCACCCCCAAACCCAGCACAGATGTGAAACTTAGTGTGATTGGTTCCTTTCCCACCAAGGAACGACCCACCTTATAAAAGTTTAGCTCACTCCAACTCCAGTGCTCTTACTAGCCTGTATCTCCCTTGGTCTGGTCAGTTTGAGACACAATTTCGTCCTTCATTGGGTTTCTGTGCTGGCGTGGAATCCCTGCCTTCTAATTCTACTCTTCTAAGAATCATTAGGTAACGTATTACCCCACAACAACCCCCATTCCCTTCTCTAGCATCCAATCTATCTTTCAAACCTGCTTATATTCTAGGAAACTTGAATGTATGTGCTTTTGTGTCTTACTGTGTGTACGCATTTTTGAACCAAATTTATATAAAACGTTTAAACTCAATTTGGACTCTTGCATTACTCTGTGGAATATTCATTGCCAGAATTCCTTCCCTGTATTATACAGTCTAAAAGATCTCCTCTTGGCCCCTCTTGCTGCCAACGTGAGTGTTCATTCCCCTTTGCTACTTTTAAAAACCATATGTGTGCTGTTACACTTTTAGCAGCTGGTGGAGATTCCCTTTAATAAAGTCCTTACCCCTGTTAGGCCAGTAACAATAGGCTTGGCTCCACTGAAATGGGGTCTCAAAACTGAATTCTTCCTCTCCCATATGTAGAATGCATGCCATTTATATCGGAGAAAATACAGGATTACATTAAAACAAGTCACTCAGAGGGAAAGCTTGACATGTCCCTTCAGGTTTTACTTATTTTCAACTCTAGCCTTCTTAATTTCTCCCTCAGAAGTCAGTAGGAGCCAAGAGAGGTGTCGCCATATCTAGGCACTGAACTCACTGAATGTGGGAGAATGAAATCACTACTGTTTCTCTAAAAAGTGTGATTTCCTTGCACTTCTGTTATGCTAAAAGAAATTCGCACAGAGAATGAGCAAACAAGCAACCAAGCAGGCAGTACTGAAAGGGCTGACAGATGCCTATAGCTGTTGGTTTTGACAACAGCTGTTATAGTCATCAGGAGGCCTCTGAGCACAGGCTGTTGTGTCAACCAGACTACAGAGACTTACCTGACCCAGAGATTTTACAAAAGTCTGGGCAACAGCCAAATACTTAGGTTTTCAAAACGAATCCTTTATTTCTGCTGGCATTGCATCTTAAGTGGTAAAATGCTGACCATGGGTAAAAGCCATATGCTTAGCAGAAGCAAAAGAGGAGTCAAAAACAACTCGAGGGCACTAGAGAGTTGACTCGCATTGTACATTCATTTCCCCAGACTGCACACTCAAACCCTTTCTTTTTGCTCCCAGATGCTTCCTTTTATTAGGGCTTGCTCCAAAAGTTCAAACATAAACACTTCTCAACTTAGGCCTCCCTAGCTGGAGATCTTTAAATATCATCCTTGCCTGAAGTGCTCCAATCTTTAAGGAAGACAAAACCTGGGGATCTAGATATGCCACAACGTATCAAAGGATGAACAAATGCAAAAGGCTTTGTTTCTTGTTCTAGAGCAAAGGAATGGCTGAGGAAAAGAAAACTTTGGCCAGCCAGATTGTATTGGCTAACTGGACCTCATAATGTTTTTCATCCACAGGAATATTCTGCTTAAATAACTCCCATGACACTTGTTTTCCTATGATGCAATATATTATCTTGGTGTTCGGTCACTCTAGGGCACCTTCGCTCAACCAGTTTTAATGTATTCACCGTTACATATAACCAGCCAGACTTAGGAAGTTTGTCCCCAAAACAGATTTATAGCGTGTAACACTAAAGTGTGTCAGCATGCCAACTTGGAAGCAACAGGTACATCAAGAATGCCTTTCCTTCCGCAAAAAAAGCAAAATATGTGGAATAGCAACAACAGATCTTGTAAGACATAAAACAACATAATCTAAGGAAAACATTGGCAAGGAAAGAGACAACACATCCCACCTTAGTTGATATTACTGCTGCATTCTAATCTTCAGTGATAGGATGTGGAAAGATTCTATGGCATTTAAAATAGTACAGCAGCACTCCCATGTGGTTCAGTGGTGAACTGATGACTTTAACATTATTTGCAGCTCAGTTGCAAAAATGAAAGCTTTAGGCCTGGTAATCTTGAAATTCATATTCACTTCATGCATTTGCTTACTGAATGAGACAGAACTTTAAAACTGCCTGAGAGCAACTGAGCAAAGTTTAATGTGCATTGAAAGCTTTATCGTGAGCACTTCGATTTTTATACTGAATAATATTTATAAAATATGAATACAGGCAAAGGGCAAATTTCCAGTCACTTCCATACCTACGTTTCATGATATAACCCAATAGTCTGCCCTGGGGGGGTGGGGGGGGGGATGTTCAGCATATGGTGAAAAAACAGCTCCTTTCAATGTTAATTTATTCTGTGTAGTTGACCCACCTGATAAAGTCCTTTTTAAAACCTGTACTTAGATTTTGAACAAAATTAGAATTCATGAATCTGCAGTGTACGTGGATCTTATTTTCATTTGTGAACACTGGGCATGATGACACCAAGAACTTTTCTTTTCATTCATTCATTCATTCATTCATTCATTCATTCATTCATTCATTCATTTCTTTTCTTTTCTTTTCTTTTCATTTCATTCTTTTCATTTAATTTTCATTTAATTTTCATTAGAGAGAAGCTTAAGCATGTTCTGTTTGTGCACTGAAATAGGAGAATTTTACGGCAGCAGTCTAAGGAGTGAGCCTGAATTTAGTGCCTGAAATGTACAAAATCTGGAATACACAATTCTTAGTTTGGGATGGATTGCACCAATTACCAGTGTGTATACTTTTCACAACAGAAATAGCAAATATACCTATGCCAAGAAGGAGCTGAAAGGAAAAAATGGCTCATGATACATTTTTATATGAAAAAAATCCAGTAAAGGAACAAGTAGCTTCTGAAGAGGTTGTCTCAGATTTCTGACAAGTCCTCCAAGCCCCAGACATAAAGTGAGGCTCCACTGTTAATGTGATCTCCTTGTTCATTTGCACCTTCCTGGAAAGAAATTAAGCATGAAATTAACTAATTATGTCGGATTCATGCTCTTTATAACAATTTCTGAGAAGTCACTAATGGCCTTTTCATTCAAGAGATAATTAAAGGTTGATACTAGGAGCAGGTAGAAGTCACAGAGTGATCCACTTAGAGAGCAATCCTGTTCAGGCCTACAGAGAATCCTGTTCAGGCCTATTCAATGGGGTTTACTCCCAGGAAAGCATTCTTATGGTTGCAGGACTAACAGTTCACTGGCTGTCTTCAGATTAGGAGTACATAGTGTCTTAATGGATGCTACAATGGTTGTAGGAACAGATCAGGTTCACCTGGTGAAGTCTTTTTTGCTAGGCACTTCTTATACCTATGCTTAAGAAATTCTGATTTCTGCTTTATATCTTTGAAAGAGTTTAGCGGAGTGTGGGGATTCTAGTTACTGTTACATGGAATTTTTCACTAGGCTAGTTTTTTCACTGTACAAATAGTAATTCAGGTCTTCTCATTTACAAGTTTTCTGGCTGTTGGCAGAGGTGGAGCGAGGGGAAACTGCGCCCGGGGCTACACCACTGGCTGTTGGCAACCATTGGTCCCCTGACTTACCTTAGCAATATTTCCAGGGTGGATGCTAAGGTGTCATTCTATCAGCACAGCTGCAGTTGCACCAATGGAATGGCACTTCCATATGCAGAGGAAGGGAGGATGATTTTGCCAATCTTCCCCTTTTATGGCACACTCTCAATTTGCCACTATCCCACCTGGCTCACTGTCCCCGGGGGTCCAGTGACCCATTATTGCAAGGGATACACGAGGTTGTAGTGAGGAAGAAATTATCCTAAAGCACAACTCAGCTTGCACTGCTTAGGATTCAACCCCTCGGTTTTCTTTTTAAAAAAATAAGAATAGATCATGATAAATAAGTTAGGCCATCCCTGCTTTCTAACATGTCATTATGTGACATTATCTTGCAGACTGCCACGTCTGTTTCCATTTTAAGTTAACAAACTTGCAACTGCAGATTTTAAAAAAATCATCTACAGAGAGCTAAATTCTATGCATGGACTTCCACACAGAATGCCCCCCCCCTTTTCTTGGCCACTGTGGAGTTGCTTCACGATTCGGTAAATCTTACCTTTGACAACTGAATGGAGCATATTTATGAATGACTTTATATGATCCTTTCTTTGTCACTTTCTAACCTTTCCTCTGAAATGCATCAATTAAAAAGCATCTGTAAACAGTAACGCAGTCACATTCAATTAAACGTTTCTGAATCTTCCAGGTGGCGCCTGGAGATCTCCCAGAATTATAACTACAGTGATCAGTTCCCCTGGAGAAAATGGTCTCTTCCACACATGCAGAATAATGTACTTTCGATCCACTTCCAATGCACTTTGTGACTGTTGGCAGAGGTTTTACTGTGCAGAATAGCAAAGTCCACTTGCAAACAATAGTGAAAGTGGGTTGAAAGTGCATTATTCTGCATGTGAGGAATGGGCCAATGACTGCTTTGGAGAGTGGGCTATATGGCATTAGGGCAGTGATGGCGAACCTTTTTGAGACCGAGTGCCCAAATTGCAACCCAAACCTCACTTATTTATCGCAAAGTGCCAACCCGGCAATTTAACCTGAATGCTGAGGTTTTAGTTTAGAAAAAAACGGTTGGCTCCCTCTTCCTCTGCCCCACCTGCTCGAGCTGGGGCCAGCCTACTGTAGCCTCCATCAAGTTCCCCACGCACTGTTCTGTGTCTCTCTAGCATCTCTGCCTCCTCTGCGCCCGCGCCCCCCCCCCCACGGGCAGCAGCCACCCGGAGCACAGGCACCAGGCTCGCCAACGAGTCCTCTCTGCTCACCGCAGTGCGCGCACATCGTGCTCAGTGGCCCAGGCCAGCCTAGATGTGTATGTGTGTGTGGGAGGGTGATTTTCCGCCCCCCACATGACGAACTCTGTGCGCACGTGCCCGTAGGTTTACCATCACTGCATTAGGATTTTCTTCAAACTTCAGCGGACAAGCTACCTCTTGAACCAGTAGGTGCAGTGGTCAAAGTGTCGGACAAAGATCTAGGAGATCCAGATTCGAATCCCCACTCTGTCACAGAAGATTGATGGGTAACCTTGGCCAGGCATTCTCTCTCAGCCTAACCTGCTTCACGGGATTGCTGCATGTGAAACAACAATCACATGTTGTGATTTGGGTCCCATTAGGGAAAGAAAGGAAGAAGCTGTAAAGAATTGAAAGGGAATGTGACCTCTTTGCTCTCCCAAGGAATGTCATAGGCAAGGGAGTCTTCCCTAGAAGCCAGTGGACTGCAGCAAAGGGGACCATGTGTGAGGAACCAGGCCCCTAGCCACAACTGCAGAGATGAGAAAGGGCTAACAGAGGCATTAGTTCTCCTGCCGTGTCTCTTCCCCAAGCCTGAAGCAACGAGCTCCATTGTTCCATAGATATAGATAGGAGATGTATTGTTTCTTAAAGAGACAGTGACTCTATAGTTCACTGATGAGAAAGGGAGTCTTTGTGGGCTGAGAACCAAGATAAAGTAACAAGCTTCCCCACACCCAAGACTTAAACTTCATAAATGGTTGCGAGTATGAACGCTGGCAGCCCCTGAAGAATAGCATTTCTACCCAAACTGCCTCGAGAAATTAGTAGCCAGCACATCTCTCAAGTTAATTTCTACCAAGTGTATTAATAGAAACAAGTATTATGTGTAATTTTTTTCTGAGGTCAAAATATGGACTGTGGCAGTGTTTTGGCACAGAGTACTTCAACCTATGCCAATAAGCCAATAAATATCTACACAGAGAGGATGGAAAAAAGATTCTTATTGAGAAAAATGAACATTGGCTTAGACTCTAAAGAGAAATTCATGTTGATTTTGTCTCCTTTTTATAAGTTTCTACTCAGGCAATAAAGACAGATGTCTACCACAATGCCATTAATGTTATTGCCATCTTTATTAGTATATTTTTACCACAGGAGACAAGATGTTATTCTTTCTAATCTCAAATATGATGTTTAATAGGATCATTCCAGACACGTCTCCTCTGGTAGCTATTTTATTACATTTGCTGTAGATGATGCAATATGCAATTATCTGCCTTGTTATTGCTGCTGCAGCTTCTGGATTAGAAGCCAAAACCACCATTTACTGGAAGAAGCTGATTTTATGACTTGATATTGATGAAAAAATATTCATGACCATACCCCCTTACAACCACTGCTCATTGTTGCATCATGAAGAAGCCTCCAGGCCATTCCACAGAAATATGTTGCATGTAAATAATAACAGAAATGCACGGTACTTAGCAGACTCCTACACCCACTCGTGCACTAACCAGCATCTTCTGTGGGTGATCTACACAGCAAATCCCTACAATAGTTACCCATAGTTAACATTACGGTCCTGATCCCAGCCTCGTGGAACATGCTGCCGAGTAACATCAGGGCCCTGACCCAATTCCATAGGGCCTATAAAACGGAGCTGTTCCACCGGGCCATTCCATCAAGACAGCCGCATGTTTCCCGATTATGATATCTCCCCTGAGCCTCCCGAGGGAGAAATAATATGTCTCACCATCTGGAGTTTTTAGCTGGATTGTTTTAAATGGTTTTAGGATTTGTTTTTATTGATTGTATGAATTTTATGTATGTTTTTAGGCTTCACGTCATTGTAAGCCACCCTGAGCCCTTTTGAGGTACGGCAGGGTATAAATATAAAATAAATAAATAAATATAAATATAAATATTCAAAATGCTAATCCCGATGCTGGTGACTTCTCATCCCCAGGAATAATCAGGGATAAGCATAAAGTACAAAACAATGGTTTAATTAAATTAACTATTGACAATATGATTGTCTGGACTGGGGTCACTTTATTAAGACAAGGTTTATAAAATAAGAAACTGTAACCATACCTTGCAGTTGGTTATTAACTTAGAACGTAGGTGTCAAACTCGTGGCCCTCCCCTGCCAACATCATGCTGGCAGGGGATGATGGAAACTGTAGTCCATAACATCTGGAGGGCCGTGAGTTTGACACCTGTGACTTAGAATTAGCCTTAACTGTGGTTTCACTTGACTTATAAACATGGACTTACTCAGTGTCCAGAGATGGCTCAACCTTCCTCCACACCCTCATCTCCTTGGGAATAACCCTGCCCTGCAAAGGACAGCAGATGGTGGCAGCATTGCGTGGACCCAGAAGGTTGGCAGATGAGGCCTGCAGGGGTGTTGGGGAGGCAGCTGGAGCTAGAAGAACAGAAACTGCAGCAGAAAAATCTCTTGGTAGCAGAGCAGCTTGAATTCCAGCCACTCAGCAGCCACTCACTTGTTCCTGCCTGCCCTCCAGAATCCCTTTCCCTCTGCTACCACCACTCACTTACTTGCCTGTGCCAGGCTGAAGGGTGAAAGTCGTGGAATGCCCCTGCACAAGTGGACAGACTTCTCCTGGATGTGCAGTGAGTCTGTGGTCCTGCCAGCCAGCCCTGTCCCTCAGCTCACACAGCACTGGGGTGCCTGACGCCACCTCAGCTGGGTTAGCTGGGCTAAAAGCCAGGAACGAGCGGGTGCTGGGCTCTCCTGGGTGTGCGCAGTGAGTCTTCAGCTCAGCCGACCTGCACCTGCTGACTCTGCCCATCACCCACTCTGCAGAGCAAGGAGGGGGATGATAAGTGTGTGCCAAGCCTGACAGCTGCAGGAAGCCACCACAGCCCCCCACCCCACCCCGGGCTTCTTGCTGCTTTCCAGGCTGCACCCTAAGTGAGAAGTGGTCTCTGTGCTCCAGTGCACTTCTTTCCAGCAAGAGAATCCTAGTGCAAGATGGAAACTCAAACCCCTGGTGTGAGGTCATCGCTACCCCAGAGCACACGTGAGCAGGCGCTGAGCCCTGAGCAGTCACTGAGTCCAGAAAGAAAGGGGGATGAGTGAGCACTGGGGGGGCCCTGCCTGTGCTTCCTGTGCTTATGCTACCAAGAGGAGGACAAAGTCTGTGTGGGGGACTCAAAGAGGCAAGGCTGGACCCATTCACCTCTTTTGGCTCTGTTGTGGATGGGTTGCAGAGCAGCCTGCATGGGGCTGCAAATAAAGCAGTGCTCCTGTGGGATAGAGGGGTGAGATTGTGGGGTAAAACTGGGTGAGTTGATGCACAATGGGGGGTTAGTGTCAAGATCTCACAGAGGAGGTATGAAAGGCTAGAGATTGTGGGTGAAGTGCAGGGGTGGGGGAAGGAATGATGTAAGGATATGTAGCTCTGAGAAGGTAGGAGCCCAATAGAGATTGATGTGGGATAAGGGGATGTAGGAACAGCTCCCCCGGTGGTGGAAGTCAGCAGGTTCACACCACTTCGGCAAAACCGGTTGTTAAAATGGTGTTTGTTAACAACCAGTTGTTAAATTATTTTAATCCCACCACCGGAACCGGTTGTTAAATTATTTTAATGCCACCACTGCGTGACCCCCTGTGCCAAGCTTGCAGAAAAGGCAAGAAGGAAAGTAGAAGCCGGGGGGGGGGGGGCTCACAGGCTATTCCCTGCATGTCTGAAGGTCTTAGGTTGGAAGTGGGGGGGGGTGCAAATTCAATCTTTGCCCCGGGTCCCAGTTTTTGTAGATACGCCCCTGGTAATGCCTGAGATTAATCACAAGGTTAATCCTGGTTTGTTTCCTATGCTGTTCTTGCATAATCTCTAGCTGCAGAGATGACCGCACAGTGAAGGCAATTTCACTACTATTTGCCAAGGCAGGCCAAGATTGTGTGAACATCTGTGAGCCAAATCCTGATTTCACAAACCAACTACAGTTTAAAAACAAACAGAGTTTTTCATTATGTCTGAAAAGAGCTAGAAGATCAGTGTAGGAAGCACAGTTACTGATAGATCAAAAGAGCGGCAGTTAACTCTATAACCCTGCTATAAGCCATTAATCTTCTTTGAAGCACTTTCCATTGCTTTTTGCATGAAGTTACGTTTGAAAAGGCCTTCAAGATTCATTGCACTGGGTTTCAGTCATTTGCATTGGGTTTTCCAGTGTCAATAATTATTTGACCTGGAAGGGCAGAATTACAATGCAGCCTCCAGAGAGTTTCTTTATTTAGAGAATATATGTACTACCACTCCTGAGAAATGTCTTCAGGTGATTTGAACCATCAAAATAAATAAACCAAGGACACTTAAAATAACCAATTCGAATAAAACTAAACCAGTCAGCAAAAACCCTTTCAATCCAGAATCCATAAAACAAAAAGCCCTGAACAATGCCAACTATCTCAGTTTGTTCAGCCTGAATCAGTGTGCAAAACCAGCTCACCCAAGCCTGCTTTGTAGCAAGCAAAATTTATTCTGCTGCCAAACTGAGCAAGCAGTTCGAGGAAACCAGTTTGAAACCCATTTTGTTCTTGATCTGCACACAAAAAAATCCTCATTGTAAAAAGTCATGCTGAAACAGAGAACCTGCAAAGTTCATTTACCTCAATAATCATTCCTCTGACTAGTTCATATATTCACCAATGTGGAACCCCACACAAGGTGGTAATCATGGGCTTGGGTTGCCAACCTCTAGGTGGGGCCTGGAGTTCTGAAACTACAGATAATAGACAGTCAACAGATCAGTTTCCCTGGAGAAAAGGCTCCTTCTGAGAGTGGCTTCTATGGCACTGTATCATGCTGAGATCCCTCTCTAAACCCCACCCTCCTCAAGCTGTACCCTCAACATTCCCAAGATGGCAACTGCCCTATTGCCATGCTAACAATGTAACATTTGTATCAACTGTACACATGTACTTAATGTGTTTCCAATGTTTCTTACTTTCCCTCTTTCAAAAAAGGGAAGGAAGATTTGGGCAGTATTATTATTATGCTTATTTGCGCAATCCTTCCATCAAAACATGTATATGAAGTGATTGTGCAAATACTAATAACAATTAGCATTTGCATAATGTTTTAGCTATTCAAATTATATTACCTTGTTTTAATCCTTCCCACAAATCTGGACACTTTTTACCTCAGAATTATTGCCCACAATGGCTGGGAGCGGGGGGCTGCCATTGCCTGTGAGCTCTCTTTAACAGAGGTAAGTTTGTACATTTATAGACCATTATGAGGGAGCACATCCCTTATTCATAGGCTCTGAAAATAATTTGTGGTAATAAGAAATCATGAGTGATTTGATTTATTTTTTTTTAGAAAAGAGGCTTATTTGCTTCATTAATCACCAGATTAATTAGATAATACTTGGAGTGATTAATCAGCACAGACCAATCAGCTGCAAATTAAAAGAATACTTATTTAGTTTTTAGGCTATTTTGGTACTAGTCAGAGGTGGGATCCAAAAATTTTAATAACAGGTTCCGATGGTGGTGGGATTCAAACAGTGGGGCCGCCACACACACACACACACACCTCCAGTCCCTATTGGGCAGGGAGGTTGCTTTAGTAACCCCTTCTCGGCACTCAGAAAAAAATTAGTAACCACTTCTCTAGAAGTGGTACTAGTGTGGTTACATCAGCTCTGGTACTAGTGTGTTACATCAGCTAGGAAAGGAACTATATGTTGGCTTTGCTTGTAATGAGTTGGAAATTTTTTTATTGAAAATGTCCAAGAAGGCACACTGCATTGATAGCCTGGTAATGTGCAGATTTGTTAACTGGCTAATTTCTTAATCAATTTAAAGGCAGTGATTAGCTAAACATTTTAACATATTGCTAGCCCTTTTAAGGACAACTTCTTCAAGGAACAAACATGCCAATATTTAGAAAGAAATGTTCATCATAGTAATTGTTGTTGCCAATATTGTCTATTTGAGGTTAAACTGAATGTCCAGCTATGACTGTCCCCTAGATTTAGAGGGCACAGCCTCATCCATGCGGCAAATTGGGTGGCCACATTTCCCTCATCATGGAGGGGCAGTTGACCCCATCACTGGTGACTTCTTCACTGGGCCTCTTGTGTTGGGTCCTGTTTCTCATACACCATACCCATGTTGCCTCATATAGGTATGCCTCACAACAGATTCCCCACAATTTTGCCATTTTGCCCTGGGTGCCATTATCCCCTGCTATGCCTCTGGTGGGCCCTTCGATGGACCCCAATCTTATTTCTTCCCATCCGCCAGTCCTGTGCAGTGCCTCTACACTCTCTACAGCTGCTATTAGAATGCCAACCTATCAGAGCTTCTCCTGGCTTTCTTTACTATAGGCAGGGCTCCTCTCAGCTCCACTGTTGTGTGCACATAGCTACCTCTGAGTTTTCAGGAAAGGACTTCCTATATCAACAGTTTATTTCACACATAAGCTCTGGATGCTCTTCCAATGGCATTACACCATACCAACATTTAAAACGGCAGCAAAGCAACTTCTCCTAAGCCAAATGACTTTAAAACATAGCTATACCACAGCAGCAAAGTACTTTGAAAAGGTACTTTCTTGGATTGCCTCCTAAAACACTCCAAGTGAGAAGCCTCATGGACTTCCACAGGACTTCCCATTTTGAACCACTAGAGCTACAAAAAATGTTTCCCATTACACCAGGAGTTTAAAATTAACAGCATTCCACAATGCATTCCAAGGACTCAAGGCCTTTCACAAACAAGAGAGTGGATCTTACCTGCCAAAATGGCAAAGAAATGGCGTGAGTGGCTGGGGTTGACTACCACCAGAAACCAGCAAAAGAGGAACGAGTACAGAGGAAGAGATGAATGATAGTGTTCTGTCAGGACAATGTCACTTATTGTGAATACCTAGAAATGATATTACCATGCTCATGTAATATCTCTAGATTTGTAACCATAGAGTTTCGGGCAGACCCTGGAGAATCATATCAGTGACATCACTTCTAGGTGTTTTCTGGCCAGTTTTCCAGGAAGAGAAGAGGTAGGCTGGGAGGCTGAAGTGTGGGCCTTAGGTTCCTTCTGAACATACAGAATAATGCACATTCAATCCACTTTCAATGTACTTTGCAGCTGGATTTTACTGTGCGGAATAGCAAAATCCACTTGCAAACAATAATGAAAGTGTATTACTCTGCATGTGCAGAAGGAGCCCTAGTTTTGCTAGGAGGAGTACCGCAGGTAGAATGGATAGTTGGAGAAACTCTACCTCCCTTGCATGAAAAGAAATGAATTCTGTTTGTGCAGTTACATTTCTGTAATCCCTGCAATAGCCATGTAAACTTAAACCAAAATTATTGTCTACCTGTCCCAGGTAGAAAGTTCAGGCCAACCAGAGTTCTTGACTGACTTGTGATTTAGTTCAAGGACTTCCTGCCTCCTGCTGTGTTATTAATACCACAGGCGAAATAGAACTTTTTCTTTTTGAGAATCTTTCAGATATATTCCATGATAAGTTATGTTCGTTTTGCTGAAGTACTTCCCGCTTACCTTCCAGAGTACCTCACCCATCTCCTTTGTCAATATCATCCATCACCTTTGATACCGGCATTCTCGGACCTCTTGACCTTACTAATCCTTTTTCTGCTTCCAGGGTGATGCGGTTCCTAATTGAGTGATGTCCTGCAATTGATTCAGCGGCTCCAATGCTGACTGCATGTTGCAGATTCAGTACAAAGGGCAATGATAGTCACTTACACTTACTTTGCTGCAGAGACAGTCCTTTTAAGCTTTAAATGAAAAATGACCATAGATGGAATTGCTTTTGATCCCCTGCATAGAGAACATCTGAAGATACAACTAGACTCTGGGGAAAGTAACATTGCCTTGTTAGGGCTCAACTCAGAGCTGTTACGCTATCCTGTTTCCCAAATTGTCTGTTCTGTTCCTTTTTGGTTGGGGGAATTAACTGGAAACAGATCTGCAATGCGAGAGGTGAGTTAGGGAATCTTAACTAATTTATGCAGAGGTCACTCCCCAAAGAAATGTATTCAAAACCAGGACTGAAAGGGAGAAGGGTTATACATTTTATTACGGAATTTAAAAATAATAGATATATACTTGCAAGCTGGCAAACACACACAGGACTTTAAGAATCCTAGGAACATACAGAGATGAGTGATAGCAGGGATAGGATATTGAGAGGGTGATATTTACCATTCCAGAAGAGAAGAAGTCCAAGAAGAGTTACAAAAGCAGCCAGCATATCTCACGGGCACAAGTAGGGAAATCTAAGTGCAATTTGCCATTGATCTTGAGGGTCTTCTTACAGGAAAAAATTGACCTTCCAGGAATAATATGAGGAGCAATCTTCTTAGGACAAAGCAAAGTTCCATTGGTTTGATTGGATTAAGACCTAGGGTCATCAAACTCTTGATGAATTTCGGGCTATTCTGATTAAATTAAAACAGGGCAATTCCCAGTCTTTATGAACTTGGGCTGTTAAAACAAAGAAACTCTGGAAGGTTGATGACCCTTACTAGCTGAACAGGAGGTTTTAAAATTAAGGTAATGTTTGGGAGAAAAGATTGCAGGAAAACCTAGCCTTTTTGGTGAAATCAGGGTGTGGGCATTTTCAAGTTCTTTGTGAAGCCGAGCCAGGTGTGCAATCTCAAGGCTGGGCTGCTGTGAACCAGATTAGAGCAGGTGAGCCCTCAGGAAAGGCACTGTCTGAAGCTATGCATACTTAATTTGGGAGGGGAAAAGACTGATGTCATATGTCAGGCGAACCATCTTTACAACAAAGCCATTGAATTAAGACTGCCATCCATTTCTGTTCTGTAAATCTGGGCTGTCTATAATTTCAAGATTATGACTGGTAAACACCCAGAAATGCTCCCCATCTGACTGCGGTTTACCTGGCAACAAACTTGCCAAGTGCTACATCCCCCAGCGGAGATGCTTGGGAGGTAGGATAGAATCATGGCAATAGCAGGGCACAGGTTGCAGGAGGTAGACTGGAGCTGATGTTTAAAGACTGCCAAGGAGAGAGCACCAGTCAGCTATGAAGAAAGAATTCAGGCATATCAAGCATATATCTCAGACACAGTAGGCCATCCCAACACTTTACTGAAGGAAGGGATGTGAAGGACAAGAATCTGTACTTCTAGCATTTGATGATGGAATGGAATTAGGACTGGATCAAGAGTGTGGAATACGAGCTTCTGTCATAGCCCTATACCAAAGGTGGAACAGGCAACATATAGGCAGAGATTTATTAAACATGGAATGGCTTTGCAGAAAGCAGGGAAGTGATGTGTGTGCATATGACCAGTTTTCAGTGTCAATTTGTCCCAATAGGGTGTTGGTTATACTATTCAGAGTCTCAAGAGAGTACAATAGGGTGCACATACTACAAAAGGCAAACTACCTTGGAAACTATAGTACTTGATACCTCCTTTACGCTTTCACCTGAAGATTCAAATGATTGTACGTGTAAAGAGAATGCACCCCCCGCCCCCAGAAGGCATGTCTGGAACCTGTTCTGCTTGCCTGCTCACATTTGTGGCATCAGCTCTGCTCAGAGAGGTTTTCCAGGTCTTAGAATGGTCATGTAGGGGGGTAATTGGTTGTCTTCTTCTGGACCCATGAGGTTTCTGTTGAATCTGGTGAAAAAGAAACAGTAAGGGTTGGGATGTATCTTCCAAACTAGCTTCCAGCTTACTCAAAAGTGAAATAATGTTGGCAGGTGCTATTTTAGTGACCACCATCTTCCTGATACGTATATGTATATATGTGTATGCATATGTGTGTGACCAAACATTGGGTAATGGTTTACATGATGGTGCCTCACTGAATTTTTTTTAAAAAACCCATTCTGACTCATTTTAGGCAACTGCACATAGATTATAAAGACAGATACTTTTCGACACAGATACTTTTCGATACCTTCATGCGGAGATGCCTCTGCAGACCACAGCCTCAACTGAACGGCCCCAAGGCTCCACTGGCATCATATATGCCAGTGGGAAGCCGCTGTAGTGGCCAGTGCGGAATCTTCCTAGGTCTATGGGATGCTACAGATTGCATCAGCCCTTGAGCTACTGCTTGTCCAAGTAGAGCAGCACTAAGGATTTTTTTCTCTTTCCATTGCCACAGTCTTATAAAGATTACAATTACAAATACCTTAAGTGGTAGCAAGGATCATTTGAGCTAAAAAATGGGAGAGTTCCCTTGTCCCAACAAATGGCTTCATACACATTGGATATGGCTGAAACAGGCAAACATACTGACAGGTTCGTACAAGATTGGAAAGGGATCTTTCAATCTCATTTACATAGAAATGGGTGGTGTTTATAGATAATTAAAATAAACATTCAGATCTTATCAAACTATAAAGAGATGTTTTTGGTAACAGTGCAAATTTTAAGCGATCACATTTTTTTCTTTTTGTTTTGTGTTGTAAATTTGAGCTATAATTTGTTTTTTTAAACCATAACATCTTCAAAATACTAAGTGCACCATTTTTTAAAATGTGCTTTTAGCCATCATTACACAGAGAAGATTGAAAGAGATGAAAGCATTCATCAACCCAGCAGCAGCTAATGTTGTAATCATGTAAAAATATTCAACAGCAATCCCACCCCCCCACAAAAAAAATTGGCCTCACTGAGGCTAATTACCATTTGGCTCCTCCCCTGCCAGATATGCAGCCTTCAGCCAGCAGTTTTCTTGGGTGGACGGAGGGAGTGGTAACATAGCAAAGGCCTCTTCATCAGCTTGGCCAGAACCAACTACCACATGATTCAGCTCTCCTGTACTGCCCATTCCACCCAGTCACTATGTACCAGTGTAGCAGATAAGGTGTTGAGCTAGGTTCAATCCCGGTTCAAATTCTCACTTGCACCATTAAACAAACAAACAAACAAACATTAGGGTTGTAATCAGTGGTGGGATTCAAATAACTTAACAACTGGTTGTTTACAAGCACCATTTTAACAACCGGTTCTGCCGAAGTGGTGCAAATCTGCTGAATCCCACCACTCGTTGTAATACAGAGGCAGGAAACGGCAAGCAACCTACAAACCTGTCTCTTGCCTTGAAAACCTTCTGGGGTCACCATAAGGCAGCTGTGATGTGATGGCAAAAGAAAAAAAATACAAAAATTGAAGCAGTCATTGAAAAGCCCCAGTCTTTTGCTATCATTGGACACACCTGATGGCGTGAAAGTATTATTAGCAGCACTTGCTGGATGGATTAACTGCTGCGTGGTGGGCTTGTGTGCAGAGAGAGGGCCCGCAGACCACAATGGGCTTAAGAAATAAAAAGAGATACTTCGGGATGGACCCAGTGTGGGGATATCTGTACCTCTCATGCCATGGAAGCTTGTTCGGTGATCTTGGGTGATGTGGAGGCAAGTAATGGCTAACCACTTCTGAACATCTCTTACCTAGAGGGTCACAGCAAATCAGCTGTGATTTGACAACAATAACAAAAAATGCAATACTATATAGCATTAAACACATTGATTGATTGATTGATTGATTGATTGATTGATTGATTGATTGATTGATTGATTGATTGATTGATTGATTGATTGCATTTATAAACCACCCCATCCCCTAAGGGCTCTGGGCGGTGAACAACAAATATTACAAAACAATATAACAATAACAAGAAAATTAAGATATCAACATCATTAAAATATATAAAATTACAGCGTTCCATATGAATCATATGGCCGTCAACTGGAGTAACTCTGTATGTGATAACACTGTAAATTCCATCGTTTCTCTTTTCCTTTCCTCTCATCCTCTTGTGTCATGTGGATTATATTGTATGGATTATACTGATTCACACTGTCTTGAATGCAGTGGCAGAACAGTGGTCTAGAAATGGAACAAATAAATAAAGCTATCAATTTTTTATGCTGCCTGACATCCAAGGAGCTCAGAGTGATGTTACACAATTCTCTTAGAGTTGCCAGCAAAAACATTTCTACCTTATATGTGGAAGTGGTGTCACAACACTCTGGGAATCCATCCATCTCTATGGATTTTCATGATAGAGACAAATTCCCAGAGCATTGTGATGCAAACCATTCCTGATATTGTGATAGATGCTCCCCCACTGGTGCGAAGATGGCCAATGGGTCCTGGAATTTGGGAAAGGAGCTTGCCCACCACCCCTTGGAAAATAGTAAGGCTATCCTTTCTCCTATTTATCCTCAAAATAACCTTGTGAGGTAGGTTAGGCTGAGATAGAATGACTACCTCAAAGTCAGAGGATTCCATAGAAGGATTAAACAGAAAAAAAAATTCTATGGGGGAGGAAAACCTATTCAGAAATGAAAACTGATCTTTATCATAATACTGTTTATTAATTTCCTTCTTTAAAAAACACATTGAACATAAAACATACATGAAGCCATTGAAACACATAAGACATCAACAAATATTAACATGTAACAAATGACCCACATTTACAGTTACCCAAACATAATCTATCCTACCCCAACTACCCATAACAATAACACATAATTCAATACATCTAAATCAAACCAGTTACTTCACTATTCTTTGGTAAATTTCTTTTCTTATCTAGGCCCTTTCAATATCCCATAATCATGATTTTATCCCTTTTATTGTGATGTAACTGCCCAATACTTATTGCTTTGGACTTCCTCTGTTAAGTGACTGAATCCATATTTATTTTTCCCTTAATAAAGGTATACAATTTATTTCATAATATAACCTTTTTGCAGATTAACTTATTGCAATATAATTTTGTAAACCATTTCATATTATATATTCTTCAATCATCTTATCCTTTGAACTCTTTTCTAGATATATAATTAGCTTTCCCCAAGAAATGAAAACTGATCTTTAATAGAGTATCCATATTGCTAAGTGGAAGGCAGAGAATGAGGGTTCATGGCATAAGATTAGCTGTACCCTTCTCTTTATTCAAAGTTTTCCAACAAGTGAGAACTTTCCCTACCCAACCCGCAAGAGGTCTCGCCTATGGCACACTCTGCTCTTTGTGAAGGTTAGAATATTGTTTAAACTGCATAAACTGATCACCAATCGGCTGGTGGGTGGATGTTTCAGATAACAGGCAAGACACCATGCAGTATCTACCTAGAAAGTGAACTTGGAAAGCCTTGTGACACAGTTGGTTTGTGTGCTGAAGTCAGGCAGGACTTGGAATGTATTATAAAAAATAATAAAGAATTGCTTACAGATTAATTCAATGGGTTTTTTCTCCCTCAAACATCGTCAGCAATTACTTGTTATGGTGATCATTCTAAACGACTGTAATTTTTATTAGCTATTTTGGAATATAATTAAAGGACAGGAAAAATATTAGCATTCTGAAGCCAAATGTATAATATTGACTCATCTTCTCATATATCATTTTAATAATGATAACACAATAGAACAAGAATTAAAAGACATAATTTATCTTGGGGAGCCATCTTGTGGAAAAGCTCAACCATTGCATTGAATGGAATTAACCACCTCTCAAGCGAAATTGTAAGACTGACACACAGAGGCCCCTTCCGCACATGCAGAATAATACACTTTCAATCCACTTTCCGTGCATTTTGCAGCCAGATTTTACTGTGCAGAATAGCAAAATCCACTTGCAAAGAACTGTAAAAGTGGATTGAAAGTGCATTATTCTGCATGTGTGGAAGGGGCCAGAGAGACCCATTTTTTTAATCCTTGCTTGAAAAGGGGCCTCCTATATGGAAAAGAAAACTACAATGTGGACACAGACGCAAATGTGCTTTGTTCCTCTTTTTATCCTTACAATTCTGAGGTAAATTATGCTGAGAGGGGGTAACCACTTGGTAAACTTCACAATTGCATACAAATTTGAAATGAGGTCTCCCAAATCTGTCTTCAATTGAAAGAAAGGGAAGTAGCACATACCTTGACAAATTAATTTTTTCAGCTTGATCTTCCTTTCCTATTTCTTGCAATTCAGTGTCTTCATAGATTCAATGTTGTCATAGATTAATGTCAATGTTTATAATTTTATTTTTAATGGATGTCACCAATTTCTAAACAAATGACAAACAACAGCATCTAATGGTTTCAGTCCTGAGTTGGTAAGCTAATTAGGAATCTGAAAATTTTGCCTCAGAATTGTATCCATTCAGTTCCAAGATCACTTTATACCAATAACACAAGCTAACAGCAGATTTGAGATTTATCGGATGGGCTGCTTATATAATGAGTCTGTGAATTAATCATCTTGTCAGGAATTCTTTGTTCAAAGAACAATGTTTTTCATTGCTACCTTTGCAAACGATCAGGTTCAGGAGGGTGCTTTTATAAATGGAATGCGACTATAAATTGTGTACAGCCGGGACACCCAACATGGCACACATTGGTACCACCTTTCCTCACACCCACCAAGTATTTTTTTAAAAAGCAGGCAGGCGCAGGTGGAGTTTTTGCCCATCACGTTTTTGACTGGCCACTGGAGATCCAATTGGCTGCCAGACTTTAGAAAAGTTGCTTTGGCAGCTGCTGCCACCAAAAGGATCTTCACTGCATGACTGCAGGTAAGCTGTGTGAATGCAAAATAATAATAACAATAATAATGTGTTAATTTGTTCAGAGGCATCCTGTTAAATACAGCTCCTGCTCCAAATGTTAAAGAATTGCTATTAGTTAGGCATGCCCTCATTCCCTAACATTTTGTGGTTGGCTTTACCTCTAGTGGTAGCCGCTTTATGATTGGTTCTGCCTCCTGTGGTAGTCATTCTGTAGTTGTACTCAGCATCCCCCATCAGAATTCTAAAGGTGTTCACAGACTCAAAAGGTTTGGAGACCTCAGCATATAGTATGCATTATCTGTTTGCTTTATGTATTATCGTACTCTCACTACTTTGCTTTTCTACTTGTAATACTATTATATTATCTGCACTTTTTAACATATCCTAATATTTTGTTTCAGATTGCTGTAATCCCAGTCCTATTAAATTGCTTATTAGATGTCTCATCCTACTGAATGCATTGACTTACATAGTGTAATCCACCTTGAATCTCATTGAGAAAGGTGCCTATAAATAGCTCAGTAGGTAGAGTTGAGGATAAATCAATAGATGTGGTATATCATGGTATTCATGATATGGGCAAATGAAAAGTAATGTATGTTGGGACAAAAAAAGTTGGGTCAACTTCACATACATACTTGGTGGAATCTGAAATGGCAGAAGCAGAGCAAGAAAGGTATTTCGGGGTGGTAGTGGAAAGCATGATGAAAATGTCAGCCCAGTGTGCAGTGACTGTGCAAACGTCACAACTCATGCTGGTCATAATTATAGATGGAATAGAGAATAAAACTGCTATCATACTTCCCTTATCATGGGTGTATATGTTGCCAAGAGCAAGCTGAATCCAACATTGAATGGGCACCCCCCACCCCTAAACTCCATGTGGAGTTTGGAGATGGGAGGGCCCAGTTAAACGTTGGCCAGGTTCAGCGTTCAACTGTGTGCCTGCCCTGGAACTCCACATCACTCCGTTGTGACAGGTGGGGCACAGTCATTCACAGAGGCTGGGAAGCATGGGCTGGCGGCCCTTGAGGAATAGTGCCCTGCCTTGTCCAACCCTAGATATGCCTGTGACCCTTGTGAAAGTCTATAGGAAGACCATACTTAAAATACTGTGTACAGTTCTGGTCCCTGGGCCTCAGAAAGGGGTACTACAGAAGTTGAAAAGGTGCAGAAAAGAGCAACCAAACTGATCAGAGAGCTAGTGCAAATTTATGTGGATTGGTTAAAGTAGCGGTTCTCAACCAAAGGTACGTGGAAAAACCCACGTAATGAGTTTGCAAATATCGGGGTACAATTTTAGGGAAATGGGTTGCCAAGGGATACACAAATGAAAAAAGGTTGGGAACAGCTGGATTAAACTGTTTAGGGCTCTTTAGCTTAGAAAAAAGACAGCAGTGGGAAGACAAGACAGAGGTCTCTAAAATTTTGAATGGTGTAGTGTAGAATGATTGAAGAAGAGCTTTTCTCCCTCATTTATCATACAAGAACCCAGTATCAGTCACTAAAGCTGAATGGTGAGAGATTCAGGACAAACAAAAGGAAGTACTTTACACAGCACCTGGTTAAACTGTGGAACTCACTGCCACAGAATGGGATGATGGTTGCCAACTTGGAAGGCCTTTTAAAGCATAGTAAACAAATTCATGGAGGACAGGGCTATCCATGGCTACTAGCCATGATGGTTATCTACTCCATTGAATACCAGAAACACTTTATCAGTGGGTGTGTAGGAGAATGCTATTGCAATCATTTCACTTGTGGGCCTGAAAAAGGCAGGTGGTGAACAGAACTGTTAGCACTGTGAACAGAATTCTGGACTAAATAGGTCTTTGGTTGAATCCTGCATGGCTCTCCTTATGCTCTTAAATAAGCAAATAAATAAATAATATTTGGGTGTTGTGTGGTTTCCGGGCTGTATGGCCGTGTTCTAGCAGCATTCTCTCCTGACGTTTCACCTGCATCTGTGGCTGGCATCTTCAGAGGATCATACAGCCCGGAAACCACACAGCACCCAAGTGATTCCGGCCGTGAAAGCCTTCGACAAATAAATAATATTCAATGTATCACAGTTCTATGGAGCTCAGCAGTCACTCATGCTGATAGTCCTTGCTCTCCTAAGGAATAGAAATGGAAAGCCCATGGAAACACAATCATCCATCTTGAATGTGCCAACTAATGATGCTAAAGAGTCAGTGCCTGGGCAATGACAGCAGAAGGCAGCCGAAAAGAATAAAGCATGGGCTTGTCTCAACTGCACAGTGAACAAAGCACTCACTAGGAACATAAATGCAAAACAATCCAATATTCAGCAGCAGAAAATTTTATGCCTCAAACTACCCCTAGGCTAAAAACAGAATCCTTCAGTTTAAAAAAACTGGTAAAAATAAATTATTTGGCTTGAGACGTACAAGAAAATACCATGCTGTTCTCAAGAATGAGAGTCCAGAAAAAGTCATCACTGAAAAGTTGTTTCTCTGACAGCCACCTGCCTCACCTTTTTCCCTTCAGCCTTCTAATAGGCACAACAGTCAGAAAAAATAATTTGTTTTATGTGTTGGGGTAACCAGGAAGTTACTAGCTCAACACTGCAAATCTGACAACTGTAAAAAAATTACTGTGCAATCCTAAGAGGGGGAAACCCACAGTGAAAGAAGCAGAAGGGTTGAGCCAGCACCCATGTCGGCAGCCATGCAAAGTGGAACAGACACTGCCACAGGGGGACTTATGTAAGTGGCCAGACGCCGCAGCACCCAAACCCAGAGGTTTTGGCCCTGTGGCAGTGAACCTCCACCGTAGCAGCCTCCACCAGCTTGTTCAAGGCAGCCTAGTCAACTTTAGTTGGCTCCCAAAGGACTTTCAGCCCAGGAACACCCCCTACACTGGAAGCCAATTTATGTAACCCAAAAGTGTGGTGTAGGGCAGTCTTCCCTTTGAGATTTTTTGGGCAGGCAATTAAAAAAAAACCCTTCCTGGATTGCCTGAAATTCCATTAGAGGGGGTGTGGGCGCAGTGCTGCGGCACCATCCCAAATCACCAATCTATCCCCTCCCTCACCCAACCCCCCAGAATGGGTTGCAAATCTGTTACAAAATTATGGGACTTTACAAATACTAATGGAAGCCCTTTTTCGTTTAGCGAATTACTGTTCGCTGTCACTAACTTTTACCTTCTGATCTCTCCACTAATTCTTTTGTTTGCATTACTGTTATCTCTTAAAATTTTTGTGTACAGCTTTTAAAGGATTTCATTATATATCATACTATCTTAACAGTATTAACATATTTCAGTTTGAATACTGAGACAAACCTGCATATATTGAGAGATATTCTGAATACATGTCGAACTAAAAAGGCAACGTTTAAGAGAAAAAAAAGAACCGAATTCAATTTATGGCTGCTTTTGCTTAGAGAATAAATAATGACAAATAATGTGGATATTACTATTCATTAAAAAACCTAATGTAGAATACTTCGCTTCAGAAATACTTTGTTTTTCAAGTTATTTTTTGGCAAAGCGCATGTAAACTCTGGCCATTTCCACTCAGCAAATGTATAAAGGGACTGCAGTCCGGATAAAGTAATCCGTTTTCCTGTTTTTATGTTCACATGCACCTGTGCAGGCAGGGATTGGATTTCACAGAAACAATGCAGGTTGCTGTCACACCTATGCATGGAGGTACATCTATTTTTTTTATTTGCCTCCCACCGATACGTAGCTATGCAAGCATGCACAAATGAACCCGCACAGCTATGCTGATGTCTTACAATACCACGATACAAGAATCTGCACCTGTGTGGCTATGCAGATGTAAGCTGGGAAATTTTTTAAAAAAGAGGAAATCACAGCCAAACAAAGCGCCTCCTGCCCAGCCGTTCGCACTCAAGCGGCTACAGCCCGGGATTTTCAAAAGGCTCGCAGATAGTGCGATTCTCAAAAAAACCGGTTTGGGGAAACCACATAGGGCAGACTCGCTTTGGGATCGGGATCCATACGAAGTTCCCCCAAAAACGGGGTTTTTACCATCCTGAACCCATGTTTATTGGCTCATGCGGAAGGAACCTCCGCAACGCAGCTCTGAAACGCAGCTCTTCTGCCCGCGTGTTTGTCGTTCTTCACAATTTTTTAGATTGGTTATTCGCGCTCCTTCATTGGCCACAGCGGCCATTACTTCTGGTGAGAGAGATCTGAAGACGCGCCGGCGAAAGAACGCTTCGGTTTTATGAACGCCCCGCCCCTCAGAAAAAGACCGCCCGATATAGATAACCCGAACTAGAAAAAACTGGCAGAGAGAAGCGCATGAGCCATCCGCTGTCTCGTCTTTTCGCGCGAGAGCTAAAGGTTCTTTCTCCCCCCCCTCCCCCTCGTTCCGTCTGATCGTCGAAGCCCTCTCGCGAGGTCGAGAACGCGCGTGCGTGCGTGCGGCTCCGGCCTCCCCTCCTGGGCCCCTCCCACCGCCCCTTCGCGCTGCTTCTTCTCCCTCCCCCCCGCCGTCTTGGAGGGGGGGCCCTGGCGCGTCACGTGACGGCGCCAGGTTTTTAATGTTTACATTCGAAGCGGGCAGCCCGTGGAGGCGCCCCTCCCCGTGGTGGCGCCCCCTCCCCGCCAGCCGCCCCGGCCCCCCTCGCTTCCCGCCGGCCGTTTCGCTTTCATTTCCGGGCTACTCCGGGCCGCGGTGGGTGTGGGGGAGAAGAGGCTGGTGCTATTGCCGCTGCTATAGCCGTTGTTGCTGCTTCCCCTGCTTCAGGCGCTCTCACCCTGCGCGATTCTGAGGGCCCGCTGCTGGAGAAGGAGGAGGAGGCGGCTGAGGGGAGGAAG
This sequence comes from Sphaerodactylus townsendi, assembly GCF_021028975.2. Taxonomy (NCBI): domain Eukaryota; kingdom Metazoa; phylum Chordata; class Lepidosauria; order Squamata; family Sphaerodactylidae; genus Sphaerodactylus; species Sphaerodactylus townsendi. The sequence continues at coordinate 25,708,637 of NC_059437.1, read as the reverse complement.
AAAGGACGCGGGACGGGCCGCTGGGCCTGCCCCGCCGCCATGGAGGAACTGGTGGTGGAGGTGCGCGGCTCCAACGGGGCCTTCTACAAGGTAACGGCACGACGGTCGAGCGGCGGCTCCTCCTCCTCATCTTCATCCTTCGTCGCAAGTTGAAGAGTGGAAGGCCTGCAGAGCGACTGAGCCTGGGCTGGAAAGCTAGCCCTTCCCGCCCCGGTCGCCTCAGGCGCGCCTCGGCCTGGAAAAAAATAGGGATGTGGGCGCGCAGAGACCGAAGCGGGGGAGAGTTCCGAGTTGTGACGGGAGAAGGGATGTGTTTTCCTCACCCAAAATGTGGTTTTTATCCTCGGTAAAAGCAGGCCCCTCGTCGCGCTCCTCCAGATAACGGGCCTCTGAGTGATGCTTGGCCTGAGACGACTGGGGATTTCGCCATGCCATGGAGGCCCGTGGTGGAAGGAGGAGCGGGGTGGGGGAGACTGGGACGTTGCATATCGATGTGCCCGTTACTAGGCGAAGGCGGGGTGGGGGGGGCAAGAATTAGGAGTGATGGGGAAGGTGTGTAGTTCTCTTCATAATGCATTTAACGAACTGGGTACTAGGCCAAGAAACTTTCTGCTAGATGGCAGGATTGGTTGGTGATATAGTTAGTTTTATATAGATATTAGTAATATGATTAGTATTAAATAAGTAGTAAATATGTGTAGCCACATACTCTCCTGTTATGGCCAAACGTTTTCGTATTCCTTCGTATATAAGGAAAAGATTGGGGGAGGTTTCTGGGTTCCTGGGTCACACAGGTCTGGGTCACACAGTTCTGATCCAAATTTCAAGGTGAGGGACAGCATGAGGCTACTATTTAAAGGGTAGTTCTGTTCATGCACAAGGAAAAAAGAATAGATGCAGGATGCTGTTTTTCAGTGGAGAAAGGTAATTAAGGATTCGATCAGGAAAGATGAAAGAACTTGGCTTTAAGTACTCAGATGGCCTTTTCCTTTCTAGGCATTGAGATCTGTCACATATTTCATTCAAAATGTTTTTTTTAAGTGTTACCCTGAGCGCATGAACGAAATAGTGTAAAGTAATACTATCGCTTGCATCTGAGTTCAGGATATAGATTTACACTGGGCCTAGGTTTTCTTCTATGGAAGGCAAGTAACAGCTTACTTCATACTACTCATAACATTCTGCAGGAGACTTGTGGATTTTCTAGGCAACGTCTGGTAGGTTTTGCTCCTGACTTTCACCTGCATCTTTGACAAGCATCTTCAGTGATCTTTCTGCAAAAGCATTCCAGTTAATAAGACATTTTCTGCATCTTTTTAGATTGCTTTCACAAACTGCTCATAGCCTGCAAGTGCGGGGGAGGTGTTTACACATAACTTGAAGCACATTTTAATGTAAATTCTTTCCTGTTATTATTTATTTTGAGTCGGTGATAGCAGGCTTTGTCTTCTGAATCCCATGCTTTTAGGGAACCAAATGCATGTTCATACTTCTGTCACAGAAAGTATACTTGCATCTCCAAATTGCTAAAGTAGTTAGACTTGCAGACGATCAAATTGCTCTGCCTAAAATAGTTCGTCAGTATTTGGGTTTATATAAATAGAAAATAATTTTTAAGAGCTGTTAATTACGTGTTTTTGTTCGGGTATCATAGGTCATTCATTAAAAATGTAGTGTAATATAAACGTGTATGTATAAACATGTGTTGGAGCGTTCTAAATTTTAAACTTTAGCCAATAGATGTAATATTTGGCCTCTCAGATGATATTTTGGTTTAAGATTATATGACAGATAAAACCAGCTGGATCTAATGAACTACATACCTGATGGAACTTGCCTTTTAAAAGGTGCAAAGGGAAACTCAACAGGGCTAGAAGGCCAAGTAAGCAGAAGTTAGGCAGCTGGATCATTTTGGCTATATGGGGTGGCTTTTAAAATGAGACTGTTGATAGGATATCAGAAAATTCGGATAAGAGCCATTTCAGTATTTCATCTGGTGAAATTAATACAGTATCTGGCTGTTGTGGTTTTTTGGGGGCTGTGTGTCTGTGTTCCGGTAATTTTTGCTCCTAATGTTTTGTCAGCATATCTATGGTTGGCATCTTCAGAGCCATAGTCACAGTAAGATGAATCTTGCCTCTGAAGATGCCAGCCATAGATGTGAGCAAAATGTTAGAAGCAAAAACGACTAAAAATGGTCAAACAGCCCAGAAAATCCACAACAATACATTAATATTGTGTCTTTATTTTTTTAAGAAAAATAGCTTGGCTTTATTTTCTAACATCCAGTCCTCAATATGTAATTAAATTGAATTCAACACTGACTTGGAACTTGCATCCAAGAGAGTCACTTTTGAACCAGAGTTTGAAGAAACTGCTTATTTTCTGTTGCTTGCAGTTATTGGAGGTTCTGTGTGAAGAATCACATTCTCAAGCTTGTGTTACAAATAAGCTTATGATTTTTTAAAAGGCTTGGAACAGCCAGTAAATTTGAGGATTAAGGTTTCTGAATAGAAAGTTATGTGATGCTTACTAATACTGAAGGTACTGAACAGGTGAACTTAAAGGACAGGTATGGCTTTTTGCTATTGGTTCAAGCAGCTCTGCATATATAAGTAACTTTGTAATTGCATATGCTTTTCAATGGCATTGAACTTAAGTTGTACTATCCCTAAAATTATATTTGAATACTGTAATTATTTTTGGATGTACAAAGGTTTTTCTCAACTTAAAGCAACTTCATAAAGTAAAATCTCTTATTCTTCTGTTGCAGGCATTCGTGAAGGATGTGCATGAAGATTCAATAACTGTTGTGTTTGAGAACAAGTATGTATTTTCTTAAGTATTGTCTTACAAAATTGTGGAAGATATGTTTATATGATACATACAATCTAAAAATGTTGCAGTATAAAAATTGTGGCAGGTGAACTCCTCCGTTTAAACTAATGGCAGCACAAAATTGGTGCATGGACATCTTCCTTCTTTCCTAGCATAGCCTGTACCAGGCCAAAAGGAAAAACTGTCAAGTCACCTGGGTAGCTTGCCTTTAGGCTGCTGGCCTCTGGTGAGTAGTGAATCTCAAGCCTGTCAGAGTGGTTCAGATCAGAAACAGGACATGGATCTAATAAATTGTAATAGTTTGTAATGCAACTGAAAGGGATAATTCAGAAACTTGAATTAGTACAAGCAGCACCTTTGTTAAATATTGGTATAGATACTGTACTGAATCTGTACTGAATATTGCATACTAATTGTAAGGTTAAAGTGCAGGTTAAAGTTTGTCCTGTACATCGGAGTGGCTAAACCAGTTTTCAGATTTCTTATATTTAATGTGTGTTTGCACGCTAGCACTTCAATAAAAATGTGTAAAAAATTGGCACATTGTGCAGTTGAACCCAGTAAAACAAATTTTGAAAGGTCTGACAGTTTGTCATATGAATGTGCTTTATTGAAACTGGAAGAATCTTGATGTAATGCATTTAGGATTAGGGCTTTCATTACCATTTGTGTCTTTTCTCATTAGTCTTGGAAACATATTGTGATGCTTCCCTATCTATTGGAATTATCGGTTGCTTAACATTCTCATGTTAGAGTGGAGGGGAATTATCTCTGACTCTTGGGGAAACAAATGTCCAAGTGTTTGTAGTGTATGAATGTGCTGTGTAATTGTGTATCAGAGAAATTGCCTTCTTAACCCATAGCTGTTACCATTGGCCATCACATGCTAAAGTGTGAAAACTTTTTGGACTTTTTTTGAAAACTTAATTTTGAGCATTCTGGATTTATTCCAATCTGCTGGATGTTAAACAAGAATTGATTGCATTAAATATAGTGCTATAAGTGTGAGTATGCAGATACAACAGTTTATCATCTCTAGTGCACCCAAGGGTCATCATGCTGAAAATGTTACTGGGTTATTGCTTCCATATGTATTTAGAAAAAGAAAACCTTGAAAAGAAGGTTGGGGTGGGGGGGACACAATTCAAACCAGTTTGAGAGCTGCTTGTAGATTTGTTAATTTCTCAAGATTATATCTTACTTGAACTTGAAAAGGCATTTTTGTCACATTATCATAAGGGGTCTAAAGATAAATCATGTATCTGCAAGGATCTCTTCCACAGGGCTAGACAAATCCCAGATCACCACGGCAGTGAGAAATTTCATTGTTGTACTGACAGTGGTGATTTTGTTGTAGTGCCCCATCCTTTCACATCAGGATATGTTTTGGTGGGTGACACAAAATTACATGTAAATTCAGTTCTTGTCTTTGCATGTTTATATGTAAACTTTGCCCCATTCAGTGGCTGTAGGTGATTTCATTTATTAACCACTTGCTTTCTAGACTGGCTCTAATGGTCAAGTAAACAGAGCTTTTCAAAGTAATAGTGGAATGATGAAAATTTTAGGTTAGAGTTCAATGCTGCCATTTTGTTGTGGCGATAACAAACTTACTTAGTATACTACAACAGTTTTGTCATTGCGGTAACACAGTTGTTGAAAAGTGAAGAGCTCAGAAAAAGAGTTTTTGGTAGCAGTAATTACAAAATATAGTCTTTAAAACAGAAAATGCTAAAGGCTGGAAAATTAGGCTGGCTCCTACAGCGTAAGAAAATGTATTAAGGCCTGTTGTTCCATTTCCCAGGTGCATTCATTTATTTGTCTAACAAGCTGTAATAATTTCATTGTGTTGCTAATATGAGAACTGTCAAAAACATAATGAGACTTCACTTTCTCCCCTCTTTTTATTTCCTGTCCATGTATGTCCTCTTCAGTTCCTGTTACTTTCTCTTGATTCCCTAGTATTCTTGGGCCGTTTCCGCACGGCCCTTAAATGGCGCCCTGGGGACGGGATAAACGCCGACCTGGCGTCGCTCCCCCTCCCCCAGGGCGGCATCAGGCCGCCCTGAAAAACAACCCTTTAAAGGGTTGTTTTTCCCCAGACAGCGTGTTCCCGGCGGCGCGGTGCGAACAGCACCGCCGGGAACACGTTGTTTCCCTTCCCCGTCCCACTCTCCTTGTCCCCGTCGTCGGCCTGCTGGCCGTCGAAGCCCCGCCCACGCTTTCCTCCGACCCCTGGAGGGCAGCGTGGGCTCAGCCAGCAGGCCGCATCGACGGGGACACAAGGTGAGTGGAACGGGAAGGGAAGAGGCGGCTCCATCCAGAGGCGTCCGCGAGTCGCTCGGCCTACACGCCGCAGAATTCTTGCCAGCGGAGGCCTTTGACGGTCGTATGAAACGCACCTTGGTTTCTTCGCACCCAATTTTTTAGCACATCCTGTTTCTCAGTCTATCAAATGCTTTTGAACCAAAGTAAAGAAGAAAGTCATGCAGGCATGGTGGGACAGGAATTTTCCCAGCTCCATGGTTGAGGGCCTTGGGCAAGGCCAGAAATATTGCCATAAATAGGGTGGAATGGGTTGAAAACAATATGCGTTATTCAGGCCTGCATTAAAGAATTTAACACGGCTGTCTGAAAGGCAAGGAAAATAAATCGGAACACAGCGATAGTTTTTGATAGCTTATACTTTTATTCTTTTTCAGCTGGCAGCCCGAGAGACAAATTCCATTCCATGATGTCAGGTTTCCTCCACCTGCAGGGTACAATAAAGATATAAATGAAAGTGATGAAGTTGAGGTAAGAACAATTTAAACCTTTAAGTGGAGAAGAAAGGAGCACTGACTAGAGTAGCTGCAAGTGCTACTATGGTGCTGTCCCACTCATTTTCCCCAAAAATTGAGCAAGCTTAGATCATCATCAGGGGCAAGTATTTTGCCTTCCTGATTGAGTTGAGCAACTAGTTCATACTGGTTTATTTGCTAGTGAAATTCTCAAGGTAGGTCGTCTCCCACGCTGTGCCCTCACCTGTTGAGTAGTATGTAGTATGATGGTCATGCCTCTTGTGCATAGTTACTGTATAGTGAACAATATATTGGCAGAATATTGAAAATGAACTCCCCTAAGTCTGTATAAGAAAATAAGAGTTTGCCCTCCAGTTTGGGAAGGGAGCATTGCAGTGACCAAGAGGCACCATGGCAAAGGCATCTCTGCACTGCCTTCAAATGGGCTTCAAAGGGTGCAAAAGGGAGGGAAACTCAAATATCCCTCCTGCCACCAAAATCTCCCCACTGCAGATAAAGTGTGGCAAAAGTCTGAAGTTCCACAGGCCAGCGTTCCCAGGCTGGAATGCTGGTGGAAGCTGACTGCCCGACCCCCAATTCACCCCCTCCTCCCATGTACCGGCAAGTGGGAGCCACATTGCTCCACAGTGGCCTGGGTTTCGCCATTGCAAATCTGAGGAGTGGCCAGCTGCTGGCACCTCTAGGCCCTCCACTGGTGGTGGTTCCCCTTGTGCCGCTGGAGGGGACAAATATGTCAGTGCAGCCCTCTGCTGCTCCCTATGGCTATTTGCCTCCCTCCCATCTGGATTGAGCTACCCATGTCTTTAGGAGTGGGAAGACGTCTTTCATGTTTAATACATCAGCATGATTGATACAAAGAATCATTGGAGTAGGAACATGTATTAATATTGTTTCCTATTTGCTCGTCATTTATTGTCTGTACTGCCTCTCCACTGGACAACTGTTTAGTACTCAACAATACAAAGTTCTACACTATGATTTTGTTTAGGTTTATTCCAGGGCTAATGAAAAGGAACCATGTTGCTGGTGGCTGGCTAAAGTGAGAATGATAAAGGGTGAGGTAGGAATATATATATATACTTATATATTAATACTTGGCATTGATGTTTCATAAGTGTAAATTTTGGATTTTAGTACATGGCGGATCTTTTCCAATGTTATTTGTTTACTGGTGAGCTTTTATTGGATGTGTGTATTATTCAAAGCTAAAAGTTCAGTGTGCCATAAATTTAAGGATGATTTCTGTTTTTCTTTTATTAGTTTTATGTAATAGAATATGCAGCCTGTGATGCTACATACAATGAAATTGTCACAATTGAGCGTTTAAGATCTGTGAATCCCAACAAACCTGCAACAAAAGATACATTTCATAAGATCAAACTTGATGTGCCAGAGGACTTAAGGCAAATGTAAGTACAGGGCTTTGCTACCAGGTTTTTTTAAATTGGGAAATAGCCACATAATTTTATATACTGTTATATACCAATAAAGTGCAAGATGTGCCCAGTTCATAATGGTTGCAATCTAGAGATTGATTATGGTTAGAAGTTCTCAAAGCATTGTTTATCGCACAGGATTTAAATTTTCATTTGTGACACAGTATTCATTAAATGCCAACAGTTAAGATGCTGACACTATTGCTTGTAAATGAATTAACTAGATAATGACTTAAAATCTGAAACTGAAAATGTTAGCCTGAATACAATCCCCAGTAACTTTGCATATACCTTTTCCAACATCAGTCAGTCACTTACAGTAGCTTGTTCCCAGATGTATTTTCTGCAAGGCACTTCCACATATAGAAAAGTAGAGGTGATTTTTGCTGATTCCTCTTGCCATGTGGTGAGCTACTGACCACAGTAGCATGGTTTTAGGGGGATATAGCAGGCTGAAACTGGAGTAAATTGGGTTGGAAAGTCAGCTAGTGGCATAAATAGCTTTGTTGCTGACCTCAAAACATCTGTTAGTAGGTTTCATATTTTTATATGGTCATGATTGAGTCATTTTGCCAGAATACATCCATCTCATTGCCTGTTGACAAAGGTAGATTAGTTGGCAAGCACTAGAACTCTTGAGGAAGTGGCACTTTCTCCTTCCCTGTTTCTGAAGTAGAAAAGAGAGAGTACGGAGGCAAGCAATACAAAAAAGGTAGCTTTGAGATGTGTTGCAATTCTGACTGTTGTATAATATTCTGTTGGCTGCATGTCAAACCACACAAGCTACAAGTAATCTGAGAATTGGTGAAATGCACTTTTCATAAATGAACAATTTGTTATTTAGGTGCGCTAAGGAATCTGCGCACAAGGATTTCAAGAAGGCAGTTGGGGCGTTCTCTGTAACATATGATTCTGAAGAGCGACCAGCTTTAACATCTGCTTTGGTAAGTCATTATGCCATTGCGATGTATTCAAATTCGCTTCTGGGGAAGGTAATTGAGAGAAAGTGGTGTTAAGCAGCTTCGGGTTTCCTGGAGCGACACAATTCTGCTTTTGATCCCTTCCAGTCCGATGCGCGGTTCCGCAGCTGGAAGGCATGGACGGGGAGACGTTCTCGCTGTCGCCGTTCACAGATCAGCTCCGGCTTACAACTAGACCGGAGGCGGATCGGCAAAGATGCGGTTTCGGTTGGATCTAACCGGCAGCGTTTGATGTGGTGCGATCATGACCTTTTTGACTCAATCACTTCGGGTCAGCGCTTCCGGGTCGCAGGCACTTTGTCCTTAAATGGATGCTGCCTCAAGTCCGGACCGGACAACATGTGGTGAAAAGGGGATCAAGCCGCCCCGAGGTGCCTACTTCATTGTGGGGTGCCTTCAGGAGCGCTGTTGTCCCCGCTTATTATTTAACATCTATATGCACCCCTTGCTCAGGTTGGTGCGGGAGCTTTGGGCTGATCGCAGTCACCAATACGCTGGATGAGCCACTCAGCTCATTCTGTCGATGGAGGGGGAGCGGCCGCTGCCCCCGCGGCTTCCAGCATTGTTTGCGGCCGTGGCTGGTTGGTTGAAACAGAGCAGGTTGAAACTGAATCCAACGCAAAGACGGAGATCCTCTGAAACTGGGACGGGGAGGTTAGGGGATTTTCAGCCGGGTCGCGGGAGGGGCTATATTGGCTGCACCCGTAGCCCCCCTCTGTCCGCTTTGTATTAATTCGGGGGTCCACACCTGGATTTGTCTCTTTCTATGGAGACCCAGGTGGCTCATATAATAGCCCGGTCAGCTGCTTCTACCATCTACGCCAGGTTCGACGGGTAGCTGCTCCTCTCCTTTCCCAAGCTGACCTGGCCACTGTGGTCCATGCAACGGTCACCTCCAGAGCTAGGGACTACATTGCAACTTCGCTTACTGGCTGGCTCTTCCTTTAAGGCCTGATTCGAAATTAAAAATGGTCCAGAATGCAGCTGCTAGCCAGATGCTTCACAGGTGCCAGGGGAGAACATATTACCCCTGTGTTCACTGGCTTGCACTGGTTACCACAATTGAATTCAGAATCATTTTCGCTAAGCAGTGTTGGTAGCACCTTAACTTTAAGTGCGCCTTTATGCCTGGGACCTCCGGCACTCAAGTGGACCGCCTTACCCCATACAGTCTTAATAGGCCTCTATGTTCCTCAGCAGAGGGCCCAACTTACTGGTGATTCCCAGCCCCTCTACATACGTTCTGGCTAATTCCAATTCGGGCTGTATTTCTTTACAGCTTCTGTTCCCTCGCCTGGTGGGAACAGCTTCTTTCCATCAACTGTCCTGCCCCAAGGGATCTTGTTGAGTTCCGCGAGGCCTCGTAAGACTGAGCTGTTCCTTAATCGGACGCTTTGGGGAGACCAGCTGTTGATAGGGGCCCCCTTCGCCTCCTTCTTCCTTCCTCCTCTTTTCTCTCCATTCACGACATCATTAGGAGATCCTGCCACCCCCCTTTGTTTGGGGTTATGGGAATTAGTAGAGGCCGCCATCCTGAGTTAATTAATGCTGCATTTTAAATGGGGAAGGGTTTATTTTTATTCTTATTAGAGCTGTTTTAACTTATATTTATCGTATTTAAAATGTTATTGTGCTCTATCCATGTTGTACACCGCCCTGAGCCCTTTGGGGGAGGGCGGTTTATAAACCCAAATAATAAATAAATAAAAAATAAATAAATAAATACAAAACTTTTCAAATACCTTGTGTTTTTTTCCCCAAAAAATTCTTTAGTCTATCAATGACGTAACAACAAAGCGTGCTACTATGCTCATTGATATGCACTTTCGCAGTCTTCGGACCAAGTTATCGTTAATATTGAGAAATGAAGAAGCAAGCAAACAGCTAGAGGTATGTTGTTCTGTTACTGATCTGAATACAGAAAAGTTGTATTATGAAACAGTATCTGAAACATTTACAGCATCGTGCATTTGTGCTGCTGAACATTCACTTAACTGTATTTTTCATTTTAGCATTAGTCTACTCTTCCCAGCATTTCCATACCTCTACCTAAGTAAACCCACATGATGTCAGAATTTTGTATACTGGATGTTGAGACTCTCTACCCTTAAAATGTGATTGCATAGTCCAAATTTCAATTGAAATATGAGTTCAGACAATTTTTTAATTGGTCAGTTGCATCCCTGCCCATGAACACAGACCAACAATGTAGTTACTGTTTTGTTTGGCAGTAAAATTTCACTAATAACCAAGAATCTTTTGACAGAGCTCAAGACAGCTTGCTTCACGATTTCATGAACAGTTTGTTGTACGTGAAGATCTAATGGGTCTGGCCATTGGCACACATGGTGCTAATATTCAGCAAGCTAGGAAAGTACCGGGTGTTACAGCAATTGATCTTGACGAAGATACTTGTACATTCCATATTTATGGTGAGGTAAGCTGCATCCTCAGTATTGCTGTCACTAATTATTGTGGATCCAAGGGCACTGCAATTCCATTTAAAAAATTTTTTCCTTAGGATCAAGATGCAGTGAAGAAAGCAAGAAGTTACCTTGAATTTGCTGAAGATGTCATACAAGTTCCAAGAAACTTAGTAGGTATGTAAGTTTCAATATCTTGCAAGTTAAATTGGTACTAATTTGAAAGGTTGATAAAATTGCTTTTTAATTGTACTAAATGTTTAAAAACCTGGTTTAAAGTATCTGTAACTTAATATAAAAATGTGAAGGCTATCTTTTTACCAAATGATGATCATCGCTCAACTGAGTGAGGAAACTGGTTTTCAGTGCAGGTAGGGGGCGAGGCAGACTGACCTCAGATGAACAATTAGAAATGGCATGGGGACAGTGCAATCAATCCTAAACACTTTTCTGGGAGTAAGCCCCATTGAGCAGACCTTAGAATTGCTCCAAGTCCTGTGTTGTAGATTTTCTGCTGGATCCAAGTGACTAATAAGACATCTTGGAAATGCAAACCTGCATTTCACCAGAATCATCCACAAAGCCTGTGAGACTTTTGTACTCCTATTTTATCTGTTCAAACCATACTATGCTCCAGCCACCTGATTTTTTTGCAGTTGGTCAGTTCAGATGCCACAAAAAAATGCAGTTTGTTTTAAATGTGGTTACTTTGTGAACCAGGACCGCAGCTTGCAAATGATCATTGAATCCTGGCTTGTCACAGCAGATCCTAGTTTCAGTAACTTTTAATATTTTCCACTTTCCCACCAGAGAAGCAAACTGGTATATAAGCTCAATTTGTGTTGGCCAACTGAGGGCAAAAACTCACAATGTCATTACCATTGGTAGCCAGCACAAACAGCACAGGGGTGAAAAACCCATCAGATCCCATGGAACTATACGCAACCACTCAGTCACACCCCCTTTTCAGAGACTAGTAAGGGAAGCTCCTAGGGGTTTTTTTTATACAAAATAGGAAAACGGCCTTCTTCCCATACAAGCTCAACTGACTATTGACACATTCTTGCACGGTGTCTCCTCACATATGTGTTGCATGCTTCCCTGCATGTAAAATCATGTTTCCCCTTCTTGCCACTAACCCAAGATATAAAATCCAGTCTCTCCATAATCAGCACCTTGGGGTACTCGGGGAAGGCTGCCTCTGAACAAGTATGAAGGGCAAAGCTTCCAGTTACCTTATCTCTCCACGTGTGTGCATGTCCTTAGCGAGTATCAGTGGGTCTTGGTGTAAGGGTGGGATTCAGACAATCTGCTTTCTTAACCAGGAAAGAAGCTTTAACAATAAAGATTACCACATATACTCGCGTATAAACCAAGTTTTTCAGCCCTGTTTTAAGGCTGAAAAATGCCCCCTTGGCTTATACACAAGTCACTGCTTACCAGCCAGCTCTTCAGGTCTTCCGAGGCTGGGGGCGTGGCCAGGACAGCCTCCCGCTTGTTGCTGCCCTCCACGGAGGGTGAAGGGGAACCCTGGCTGGCTGGGCTTTCTCAAACCCCGGGAGGCAGAGGGAGCTCCTTATTTGGGCAATGACATCGGGGGAGTCACTGCCCAAATAAGGAGCTCCCTCTGCCTGCGGGCTGGCTGGGCTTCCTCAAACTAGCGGGAGGTGGAGGGAGCTCCTTATTTGGGCAGTGACTCCCCCTGATGTCATTGCCCAAATAAGGAGCTCCCTCCACGTCCTGGTTGCCTGGGCTTCTTCAAACCCAACAGGGAGGTGGAGGGAGCTCCTTATTTGGGCAATGACATCAGGGGGAGTCACTGCTCAAATAAGGAGCTCCCTCTGCCTCCCGGCTTCCCACCTTCGGCTAATACGCGGGTCAATACGTTTTCCCAGGTTTTGGTAGTAAAATTAGGTGCCTCGGCTTATACACAAGTATATACGGTAAACTAGAGCACCTACATTGAAAATATCCATAATAGTTAAGAGAATGTGGATGTAAGGAAATAAAGGGAAGCCTATCTATCGGAGTTAAATTATGCTAGTTACCTTCAGAAGGAGCAAGCACATCTCAGCAAAGTATGTGAACCCAGAACAAAGGAAGAGTTCACTTTTTAACATTTCTGCCTGCTTAGATGAAGACCTCCTCCCCAATCCAGTTAAGAATCCTGCCCCCGGTGAGAGCTGCTTTGCTCTCTGCCCATGGTGTCCCTTGGCACATAGCCCTCATCTCACTCTCCCTGATCAAGTCTTATGATGCCCCTCCATCAAATCCCCTTTGGCAGGTAGGCCCATATTGCTGAACAACAGTTCCTGTTTTCCTTACTCTTCCCTCTTGATAAAATAAAGAGCTTGTTTCTATGTTCTTTTTACAGGAAAAGTTATAGGAAAAAATGGAAAACTCATTCAAGAGATAGTGGATAAATCGGGTGTTGTGAGAGTAAGAATTGAGGCTGAAAATGAGAAGAATATTCCACAAGAGGAGGTAAGTTAAGTAAACTATGTTTGCTCATTTTTCAAGTATAGAATCAATGGACTGCATGAGGGCTAGTGTATAGCTTTTTTGACACAAGGTAGTAGGAGCAGCAGTGGCGCAGTGGTTAGGAGCAGGTGCATTCTAATCTGGAGGAACCGGGTTTGATTCCCTGCTCTGCCACCTGAGATGTGGAGGCTTATCTGGGGAATTCAGATTAGCCTGTTCACTCCCACACACGCCAGTTGGGTGACCTTGGGCTAGTCACACCTTTCCGGAGCTCTCAGCCCCACCCACCTCACAGGGTGTTTGTTGTGAGGGGGGAAGGGCTGGGAGATTGTAAGACCCTTTGAGTCTCCTACAGGAGAGAAAGGGGGGATATAAATCCAAACTGTTCTTCTTCTTCACCTGTTCTAGATGGGGTTTTAGTCACCAATAAGAAGCTTGGGAGTGTTTTTAGATCTGGCCTTTGCTTTCGATCCATGGTTGGCTTTTGTGGTGTAAAGCACCTTTCATAAGCTTTAACTGGTGTATTGCATGCAACCTGTAATGGAGAGTTATGGCTTGGCCGTGATTTGGAAACATCCATGTTAGATTACCACAGTGCTTTCTACTTAGCATTATTCAATGAAGACACTCAGACCTCAACAGGTTCAAAATGTGGTAAGTGGACTGGACTTAAAGTTCGTGATGAGGAGGGGGCTCTATCTCACCAGTATTGAAAAGTCTTTGTACTGGCTTCCACTTTATCTTTAGACAGTGTGTGAACTTCTGTGTCACACCTTTAACTACTATGTGTATTTGGAGCAGAGTATCAAAAGGATCACTTTTCCCATATCACCTAATGAGGCCCTTTTCAGGTACCTCTCCTTTCAAGGTTTAAAGGGGGTTGCAACTGAAATAGTTTCCCACTCTTGGAATTCCCTTACCAGGTACAGTTAGCTGAAAAATCCAAATATATGACATCTTGGCCTTTAGACATCAAATGAAGACTGTTTTACCTGAGGAGTTATTTGATGGGTCAGTTTTTAAGTTGCTGTTTAGTTGTGACTTATTAGTCAGGTATTATTGTTACTGGATTTACTTGCCTTGAAAATTCTCTGAACTCGAAATTAAGATATTTTGGTTAAATATATTGATAGGAAAATAGATATTGTATATTTTGATTATACATTCCTACTTCTAGCATCTCAAGAGTGATTACTCTGGGTTTATAAATACTATGTGATCAAAAGTATGTAGAAGTTTATTTAAACTGAGCATAATTCTTGAGGCTTTTTCCTTTTCATCAATAGTAGTAATAACTCAGTGAAGTACAGTTTCCAATTTTCATAATCCTGTGAGATAGAGTAATTTTGTTCTAGAACTGGAAGTAGTGGTTGAGGTCATAGATTTTCCTAAAACTACACAGTGACATAATGTCTGTGGTGGAATTTAAATCCATGTATTTGAAATTTAACATTAGCCAATGGATAAAATACCGCTGAAATTATTCCTTACCAGTTTTTTGCTGTTTACCTTCTGTTGTCCTGTTAAAAGATTTATTGGATTAATTTTTGTATTGGTTCAAAAAATTTATTTTGTCGGATTAACAGCTACAGAGAAAAAATGCAAAATGCCACTGAAGCTGTAAAATGCAGAACTCTGGTAACTCACTAAAGCTAACACAGTCAAGCAGCAATTTTGTGGCATATGCTACTTTTTTTTTTTTTACCTACCTGGAAGTGCAAGGAGCAGAGGTGGTGGGTGATGTTCCTGGCTGATAGGCTGCATTCAGCTTCAGTGGGTTGTATGTTGTAGAGGCCTGGTTTAGACATGTTACATTGGCCTTGTGGCTATGACCCAGAGGCATGTGGGTGCACCTATGTAAAGTTTACCTGTTTGTATGAAAGTGGTGCCCAGGATTCATAGCCACATCAGTGTAACTTGTAAATTGGGCGTTCTCCTGTTTTTCAGTCCAACTTTTGAAAAGATGGACTGCAGTGCTTTTCTGTCAAGCCTTGAGTGGAAGGTTCTGTGTTTTAACTCCTGTGTATGTTTAATGGCATCACTAACACATGCATTCCTTACGCTGCAGGTGTTAGTTGTGTCATCAGCTGTAGCAGGAAGAAAGCAAAAACCTGAACTCAAAACTTGGCAGGTAAGACACATTTTACCCTCTTAAGTTTTGCTTGAAACTGTAAACCTAATCATGCACTGAAAGTAGGTCTTGGATTTCAATATTTTAATGTTGTTGTTTTTAAATCATGCCTTTCATGTGTTTTCAGATTAGGTGTTTTAGCAAAGTTATATGCATGTATAACAAATACTGGAGATTTTCAGTTGCTGCTGTTGTGTAGTCTGGAGGGTTGCACATGTGGTTGTTGTGGGCTTTCCAGCCTGTGTGGCCATGGTCTGGTAGATTTTATTCCTAATGTTTCGCCTGCATCTGTAGCTGGCATCTTCAGAGGTGTATCATAACAACCAGTTGAGTCCAGCTGTGAAAGCCTTCGACAGTAGGTTGCACATGTGTTTGCTTCATAATGCTTACTTACTAAAGATGTTGCTCTAAATGACTTGACTAAAATTGTTTTCTAGGGGATGGTCCCTTTTGTCTTTGTGGGAACAAAGGACAGTATCACAAACGCAACCGTTCTTCTGGATTATCACCTCAATTATTTAAAGGTGAGAGGGAAGAGGATCTTATTGAACTACTATTTGGGGGGCAATGTTGTCAAGATTATTCATGGTCAAGTGATTTATTTAAAAATTTATAGCTTAATATTTACATAAATGAACAATATTTTCAGTGAAACTGTAAGAATTTGACATCTGGTTCCTAAATCTTCTGTTACACTATGACTTTGGGGAGAATGCAGAAGCATTATACAATAATAATTGTCACACTTGTATAGGAAGTGGATCAACTACGCATGGAGCGATTGCAGATTGATGAGCAGCTTCGACAGATTGGGGCTACTTCTAGACCACCGCCAAACCGCACAGATAAAGAAAAAGGATATATGACTGATGATGGACCAGGCCTTGGAAGAGGTAGTCGACCCTACAGAAACAGAGGGCACAGCAGGCGTGGGCCAGGCTATGCTTCAGGTAAGCTGGTATTTATCTGTCTTCAAGTCTTATTGGTATGCTTAGTTGTGTAAAGAGGCAGGAAACAATGTTGTAGGTGTCAAAATGTGAATGAATTGAAGCCACACAAATTTGCTTTTTGTACCTGCAGCCATGCAACCTACTGCACTCATTGCCATGCTCATTTTTTTTGCCTCTGTCCTCTGTTCCTGTTTGAGTTCCGTTATTGATCTTTAACCATGTAAGTCTGTGTATAATGTTTTACAATGAACATAACTGCTATGAATGCACTATCAAAATTCCTGTATGAATATATTCACATAACAAAAAAAGAGAAGTACTCAAATGTAAAAATCCCAAGACCTCAATTCCTAAGAAAAGCATGATTATCATCTCACTAGTGTGTGATTAGATGAAGCAGGCAACCTCTGCCAGTGTTTACACATGCATGCAAATTTTTCACTTTCTGCTCTTTGATTGTAGAATAATTGCCACTGAAACATCCATGCCAGTAGAGCTTTAATTCCCATTCTAAAACTATGATACAGTCAGATGAGGTTTGTTCATTTCAGTCTGTAGGCATGGACTTAGCTTCTGCCTCAAGAACATCATGTGTACATTTTATCAGTTTGACACAGGCTTCAATCTATGGTTGTCCTGATGGAGTTGATCACATGGCAAGCCGTTCTAAACATCACAGCCTCTTTGGAACAATCATCATAATATATATAGGTTAAATCTTCAATTTTAAGCAAACTGCAAAAACTTTTCCACTGAATGCATTTTTAAAAAATATTTTATTTCGGTCAAAGACCAGAAAATATCAGATATAAAATATAAAATCCAGATGAATATGAACAGAATTAAGGGAACTTTTCTAAGACTTCAATCCTTTCTCCTTGCAGGAGGGATACATATGTTACAGCAATAGTAGGAAATTCACTCAGGGAAAATGGGAATTGGTTTTAAGTGGTTCTTTTAGTTGGTTGGTTTTTTAAAATTACAATGAAAATAGACTGTGGTATGTTTTGGTTTTGTTTTTTTTAAATTCTTGATAGGAACTAACTCTGAAGCATCAAATGCTTCTGAAACAGAGTCTGACCACCGGGATGAACTTAGCGATTGGTCGTTAGCCCCAGCTGAAGAAGAGCGCGACAGTTACCTTCGTAGAGGAGATGGGCGAAGGCGTGGTGGAGGAGCAGTCAAGGAGGAAGAGGTCGGGGAGGTTTCAAAGGTAAGATGTATGATGATACCTCATTATAGGTAGAGTAGTTCACCTCGTACCTATTGTATGTCTGAAATGAAAGCGTGGAACTTGGAAGTTTCCTGGAAAATACAGTTTACAGACAGTTCTTTCAGACTAAATAAGGGGGCAGAACTGTTGTTCATGTACAGTAGGAGATACCAAGAGTTCTGTATATTCCTGCTTAAGTGGTCCAGCGCCGAAAGCAGGAATAAACATTTTCAACTGAGGCAAAATACAGAGTGCAAAGAAGTAAGGAGAGCTTTCTAATTGGAAGGAAGCCACTAAGCCTGCTTAATATGCTGGACAGCTTGTTTGCTTCTCCCAAGTATATATAATCTTGAAAGTTACACAACCTGGAGGTCAAGATAGATTTGTAAGCTTTCTTGCATGTACATCTCCTTTAAGAAAGGTGCCCTCTTATCAGAAGTGCTCATCCCACCCCCCTCCTAAAACACTCCACCATGTATTTTAGATCACCACCATCCAAGTTCAAGTAAAAAACTTTAAAAGTTGCTGAATATAGCATTTGAATGCTGCTGAAGGTAGGAAGACATGACTCGCTGTTTACCCTTTATTTATACATCTGTATTTTGCAAAATGGCTGATTCTTAATAGTATATACTTTGTTCCTTGTCAAATCCTAACTCCTTCACAACAGTCTCGATAAGTGCTGCTTGTTTTCACTTAAGAAGATGTGAAGATTAGATTTTAGATCAGAACTCAGAGCTCAGGGACCAGCACTTATCAGTTTCACCTACCAGCATGGCCAATTGGCCATGCTGGTAGGGGCTGATGGGAATTGTAGTTCCTGAACATCTGGAGAGCCGCAGGTTCCCTACCCCTGTTGTAGATAAATACAAATGCTTTTGAATCAAGAGGCTTGGAGTGATAGCTATGGTTGTATTGTCTCATGCCAACATAATTGTATTTTTTGTGGGTTATATGAATATATAAGATGCCAGTATCCCAGAATGAATGCCACCTGCTAATTTTTGTATTGTATCTGAAATTTTAAAATTGTCTTTAAAAAATCATCACATTTAATTTGCAGGAAATGATGAACAGTCACGGACAGATAATCGTCAACGTAATTCAAGAGATACTAAAGGGAGAACAACAGATGGATCGCTTCAGGTAATTTTTTATTGTTCTATTCAACTAAGACTTGAAGTCCAGTGAAGATTTACATAGGCCATTGCTCTCGCCACAGTGGTTGTGATGCTTCCATTGTGTTGTGATGCTTCTCATACATTGGAATTGATGCTCTTTTCCCCTTCAGTTCCCCACTTAAAATCCTCTCTGTACTCTCATTAAAAAAACTTCTTGCATTGTTGGTTTAAGAAGTTTTGGTGAAGGGAACTGACAAAACTATAATGGGGACCAGGGTGGTAATTCAGTAAAACAGTCACAACCTCCCACCCCCCAAAAGCCATACTGACTTTTTTCCTGAGTTTTTTACCTCGAAAAAAATCCCAGGCTATTTGCCAGAGCTGAATTAGCCTAGTGCCAAAAAGACCATAAGGTTTGGGTTTTTTCAGCTTTCCTAGCTGCCTGTGGGGTTGGGAATTCCAGATTCCACAGACAGCCCTCTTTTCCTGCTTGCAAAACTAGTACCAACTTTGCAAGCAGGGAGGCAGTGAGCCGGTTTGCCTGCAGAGATCAGATCAAACACACACACATACACCCCCATTCACAAAGGTGGCATCCGACTTTGCAAGCAGGGATGCGGCAAGCTGGGTTACCTGCAGATCAGAGCTCCAGCCTCTGCAAGCAACCTTCTCCATCCCTGTTTGCAAAGTGAGTGGGGAGGTGGTCATCAGTGCTGCCTTCTCATATAGGGAGGAGTCCTCCTGCTTTCAACAGACACCCCATGGCCCCGCACTGCTAAATGCAGATGCGTTCAGTTGTGCGGGGCTTGTATTTTTCAGGTTTGGCTTTAAAAACCTGAAAATTACCGGAGAAGCCAATACATTCCTCAGCTTTTTTTCAGCTTTTTTGATAAACTTCAGGTCTTTAAAAGCCAAACCCGAAAAACACCCCCAAAAGTTGCTAATAGGAACCTTATCATAAACGTATTTATCTTGCTTGATCGGGGATATGTTTCTTAGCACATCAGTTGTAAATAGTGGTGCATTTATACCATTCTTCTAAATTGTCTCTGTTTACAGAGGTTCAAGAAGATTAATAACACTTCAGAACAGTTTAAAGTTCCTAAAATGCATTACATTAATCCCATTTACAGAAAACTCCCTGTTCCATCACCTTAAAAAAACTTGACCAATTTTTTATCTGTTGTATTTCTGTTCCATCCTTTTTCTGTCATGAACCTCAAAGTCGGGAAAGGGAGAACATTTCTGTTCCCAGAAGCCTTTCCATCCAGGCACTGACCAGACCTGCTTAGCCTCAGGAAGGTTGTCATATCATGTGTCTCTAGTCCACAGAATGGACCTTTAGCCTTGTTTAAAAGGTTCTGTGAAATAAATGCAGTAAATTAGTTTCTTCCAGCATATTACCATATCAAAAAAATGTTAGATTTTGTACAGGCCTTTGTATGATTTTATCTCACCCTTCCTCCAGGGAGCTCAGGGTGGGCTGCATAAGAACTGTCCCCACTCCATTTTGCCTATGCAACAGCCTTGCTAAGTGGGATAGGAAGAAGGTGACTACATGAAAGTCGCTAAGGGAGTTAACATAGATAAGAGGCTTGAACCTGCATGTCCCTGATCATACTGTTACATTTTAAATATTGTACCTTCCTGCCTCTGTAGCAAAGCAAGGTGTTTTCTAATCAATCATATAGTTTAAAATATAGAACACTGGATGAAAAGGAAGAGGAATATAATGCTCTTTCCAACAGTTTTGGATCCTGTTCTTAAAAAACTGATCTCGTCAAATCCTGGAAGTTAAGCAGCATTGGCCCTGGTTAATATTTGGATGGGAAACCACTAAAGAATACCAGGGACACTACATAGAGGCAGGCAATGGCAAACCACCTCTGAGTATCTCTTGTCCTGAAAACCCTACAGGGTCTGCCGTAAGTTGGCTGCCACTTGATGGCGAAAAAAACCCAAAACACTGAAAGGGTATACTTTATATAACTGCAACTTGTTTCAGATCAGAATTGACTGCAATAATGAAAGAAGTGTCCACACTAAAACATTACAGAATACCTCCAATGAAGGTAACCGGCTGCGCACGGGTAAAGATCGGAACCAGAAGAAAGAGAAGTCAGACAGCGCGGATGGTCAGCAACCGTTGGTGAACGGAGTACCCTAAACTGCATAGTTTCGAGAAGTCATATTTCCTAAACTGTTCCAGTAAATCTTATTCCACATTAGAGAAACTTGTTAGGCCAAAGACAAATAGTAGGCAAGATGGCGCAGGGCATGAAATTAATATAAAAAGTTCTGTTAGCCTTTTTTAACATCAGTATGCAGTTTTTTTCAAAATAAGACGTTATACTTGCATTAAAGTATCTTGAACTTCTGGAAGAATATGCTTTCGAGTACATATTGCACTTCAAACAATGAGAGAATCCTTTTGTTTGTTTTAAAAATACTGAACTGTGCATTGGTATTCTTTCTGTTCAGTTGTACCATTTTAACACATCTCGTCAAAATCACTGCTAAATTTCAATTTTCAGAATAAATAGTGTTTGCGGTAATCAAATTGGGCTTCTGTTTTCAATCTCAAAAGTTCTTCATTTTAAAGAACAAGAGCTATGTTTTATGTCCTGTGTCAGTTCACATTTTGGTTCACTTTTTCAGTATTTTAGTGGACCTGAATATATGTGTAACGTAACTAAATTGTCATTTTCATTAGCAAAAAGTTGTATGATCTGTGCCTTTTTTATATCTTGGCAGGTAGGAATATTATATTTGGATGCAGAAATCAGGGAAGATCAGTTGGAAACACTATATGTACAATATATGTAGCAAAACTTGTCCAACATCAGTACTTTATTAAAAGAATGCATGCTTTCCATACTTTTTTCCTTGCATAAACATTGTTAGGCAGTTTATAAAAATAGGAATTTATTTTGCACTGACGATAATGGCAGATCGTGTTAATGAGATGGTGTGGTTTTTGTTCTGTTTTTCATTTTTTAGACAGGACAAGAAGTTTTTAATGCTTATTTCCATTTGTGATAAACTAAAAAATTCATGGTTACTGAGGGAACAAATAGTTCATAAACTAGTAGTGTGTGCCTGCTTTTGGCCAGAGGACCAATTTAAAAGAATAGCTTTCTTTTGTTCAGTTCCCCTATAGTTTTTGGTATTCAGCGCTGTCTCAAAAGTGGAAGATGATTGCTATATGTGAAAGTTAGGAACATTCACAGATAGTATGATTTGACAGCATTGGGAATAGGACAGGCTTACCAAGGTTTTGCTCACAAGGAGGATCAAAATGTGTGACCCTTCAAGAGTTGATGTAAAGTTTAGTTACCCATAATAAGGGGTGGGGGGGATATTTTGTGTATCCAATCATGAATGAAATTTGCTTGTGCAAAAAAGTGTGTGACAAGACCTTCATTTTAAGCTATTCTATTTTTATTAAATTTACTCCAGTGGGAGTATTGCTGATTGTGTACAGAATTGTACAAACCTGGCCCTGTCTCTGTGTTATGTGTTTTTGTTTCTCTACTCTTTTCATTTAGTTTTTCTCCTTGCATACAAGCAAGCATATTAAAAAGGCAGCGAACTGCACACAACTTAACAAATATTAAAAAAAATCTTAAGCATTGCCAAACACTAAATGTTGATTTCTAGTTATTTATTTTTGGGGGAATGTATAGTATCTGAAAACTGAAATTGGTACCTTGCACACATCATCTGTAAGCTGTTTGGTTTAAAATACTGTAGATAATTAACCAAGGTAGAATGACCTTGTAATGTAACTGCTCTTGGGCAATATTCTCTGTACATATTAGCTACAACAGATTGGATTTTATGTTGACATTTGTTTGGTTATAGTGCAATATATTTTGTATGCAAGCAGTTTCAATAAAGTTGGATCTTCCTCTGCTGATGGATGTTGATGCAATCTTTATAAATGATTGCTTTAAAAGAAACCAACTTAAAAAGAAATAAGAACTTATATTTTTTTTTCTTGTGCTAAATTGGAAGTGTTGTTTATGCCGGATGTGTGAGATCCGAAACCCTTTCAGTTTCAAGAATTTGGCTAGTGTACAGATAACGGGTCAAATCAGACATGTTTAGCAATTATATGCACTAATTTTACACTCAAGGCTGACTTCAGTAAGGTGCTAACTAGATTTGACTTAACTAAAAATGTAATAGGATAATCACATTTTCAAATGACATTTTTGCAGTATTTTGTGCTTTAAATGTGTATCCCTTTCAATTAAAAATTCCGCTGTTTTTAAGTATTCGTACCTTTTAAAATTGTAAATCAAAATGTAAGTCTCATTTTGAGAATCATGCGTGTTATGAAGGTTGAAAGTGCAGCGAATGTCTTTTTGAGTTCACTTATTGGTAACTTCACGTATGGTCTACTGAATTACAATTATTTTGAAAAATAAAGGTTTTTTAAAGAGTGAAAGATATCTGTGAATGGCCACAAATTCAAGTATAGCTCAGGTAAAAGAGACCCCCTAAAGAGAACTTAAACACAAGAACAGATCAGGGTTTTTTCTCAGTGTGTTATGAGAAGGTTGAAGATGAAGACTGAACAAGATGACTGTTGATACTGTAGAACAAAACAACTTTAGCTCTACTTTATCCAAAAGAGCCGCAAATGATCAAATTTAGTTCTCTGATATGCCCAGTAACTGTAGCCTCCACAAGATGGTTATGTGTCTATACCTTTTGATCATTAAAATCATATCATAAGCACTCAGTTTCCTTTACCTTTAATGGAGTACTTAAGAAATTGAGAAAAACTCTCAGAACATATTCATTGTACCAAGGTGTTTTCAAACTTTATGAGACCGTAGCAGCTCTCATGTCAAAAGTAACAGGTTCTGAAATGGGTGACATTTTACATTTATTTCCAAAAGTTCTTCCTTGCTGTTCTAGGGTGGTATTTAAGGATGAGAAGTTCTCAGTTCTTGCTCCCACAGTAGAAGAATGGCTGTTACATCGCAAAGACCTGTTTATGGGCCTCTGGTGTACATATTTTTCCCAAAATAAAATAATTTTAAAAGTTGTCTTTAGATTCACAGAGAGCTACTGTTGGATACCTCCTGTCTAATATTATCACTATTCTGACCTTTACCAAGATCTGCACCGTCTTCCTTCATCTGATAACTTGCTGACCATAATTCTCTGGATTTGTTATCCAGCAGAAAAGTAAATAGCTTGCCTTCATTCAAAACATCTAACCATTTGTAAGCCCATTTACTCAAGAGCTGGTGTTGAATTTTCCCACTTCACACCTATAGTAATCCACGTGAAGCCTATCTGTCCTGAACAAAAAGCTAGGAGGAGCTGAGAACAGATTATATGCTTAGTTTTGGAACTCAATATTAAACCGAAGTTCATAATTTAAAACTAATGGGCACTGATTTGGATGGACATGTTTTATCTTTTTATACTCTAGTTTCCTTTTTGTAGAGTATGCATTTTGAATCACAATAGAGCCACTAGCAGATGTCTTTTTTTCCTGGCAAGTTTCAGCTGCCTGTGTTAGTCATGTCCAGCAAGTATATAATTTTACTCCAAAGTGAGCCTGCTATGAATTGGTAAAATTTGCATCTAGAAACATTAATAAGTACTATAGCATTGTGTTGCTGTCTGGCTGTTGGTTGTGCTATTGCAATAAGGTAATGGTGGGAAATATGCACATACTGGGGTGTTTTCAAAGAAGAACATGGGCTTTGAAATACAAAGTTTGGCAAAATCCTAAACAAAAATGGCCAGGGTGTAAAGGAATAGTATAAACTTCTACAAGCATTTGCATATACCCAATGGAGATTTTTCATTGAATATGTAATAGAGGTATCCAATACCATATTCATTACTAGTTTGCCAGAGTGGCATGCTAGGGAACATGAAGAGCCATGTAACCAACTCTGTGTGCAAGAAGAAGGTTTTGATTATGTTTCTGAAACATTCAATGACACATGGCATTGCCTTTGAAATTTAAAAGTGGTGTCAAGAGCATTTTATGGAATTGGGGAAATTCTCAAAGAAAATTTTTTTCACCTAATTCCTCTAACGTTAGAATTAAATGTGCAGGAGATTTAGAAGAACGTAAATTAGGGAAGCTTGCTTGGTTCTATGTCAAATGTCTTAAGTTGACCAGCTCCTTAAGAAAATTTTGTGTGTTTATCTTTATTTCTTCTACCTCATAATTTCTTGAGCTGTGCAATGAGGAATTGCCAGCATATGTAGAAAAGCAACATACCACCTCCTTTTCAGCCAAGCTACTTTCATGCATTGATCCAGGGCTCAAGATGTCAGGCCCTGTACAAGAACTGTGAAAAATCTGAATCCTGTGTCAAGAGCATAAGCCCAGTTTAGCTCTTAGATGGTTTGCCTTTCAGCCTTTTGACAGGTTGTACTTTTTGTCCTCCTGGTGGTAATGAGAAGCTGGTGAGTTGCTTTTTAGTAGAGATGGTTCTGTTTGGGCAGGCTTTCCTTAACACTTTTCTCTAGTGGACAGTCCTCCAAGATCTTTTGCTGTTCTGTCATGTGTGCCTGGCTGCTGGGTGGCATTTTCTTGATCCTGCCTCATGTCAGTACAAAGTCTATTACCAGTTAAGTCACAATAGAGATCCCCATAGTGATGATGCTGCACAGCTTTCTTAAGCAGTCTTTATTTATATTGGTAGCTTAGTGACTGCACAATGCAGAGATGCATTTCAGTTGAGGCGCGGGACAACGGACTCATTAAAGGTTAAGAAATATCACTGGGAAAGAAATTACAGAACTTGACTCTTAACTTTTAATTCTTAATTCATTAATTATTTTTTTAAAAAAACAAAGTAAGGCCCTTTCCGCACAGGCCTCCGGGCGCCCTCACGCCAGCAAGAATTCTGCCGGCATGGGGGTGGAGGCCGTTCGCACGCAAGCGTGCGAGCAGCCCCAGCAGAGGCCAGCGCAGGAGAGGCGGCTCCGCATGGAGCCGCCTCTTTGTCTCCTCGCTATTTGTATCTTGTCAGCCTGTCGTTTGCCCTGCTGTCTTTACAAAGCCTGCTTGTTCCACGCTGCCCTCCGACCTCCAGGGGTCAGAGGACAGCGTGGGCAGGGCTTAGGAAGACAGCAGGGCGACGACGGGGACAAGGCAAGTAAGCAAGGGAAGGGGGAAACAGCGTGTTCCCGGCGGTGCCACAGGGAACATGCTGTTTTCTCAAAAACACCCCTTTAAAGGTGTTTTTGAGGACGGCCTGACGCCGCCCTGAGGGAGGGGAAGGGGAGCCAGGTCGGTGCTGCTGCGTTTCAGCAGAGCCGCCTGTGCGAACGGCAGCCTGGGGGCGGCGTTTTTACCGTCCCCAGGCCGCCGTTTTTGGCCCATGCGGAAACGGCCTATGTTAAAACAAATATCACTGGGAAGGAAGGGATTTTAGGCATTGTGTTAATTATGTAGCAATGGTCCAGAATTTAATATGGGATCATTGGTTGGCTAAGCAGCAACCAAAGTTCTTGCATTTAAAAACTTCCATATGTTTTAACTTCCCTCTTTGGAGTCTAAAAGGAACTCTCATTTGAAGTTGGGCTCAGGTAATTATGAGAACTTGTGTTAAGACACAATCTTTGTATCTTATAACAAGTGTAGAATTGGATTAGCAGTGTTGTGCATTAAGCAGCATGTCTCTCAATTCTTATTTCATGGCATGTGGAAGTATCCGGAAGCAAATGAGACTCTTGAATACTTAGTCTTCCACTGGATATAGATGTGTTGTTCTGTGCTTCATTGCAGGAATCTTAGAGATGATTTCTGTGATCCTGATTTTAGCAAAATGCTTGTTTTTGATGTATCGTGCTATCAGCCCAAGTGAGTATTGCAGATGGTGGAGATGTTTGCAGTTTTGGAAATGGGAAGTGGATAGAAATGCCTTGGAACCATTGGCAGCATTGTAATGCCAGATACTTTCAAAATTCAAAGACTTTAAAAGTGAGTTGTTGCCAGACTCTACGCGGGTTTTATTTATTTAGATCAGTGTTCCAACCTGTGAATCCCAACTCAAAAATGTTTTGCAAAGTCTGTGAAGTCTTAGGCTGTGAAGTCCTAGGCTTTTACAATTTATTTGGACTTCTTTTTTTTTAGTGGTCACTGTGCCAAGTCCATTTGAACTTGTGGCTCACTATACCAAAAAGGTTGGCAATCACTGATCTAGGAGATGGAAGAACAAATTTGAGAAACCCTGTTCTCCAGATCACCATTTTTTTCATTTTCTTTATTCTCTTCTTTCCACTCTAACTCATTACTTCTCACTTAACTAAGGATACTCTTTTCAGAAAAGGGAAGGGATATTCAGGGCTTGTGTGGAAGGGACAGTAAATAAAATGTTGACTGTACAAAGCTGTTTTGGACCATTTGTCCATCTATCTTAGCACTGTGTTCTTTGACTAACAGTGGGTTTCTGGCAAGAAAGATCTTTTCCAACACCTGCCAACCTTCCACTAGTGCTTATAGTGATATTCCCATCTGCTTAGGCATAACCTGGGTTGAATCCAGCGTTCCCTGTAAGTTGCATGGGTGCACAGCCACCATACTGGTAACATGCAGGGGAACAGTTAGCAGAACTATTGGTGGCATCTCTCATTTACTAGAGCATGAGGTAATTATGGAAATTGGCTTGTGTGTATATGTGCACTAAAATATGTAAATATAACCAAAACTATCTTAATGATATGAGTTTCATTTATTGACATCTGCATACATGTTGCATCTGAATAAAACAGATGCAAAAGTAAAGATGGAAAAGTAAAGTATATGCTTTCACAAATGCTGAATAATGTACTTTCAATCCACTTTCAGTGCACTTTGTTACTGGATTTTACTGTGTGCAACTTGCAAGTGATCACTAAAGTGCATTCAAAGTGTATTATTCAGCATATGTGGAAGTGCTAGTGTGTCACAGTAAACACCATTATGCTTGGTCAATACCCTAGAAATTCGGTAAAATTCGGATTTATTTAGGCACAAAATTATCTGTATGCCAGAATAAGACAAAGAACATATTTGGGTATATCCGAAAAATTCAGGTCCATCTGATTTTTTTTTTGTATTTTTGGACGTTTTTTGCATTTTGGCCTGCAAAGGCGCATTTTTAAAGCTAGTGGCACCAAAATTTCAGGGTATCATACGGAGACTGTACTGATGCAAAGTTATTGACCCCCAAAGGGGGTGTCCCCATCCCCCATTGTTTCCAATGGGAGCTAACAGGAGATGGGGGCTAGGCTTTGAAGGTCCATAACTTTGCCCCCCGAACCTAACTTCACCAAGCTTGGGTGGTATCATCAGCACAATCTCTGGATGATACCCTGAAATTTTGGTGCCACTAGCTTTAAAACTGCACCCTGACGTACCCCAGGAAAATTTGCCCAGATTCTCTGCTCTGCAGTGCTTTGGTTCCATTGTCGCTAATGGGAAATTTCTGAGTATGCAAGCAGTCTGCACATTTTTTAAGATAGAGGCACCAGACTTTCAAGGACATCCTGGTTATAACACCCAGGCTTGGGGAACTTTGCTTTTGGGGGTTCAATTTTATGGGCTCCCAAACAGGCTTATTTTGTTTCCCTGCTCCTACATGTGAAGCCTGCTGGCTGAGTTCTCTCACAACTCTCTCAACCCACCCTCCATAGCTCCCATCTCCTGTTAGCTCCCACTGGAAACAATGGTGGATGGGGCATCCCCTTTGGAGGTCCATAACTTTGACCCCCCTGAACCAAACTTCACCAATCCTGGGTGGTATCATCTGAACAGTCTCCAGATGATACCCTGAGAATTTGGTGCCACTAGCTTTAAAAATACACCCCCTGTAGGCCAAAATGCAAAAAACACCCCAAAAAAGCCCAAATACCTTGCATTCAGATTCGTTCATATTCAGGCAGGACATATTCAGCCAATTTTTGCCCAAATATGCCTGAATTCACCCAGATTCAGGCCAAATCTGGTATTTGTTTCACCCAAATCTCTAAGCCTAAACACCATTTTAGAAGAGACAATATCTTCTGGGTAACGAAGTAGGAAGAATTCTTTCCCAGAAGGTGCCTATGGATGTATAAATACATTATTGTTTTCTAGAGCATACCCTTCTCATCAAGACTTTTTGTATGGATTTGTTATCTATGTGTTGCAGCTGCAATGCTAGCTTGCTGTTTGTAGGTCTATTGCATGCACAAGAAAACAGTAAAATTAAATAAGAACTTTAAAAGTTGGTTTTTTTAAAGTTGAAGAGCAGGTAAATTGGGTTTAGATGGGTCGAGCTGTACCATGCATTAAACTGTGTCTTCTCTGAATTGCCAATTCTAGTTAATTGTTCTGAGTTTTTCAGGTTTTGCATCATCAACTCAACATGATTTAAATGGAACTAAAGTAGCTCTCAGAGAGAGCAGGACAAACCCAGAAATCATATCTAAGCAGCTGGTAGATTTCTTCAATCCAATGAGTAAGTGACACTGTGACTGCTGGGGTGTTTATCTTTAATTTTTTTCCCATTACTGAATGGATTTGCAATGCTGAGTTCACCACTGTGCAACGTCCCTTGACTAGTTTAATAGGGAATTGTCCAATGTATTGCAACAGTGTTTGAGGGGTGGGGGGATGTCCTGTTGCAATTGTGGCTGATTTTTGGAATTCTCTCTCTATTCCCATATTGTGGCTTCTACTGACATGGATCTGCCGTGCAGAACTACTTGTTGAAGAAGCACAAGTCCAAAAAGTTTTTAAATGAATAAAAGGAACTTGATCAGTTATTTTCGGAAATGCCCAATCCAGAACTCAATGCCAGGCACCAAACATCAGTTCAAACCACTTGCCCTTGCAATGAAAATGAAATGTTTTTGATGAAGTCTTTGCAGATAGGAGAAAAGTAACCATGGAAGCAGACTTATCTACTATATCTCAGGTTAATCTGTCATGAAAATAACACGGCACATCTTGTCTGATTAATGCGTAAGGATAAGCTTGGCTGTTCCAGTCTCTGTCTGCTGAGAAGATCATTCTGTCCATTTTCATAAAAATAGGAATGGACCCTAACATGGCCCACAAGCAAAAGGATCCACAAGATATAAAAAACAAGAGAGAGAGAGAGAGAAATACTGTGCAATTAGGCTACAAAAGATTATTACAATTTTCATTGACAAAAATCACTGTGAATTTACATGAAACTCATAAATATTGCTCTCAGACCTGCTAATTAGCCTTGCAGATGTTTATTGCTTTTACAGTTACCAGGTCTGAGAGTGATGTTTATGAGTTCCATGTAAATTCACAGTGATTTTGTCAATGAAAATTGTAATAATAACCTTTCCTGATAATCACCAAGTCTTTTTAGAAAGTGGGTGGGGCCAAGTGAGGCTTTTGCCTGGTTGGGCTTTATATTGTCCATTGGAGATCTGATGGAATGAATGAATATAAATTGTTCAAAGCAGGCCAATAAAATGGGCTTTGTCCTTGCTTATGGAATGGTTTTTTTTGGATGGGTCCAAAAGTTCAATCAGCAACTGGGCCAGACTGACCCAATGAAAAGGGCCTTTGCAATCTCTTTTCCTTTTGTTAAACTGTACAACATCTGGCCACTGGGGAGTTCTAGGAGGGAGGAGGGCATTTCTTTGGGTGTATTCAAGATTGTGTGTCTGCCCAGTGGAATTTTGTTGCTATTCTCTGAATAACGTTGTGAACTTCTTGAGAAGCTTTTCTGTGCATTGTGATGGCACTAGAGTTGCTTTTCTTGAAGAAAAAATGTCCCTTCAGGCATATGAAGCTAGTGGTACGATTCTTTCATTTCATAGCCATTATGCCAATGCGCAGTCAATAAGTCCGAGGTGCATTCAGCAGGTATCCAAGGAAAGGGGGATAGCGATCATGGGAGGCCTTTGCACCATGACCAAGGCCTCCAGTGTTGCCTCAAGCCCTATCATTTCACTGAAATATATTTTCATGTTGATAGCCTGTCGTCCCAGAGAAAATCAAGTAGTGCAACCTTGCCTTGCTGGAGCGAATATCAATGAGACACTATGCTTGAAACAGGGATGCTGTCCCGTCTACAAAGGGCATGTTAAATTGAACTGCTATGCTCCACTCAAAGATCGTACGTAGCATTCTCCTCTTTCTCAGCACATTGCATTATCAGTATCCATATGTATTCTTTGGCATTCTATGTTTTCTTAAAGAAGCTGTTCTCAGCAAGGTCTTGTTGCTCCATTTTGCAAGTAATGCAGTACAGTAGTATGGATTTCCACAATATTAAGAGACCTTGAGTTTTGTACTGTGATATTGATGGTAAACCTGTATGTTCTAGCCAAGTTACCTTCTCAACAGTAATACTGTGTAATATAACCAATCCTTCTCTTGATCAAGGGCTAATGTACCTGATCTCACTGAGAAAAGATTACTTACACCAGAGGAAGTCAGAATGCAACTTCTACACTGCTGTCCTGCTTACCCTGTTTCCCTGAAAATAAGACATCCCCGGAAAATAAGACATAGTAGAGGTTTTGCTGAAGTGCTAAATATAAAGCATCCCCCGAAAGTAAGACGTAGCAAAGTTTTTGTTTGGAAGCATGCCCGTCAAACAGAACACCAGAGCATGCAGCTGTGGAGCGGAAAAAATAAGATATCCCCTGAAAATAAGACATAGCGCATCTTTGGGAGCAAAAATTAATATAAGACACTGTCTTATTTTCGGGGAAACACGGTACTTGTCTGCTGTTTATCAACACTTTGGTTTGACTTTTCTGTAATCCATTCTTAGATTGTATCTAGAGTGTGATTCCTGGTTGTTCAGTCCTAAGCATATTGGATTTTATATGGGTAAACCCAGTGGTGGGATTCAAATGATTTAACAACCGGTTCCGGTGGTGGGATTCAAATAATTTAACAACGGGTTGTTTACAAGCACCATTTTAACAACCGGTTCTGCCGAAGTGGTGCGAACTTGCTGAATCCCACCACTGGCGTAAACCTTTTGCCAGTGTTACACCCACACATGAACCCTGCCTACAGTTCCCAGGAGATCTTGGGGCTCACAAGGTCTCCTGGGGAGTATAGTTCCCATCAGGCCTTTTTTTTTACTGAGAACAGGGCCTTTTGAAGCCTGAAAAAGTTCTGAAAAAAGGAACTAAGGGAATGGGGGGAAGGGGGGGCGGGACAGCGCGGGGGGGCATGGGGGGCAGAAAATGTAGAATGGGCACCAAGCACAGTTTGGCCCAGCTACGCCTCTGGAATTCAGCACTTATCCTTGTTGAATTGCATCTTGTTCACACATGCCCACTTTTCCAGTGTGGTCAGATCTACTTGAATTCTATCTCAATCTTTTGGTGCATTTGCTGCTCCTCCCAATTTGGTGTCATTTGCAAATTTAATTAGTCTCTCCACCCCCTCATCCAAATCATTTATAAGAATATTGAAAAGTACCAGGCCCAGAACTGAGTCCAAAGCCACAGCAGAGAGTGAGGCCAGCAATCAACCATAGGCAAACTCACTGGTCTCCTCACTGAGCACAAGCCCAGCAGCAGCTCTGTTCCCTGATCTTTCTCCCAGCCCAGCTGATTCACAATATATTTGCTTGGCGAGTTGCTGCCAGTAAGAGTTAACAGTACTGGAGCAAAGTGGATTAGTGTTTGATCTGATAGGAGCAACTTTGTACATAAACACACATAGTTACTGTTACTCCCCTGGAAGACATCTTTAAAATTGCCCTTTAAACATGTGTCTCTTTTATTCCTTGTGATAGTTTCTCTCTCTCTTAATCAAGTTATCTGCAGAGCAATTAGGTTCTGGAATGCTTCAGGATGTGCGACATATGTCAAAAGACAACACTCACAGCCCATGGAGCACTAGCTGTGTGCGTTCTGGCAATCTGTTAACAAAATGCAGATGTCTAGCAGGCACAGTTGGCTTGAGGTGCTCCTGTTTTCCGAGGGCAATGTTTGGTTATCTCCTTCAGTGGACAAAGAACAATTTTATTGCCCTTTCCAATTTGTAGGTTTTGAATTTTGTGACATTAATTTTTGCTAATGATTTCTGTTGGGGCTACAGTCACTTTTTTGCCATAAACACAGGCTCAGTTATGAAGCACATAGCTAATTCCAGAAAGATTTTTATGCTTGCCCAAGCTGCCCGTCACTCAAATGCTATATAGAAAACTGTTTTTGAACATGGATGAAGATAGACAGCTCTCGAAAACAAATCTCTTCAGTCCCCTGTTTACACCAGTAACTGAAGTTTCATACTTTGGTCTCCATGACCAGCAGAGTAACAGTCCTGAGATGAATGAATGGACTGTACCACTCCATAACACATGATCTGGAGGTGTGTAACAGTTTTGAATACTCCCTTTTATTTTTAATCCTAATATGTGAGGGGTACATTTTAAGTCGGCCATTAAAGTGTCCTAATGCTTACAAGACTTTTTTTTTAGCACTTCCATGTGTTGCAAAAACTTCCATACATTCTCTTGTTGTTCCTCCATGTTTGTTTATTTTATTAAATTTCTACCCCACCCCTCCCCTGTTGAGCTCAGGGCGGTTTTCAGCAAATCATGGGCACAATAAATTCATACTAATAAATACAATAAAATAAAAAAAAATTAAAACCATCCATTACATCAGCATCATTAATGGCATTAAGATATCCAGAATGCCACTTAAAAATTAGGTAAAAACCTTGCAAGGTTAGAGAATATTATCCCCTTGTTGCCTGGTGGGGAGGATGAATGATTTGCCCAGTGATTTATGAATGTGGAAATAGAACTGGGTGATTTCTTGCCTCTTCCTGTAGCCAGTATGCCGCACCACAGTAGTTGCAAAGTATATTTGACATACAGAAGAATTCAAAATAATGATCTCTCCGCCACAGTGTGAAACTTCCCACTAATCCCAGAGTCTCTGACATGGTGTCTGGGGTGCCCTGGCACCTGCTGCCACCTTTCCTTTTGCCCACCAAGTATTTTTGAAAGTGGACAGAGCCAGGTGGAGCTTTTGCCCAGGAGGATTTCTGACTAGGCTGTGCAGATTAAAAGTCATCCTTTTAAACAGAGTTTCTGTCTGAAATATTTAAATGATTAGATTTATACATTATCTCTGTCCCTGACTTTTGGTGGCTAGCTCTGCCCCTTTTGGCAGCTATGTTGTGGTTGCTTCCATCTCCTGAGACAGTCATTTTGTGGTTGTTGCCTGACACCTTGTGTCAGAATTTTGAAACGGAGGGCAGACTCCAAAAGGTTGGAAGCCATGAATCCTAGAGGATTCTTCATCTAACATTCTTCATTGCATCCTAGAGGTTATTCTTGCTGATTACTTTGTCAAGCAAAGTTTAATACTGAAAATATTAGACATGAGTCATTTTTTGATTGAACTGTAACAGGTGCTCTACGGACTCTGCGGGTGTGTTGCATTGGGGCCGCTGGACTGTTTGTTTTTGGGTGTCTTCCGTTCTGCTGTGTTTTTGTGGAGAAGAGGTAAGTCATGGCTTCTTCTCTCCCCCTACCCTTGGAAAAACATCCCCTAGGACAGTGGTGGTGAACCTATGGCATGAGGACCAGAGGTGGCACTCAGAGCCCTCTCTGTGGGCACACGCACACAGAGTTCATCATTTGGGGGGGGCGGAAAATCACACACACACACACACACACACACACATCTAGGCTGGCCTGGGTCGCTAGGCACGAAGTGCATGCACTGTGGTGAGCAGGGAGGACTTGGCTTGCAGGCCTGGTGCCTGTGCTCTGGGTAGCTGCTGCCCGAGGGGGGGGGGTAGTGGCAGAGGAGACAGAGATGCTAGAGAAGCATGGAGCTGTGCACTCGGGACTTGTTGGAGGCTAGAGCAAGCTGCCCCCTGCTCAAGTGTGTGGGGCGTAGCCAGAGGGGTGGGGTGGAAGCGTAGTGTAGGGCACAGCGGCGGGTGCATGCAGGACCTCCTGGAGGCTGGAGCAGACTGGCTGCTGCTGCTAGAGGGGTTGAACAAACAAAACAAGTGCCTTTCCAAACACCGAGGAAACGCTCAGACCCAAGTTTTTTGCCGATTGCCTGGGCAGATCAAGCCTAGGGTGGAGGAGCCAAGATGCATTTAGGATTTTCTGAAAAGCACACCAAGGTCTTTTCTAGAAGTGCTTTTATTTTTCTGTCCCTGTTGCATTTTTGTGGGAAGTCAAGTGCTGTGATGACATGTGAAGAAAAAACCACAGATCAGGTGGCCGCTCCACCAATTTATCTTTCCTGAAGTTATCCCACCCTTCACACAGCATTCTTGCTTAGAATTGCCTTCCTTGACTGCCTTTTCACTTCTATTTTGTGGTGGGGGGTTTATTAGGTTTCGGAAAGTGAAAGTTTTACTTGCCTCTCCCCCCATACCCCTCCCCCTTCCCCCGCCAGGCTCCCAGTGTGATAATAGTGTAATTATTTCAGGGAGATTATTAGCATTAAACCTAAGACCTAGTTTTGGGGAAGCAGTGTAGGTAACTCTGTTAAGCGCCGTTAAACCCCACTGATTTTCATGGGAAGAACTAAAGCGCAATCATTTACCTGGGAGTAAGCTTGGTTGCTGGCAATGGGGCTTGCTTCTGAGTAAACCTTCCTAGGGTTATGATTCACCCATTTGAAGCGTTGCACTGTTGCTTCACCAAACTTACTTCCGAGTAACACGCACCTTGGAGCCAACCGTTTTTTCTAAACTAAAACCTCAGTATTCAGGTTAAATTGCCGTGTTGGCACTTTGCGATAAATAAGTGGGTTTGGGGTTGCAGTTTGGGCACTCGGTCTCGAAAAGGTTCGCCATCGCTGCCCTAGGAAGTGTAGTCTTGCAAGAGGGATTATATCACAGTACAGAACTTATATGGATTACAATTCACAAGTAAAATATGTGGGACAAGCAGGAAAAGAAGATAGTGGGAGTGAGAAGCCAACTACACATTTTAAAACAAAGCTGAAGTAGAACACTGTAGAGACAGGTTTCTGTTTTGTTTAAATACATTCATGCCAAACACTAGGACAGCATTTGCGACAAAAAGCTGGCTACTGCAACTTCCAGCACCACAATGGGGACTGCTCTCCTGTGGGACAGAAGATCCTGTTGTCTCCTTTTTGCTCGAGTGATGTGTTCGAGTGGAACAACCACAGCTCCTTGGATTAAAAGGTGCTATTAGAGAGAAAGGCACTGTGCTCTGCAGAGATGGAATGGAGCAGTGAGGGGCACTGGATGAAAACCAGGAGCCCCAGCTCTTTCACCCATTGGAGCCTGCTGTACATCCTCTCGGCAACAGGACATGAAGCAGGGTTTTTTTTTAATTACTTAAAATGGAAAACAATGCTTTTTTCTGAAGAAGATAAGAAATGAAAAAAGGGAGTCTCACTTGCCATCATCTACTTCATCCAGCAATAATGTATTTCTTATAAGAGATAAGTACAACTGAGCTATGTGGCTAATTTATTAATTGCATCATAAATTCACCATGTTTGAATGAGAGACTTTGCTTAGAGATCTCTTAGTTCCATGTTGCTGTAATGCTTCTCCACAGTTTGAACAAATGGAAACTTAAGAAGCTTGCTTGAAAAAAGGAGTTATAACTCACCCAAACTTATTAACCTAGTAAAAAGATTTGATTTTAATATAGCTGGAAACTGAGAGAAAAGGAGGAGAAAGAAATAATGGCTGGTTCAAAATGCAAAACGCAAAACAAGAGCTGTTTCACATCCAGCTGTCCCAGTTTCACTAAACTAAACACAGAGAATTGAATCTATGGCTGTTTCTGCACAGCCCAATAACAGCGCCCTAGGGACAGTAAAAACACCATCCCTGAGGCGCTGTTCGGACAGTGTGCTCATGCCACCCAAGCAGTGCAAAAATGCCACTTTTGAACCTTGCTCAGGGAGCGAGGTTTTTCAAACGTGGCGTCTTCCACCCACTGCCATGCAAACGGCAGTGGATGGAAGGCAGCATTGTCCCTGCACCAGCCCCAATTGCCTCCTTACCTCCTCCTGGCTTCTGTCATTCTGTGGAGGCCAGGAGACACGCCTCCTGGCCTCCCTCCCTGCAGCCATCATTCTGGCCATGAGAGCATGTACCCTTGCCTCCACAGAGTGACGGAAACCAGGAGGAGGTAAGGAGGCGTTTGGAATGCTTTGTGGCTGTGCGGAGCCATGGCTGTTTGTGCGAACGGCCCTAGGGGTTGCATCGGCATGGTTCATGACAATGCAGCCCTGCTACTCTGGTTGTGCAGAAACAGCCTATGTTTGCGTTAGTACAGAAAGATGTATTAGAAATTTAAAATAAGATTGATCAAGTTGATGGGTGTATGCAAAATTTAGAATTGAAAAGGGAGATTAAAAGTTTGGCTAAAGATTTGCATGTCAGGCTAAAAAATTAATTGGCCTGATATTGGAGTTAAGAGATTTAAAAGTTAAGTAAAATTGGAGTTAAGACAGAAGGAATTTGCATTGACAATTTGTGCTTCTTCAGAATCAGACGGAAAAGATTTGTGTAAGGATTTTCTAGCAAAATAGCAAAATATATGTCTATCCCGGTTCCAGAAATACAAGCAAAGGTGGTTAAAATATGTTGTGTGAGATCACATGCTGCATAAAAGAAAAAGGTGCCCCAAGACTCCGTGATGTATCTGACATTAAGATAAATGAAATAAGACATACTTTGCTTGCATTATAAAAAAGAGAATGCAGTGGGGCATGACTTGATAATCATGAAGGAGCTGCCTTGGGAGATATTGGTGAAGAGGAAGGAATACAGGTTCCTTACAGAGGTGCTGAAGAAGAAACACATTCCCTTTAGATAGGTGTTACCAGAAAGACTAGTGTTTAGCTTTAATGGAACTCAGCAGAAGAAAAAAATATGATTAGCAACAACAAATAAGACTTAAAGTCCTTTAAAGTATGGTAAATCAAGTTGGAAATGATAGAGGTTTGGAATAAATGGAGGGAGAATTACTGAAATCATATATAAAATATACTTTAAAATTGCAGAGGCTACCTAAAAGGATAGGGAGAACAATGTGTGTGTGTATTAATAATAGCAGAACTCTGGAGAAAAAAGAAATCGCTTCAAATAGATAGTATATGTAAGTCTTGGTTATCAGGTCCTAAAGTGAAAGTTGCAATTTTTTTTTTGCTTTTTTCTTGTTCTAGGAGGAAATAGAAAGCTGGTGTAAGAGATTTTGATTATTTGATATAAAATGTATATAATGAAGCCATGTAGTTAATATCTGTCTACAAATCTATTCTTTTATCTTTTTTCGCGGTCATAGCATGTATAGGGGGTTGAATGTGTGTGGGTCTGAGGGTGACAATCTATTTTCTTCTCATTTTTCCTCATTTTTCTTATTTTTTTAAATAGTATTTGTAGGGTGGCTGGTAGTTTTGCAGTTATATAAAAATGAAAAAAAAATTAAAGCTGGCCACTGCAAAAGATTGAGTGATGCATGGGGGAAGATAGTTTCCTATTGATGAACCTGAATGTTCATACAAACTGCTTTTGAAAGATTCTGTAATTTCCAAAGCAGCTGGCTTTTGGTATGGGAGCTCTTGTTTGTGTTTGTGCACGCGCATGTATGTATGCACTGTTTTGAGACATTCAAATGCAAAGCCTCTTAATGTGAGAAGAATTGTTGTACTGTTCCAATATATATTCTGATTATGTGAATGAGGACTATTTCATGTTCTACCTACTTTGTCAGAAATCCCATTTTTGTTTGTTTTTGTGTCATTTTTGTGCAGTATATGCAAAAACCAACATAATTTTGTGTGGTAATGCACATCAGATTTCACTAATATGGGTAAAGAGCAGGATGACCACAGTTTCATCCCAAGTATGGAAAAAAATGTTCATTTTCAGATTGAACCAGAGAGGTCATGAAACCTGATAACATGCTGCAATTTTTGAACCCAGCTCCTGTGTTTCAAATATACTGTTAATTCTTTTAATGCTAAGCTATGAAAGGTGTTCATTTTTTGTGTGTAACATCATTTGGCTATCAACTTGTTTACTGTGAAAATAAAATTGCCTTGTTTTTGCATATGGAAGGTAGAGCAGAACTCATCCACATTCTTTCTCCCAGCTCACCAGATGGTTATTTGTTGAAAGTTTC
Organism: Sphaerodactylus townsendi; assembly: GCF_021028975.2. Lineage (NCBI taxonomy): Eukaryota > Metazoa > Chordata > Lepidosauria > Squamata > Sphaerodactylidae > Sphaerodactylus > Sphaerodactylus townsendi. Next base: position 25,670,146 of record NC_059437.1, on the reverse strand, counting down.
CACACACAGACCTCCTGCTGTGCAAATTGTCGCATTTATAACTTCCCCTGCTCTCAGATCCTAGCATTTAAACTGTGGATAGCCATGCAGAGCCTCTGGCAGTTCTCCAATCTAGAGCCGAAAAGGAATTGTCTGCTAAGCTACATTCCGGAAAATGAATTGGTTAGGAGAGAATTCACATAAATGCTGAAGTGATTGGGTTTTTTTGGTTCAAAATGGGGGGAAAGTTGCCATTAAAGCTTAAGAATATTGCCAGTTGTTGCTTTAAAAACTTGTTATGCTATAATTAAATAGATGCTAAACTGTTACAGTTTGAAGCTTCGTATTTGAATGTGTCAAAAGAAGCAAAACAAGATCATTTCTCATTTCAAGATGGTGTCTCATTCAGTACAGGGTGACGATAAGAACTTGTAGGACATCTGCAAGTACATAATATGTATTGAGATATCTTCAAGACCGTGTGCATCCCGCTGCATGTGCAGGTGCATCGCACGACTGAAAAATTCAGCACCTGGCTTAGAATTAATTTGGGGTTTTAAAAAAAATGCAATTATCTACCTTTAGTTGTAGAGGGAAAGTCTAATGTCAGAAGTATGTGTGGGTGGGTGTGAAAACTTTGCAAGCATTGATACTAGTATATAGGGCTAAATCAGGTCAAGCTCTGGGTGGATGCAGACAACCATATACCAAGTGTACCTTGGCATGCACAGGTTCATTTGTAAGGCTGCTTGCCTGTCTGAGCTCTGGGGTGAGTTTGGCCATCTGTGTTTTCCTGCTGAGTTCTACAGAAGGTGTGTGGTTAAGACTAAATTACAGATTTCTTGGGAGAGATGTTGTTAAACTCACCATAGTTCAACTGTTGAATATTTTCAAAAGCAATTAAGGCTGTTTTTGCCTTGGGTATATTATGACAGCCAGTGTGGATTAGTGGTTTGAGACAGTGGTTCAAATCTCTACTCTTTCTTCTCCTGATAACCTTGACTGCACATTCTCTTGGCTGCACCTACCTCACAGGACTATTGTGAGGATAAAATGGGGGTATCCTGTACACTTCTGAGAAAGTTCTACATGCATAAGACAAAACAGCAGTGATTCTGCTTGCTGCTTCACTTTGTAGTGCTGAATGGCCCATGATACCTGATGAGAAGTTTGCTTTGAAAGAGAGACTATATTCTTTCTCAATGGTTGCAGCCCGTGTGCCAACCCTTTGCGAAGAGCAACCAAAGACAAGGATTTGCAAGAGGACAGTGAGGAAAGCAGTGAGAGTCAGTACAAGGATTCAAGTCAGGATGAGGAAGAGGTGCCAGAATTACAGAAGAAAGGTAGAAACTAAAGCACTGGTTTCTATGTCTGGAATTCAGCCAGAGTTTACTTCTATAGACTGTTGTATCTGCCCTTTGGTGTGTTGCAGCCCCGCCTGTTTGGAAAACAGTGCACAAACTGATGATGTAAATGCTGCAAACCTTTGGAAATAAATCTGATATTTAAAAATCCTCTCCAAATTAAGTCAATGTGTTGATTTATAATTCTATTTCATATCTACCAAACTGTTAGACAACAGAGATTCCTTTACTTTTGCAGCATTTTTACACTGAAATCTCATTCCTTTCCTTTTCCCCTTAGAATCTCCTTGATTCATAAATCTTGAGCAGCATAGTTCTAAATCAATTGTTTAAGGGATATAAGGGTGGAGATAAATGTTGCCACTGTCAATGTAACTTAGAATCACTGTCACTTAATAGGATCACTGTTACTCAAACACAGAGATACTAATTCAGTCTGTTAAAAGAGAGGTAATATAACTTGATCTTAGATCTTCATATAAACAACATTCCAGGAGCACATGTGGTAGAGAATCAATAGAAACAGAAGAAAATGGGTAGTTCTTTTTCGAATATGGCAAGTTCATGTATCGACCTTGCATAACTGTAGAAGGATTGACATTTAATCTAGCAAGACAAAAGGCTCTTAAAAAGCAAGGAATTGTCAAGAAATAGTGGTAAGCAGGCAAGCAACATGGAAGAGAAGTTCCAATGGACTGAGACAAGCAAATGCAATGAGCATTAATTGACATAATAACATAATCTCTTTAATACACTTTTTATTTCAGAGAAATCCTTTGATGTCCCAAGATCTCTAATCATATCCCATTATATTCCTATCTGTGACGATTTCTCATCAAAACTTTGCCATGAGGATATATACTAGTCATGTTTCTCAAAAACTAGGTATCCCTCAGGTCTAAAAAAAACCTAGCCTAAATTATAGCTTGGAGGTGAACAACCATGCCCTAACTTTGAGAGACATTTGACCAAACTCATGTTTGCACCGAGCGGCATTTAAGAGTCCTTAAGAACAATAGACTCATTTACACTGGATGAAAATTTAATATTACCACTGCAGAAAGGTATGAATGAAATAAGCAAAGAGAAAACATTGCCCCTATTATGGCAAGATGCCTACATAACATTCATACATAAGGAAGGCAATGATCCAACATTACCAATCTTATACACCTATCTCATTACTGAATATGCATTAAAAAGTTTTACCTCGATGTCAGAGATTTAGACAGACTAACAGTGCAATCCAGAGGTGGGTGGGTGGGTGAATCCACCTCTGTAAGCAGCACAGACTTACACTGATAGATTTGCCTTCCTCAGGGCACTTACCCCAATGGAGGGGCAAACCACCATCACTTGACTGTTGCAGGACCCTGGGATGCCCAGCCACAATGCACGGCTCTCTGTCGGTGCTTCTGCACTATCCCAAGCTACACCGATGTGTCAGGGGTATGGCAAGGGCATTCCTTGGGGTGGAGCCAACTTTAGTCAGCTTCCATCTCTCATTTAGCTCCCTTGCACCCGCCAGCCCAGCCTTGGAGATTTCTCCGCTTTCCCCATGGGGGATTTTCAGGTAAGTTTTTTTTCCTTTGGAGGAGGCAGGACAGTGTTGGAGTAGCACTGTCCTTGCCCACCAGCCCAGTCTGGACTGGGCTATTAAGGAGGTGGTGATGGCCACTAACCTGGATAGCTTTAAAAGGGGCTTGGACAGATTTATGGAGGAGAAGTCGATTTATGGCTACCAATCTTGATCCTCCTTGATCTGAGATTGCAAATGCCTTAACAGACCAGGTGATCGGGAGCAACAGCCGCAGAAGGCCATTGCATTCACATCCTACATGTGAGCTCCCAAAGGCACCTGGTGGGCCACTGCGAGTAGCAGAGAACTGGACTAGATGGACTTTGGTCTGATCCAGCTGGCTTGTTCTTATGTTCTTATGAAATGTATAACAACACTAATTCATACAGATCAGATGGGATTTACACCAAAGTGTTTTTTGAAAGACAATGAACACATTGTGATTAATGTGATAGAGTTTGGAAGGTGGGAAGAAGAAAGTACCATACATGTTCCTAGACACCGAAAAAGCATTTGATAATATAGTTTGAGCTTTTTATGGAGGATTTTAAATTGCGGTTCCAGGTTTATGAATTGGATCCAGAGTATTTATACAAAACAACATGCAAATATTTTTGATTTTAATCAATAGAATTGATTATTAATCAATCAATAGAATTGATTTTTAATCAATAGAATATGGATTTCAAATTGGAAAAGGGACAAATTTACAAAATGAGAAAAAGATAGGAGGGCTAGTTGTACCCAATATTAAACTGTATTATCAAGCAGCCAGCCTGATCTGCCTTATGGACTGGATTAAAAACTCAAAAAAGTAACCAAATTAGAAATGGCAGATTAGAAGAAGATCTACATAATTACTTACAAGGTTTAAAAAAATAAGGCAAAATAGAAGCCATTTAATCACAAATTAACTATTTAGAGTTTGGGATTCCATGCAGAGAAGAATAAGACTCCAATATCCCTAATAATGTCCCCCACAGAGGCATACGAGGATAAGCATGCGAGTGAAAATAATGACTTTATAACATATGGAGATATGATAAACTCTCCAGAAGAAATTAGGTTTTGGCAAAAGGTGAAGATTAAGGCAAAAAAGTACAATGGCTATTATACTTTCAACTAGTTTCAAGATTAAAATGGGACATTGTCACAGGAAGAGGCATAATAAGAGAGTTGACTGAATCTGAAAAGGTGATAACACAACAACATTGAGACAAATTTATAAATTATTACTCCAATTTTGATACAGAAATGGAACAAGTTAAAACATCTATGGTAAATACGGATGCAATTTTTTTGGAAGAAATATATCTTCAATTATAAAAAACCTTATGGACAAAAGACAAAATTCAGTCAGTCAAACTTTAAAAGAAAATTATTATAGCCTTTTTAATCAGTCATATATTACTTCAAAAGATTTTGAAAAGATGAGAAGGAACTAGAAAGGAAAATGTTAGAAATGTAGAGAAGTGGATGGGGCAAAAAGACAAAAAAAAAAAAAACCCGGAAAGAAATACATGTCAAAATTCAGAAAATTTTGAAAATTAAATTTACTCTTAAGCTATGAATATGCTGTTGGACATTTTGCCAAAAAAACCTTCCCAAACTTTTTGAAGAATTGTTCAGATATATGATAATAATGGCCAGAGTAATATTCACAGAGTAATATTCACAGCAAAATGAGCAGTGGAAGAGTGTCCATCCTGGAAAAACTGGGAAAATAAATTAACTGAATATTCAGTAATAGAAAAATTAATGAATTATGTAAACAAAAAAACAATTAAAGAATTTCAAGAAAAATGGAAAGCATATTATTTATACTATTTCTATAAAACAAAGAGTGTGTGTGTAGACAGACACACACAGAGAATATTAATAATATTTCTGATACATTGTAATGAAAATGTGTTAAACGGGGTTGGGGATTGCAACACATTCTATGTGGGGGTTCTCCTTGAAGACAACCCAGAAACTCCAACTGGTCTAGAATGCAGCAACTCAACTGTTGTCAGGAGCTAGCTGCTGGGAATATATGTTGCCCATTTTGAAATAACTACACCAGATGCCAGTCTGTTTCTAAGTTCCACAGGTAACAACCTTTAAAACTGTCCATGATCTGGAGTCCACATGTCTGAAGAACCATCTCTTTCCATACATCTTTGTGGGCCAATACATCTGTTGCCTATCCCACCATTTAGTGTCTCCTGGCCTCCATAGAATGACAGAAGCCAGGAGGAGGTAAGGAGGCATTTGGGGCTGGTGCGGGGACAATGCGCACCAGCGCACCAGGGATGGTGGGTTTACCGTCCCTAGGGCGCTGTTATTGGACTGTGTGAAAACAGCCATAGATTCAATTCTCTGCATTTAGTTTAGTGAAACTGGGACAGCTGGATGTGAAACAGCTCTTGTTTTGTGTTTTGCATTTTGAATCAGCCATTATTTCTTTCTCCTCTTTTGGCACTGACCAGAGCCTGGGGCTTTTCCCTTGTGGTTCTTGCTCTGTGGGATGGGCAGAGGCGTAGCTGGGCCAAACTGCGCCCACTTCACATTCCACATTTTCCGCCCCCATGCCTCCCCATGGCATCCCCCCCGTGGTAGTCCCGTCCGCGGCAGTCCCCCCTTTCCCCCTTCCCCCACTTACCTGAGTTCCTTTTTCAGAAGTTTTTCAGGCTTCAAAAGGCCTTGTTCTCAGTAAAAAAGGGCTGATGGGAACTATACTTCCCAGGAGACCTTGTGAGCCCCAAGGTTTCCTGGGAACTGTAGTTCCTCAGGCCATTTTTACTGAGAACAAGACCTTTTGAAGCCTGAAAAACTTCTGAAAAAGGAACTCAGGTAAGTGTGAGAAGGGGGCACCGCAGGGTGTGTGTGTGGGAGGGTGCCATGGGGGGAGGGGCCTGGGGTGATTTTTGGTGCTCCCCCCCAGGCATGCTCCTGGTGCAGAGGCATTCCTCCCACTGCGCAAAGTGGGCGGTTGCCCAAGCCGCCACCTTGTGGTGGGCGACAACAATGCAGGTTCGTTTGTGGAATTCTTTTGTATTTTCAGTGTTTCTCTGTTTTTGGCCTGCAGGGGGCGCAGTTTTTAGGCTAGCAGCACCAAAAATTCAGCGATTTTTCGAGAGACTCTCCTGATAATATCACCCAGGATTGGTGAGGTTTGGTTTAGGGAGTCCAAAATTATGGACTCCAAAAGGGAGTGCCCCCATCCCCCATTGTTTCCAATGGGAGCTAATAGGAGATGGGGGCTACACCTTTGAGGGTCCATAACTTTGGCCCCCTTGAACCAAACTTCACCAAACCTGGGTGGTATCATCAGTAGGGTCTCACAAAGATACTCTGAAATTTTGGGGCTGCTATCTTAATAATTGCACCCCTGACAGCAGGCACCCCCTAAATTTTCTCAGATTCTCTGTTTAAATCCACCCCTTCCTGCCAATACTTGTTTTCTTTCTTTCTTTTATTCTCTCAATGCCTAATAAAGGTTGTTGTTGTTGTTGTTGTTGTTAAATCCACCTCCTTTGGCATGGATTTAAAGGGAGAATCTGAGGTCCCCAGTTTAAACATTGAAAGTGATGCTGTTTCTGGGTGGGGGAGAATCCACCCCAAAATAGCATCATTTTCAATGTTGTTTAAACTAGGGAGCCCAGATTCTCCCTTTAAGGTGGATTTAAAAGCAGAATCTGGGCTCCCTAGTTTAAACACCATTGAAAATGATGCTGTGTGGGGGTGGATTCCAGTATCACTTGTTTAAACTAGGGAGCCCAGATTCTCCTTTTAAATCCACCTTAAAGGGGAAATCTGGGGTTCCCAGTTTAAATAACATTGAAAGTGATGCTGTTTCCCCCAATTGGGGGGACTGGATACAACACCATAAAATGTTTTCATAGCAGTAATAAAACATTTTGAAAGCATTTTGAAAATGTTTTCAAAAAAATTATTTCTGCTGTGTGGCATGGCCCATTGCTGTGTTCAGATTTGTGAGCTGGGGTATGTTCTATAATGTGATGGTGACTTTGAAACGACCTGGTAGGAAAAAAAATCATTGTTTGGTCATGATGGGGGAGGATGGCCGCCCATGGGAAGGCATCAAACTCAGGTTGTGCCCAGGGCTCCAGTTTGCCTAGGTATGTCACTGGTCCGGTGCACAACGCACCCCCCTGTCCCCTTGTGGCTTCGCCACTGGGGATGGGCTCCCTGAAAAGATGAGGGGAAAGTCCCTTCTTGGAGATCTTCAAGGAAGTCCTGCAAGGTTTTTCTATTTGCCAGATCTTTTGATAGGGTTTGAATGGCAAGCAGCTTTTAAGGATGGAAGTGGGGAGAGATTTGGGATTTGCTAATTTATTTTTGTTTTAACAGAAAAAAAGTTTCTTACTATTCTTGTAAGCTGCCTTGAACCCATGGAAAGTAGTGTGTCAATGTTTTAACCAATAAATAAATATTATGTCACAAGCTTTGGTGGTCAAGACCACACTTCATTAAAAGTGCATGAAAAACATCCACACTTCGCCCTCAATTGGCATATAATGTATGAGGTTCAGTTTGTGACACTGATGTGTAAAACTCTCATATATGCAAAGTAATCCTTCACAACTTTGGTGATTGGTGACCATACGACATAATACAACAATACCTGAAGCAGACTGACTTCTGGACACACTTCATGCATTTGGTGAAGTGCATTCCAGTCCACAAAAGCTTCTGACACAATGCAATTGGTTGCTCTGGAAGCTGGGATTGGAGTACCTTTTGCGTTTGCTTTGAGAAAATGTCTTTGGTAGCTGTTTAAGTTGAACACCACAGGGTGGTGCTGTAGGCAAACTATTGTCTATAGAATGCTGTCTTGCTCAATTGCAAGGTTTAAAAAAAATATTTTTATTGATTTGTCTTACTTGCATGGTTTATCAGTTCATAAAGCAGTAGGTGTTGGACTATAAAGCAATGGCTACTCAGTTAAAAATATCCTATCCAACAGTTTACAATAGCTCAGCTTAGTAATTTATAAAAAGGTAAAGATAGTTTCTATGCAAGCACTGGGTCATTACTGATCTATGGTGTGATGTCACATAATGACGTTTACTAGGCAGACTTTGTTTACGGGGTGGTTTGCTTTGCCTTTTTCAGTCATCTACACTTTACTCCCATCAAACTGGACGTTCATTTTACTAACCTTGGAAGGGTGGAAGGCTGAGTCAACCTTAGCTATCTGGCTATCTGAAACCAACTTCCATGAGGATCGAACTGCAGGACTTTGACTGCAGTATTGCAGCTTACTACTCTGCACCACGAGGCTCCATTACTAACTGATGCAAGTATAAAAACAAGTGTCCACGTTTGACTGTGAAGAATAAGGTGGAGAAGCCCTGTGGCTCCACCAAAGATTAACTAAAAGGGGAACACTGACTGATTGTCTAAACTGCCAGCAAGCTTAAATCTAAACTTGTGTATAGTGACTGGTAATGGGAACATTTAATTGTATAATAATGGCAAAAATAAAATATTTGGATTTGAATGCGCTTGTGGAGGGAAGCCTATGGGAAACTTTGTGTAAGCCACAGTTTCCAAAGGAAATGTGAAATACAATTTTATTAATCAAAGAAGCTTAATGCTGGTGTCCCTAATAATACTGGGCACTGCTCAGCCATTACTAAGTGGTACAGATTTCTGTTGACTTGAATATAAGTTCAGCATGTTCTTAAATTTCTGCAATATTTTTTTAAAAAAATGCCACTCTGTTGGCTGGTTTGGGCCCAAGAAATACTAATTTATCCAGTATTGGTAGATTAAAAATACCAAAATTTGGTACCCTGCCCTATTCAAATTCCCAAATAGCTTGCTTTTTTAAAAAAAGCATGTAAAATGTCCAAATTAAGCAATCCCAACAAAAATATGTAAACACATTTTGCATTTCAATGTCATTGAGCCGTTGATAGACCAAGGCTGTTGCTCTGCAATGATCCAGTTCCAATATGTAAACACATTCAAAACTTGTCAATGGCAGCAGAGACCACAACACAGCTACTGAAAAATGGCTAAATGCAAGGCTATCTAAAAGCTGCAATATGTTCAAAGCAACTTCACATTTGGTACTTCCTTAATGAATATGAGTATTTTGGGTTCAAATACAGGCTCAACCATGATAGTCAATGAGGAGACTTTGAGGCTTAAGCAGGTTGGTGTTTCTTTGTTGGAAGGAAACAGCCCTTGTTCGTGTGTGCATGTGTGTGTAAGGGTGCTGTTTCTTATCACAGGACCTGGGTTATTTTCTGTTCTTTAGGTGTTGAGGAATGTAGTGTTTTGCTTCTGGAAGATTCTCAATAATTTGAGAAAGGAATCTTTACCCACAAGCCTCTTCCGCACGTGCAGAATAATGCAATTTCAATCCACTTTCAATGCAGTTTGCAGCTGGATTATACTGTGCAGAATAGCAAAATCCACTTTCAAACAATTGTGAAAGTGGATGGAAAGTGCATCGTTCTGCATGTGTGGAAGGGACCATACAGGACAATGGTATGAGGTAGAAGAGGCAAGAGCCCCTTCTTCCCCATCATACTCCTACCCCTTCTTCTCCTGTGTTACAGTCCTGTCCAGCATCAGGACCCTAAACTGAATTCCACAAGGAACTCACAGCTGCCATCCTGCTGCATCTTTTCATGGTGATCACGTGGCAGTAGTTTGGACCAAGGACTGTACTAGAGACAACAAAAAAAATCCTTATTTGTCAATAGCTTATAAATATAGCCTAACTCAATAGGAATGAGAAGTGGACTGGAAAATCTTTTAGAGGTGCTCATAGAGATTGAAGACTAGCATCATCACAACCTAAGCCTCTGGTATTTAGCTAAACTCTGACATTGGCTTTTATTGTCTGTGCACACAGAATGTCATCTCCCTAGCCTTTACATTAGAAAACAGACTGAAATCCAGTTCAATTTTACATTGGAAATAACTGACCAGTCACCACTGCATTAGGCCTAGACCTGTTTTGACCCACTCAATCAATTAGAGGTCCCAGTACTGGCTTAGTGGTTCTTTGCAATCAATCAGCATATACTTCTGGCTTGTTTTCTGAAAGCAATGTGACTACAATTGGCAATGGCTCTGAGTTCCTGCCCCTCAAAGTGGGGTTAGCTGATTCCCTTCACTTCCTCTGAGGTAGAGAGGCCACAGCCCCACCCCTAAGAAAATTGAAAGGACTGTTTTTGCTAGAGCCAGATTGTCCTGAAATTAGTTCAGACATTTTATGCACTTTCTTCTTGTGATCCGGCTGTTTGCTTCGCAGTGTGGTTTTCCCAGTTTCAGAAACAGTGGAGCTTCTCTGATCTGAGTGTGCAGTGACTTCCGAAGAGGCCAAAATAAGTGCATAATCAAGCATCCAACATGAAGAGAATGTGTGCTTAACGTGAGGCAGATCACAAGTGCATAAAAGGCCTCTATCCCTACAGATCTTCTCAAGTGTCATCATGGACTCCCAGGAATCCCTGGTTCCCAGTTTGAGCAATGCTGTTATAATAGGATTACTAATTGAACATTTACTTGGAATAGCTTGGTGCTTTTCATGCAATGAGTGGATTTTTAAAAAAGGATCTATCACCTGCTCTTTGCTCAAGCGATCACCAAGGCAGCTTACACTAGATTAAAAGAAAAATATAATATGATGCACTTAAGGCAGTACCATAGCATGCTGTCCAAAAAGAAGCAACAAAATGGGGCCATGTTAGGATCAGTAACTCTGGTCCCCCTTCAAACATACATTCAAGTCAATCATGGGTGAAGGTGTGGGGAACAGATTGGTTCTTCCAGTGTCACCCAGACACTCTTTGCACCCTGCAAGGGATAGATACTTGTTCTTTAATAAGTCTGTCCATATACTGTTTTACCAGGTTTCTTAATGGGTACTATAAAGTGCAAACAATAAAACACTTTGCACTGATGAAATTTTATGTCACAAACAGTAGGAGTCTCCAAGTTCTACCGTCGTGGTCTTTGTTACCAGTAGTTTGATTTAAAAATGCATATAAAACACCAGCCAAAAAAAGGGGGGAAAGAACCACATGGAAAGATTGCAAAAAAGAAGTTAAAAGAAAGTTCTTCGCCTCGCCTAAAAAAAGAAAGAAATTTCCTAGCCCAGGAGGAGAGAGTTTCTGAAACGGCCGTTTGAGCTCAGCCACAGAGCCATCCAGTTCTGATCCTGCTGCTGTGTCTGTTCTTTGCCAACAACTGCTAGTGAACATTTGCCTACCTTCCCTGCTGTTGAGCTGTATCAAGATTAGATGCAGGGAGATGAGCAAGCTTACAGCTTCATCTGTTGGCACCGCAGGAATGTCGAAGCAAAACAGCATGGCGACACAGGCATGCCGGGAAAAAAAAACTTTGGAAATCATCACTTTTTTATGGACCTTGCTTTGAAATGGTAAGCTTCTGGGACAAGGAAAGGGAAAGGAAGGAGGGGAAAAAAGAAATTTCCCACTCAGGAAATTAAAAAGAAATATTTCTTTAGACAAATCATATTGAAGGAATTTACATATTGTGCCAGTGCAGAAATAGACTTAGTTCACATATGCTGCAGAATATGGCATTAGAATGGACTGTACCATTTGAACCAGCAGATGGAAAGAAGTACCAATTTTTGTACCCTCATGAATGTATGAATCTTTATGTGAGCTTTATACCAGTACCACCACCGGGAGGGGAGGGTCTAGTAGTCTAATATACTACCAACTGTATTAGGTTTCTACTTACAGAAAGCTTTTGTGAAGAAACCTTTCCAAACTACTGTCTTTCCACCCTCAGTCTGAAGTGAAACACTTGACTATCGCAGCAGGACTTCACCATCTCATTCTACAGCCCCGTATCTGAAGCAGATGGAGTTGTGTTTCATCAAAATGTAGGAATGGGCAGAGACTTGACTTCTACTAATAATTACTTGGGAGACGCTAGGATGTTTGGATTCTGGATTGTGATCGGATTCTGCATTGTTCTGACATACTGTAATCAGCCCATTCAAGACTTTGCCCAGGGGCCTTAGTACCTTTGATGCAGCATACTATTCCTGCTGTGGGCCATTCCCAGTTGGATACCTGCTCTACAATTTATCTTGGATTTGGTCGAAGGCTTTCACAGCCAGATTCAACTGGTTGTTGTGGGTTTTCCAGGCTGTGTGGCTTTGGTCTGGTAGATCTTGTACCTAACGTTTCGCCTGCATCTGTGGCTGGTATCTTCAGAGGTGTATCACAGAGAGAAGTCTGTTATACACTGTGTCCAGTGAGAAGGGAATGTTTTTAGTGGAGTATATATTGCCCAGGCCCCGGGGTGGGGAACCAATCAGTAAGTGTTTGGGTAGAACATTTATTTATTTGTTTGTTTGTTTGTTTGTTTGTTTGTTTGTTATGCTTGTATACCGCCCTCCCCCAGAGGGCTCAGGGCGGTGAACAACAAAATACACAGATAGAGCACAAGATAAAATCAATGGATTTGCTATGCAAAGGTGTGGTTGACTGTATTGTATTGTGAGTGGGGGTTTTCAGTCCAGGGAGTGATTCACATTTGCATTCTCTGCAGCAGCAACAGTCTTAGTTAATGCAAACTCTGTGTATGGGTGGAGTCCATTGTCCATGAACCTAGTATGCCTTGGTATAACCAAGTTTTGTTAATTGGCTACCAGTAATTAAAAACACCAGAATCAAAGGCCAAGGCCATGCTAGGTACACCTAAAATGTTCACACAGTTCTAAAAAGGTATTTAATGAAGTAATAGCTCACTGTTAAAATTGTCAGACTTAAAAGTTCACAAAAACTCATTGGAAGAGCCCACACTTAATTTGATGGCTGCAAGAGAACATGAACTGGTTGAACCTCACCCACTAAGGAATGCCAAGAAGATGGCAATGCCACTGCGACTGACATATTCCAACCTGCCATTCTTTGAATCTGATCAGAACTATGGAGTGTCTCCCATGGAAGGTTCATTGGGATTGGACAATTGGCCACTTGTCAGACTATTCTATGCTTCTCAAGGGTTCTTCTTCCGTGGGAATTAGCAGTCAGCATCATGTTTATTTTGACAAGGTTATTGGTTTGCCTATGGCCATTTGCTTTGATAGAGTTATCAATTCAGCTTTCAAATACAAATTTGTGAAAAGATAGATCCTGCATGTGGCTTTAAAAGCTAAAATCTCCCCAAACTACCCAGGCCAGAAAATACAGGTAAATGTACATCTTTAACTCTGACCATGAAGTGCCAAAGCATTTTCAACACAGAGGATGCAAAAGGATTTTTTTTTCTTGCCCACCATCTGCTGTAATTTAAAACTATAGTTAAGGGGTATACAGGTAGTTTCATCCATAACTCTTTGAATCTCCCTTATTTTATGGGCTTCTGCCAGGAGTCTTACTGTTACTTTAATGGAGTCTTTTGTAGTTTAATTTTATCTCTATATGAAGCTAGGCACTCACTCACAGGTAGACTTGCTGGTAATATTGCTTCCTTGTGAGTCATTAGTTGTTTCATATGAGCTGGATATACGATTTACTCGTTTTTTACTCAACTATAAAAGACTCTGGAAAATTCCCAGCCAGACGGGTTATCAGGCCTCCTGAAGGCATGGCAGCACAATTTTAGGAAATAAATAGAATGCATGGATCACACAAACTCTTTACCCTTCATAGTTTCTAAAAGGTTCATAAACATTCTCTTAAAATTGAATTCGGCAGCATTTGGCATTACTTTATTACAAGAGGGTTCTCCCCCAGCCCTGAACTATTTTAACACATCCTGCTATCAAAGTGCTAGGAGGTTTTGTAAATGTAAAATGTTAAGTGAATGAGGTTTTTGTCCCGCTTTGTGGTAAAATTGTCAAAAAAAACCCCAATGTCACGGTACAAGTTTCCCAACACTTGATGCAGTTCCCAACAAGTTTTGTTCCAAGTAGGTGGCAGTGTTGCCTCAAACTCTAGAAGACAGACGATTACTTATCATTTTTATGCCCTGACTAAAACGTTGTCAAATCCCCCAATTATTCTCCTTTTAGTGTTGATTTTTCAGCAATGCCCCAGTACAATGGAGCACCATTTTGTTATTGTGCGGAAGTCCTTCATATCAATAGTGGTTCTTAAGAAGGCAGTCCAAGTGTTTTGGGTTATCTTCATGGAATGCCAATACACTAACTGGAGTGACATTTTGTTCTGCAGGGCTAGATCCATGTTTTGGGAGGCTGCTTCCCTTCTCTGCCCAGCAGCTGACAGTTAAAATGGCAGACCACAATATATATTGCATATTGCATTTCTGTGTGGATATATATTGCATATTGCATTTCTGTGTGGATTAATATTTACTTCTCAAAAGTTTAACTGGGAATACTAAAATGGAGAATTTCTCTTATTATTCTCTTCTTCTTTGGGGACTAATATTGACAGTCTGCCATAGATATTGTCTCTGAGTTTCCCATTACCATTAGCCCAGGTATGCAGTAGTTGGAGTGTCAGACTAGGGTCTGGGAGACCCAGGTTCAAATTCTCCCTCAACTCACTGGATGATCTAGCCTCATAGCCAGCTTTGGAGGAAGATTGTGAGCTAAACATACAGAGGAGAGGAGAACCAGTTATACTGCCCTGAGTGACTTGGAAAAAGAACTGAATAAAAATATATCAGATAGATATATCTCTTTCTGCTTCAATGAAGCATGAGTCCAGGGAGCTTGCTAAGTTTTAAGCCAACTTGTTCTCATAGAAGGCACCTGTGGAATTAATAGAACACTAGGTCTTATATGGGAGGCCATGTTATGTAGTGGTTAAAACCAGTGGACTCCAATCAGGACAACCAGGTTTGATTGCCCACTCCTACACATCAAGCTAGCTGGGTGACCTTGGGTCAGTCACAGTTCTCTCAGAACTCTCTCAGTCCATGCAGAGGGAGGCAATGGCAAGCCATCTCCAAATGTCTCTTGGCTTGAAAACCATATGAAGTCACCATAAGTCAGCTGCAACTTGACAGCACATGCACACGCACACGCGCACACACACACACACACACACACACACACACACAGGTCTCGTATCCATAGCTGCCAGTTATTGTGCTGGTGTTATTGATATAAAGGACTTTATCACTTAGCCTATTTACACAATCCTGTTTTCTTTCAACAATATCTTGACTTTTTGCATATTTCCATCTATTTTGCATATTTTGATTGCAAATTTCTTTTAAGTTCCTGTGAATGACTCTTGAAGCAAATGCTTTTATTTGAAAATAAGTACTGATTGAAGAAGAGAAATCCTTCAGTAATTCTTTACAGGATTCATCACTGTACTGGAATTTCATCTAGGTTTATTGTCTGTTAACATTGACTGCTTTTCCTTACTCTTAACAGTTGATACCACTGTTTCTGTTAAAGTACTAATGTTCCAAAATTGCATACTGGAGATTTGTTAGAAAATAACAAAAAAATAAAATAAGGAAAAATAAAGAAATTTAAATCACCTCCTTATTCATGTTTCTGTAAGCAATGAATAGAAAGAACGGTCATACTAGGCAATCTGACCTTATTGTTGGAACTGTGTGTTGCATGATGCTGCTCAGAATCCAACCAAGTATTGAGACAGAAGCATTTAGATTGAATTCAGGCTGTGCTGGAAACAGAGATATTGACCAATTTTCTTTCCCATGGAGTTAAGGATGACAGATATTGTTCTCCCATTCTCCATTTCATCACCAACCTCAGGACACTTGAGCTCAAGCAGAAGCGTTCATGGAAGAGTGGTTGTTCTGCCCCCCAAGTGAATCTGTTTTTGGTGCCCTGTACTTGGCTAGGACAGAGTGGGGAAGACACAAGCCAGGTTCAACAATTTAAACAATAGGTTTATTACTTAGGAGAATTAAGACCCTAACTCCTCTCTTGGGTCTGTCTAAATCAAAGTACTTGCTTGTCTTGAGCAGATTTGAAGCTATGGACTGTGTCTTCTCTTGGTTGCTTTCAAGAAAGTTTACTGGGCCTTGCTTCCTTTTAGTTCCTTCAGTCTTTGTCTGATTCCAATTGCTGTTAAGCTTAACTTGTGCTCTGTATATCACCATATACTACTTTGGACCACCATACATGTCACAAATATTACAGTCTCCAGCTACCCTAGGCACCTTGCTCTGACTCACTGCCTAGAGCTAAAACAGGGGATTGCTGGGTAAAGAAGGAAGACTGCCTCTTGGGAAATGTCTTAAAGGGACAGGGCCTAACTAAAGTACCCTCCCTTAGAAGACTTTACAATGAACTGAACCCATGCTAAATATGGGAAAACTGGAGCTTAATGGGGAAATAACAAAAGCCTCTGTGGGGGCATGACAGTGGTGGTTCAAACCCAGGTCTACCAGATCCTTGTCCAATACTTAACTGTTCCACAACACTGGATATCATTTGAATGTAAGTTCCCTGTTCTGGGTAGAATTTCCTTCTGAGTCAAAAAGACTTTCTGTGTAATGGTTACAAGAACTAAATACCTGGGATGTCACTAGAAAGAAATACCACCAGCAAGAATTCTCCAGTTTGTGATGTTTGGATGCTGAATAGTTGTTGTGAATAGGTCCACTGAAAATGGAAGTTGGGATGAGACTGTAATAGTAAGACTTTGACCATACACCTAGAATGCCCAGTTTCTCCAAGGTCTTTGTGAAACAATACTTCTGGTGCTGGGTGAGTGATTAATCCAGAAGAGGAACATGTGAGATAGACTCCTTTCTTCTCTCATTCCTTTGTTTTCACATTATGCTCTCTGATCACTGGACAGATGTGACTGCTAACAGCTTCTAATTTAACCCATTTCCAAAACTGGGGTGAGTGTATATGATACCAGAAATGTAACACTATCCTGTAAGAATCAACTTGAAGTGACTCCCTGGCTGTAGGTGCCAGTTAAATCCATTAATAATTCTCCTTTTTTTTGGACTCTGTAGCCTTAAAGAACTTGACCAAAATTCTGGCCCTGGAACTCAGGCTTGTCACCCAAAGAGTAGCTTTCTCTCTGGCAATCCTTCTTTGCAGTCATCTTCAAAGCATTAACTCTTAGCAAAGGCTTATGGGTCAAGCAAAGGTGGGGCAAAACAGGAGAATTCAGTTGGTGTTAGTGGACAATTCAGTATCTCCCTCCAACACACACACACACACACACACACACACACACACACACACACACACACCACAAAAAGTTTGCCATGTATGCAACAAACTTAATTTGGAAGGCATCACATTTTATATCTGGCAGAGGGGAACAAAAAAACTCAAACCCAAGGCCACAAATTACAAAAGATACTATTTAGAGCCCAGATGGCAGCATAAAATAAATAGCCATTTCCTCCATAGAAGCACAAGCAATTTGGCTGTGTGAAACTGCATTTCCAGCCGAGATCCTTGAAACAGATGTCGAGATTGCTTCTGCCTGGAAACTTTTTAGTGAAAAGCAAGATGTTCAGGTAGAGGGAATGTACAATAACAGACACTCTCAGATTTTCGGTATCTATGCAGGGGACATGAGTATTTACAACAAAACCATGAGCTTCCTGATGCTCGGCATATAGACAATTCTCTTTGGACATAGTAGGCAAGATCTGATACACCCTAGGAAGCTTTTGTGATGCTCCTCTTTTGATCTGTTTTCTGCCCATAATGGAAGGAGGGTGAGCCATCCATCCAATATGAACCTACATAAATCTGAATGTTGAGTCCAATACAGAGTGGAAATGCAGTTGAAATATGTTTGACAGGTTGTGTCTTCTGTCCTGCAATTTGCTTGTAGGTATGTACTATGTTCACACACGTTATGTATGAAAAAAAAAATACTCATTTAGCCATAATGGACTCTTATATTTTCATCCAGTGTGGTGTAATGATTAGAATGTCAGACTACCATCTGGGAGACCCAAGTCTGAATCCTCCCTTTGCCATGAAAGCTAATTGAGTGACTTTGGGCCAGTAACTCTTCCTCTCAGTCTAACCTGCTTCACATGGTTGTGAGGATAAGGTGCAGAAGTGAAGAACTATGTAATAATCCCCTTTGGATCCCTTATAGAAGGGGTGGCCAACCTATGGCGTTCCAGATGTTCACGGACTACAATTCCCATCAATCAATTGGCCATGCTGGCAGAGGTTGATGGGAATTGTAGTCCATGGACATCTGGAGTGCCATAGGTTGGCCACCCCTGCTTTACAGGGAGAAAAGGAGCATATAAATATCTAAATACATTTTCAGGGAAAAGATATTGTAGGTGCCACACCAGAAGCCCAAATTGCAACTCATTTGCCAACTTTTAAGGTTCTGCAAGAGAGATAATGAACCATATTCTCATACTATCAGTTTGGTTGTATGCATGGATTGTAGTGTTGTTGGTGCAAATGGCTTGGCTGTCTCCTCACATGAGAAATGTTCTTTCTGTTTTTCACTTATGTCCCACTTTTCAGCCAAAATTGGCTTTCAGTTAAAATTTGTCAAAAAGTATGTAAAATACATGTAGGGAATAGTGGTCTGGCAGGGACAGGAGTTGTTTCTAAAGTGACTTTTGTCCTGTTTTACTTGGTTAGACAATTGTGCCTCGTGCCTTTCTTCATTAAAAATAGCTACTAGTTACTACACCTTCATAAAATATGACTTATATTTTTGAAATAGGTCAGTTGGCCATGTAACAATATACTTTCTGTATGAAAGACATCTTTGCCACTATGAAGACCACAGAGAGATGTAGGTCCACACTTGCCTGAGGAAAGAAAGTTTAGCAAAAACTGTGGTCTGTGTTAAAACTAATGTGGGAGGCTGAGTACCAGTACTTGGCATGCTGTCCACTGCTTGAGGTGAAGGATTTTCCTGGATTGGTGACCCATGGTTTTCACTTTTGCCTTCAGGCTGCTCAATGCTGGGCTTTGTGGCAGCCCTATCTTGTAAAGCCTGACCTAACAAAAACAAACCAAGTGGCACTGATGACTTTGTGATCCTGGTATAAACACGGGAACTCATTCCAGGATCTGTTTTGCCAGTGTGTATTTGGGAAGCCACATTCGACAGCGGACAGAAAAAGAGAAGTGAACACTGAGCAAAAACCTGTGTGATTTTCACAGGTGATTGCATATATCCATGTAAATTCTGATGGACCGTGGATGGAAGTCATGCATGGAGCTTAAGGGAATTGATCAGTGATTGGATGAATCGTTTTTCTGTTCCTCCCTCCATAACTGCAACTGCCAGCAGTTGCTCATTGAGCCAAACACTCCTTCCCCGAGTCATGTAGGCTCTTCAGTTTAGTCGCTTTGTATAAATCAATTATTCCATAAAGTCACTGTGAGTACTGCAAACTAGCCTGTCTTAACTTTGATGTCTTCTATGTCTTCAGAAGAGTGCCCTTTCTTTGATTTATAGCCAGGAAATCTAAAGGAACATCCAAGATGAGAGAGCCGAGCACAGCCACGCTAATGCCGCTGGGGCACTTGGGGATTCCATTCATCTTGGAAAGAGGAGAAAAGCGGAACGAGCATGAAGTCGAATGTATTTAATAAAGGTAAGCAGATAAAAACACTCACAAATAAAGTCAAGAGATGAGTAAATTCTCTCTGGCGCTCACAGCTGCTAAGCTTAACAGGATTGCCCTTCCAAACAGATGGCAAAAAAATGGGAGGGCGATGCCTTTGCATCCTTCAGCCATACACTTGCAAATACTGGGGGGGAAAACCTTGCAGGCTCCACCAATAGGCCTGCACCTGCAATAGGCCTGCACGAGTTGTGACCCACCTCCCAAGCTGATGGCAGTTTTATAGCAGCCTGCCTGGTGTTTGACAGCCACGCTGGGTCTGCAGTCCTGGCGGTTTATTGAGCTCTGTGCAGGGCCCCCATACGTGCCTAGTGAGCTGCATTTGTTCCATTGGGTCACAGTCATGACATACTGCTCAGAAACACCTGGGCAGCACAATCTCCTAATGTAATATATTAACAAGGCAACGACTGTGTCTTTCAGTAGTAGGGAAGAAACTAATAAGGCAGGGGAGAGTTGGAATTGGGAAAGGAGGTGGTCCTGAGTACAAACTTCCCTTGTTCAGAATTTCAGGACAAAATTTGTCAGCCGATACATTCATAATAGTTTGGGCCCCCAATATCACCTTTCCATGAGGTTGTGGCTGCTCCCTTCCCTTTCCTACAGAAATTTGCCAAATGATCGCAGTGAGAAAAGCTTCTGCTACAACCCCCCTCCCACAACCCAGCAATGGAATTGTGGGTGCCAAGACCATAGGAAATACAGTTTGTCACGCCTGAAATGTGAAGAGCGTTATGCTGCTCTTACTAGTAGGATTTCTCTAGCTTATTCCTTCTGGTTTGCCGTCTTTGAGTGATTTTTTTTCCACAAGACAGGAAAATTTCTCTGAGGGCAGAGTACAGATCTGAAGGATGTGTTGATGGAAGAGAACAGATGGAGATGTATGATCTCCTCTCTCCCTCAACTTAAGAAACTAAGTCCTCCATGTGCAATTGTGCAATATTTAATATGAACATTAGTAAATAATAGAAAGATACTTTGAGACCTAAAGTTACAGGAGTGCTTCCGCTTTAATGATAACATTGGGGAAAATGATGTGGCTTTTATTTACCAGATAAGGGATTACTGCAATAGTAGTAATCTTGAAACTCTAAGCAGGCACAAGCTAGCATGCCCTGGTAAGAGAATTAGTTGAATAACTGAAGGCTTCTCAGAGCCTTCCCTCCAAGGAGTTTGAGGTAGCCTGTGTGGTTCTTCCCACCCCCTTTTATCCTCCCCACCATCATGCAGACAAACTGGCTCAAAGTCACCCAGCAGACTTCATGGCTGTGTGGTGCATTGAACACCATTATCTCCCCTCCCCCCCTCCCCGTGTTGTCTAATGCTGTCACCATTATATCAAACTGGTACATTCCACTCCTCGTCCCTTGATATATGACCTCATCTGAGAATTTCCATGTTGGAGAGCAAAAATAAAGACCATGGAGAACCTATCCTAGAAAGAACTTCCTGTATATGGACGGCTATTCTATCCTTCAAGCCCTATAAATGTGGTGTCATCTTTTCTTGGGCTCTCATCATCCCATGTTAGTTCTTTATACATTATACCAGTGGTGGCAAACCTATGGCACGGGTGCCAGAGGTGGCACTCAGAGCTCTTTCTGTGGGCACACGTGCAAAGAGTTCGTCATGTGGGGGGGGGGGGCGGAAAATCATTCCCAACACACACACATCTAGGCTGGCCTGGGCATGATCCTTTACCTGGGAGTAAGCTCAGTTGCTGGCAATGGGGCTTGCTTCTGAGTAAACCCTCCTAGGGTCGTGATTCACCCATTCAAAGTGTTGCATGGTTGCTTCACCAAGCTTAATCCAGATTAACACGCGCCTTGGAGCCAACCATTTTTTCTAAACTAAAAACTTGGTATTTAGGTTAAATTGCCATGTTGGCACTTTGCGATAAATAAGTGGGTTTTGGGTTGCAGTTTGGGCACTCGGTCTCGAAAAGGTTCACCATCACTGCATTATACACTAGTATGGGTAGGAAAATAGATGGGTGAAGTAGAAACAGAAAAGAGATTAGGGGCTGAGAGAGTTTTCCCTGCAGTGTCTTGTCAGCCTTCCAGTACTCTCTATCTTATTGCGATCCAAACTCTCGCAGCTGGTGCATATTTTAGTGCCAAACGACTGGCACCACAAAAATTGGCATACACGGCCTATCAACACCCGGTGCTTGCACATTCAGTTAATACGCTGTATTGTGTAGCCTTTTCTTTCTTTTTTTTTTTTTTAAAAAACTTTTTCTTTACAATTTAAGTGTTATTTCAGAGAAGGTTTGTGTTTCTTTTTATTTTTCTCCAAACTTTCCACAGTGGGGACCATGCCTCCCTTTTGCCAAGAAGTGGTTTGTGCCTGATAAAATTAAAATAAATACAACATAGAGGGGAGAGGAGGAGAAAAACCTGCTAATTTACGGCCCTAAAATAGTCAATTAGAGACTTGCCAAACTGTCTGGCAAGAGTTCCAAGTCCTTTGAAATGCCAACCCTCAAATGAAAGACGGGGGAGAAAATACTGTTGGCTCTTTCCAAGGATTGGCCCAAACAGCAACTAGGATGTAAATTTGCCAGCCAGGGCTAGTTTTGCCGACAGTAGAAAGAAATGCCTGTTGTGTGCTAGAAATTGGGTTCAATTTTCTCAACAATAGTATCATTTCCCATGCTGCACTAGTTAAGAGAGAGAGATTTCCACAAGTGCTGAAGTTTAGTTACATTTCCAGAGCAGTAGCTAAGCAGCTTGTGAGGATGTGCTGCAACATAATACATCTCCTGAGAAGTTCCCAGCCTCCCCTCCACTCATACACATGAAAGCAAATCCATGTTTTCTCTCTCTCCCTCCCATTGGCCAGACATATTTGCCTCAAGGAAACTTTAGGAGCACATCAAGGCCATGTCCCCACAACTAAAGTTAAACTAAATAAAGCTATTCCTCAAGCATCCAACTGAGCTTAGTAACAGGGGTGTGTTTGTATAGGATGGTGGTTTTGAAGCTGATGGTCCACTGGCCAGACAAGCAGGGATAAGCAGCTGCAGTATCTCACTCTAGCCATCAGCAGTGGTGGCAGTACAGCACTGATGGTACATGGTGTTCTCTCTAGGGATGAGAGAGAGGAATCTTTTGACAGGGATAAAAGGAAGAGCACAGGTGGCTGTAGGAGGAATGGGGAGAGGGAAGGAGAGAACTGCAATTGCTGGCACCAAAAATAAAGCAGAAATAAAGGCCTTCCAAGCAAGGAACCTTCTGTCTTTGTGCTGACTGGTTGCAAGGGTCTGAACCTACCCTGCAAGAGTGTCAGAGAGGGGCAGAGGTTTCACATACATTTCTCCTAAGCATCTCAGGATGTGTAAGTGTTTCTTGTATGGGTTTATATGCAATGTATGTAGCATTTATACATGCAGTGCATGTAAGGGTATGTACTCATGTCAAATAGCTGCGTGCTAGATAATTTTGCTTGCCATGCAGGGCTGGTTCACCAACTAAGCAATCCAGTCAAGTCTCTGAGGTGCTGGTAGTGCCCCTGGGGCCACAGATGCGGGAGAAAGTGTTGGGCATGGCTGATACTCTTCATTGCCTTCTAGACCTGTGTAGGTGACAGCAGAGTCAGAGGTGGGCTGGGCTCTGCAGGCAGTGCTGCTGGTGCTCAGCTTGTTCCCAGTGTGACTGGCCAACCACAGCCCTAATCTCTCCTATCCATTTGTTTGTTTGCACCCCACTATATTCCAAGGTAGATGCATTTTTTGCCATTCAAGGCAAAAAAAGGTTTCCTAGTCCTGATGCAAGTACATAAACACACGATGTATAATGTAGATAAATTCAAAAAGGCTGAAAAATATTAATCAGAAGAACTGGGTGAACAGAGGACCAAAAATGGCATTGTGGTGTTTTTGATGGCCCCAGATCAGGAGCCCTGTGGCGCAGAGCAGCAAGCTGCAATGCTGCAGTCAAATCTTTGCTTGTGACCTGAGTTTGATGCTGACAGAAGTCGGCTTCAGGCATCCAGATCAAAGTTGACTCGGGTTTCTATCCTTCCGAGGTCAGTAAACTGAGTATCTCGCTTGCTGAGGATAAAGTGTAGGTGGCTGAGGAAGGCAATCACAAACCACCCCATCTGCCTAGTAAGTGTCATGAAGTGATGTCACTTTGTGGGTCAGTAATGACCCAGTGCTTGCACAGGAGACCTTTATCTGACCGGGGAAATCCTGACCAAGTTAGCAGGGTGCCCTACCAAGCTCCTCATAGGCCACCTTAATGCAACACCAGTTCCCCTTTTCAATAAATTCTATCCCAGATCTTCCCCTTTTACGTGAAGTGCTGTCCCATCCCTCCTTATGAGTCTATTATCTAGTGTCCATTCTCTCAGGCAGTCCCCCTCCAGTCTTCCATAAGCCCATATGTTCCTTCTGCCAGCAAAGCTGGGTTCTGAGATCTTCTTTAGTGTGGGGCAAGAGGCACCTTTCTTTGGGCTGTCCTTCTCAGATTCTGCCTGGCTAATAGGCTTCTCCTCACTGTCATTCCTTCTGGGGAAGGAAGTCAGCCCTCTAGGATCCAAGTGAGTCAGCTCCCCTGGAGCCTCCTCCCTCTCTCCCTCCCAGTCTTCACAACTGCTAGCCCCTTTCCTTTGCTCAGGGCTAGCTTCTCCTTTTGGGCCCAGCCTCCTGCTTGCCTTCCGCCAGCTGCTTCTGTCTCTTTTTCTTTTCACCCTGTTGCCTCCTTCGTCCTTCCATTTGCCAGCCTCTTCACCTCCTGTTAGCCTCCAGCTGATCCCTGTGTCACTTAAAAGCACTCAGCTGGCTATCCCATCCCCGCCCCCTCATCAGTTGGGGAAGCACTTCTGGCCTGATTGTTTTTCCTCCCAGTCGGTCTGATAGCAGGCTCTTCACACCTCTCCAGCCTCTCAGGGCAGGACTGTCAGCTGCAGGTATGGAAAAAAAATCACAAGTCTGATGCACAGAAGAAAGAAGCAAAATTGAAAATGGGATTTCCAGGTCAAAACACCAGGGGTAAGAAATTCAGAATGAGACCCTTGGCTTGCAAGTTGTTCCAGGTGGGTGCAAGTGGTGATATAAATGGCCCACCATCACTTTAAACCTGATTTGGAGTCCCTCAGCATCCTCCTGATGGTCTGCAGCCTGTTTTGACCAAGTTGGTTATGCTGTCTGTATGCTGACACCTGGGTTATATTGGCTTGATGCTCCTTTGCCTTACAGCAGAGTGCACAGAGGCAAAGCACTGGGAAGCTTACATGGGCTTGCATGTGTGCTCAGAACAAAAAAATCTTGCAGCCAGTTTGTAGTTTCAAACTAATATAAGGAATCTTTATTGGAGAACTCCATGCTAAATATGAAAGGGGAGCCGTAGGTTCTCTATTCTAATCAAACTAGCTGGATGGACAACGATGCTGTCTGCATCTCTCCCCTCATGGTGAAAGATGGAAAGATAGGAATAGAAAAGTGATGTGGAGAAGAAGTGGGAAGAAAAGACGTTCCTAAGACTAGCCATCTGCAATTCAAAGGGATAGCATTAGAGTGGTGAAAGGAAGGATGGTCAGTGTGCGCCTGACAGCCTATCTCTCTGACTCTTTTCCAGTCTTCCTCTATCACATAAAGATACATAACATTCAATACAAAGTGTTGCCCGTTCTGAATATACGCAGTCCAAATATGTAACTATGTAATTCAAATGCACGGAATCAGTTCATTGCTGGGAACAAAGATATTTAAAGGTATAGTAAGTTCTGTGGTTCGTCTTCATTCAAACAGCATGTAGTGGTGGCGAACCTATGGCAGGGGTGCCAGAGGTGGCACTCAGAGCCCTCTAGTGGAAAATCACCCCCCACACACACACACACACACGCATATCTAGGCTGGCCTGGGCATGATCCTTTACCTGGGAGTAAGCTCGGTTGCTGGCAGTGGGGCTTTCTTCTGAGTAAACCCTCCTAGGATCGTGATTCACCCATTTGAAGCGTTGCACAGTTGCTTCACTAAGCTTCCTCCTGAGTAACGCGTGCCTCGGAGCCAGCCATTTTTTCTAAACTAAAACCTCAGTATTCCGGTTAAATTGCCGTGTTGGCACTTTGTGATAAATAAGTGAGTTTTGGGTTGCAATTTGGGCACTCAGTCTCGAAAAGGTTTGCCATCACTGTTATAGACCAATGAATAAGAATTTAAGTATATTGTATAGACAATAAGAATATTGACTTCAGAATAAGCATTAAAATACATAGTTGATATGTTTATTTGGAGCGTACCTGATTTCATTGCCCTTTTGCCTTTGAGGGCTGTGCGTTTTTGATACTACAGTATTCACACAGCACCCTAGTTTTTGATTTCCAATACATAATTAAAACAAAAAAGAGAATCAATACTATTAGGGAGTAGAAATGCATTGCAAATAATAGTTTGCTCCATAGACACTTGTATTCATGAGGTTATTCTAAAGTTTAAACAGCTTGTGAACTCCAGTTACCATTTTAAGATGATATAGGAATGCCTGATGTTCTGTCTTTTGTATTAAAAATGAGTGCTAGAGAATAGAATAGATTTTTTAAAAAATCAGTAAGACTCTATCTCTTATGTACATTTAGGAAAGAACTGAGCAAGAATGATCTGGTAACTATCAAATTAGACTACTATTCCTTGGTACCATTCCTTGGTAACTAGATTACCATTCCTTGGTAACTATCAAATTAGACTACTATGTGAATGCATGGCACATGGGTCAGCTGTAGTGGTCAGAAACTACAGCTGCTGGTCTCAAAATGTAACTGTCACGGTATTAACCAAAGCAAGATGCAAGAATCACATTATTCCAGTTTTGAAACAACTGCACTGACTTTCAGTAGGTCTTAAAATCCAATCCATGGTGTTGGTGTTGACCATTTCAGCGATGAACTGCTTGGACAAGGATTCCTTAAGAGCTTCCTCTTCTGGGTTTGGTCCATGTGGCTACATACATGGGATGATTGCTTAAGAGACAGTCTTCTTGCCAGCACTAAAGTTGTGGGATAACCTCCTGTCCAGTGCACTTACCATTCAGGAAACAGGTGAAGACTGTTTTGTTCTGGAGGGCTTGTGGATTTATTTTTAAAACAGTTATTCGCTGAGTTAAATTGTTTGATGTGTTTGAGTTTTAATTGTAAGATTTGATAAAGTTAGTGGAAAATTGCTTTGTGGACTTGTAGGGTTGAAAAGTTTAAATACTGAAAATAAATGTGTTAAATTACAACATATGTTAATGACAGCCAGGCTTGAAGAATGTACATATACATTTATGTATATGTTATGTACCAGCAGACCATTTTCTATCTATTGTCTACTTTCCAGAGTCTCAAGCAAAGAAAAGTCTTTCTTGAGATTCTCTGTCCTTGTACCTGGGGCCCCTTCTGTATGCATATTATGAACTCTGTCACCAAACCACAACCCTTCCATTAAACATGGATCCACTAAGGTGGCCAGTTATATGTCTTATACTGAGGGTGCTTTGACTAACTTCCTACTTCTATGTTCCAAATCAACAAAATAACCAGAAGTTTCATTTAAATATCTAATGGACTAGAAACCATGGTACATGAGTTTGGCTTCAGGAGGATGAGTTCTGAACACCTACCTTAGATGAGTCCAGAAAGGTAGCCATGTTAGTCCATGTTGTTAGTTTTATGCCCTAGATGCATATTGGTGAAGTTGCATATTGGTGAAGTTGATCCTGTGCTCAACACTATATTTCTCCAGTTTCACATGAGTTTTTTTCAAGATGGGAGTCATTGGATTAAGAGAAAATACTTCAAATAGAAAACTATTCAATGATATTCATAAATTGAAGTATTGGTGGTTGGTAGTTGTGTATTAATTCTCCTCGTACAGTGCATATTCAAAAGGCAACAAATCTTGCAGTCACATCCTTTTCATCTGCCTTTTCCTGAGTTTCCTTGCCATTTGTGCTAATTATTCCTAACTGTTTCCATTTAACCAAGAACTGACAATCTCTTGTCATTTTTTGCTTTCTCTCCTGCCTATATTCTCACTCAATTGTTGCCAAATTATTCAATTTAGTCACACCCAGATTGATCATTTGAGTGACAGTAGTTTATAATCTTACAATAATCTCATGGCAGGATTCATCAGATAAATGAGCTTGGCAGAGGGGTGGAGAAGATCTTAATTATAAAATGTGAAGGAATCATTGCAGTTGTAAGCTTTACTTGATGGGGAGGAAAATCTTAGTTGCTGTCTTTCTTTCTGCAGTAGATTGAAAGAGAATTGTAAAAGGATAGAATTTTGGTCTCTACAGTCATAGCCTACCACTTGCATCAGCTATAGTTAAATAATCATGGTATAGGAATGAAACATTAGAAGTTAACCAGGTCTTTGGTCCTTCAGTTTCCAGGATCAATTGGAAGTAATAGTTCATACCCTTAAGGACCTAAATAGCGTGGGGCCACAGTGCGTGAAAGACCATTTTCTCCTGTACTGTCCAATCCTCCAATTAAGATCCTGTTCCCAACCCCTACTGTTTGTGTCCATCCCTTCAGAGGTGGAGCAGGTGGTGACTAG
This sequence comes from Sphaerodactylus townsendi, assembly GCF_021028975.2. Classification (NCBI taxonomy): domain Eukaryota; kingdom Metazoa; phylum Chordata; class Lepidosauria; order Squamata; family Sphaerodactylidae; genus Sphaerodactylus; species Sphaerodactylus townsendi. Next base: position 25,642,122 of record NC_059437.1, on the reverse strand, counting down.
GCATGATGATTCAGTAAACCCAAATCATCCCCCCCCCATAAACGTTTATTGTGTTTTTAATCAATTAAAAATAATTCAGTTTTTTAAGCAGGGGGAAGGAGAGACAACTGAATGCTGCTTTTGGTGTAGCCAAGTGTAGCATTCAGTTGTAGTTTTCCCCGTCATGGTTTCTCATGGACTTGAGAACTTGTGGGGGGGGGGGGAATTGTTTTGGGTTCAGATAATAAAAACAAAAAAAGGATTTTTGGTAAAAGCCAATGGGTATCAATTTTATTTGGCTTTACCAAATATTTCTAGGTTTTTTATTAACCGCACCCCAAATGTACCTATAATTTTTATCAGTGCTGACCCTGAGTGGTGACTAGATAAAGTTTTTATGCCTATTAAAGGTTAATAAAGATAAAGACTAGATAAAGTTGCCAGGTTCCCACCTGGCCCAAGTAGGGGATGCAGGGTAGGGTTTGTTTGTTTGTTTTTATTCCCTGCCCTTTGCCATGGTCTCAGCTCCAGTCTCAGCTCCAGTTTGGGAAACACCTAAAGATTTGGGGATGGAGCCTGGGGAGGAAGGGACCTCAGTGGGCTATAGGAGTAAAGTGTCCAACCTCCAAAACATACATGTTCTTTAGGGGAATTGCTCTCTGTAGTCTGGAGATGAGCTGTAATTCCAGGGGATACCCAAGTCCCACTTGGAGACTGGCATCCCCATGACCACAGGCAAATCATTTCCAGAGGTAAGATGCCTTGAGACTCCTTACAGGAGAGAAAGTTGGGTTATAAATCCAATGCCATAATAAACAGGGGACTAGTGGGACCTTCAAGAGTTACAAGCTTTTTCTTCCAGCTTTCCTGAACTAGAGCCCACTTTGTCAGATGCATGTACATCACCAGAGAGTTATGAACCCTGCCACTGAGTCAAGGTGGTTACATGCTCAAAATGTCAGTTGGGAGAAGGATAAATGTCAACGCTTCAAGATGCTGAACTGTGAACAGTCTAGTTCAAGGTTGTAAAGAGCCCCCTGCCTGGTTTGGGAAGTAAATACCACTTACAGACAACCTGGTGTGGAAGTGTAACAAAAGTTAGTTGATTTATCTCCTCTTATTTTAGACCCCAGATATTTCATAGAAAAGGGTTACCAATGCGATCAAGAATGGTGAATGCATGTGAGACTTTTTACACAGGAAAAAAACTGACTTAAAAAGTAGGAAGCATGCTACAGGGTTGGGTTGTGGAGTAGCATAAAATAGTCTGATCTCGTCAGATGTTGGAAGCTAAGTAGGGTCAGTACTTGGAAGGGAAACCTCCAAGGAGGATTCTGCAAATAGCAAACCATCTCTGTTTAATCACTTGCTATGAAAACACCACCAGGGGTCGCTATAAGTTCGTTGTGACTTTACACATAATACAGATTTATAAAATCATGTGTGTACCTAGAGTTTGGGGTCAGCCAATGAAAGGCAGTAGTTTCGGGACAGAAATGACTGTATGTTCTTTCCGTGCTAAATGCTTGGTAAGCTATCATATGTTTGGGGGCAGGTTGCATTGGGTTGCAATTGATTTGGTGAATCACAGTTTGTTTAGGACAGTCCTTTAGAAACAAAGATAAATATTGGGTGCGTGTTATGTGTGCAACCTTTGAATTAATGCCCTATCATGAACAGCCGTTCTCAGGTCTTACAATCTGCAGGCCATGACTTCCGTGAGTGAGTGAGTGAGTGAGTGAGTGAGTGAGTGAGTGAGTTATTATGGCCTTTAGGCCAGCCAACTTCAGTGAGTCAATTCATCCCATGTTGGATCTTCCTCTTTGCTTTAAAGAAATCAAATGATGGGAAAATCAGGACTATCCTCCCTCCTTCTTTCTCTCTCCTTCCCTCCTCCCTCTCATTGTTTATTTGATTTGAATTACAGAGCAAAATTTCCAGTGCTTTGCATGCACATTTACATTAAAAATGTAGCAAAGAACTAGGGAGAAAAAAACATCAGACCAAACTGAGTGGAAAATTCAAAGGATTTGTTTTCAGTTCACCTCTGTCAGCTGGAGGAAGTTCAAATAGGTATCCAGTGTGGATGATCAATTACAAATAGAGTAGGGTGGATTCAGGGGGGTCATGTAGGTCTTTTCATACACTTCCTGTTACAGTTTTCCCCTTGACACAAGTAAAAAAAAAAGAGAGAGAAAGCATGGCTTTCTTGTGTGCTTTTAAAATGGTAACCTGGAAATTCCTTGTGTAATAGGCTTACTTCAATGCTATGACTACCAGCAATGACAAATGTGAGTAAATAATGGTCATTTTCTATAGGGAGCACTTAGTAAATTTGTTTGGTTTTCCCCCCCCCCCCCCCCCACTCCCACAACCTTGGGATCCCCCACCCTTAGGATCCTGCTTTTAACACAGAGCAGTCCATCAGTGAGATATTTGTTTTGTCCCCAACCCAAGAGTGTCACAGAGACACAATTCAAAGCTATGAGAAAAAGGTGTAGGAAGCATTCAGAGCAATAGTTGGATATGGCAGCAAATTTTTGCCCCTTTCTCTGACCTCACATCATATGTTGATCCAAGGTCAGATTATGGCATTCCAATCCTGCACAAACTGCAGCTCATGCTGTACACAGTCTTCTAACAGGTTGGATCCAGACTAAATTTTCCGTTAACGGAAGGTGGTGGGTTAAGTTCCAACATCCTTCTGCATCCTGATCTGCCTCTCATGCTATTGCTAAAGTTCTCCTGTTCTCCAGAAGCAGTACTTTGGAGAGCATTTTGGGCTAAACCAAGAGAGATGTAGGAATATCACTGTTTTTCACATGGGTTTTTCTGGTTGGTTCTGGTCCCATGCTGCTTCAGTTTGTCCTAACTTCTGCAAGTATTCCTGTGCCTTTTGTTTTCCTTTGGTTTTTTTTGTTTGCTTTTGCCCAGGTTTTTTGTTAGTTAGTTTGATCTTTTGAGATGACTTTTACCCTGACGTATTTTTCTGAAAGCAGATTCTGAGTCTTCTTTTTCCTTGGGCGTAAAGCTTCTGTCAATTTTCTTTGTCCCTTTCCCTTTCTTTGCCCATTCTCAACCACCTTCAGCCCACTTTTCAATATCAATCCTTAAAAAAAATCAGTATATCACTGGAGCGTTTTATAATTATTCATTGACTTAAAGGTTCATTAAATTCCAGATTTCATTTAAAGAAAAGCAAGTTGCTACCCCATTCCCTCATAAAGATTTAGGGGAAAAGGCATATCTCCACAAGGGAAGGAACTAGAAACTTACCTTTCATTTTAATGAAAACTGGGAATTCAGAGAATCTTTTAAACTGATTGGTACAATGGTCCAGGTATATATCAATATTTTATTGCAGCTTTTTAAAAAGCAGGGCGCTGTAACACTAGTGACATCACTAATGACAATAGCATCCTCCCTTGAAAATCTTAATTATTGTAGGCACATGCAGAAGAAAATAAACAGACTCCACAACTGTGAAAATGCACTGGAAAATGCACTGGAATGCCCTGCCAAAACTAATTTCAACGTTCGTGGATCGATTGCTAAGAAAATCAGGAGTAAGTCAAGTGTGCAGGAAAGTTCATTCTGGTTCACTACAGGAGTGCCTTGTATGAGTGGAAAATTTAGCCTGGGTCCAACCCAATATATGCAGTTGCCATTGTGAGTGAATGGGGAAACATGCATGTTTTCCATGCATGTATAGCCGTGATCTGTGTAAACTTATTCTGTCAAATGTCTGAGTTTCCAATGGATACTACCAAGCTATATATGCTTGAAAATGCAGATAGTCCCTGATATCTGTGGACCGTCTCTCCCCCTATACTCCACTGTGACAGCTTCCCTCATCTGAGCAGGCCCTTCTGCAAGTGCCAGCTTGCAAGTAGGCAAAATCAACAACTGCTCATGGGGAGGGGGGGGTTCCCCCCGCTTTTGGTACCTGCCTGGTGGAACGCCCTGCCCGAGGAGGTCAAGAACGCTCCCACTCTCCTAGCTTTCCTCAAACTATGCAAAACTGAATTATTCAAGAGGGCTATTCTACACAGGTAATAGAGTTGCAGTGTGCAAAATTATTCAAAAATTACATGGGTAAATTATTAGGGACTGTGTGTCACTTGTATTGCCTGTTGCCGTAAGTAAGATCCTGCTATGTAATTTTTGCATCATTTAGAGTTACATTATGATACTTGCAGATATTCTTTAGTTCCGTTTTCAGATTTCGCTTAGTTCCAATTTTCTTCAGTCTTGACCCTTAACCCTACTGCATTGTTTGTTGAATATTCCATCCTGTTGATTGTATTGTCTTACTCTGTGCAATCTACCCTGAGTTCCTGCGAGAAAGGTAGACTATATATAATGTAATGTAAATAAATAAATTCACAGATTGTG